>NW_027361700.1:30090000-30800000 GCF_039654945.1 Dendrobates tinctorius
ATGCAGAATTAAAACTGTCAAAATTACAGTACTCCTAAAGTTCCATTACCTCATCCACATTATGCCTGTTACAGTCCTTTTGTCTTTTTCATGCCTCGTACAAAATGTCTCACCTCTAGTGTTGAGCGATACCGTTCGATACCCAAAAATATCGTATCGGATGGTATCGCCACATACGAAAAAAATATCGGGTATCACCGATTCCGATACCGGAAGTCCCATTCAAGTCAATGGGACTTCCGATATCGGAATTTAAAAAAGCCCTTTATTTCCTTGTTGGCTAATTCTACATAATTGAAAACAAATAAGAATCATGTAGAATGTATTGTGGGAGGTGGAGGAGACATTAAAGGCATAGTGGTTTATTCAAATCACATGGCATAGCATTAATTCCAATTTTTTTTTTCAAGACGTTCGGAGTTAAAAAGATATTGACTATGTTAACTTTTTATATTTAGTCAGATATGTATGTTTCACAACTTCCATGCTCTTCAACTTCTTTTGTACTTCTCCCACACTTTCTCCTTCATGATCCGCAGCAGTAGCATTTTTTTCATCAACTTTTTCTTCACCTTATTCATCTTCTTCTTCTTCACCTTCTTCCCATTAATTTTTATTTTCCATTCTTCATATTCTTCTTATTCAGCTATTATTAATTTTCATATGCTATTTCTTCATCTTCTTCCTATTCTTCTTTTTCTTCATTTTCTTATGGTGACAGGCATTCCTGTGGTACTTATCTATAAAAGTTATAAGATTACACCTTACGTTCTGCCTGTCACAAAAGATTTACAACAGGATTTGTCCACGTTCAGTTTGGCCTGCAGCAGCAGGCATTTTCCAGGGGCAACACGAGGAGGAACGGACTCACCCCCATTTACTGCTTAGTCTTCTTCTGCTTATAATTTTGATTTCTTCTATGCTGATTTTTAGTCTTATGCTTAATGTTCTTCTGCTTTCTGTTCTTCTGCTTTTGCTTCTTCTGCTTCTTGTTCTTCTGTCTTTTGTTCTGTATCTTGGTGGCTATCTTCATGTTCTTTGTCCTCTTGGTCATATTATTTAGGGTCATATTTCTGGTCTTCTTTGGTGTGGTCTTCAGGGTCGTCATGGAGATCAATAAGGATTACCAAAGACAATTTCAAAAAACTTGATTTTGGAAATGTAGCAGAAGGTACAAGAAGGCTGAGAAACTGGCGAGAACCAGCTGACAGTACTGGAACCCGTAGTGGCAGCAGAAGGAACAATAGCCAATGGCACTACCGAGGACCAACTGACGGTGCTGGACCACGGTTACTAAGCAGAAGGTACCTGTGCTAAAAAGCACTACCAAGGACCAGCTGATGGTGCTGGACCTCGGATACCGAGATAGAGGCACCTAGGCCAAAGGCTCTGGCGAGAACCAGCAGACAGTGCTGGAACCCGGATGGGTAGCAGAAGGAACAAGAGCCAATGGCACTACCGAGGACCAACTGACGGTGCTGGACCACGGTTACTAAGCAGAAGGTACCTGTGCTAAAAAGCACTACCAAGGACCAGCTGAAGGTGCTGGACTTCGGATACCAAGATGGAGGCACCTAGGCCAAAGACTCTGGCGAGAACCAGCTGACAGTGCTGGCACCCGGATGGGTAGCAGAAGGAACAAGAGCCAATGGCACTACCGAGGACCAACTGACGGTGCTGGACCTCGGTTAATAAGCAGAAGGTACCTGTGCTAAAAAGCACTACCAAAGACCAGCTGACGGTGCTGGACCTTGGATACCGAGATGGAGGCACCTAGGCCAAAGGCTCTGGCGAGAACCAGCTGACAGTGCTGGCACCCGGGTGGGTAGCAGAAGGTACCCATCCAAAGCAAAGTAGCCAGGCCGCAAGCCGGCCGCAGTTACCAAAACCCACAGTCCTACAGGGGGTCCATGTCCCATTGGCACTATGGATCCAGCCTTCAGTGCCAGTTCCCGCAGCCCACATAGGAGTCACCTAAACTGCAGGCACCGTAGAGTCGGCTAACCCGGCCGCAAGACGACAGGACAACGGATTGGTGGCATAGTGACCTTGACACTACCCGGAAACAGCTGGCGTGCTGGAACCGGGCTGGGCAACAGGGAGTACCCGTGCCAAAGACACTGCCGAGAACCCGCTGACGGTGCTGGAACCCAGATGGGTAGCAAAAGCTACAAGAGCCAATGGCACTACCGAGGAACAGCTGACGTTGCTGGACCACGGTTACTAGGCAGGAGGTACCTGTGCTAGAAAGCACTACCAAGGACCAGCTGATGGTGCTGGACCTTCGGATACCGAGATGGAGGCACCAAGGCCAAAGGCTCTGGCGAGAACCAGCTGACAGTGCTGGCACCCGGGTGGGTAGCAGAAGGTACCCATCCAAAGCAAAGTAGCCAGGCCGCAAGCCGGACGCAGTTACCAAAACCCACAGTCCTACAGGGGGTCCATGTCCCATTGGCACTACGGATCCAGCCTTCAGTGCCAGTTCCCACAGCCCACATAGGAGTCACCTAAACTGCAGGCACCGTAGAGTCGGCTAACCCGGCCGCAAGACGACAGGACAACGGATTGGTGGCACAGTGACCTTGACACTACCCGGAAACAGCTGGCGTGCTGGAACCAGGCTGGGCAACAGGGAGTACCCGTGCCAAAGACACTGCCGAGAACCAGCTGACGGTGCTGGAACCCAGATGGGTAGCAAAAGCTACAAGAGCCAATGGCACTACCGAGGAACAGCTGACGTTGCTGGACCACGGTTACTAGGCAGGAGGTACCTGTGCTAGAAAGCACTACCAAGGACCAGCTGATGGTGCTGGACCTTCGGATACCGAGATGGAGGCACCTAGGCCAAAGGCTCTGGCGAGAACCAGCTGACAGTGCTGGCATCCGGGTGGGTAGCAGAAGGTACCCATCCAAAGCAAAGTAGCCAGGCCGCAAGCCGGCCGCAGTTACCGAAACCCACAGTCCTACAGGGGGTCCATGTCCCATTGGCACTACGGATCGAGCCTTCAGTGCCAGTTCCCGCAGCCCACATAGGAGTCACCTAAACTGCAGGCACCGTAGAGTCGGCTAACCCGGCCGCAAGACGACAGGACAACGGATTGGTGGCATAGTGACCTTGACACTACCCGGAAACAGCTGGCGTGCTGGAACCAGGCTGGGCAACAGGGAGTACCCGTGCCAAAGACACTGCCGAGAACCAGCTGACGGTGCTGGAACCCAGATGGGTAGCAAAAGCTACAAGAGCCAATGGCACTACCGAGGAACAGCTGACGTTGCTGGACCACGGTTACTAGGCAGGAGGTACCTGTGCTAGAAAGCACTACCAAGGACCAGCTGACTGTGCTGGACCTTCGGATACCGAGATGGAGGCACCGAGGCCAAAGGCTCTGGCGAGAACCAGCTGACAGTGCTGGCACCCGGGTGGGTAGCAGAAGGTACCCATCCAAAGCAAAGTAGCCAGGCCGCAAGCCGGACGCAGTTACCGAAACCCACAGTCCTACAGGGGTCCATGTCCCATTGGCACTACGGATCCAGCCTTCAGTGCCAGTTCCCGCAGCCCACATAGGAGTCACCTAAACTGCAGGCACCGTAGAGTCGGCTAACCCGGCCGCAAGACGACAGGACAACGGATTGGTGGCATAGTGACCTTGACACTACCTGGAAACAGCTGGCGTGCTGGAACCAGGCTGGGCAACAGGGAGTACCCATGCCAAAGACACTGCCGAGAACCAGCTGACGGTGCTGGAACCCAGATGGGTAGCAAAAGCTACAAGAGCCAATGGCACTACCGAGGAACAGCTGACGTTGCTGGACCACGGTTACTAGGCAGGAGGTACCTGTGCTAGAAAGCACTACCAAGGACCAGCTAACGTTGCTGGACCTTCGGATACCGAGATGGAGGCACCTAGGCTAAAGGCTCTGGCGAGAACCAGCTGACAGTGCTGGCACCCGGGTGGGTAGCAGAAGGTACCCATCCAAAGCAAAGTAGCCAGGCCGCAAGCCGGACGCAGTTACCGAAACCCACAGTCCTACAGGGGGTCCTTGTCCCATTGGCACTACGGATCCAGCCTTCAGTGCCAGTTCCCGCAGCCCACATAGGAGTCACCTAAACTGCAGGCACCGTAGAGTCGGCTAACCCGGCCGCAAGACGACAGGACAGCGGATTGGTGGCATAGTGACCTTGACACTACCCGGAAACAGCTGGCGTGCTGGAACCAGGCTGGGCAACAGGGAGTACCCGTGCCAAAGACACTGCCGAGCACCAACTGGCGTTGTTGGAACCCAGGGACAATCATGGTAAAGGCCGAGGCCTACTTGGTGGTAGTTTGAGATTGTTTGTAGGCTACAACAGACTGTCAACGTGCTCCAATTAGGCATCTGTCTCCACTCTGTTTCCAGGATTTCACGTGACCACCAACGCCGCCAGTTTATGCGTACAGTAGCCGTCTGCCCAATCCACACGTGTTCCTGTGTTACTGGGGTTCTGTAATGTCAGCAGATCCCCTGATGTGTGTCTGCCAATGTCTCCTGCTCTGTCCACATTCCCACCACTTGCAGTGGGAAGGTGAACAGCGCAGGAGACAGTGGCGAACACACATTGGGGGATCAGCTCACGTAACAGAACACCAGGAACACAGGAACAAGTGTGGAATGCGTGGACGGCAACTGTGAGCAGGAGCTGGCGGTGCTGGTGGTCAGGGGAAATACTAGAGACAGTGGAGACAGAGGCCAAATCAGAGAATGTTTAAATCTGAAGTAGTTACAATTTGGAGGCAGCAGCACTTTGCCCTCCACACAGCAGGGGATCAGCTGACGTTACCGACCCCCACTTTCACATGAACGATTGTTTTTGTCTGTGCGGACAGCACTTCTGAGCACCAACTGGCGGTGTCGGAGCCCAGGGAAAATCAGGTAGTACGCCGAGGCCTACTTGGTGGCAGTTTTCGATTGTTTGTTTCTAGACTACTACTAACTGTCAACGTACTCCAATTAGGCCTCTGTCTTCACTCTGTTTCGAGTATTTCCTCTGGCTTCCAACCACGCCAGTTGCTGCTCTGAAATGCCGTCTGCACAACCCACACTTGTTGCTGTGTTACTGCGGTTCTGTAACAGCAGCTTCTCCCTAGAGGTGAGACAGGCAATGTCTCCTGCTCTGTCCACTTTTCCACTACAAGTAGTGGGAATGTAGACAAAGCAGGAGACATTGCCGGACTCACCTCTGGAGATGAGCAGATGTTACAGGACCCAGGTAACACAGGAACAAGTGTGGATTGTGCAGACGGCACTTGAGAGCAGAAACAGGCGGTGTTGTAGGCCGGAGGAAATACTCAAAACAGAG
Source organism: Dendrobates tinctorius (assembly GCF_039654945.1). Classification (NCBI taxonomy): domain Eukaryota; kingdom Metazoa; phylum Chordata; class Amphibia; order Anura; family Dendrobatidae; genus Dendrobates; species Dendrobates tinctorius. The sequence goes on from NW_027361700.1 coordinate 30,095,339, forward strand.
TGGAGACAAAGGGCAAATCAGAGAACATATTAAATCAGAGGTAGTCAGAAGTTGTAGGCAGCAGGAGAGTTTGCCGTACACACAGCAGGGGATCAGCTGACGTTACCGAACCCCACTTACACATGAGCGAGTGTTTTGTCTGTGCGGACAGCACTTCCGAGCACCAACTGGCGGTGTCGGAGCCCAGGGAAAATCAGGTAGTAGGCCGAGGCCTACTTGGAGCCAGGTGTAAATCTGAGGTTGTTTGACTGTGGAGGGAGCAGGAGAGTTTGCCATACACACAGCAGGGGATCAGCTGACGTTACCGAACCCCACTTACACATGAGCGAGTGTTTTGTCTGTGCGGACAGCACTTCTGAGCACCAACTGGCGGTGTCGGAGCCCAGGGAAAATCAGGTAGTAGGCCGAAGCCTACTTGGTGGCAGTTTTCGATTGTTTGTTTCAAGACTACTACTAACTGTCAACGTATTCCAATTAGGCCTCTGTCTTCACTCTGTTTCGAGTATTTCCTCTGGCTTCCAACCACGCCAGTTGCTGCTCTGAAATGCCGTCTGTACAACCCACACTTGTTCCTGTGTTACTGGGGTTCTGTAACAACAGCTTCTCCCTAGAGGTGAGTCAGGCAATGTCTCCTGCTCTGTCCACTTTTCCACTACAAGTAGTGGGAATATAGACAAAGCAGGAGACATTGCCGGACTCACCTCTGGAGATGAGCAGATGTTACAGGACCCAGGTAACACAGGAACAAGTGTGGATTGTGCAGACGGCACTTGAGAGCAGAAACAGGCGGTGCTGTAGGCCGGAGGAAATACTCAAAACAGAGTGGAGACAGAGGGCAAATCAGAGAACATATTAAATCAGAGGTAGTCAGAAGTTGTAGGCAGCAGGAGAGTTTGCCGTACACACAGCAGGGGATCAGCTGACGTTACCGAACCCCACTTACACATGAGCGAGTGTTTTGTCTGTGTGGACAGCACTTCTGAGCAACAACGGGCATTGCTGTAGCCCAGGAAATAAAGTTCAGGTCATAGAAACTTGAACACAACAGGAGACCTGGATCCTGTTGCCAGCCAATTATTTATTCTGGAAGAGGACTGGCAAATTCAGGAGAGATCCAGGCCTTGTTCATTTTCAGAAAAGTAAGCCGGTCAACATTATCGGCGGATAGTCGCGTGCGACGGTCTGTTACCACACCACCTGCAGCACTAAAGACACGTTCCGATAATACACTGGCAGCAGGGCAAGCCAGCACCTCCAATGCATACTGGCTAAGCTCTGGCCATGTATCCAGCTTAGAGACCCAATACTTGAACGGGGAAAAGCCGCCTGGAAGTACACTAACAGGGCAAGACAAGTAGTCTGTCACCATCTGACGGAAACGTTGCCTCCTGCTGACTGGAGCCGTCTGTGATGGTGTAGCCGTTTGTGGCGGTCCCACAAAACTTTTCCACATTTGGGCCATACTGGCCTTGCCTTGTCCTGCGGCACTGCCTCTGCTACCTCTTTGTGCAGAGCTTCCTCCACTGCCTCTACCCACATGGCTGCTTTGAAAAGCACTACCAGCAACACTTGCGGGGGGAATGGAGAACATGATGGCCTGCACAAGTGTTTCTTGGTACTCCCGCATTTTTCGCTCCCGGTTCAACTGTGGTATGAGGCTTTGTAAGTTGTCCCGGTAGCGAGGATCTAGGAGGGTGTACACCCAATAATCAGCCGTGTGGAGAATGTTGGCGATGCGGCGGTCATTTAACAAGCACTGCAGCATGAAATCAACCATGTGCTGCAGACTGCCAACTGTCCCCAGCTTGAGGCAGCATCTCAGCCTGCTCAGCATCACCCCACCCTCGCTGTACACACTGACTACTAGAGCCTTGTGTACCTCCCTCCTCTGGAGAGATGTGTTCCTCCTCCTCCATTGACTCCTCGTCATCCTCCTCACTAAGTGTCCCCTGCCTGGGCCTTTGTGTGGAGGCCCGTTGCGCAGACTTGCCAGAAGCAGATGGCATTTCTGACTCCTCATCCTCGACCTCTTCAAAAACCTCCTCAGTGCTTGTAAGGTTTTTTGAAGCAGACAGATAAGGGGGACAGTCATGCTGACTAGTGCATCATTTGCACTGGCCATCCGCGTGGAGTCATCGAAGGCACGCAAAACTTGGCAGATGTCCCTCATAGTGGCCCACTCAGTGGTGGTGAAGTGTGTCCAGCGCACAGTGCGACTTGTTTGCGCCTGATGCAGCTGGTACTCCATTACTGCTGCCTGCTGCTCACACAACCGCTCCAACATATGTAACGTTGAATTCCACATGGTGGGGAGGTCACATATGATGCGATGTCCAGGCAGGCGGAATCGGCATTGCAGAGATGCAATGCTCGATCTTGCCATGCTGGAACGCCGCAAGTGAGCACACTCTAGGCGAACCTTGTGCAGCAGTGCATCAAGATCCGGATAGTCCCTCAGAAAGCTCTGCACGACCAAATTGAGCACGTGTGCCAGACATGGCATGTGAGTGAGGTTGCCTAGGCCCAGAGCTGCCACTAGATTTCGGCCATTGTCACTCACTACCAAACCTGGCTGGAGATTCGCTGGCACAAACCACACATCGCTCTCCTGCTTGATGGCATTCCAGAGCTCCTGTGCTATGTGGCTCCGATTCCCCAAAGAAATTAATTTAAGGATGGCCTATTGACGTTTGGCCACACCTGTGCTCATATCTGGCCTAACAGGCTCATGCAGTGCTGATTCCAAGGAACTAGAGTAGGAGGAGGACTCAATATGTACAGACTGCATTCCTGCAATCTTTGGAGTTGGCAGAATACGTACAGAGCCACTCTCCAGATCTGTACCTGGCTCCACAACATTGACCCAATGGGCAGTGAGGGAAAGGTATCGTCCCTGTCCATGGCTACTGGTCCACGCATCGGTGGTCAGGTGGACCTTGCTACTGACGGCGTTTAGTAGCGCATTTTTAATTTTTCCCTCCACATGCTTTTGCAGGGCAGGGACGGCTTGCCTGCTGAAATAAAAGCGGCTGGGCACATTATATTGTGGAACTGCCAATGACATCAAGTTCCGGAAGGTGTCAGTCTCCACCAGCCTGAATGACAGCATCTCAAGGGCCAGTAGTTTGGCAATGCCGGCATTCAGAGCCAGTGCTCGGGGATGGTTTGCCGAGTATGGCCGCTTTTTCTCCCATGCCTGTGCTACCGATTGCTGGTGAGTGGCCTGGGAGTGTGCTGATGACTGAAAACGTGGTTCAGTGGGTGGAATTTCACTGGGTCTCTGGACAACAGTGGCAGAGGTTCTTCCATGGCGTTCCAGTGAGGAAGCCGAACCAGCTGTGTGTGAGCTGGAGGAAGAGGCCCCAACACGAGCTGAAGAGGTGGTAGGTGCTGCTGAAGGTTGGCCTACATCTTCAGTGTGTCTGTGTAACTCCACCTCGTGCTTGGTACGCACATGTTTCCACATATTTGTGGTATTGAGGTTGCTCACATTTTTCCCTCGTTTAACTTTCTGATAATACAGCTTGCATTTGACAAAGCAAATGTCATCTGCAACTGTGTCAAAAAAAGACCACGCACTGCAAGTCCTGGGAGCGCCAGTTTTCTCTTTGTCATGATCACGTGTGTCTGGTCGCAGATGATACCGCAAGGCGAACCCATAACACACGTGACCCTGGATACACCGCCTCCAGTGGGGCGAATTTAAATAATAGAACGTGCAGGTGGATACGCCGCGTCCACCTGGCGAATTTAGGAATTACACGTTATAAATACATTTCTGGAAACACCGCCTCCAGTATGGCGAATTTAAATAATAAGGGGGGAACCTGGGTAACTTTAACAATGGTGGGCCCTGCGATAGGGAATGGGGACATGGAGACCTCCTAAGCTCCCCTGAGCCAGTGTCCCTGCACTCCTAACATTCCCTATACAGGCTCCGCGCCTGTCGCCGCACGCGAGCCTTAAAACCCTGGCTCGCCCTGCGCCTAAACCCTCACTAGGGAATAGGTCGGTGCGGAGACTAATCCCACCACTGCACTAACAACACACATGAGGAAAGAGACAATACAGGGGAAACACCACTTAGCTTTGCTCTGTTGCGTGCGCTCCTAGCAACAGAGCCCACCACCTGTGTGCATCTTCTCCTCCACCCTGATCCATCACCATAACCGGATCCATCACCATCGTGCAGCCTGGGAGCAGAGTCCATCACCACTTGCAGCAGTCCAGTACACAGAGTCCCAAGATGAGTCCAGCCTCTGCCAAGAATCCAAGCATGCTCGAGTCCAGTTCTCAGCAACCAAGTCGAACATGCTGAGTGCAACTCTCTTCCAAGTCGCCACTCCTCTAAGCCATGCCCGCACTTCCCGCCGACACCATAAACTGCGACTCCACCAGGCCATGCCAGTCCTTCCTGCAGACACCATTAGCTGGCACTCGTTCTCTCTGGCTGACTGCGCAGGACTCCTATCCAGCTCCATCATTCCACCAGGCTCTCCAACAACTCAGCAAGAAATATCACCAGCAGTGATTACACACCCTGAGACCCATTTATAGAGTCCCACACCTGAACCATAATTAAGTGCAACCTAACCTAAGGTGCAATACCACTAACCACCACCAGGGACAGTCAAAACACCTATGAACTTAACCAAAGTAAAAAAAGCTCACTTTGTGCTTTTAATACCGCCAGATCCAACACTGGATCATGACACTGTTTTGGAAGAGGATTGCTCCTCACGGGTGCCAAAGTGGAGGCTACCGGCAACCAAGTCTGCCCCCGCCCTCTCCCTCCTCTTTTGGCCGTTCGGGGAATCTCTTCCTCAGAGCTGCTCCCACCACCTTCCTGTGGCTGACGCCACGATGGGTCAAGGATCTCATCATCTCCACTCCCCTCTTCAAGCCCCGGCTGGTCCAGGGTTGTCTCGCCAGCACCGTACGCACCAGAAATTGGCAACTGAGTCTCATCATCATCAGATGAGCACTGAGGTGTGCTGACAATAGGCACTGGCCCACCCGCCTCTTCAGATTCAGAGGGACAAAGCAGTTGCGCATCACTGCATACTCCCTCTTCTTCACGCTCTAGAATGCTGCTTGGCTGGCCACCTCTTTCCAAGCCAACAGATTCTGAGAACAGAAGTAAAGATTGAGATGGCTCCTGTCCAGGGTTCTCTGACTGCCTGGGCAATTTGGCAGGTGGTGAAGAGACAGATGGTTGCTCTTCAGTGCTCTGGCCCTGGGAGGATGCGGAAGTCATTGAAGTGGATGCGTTAGCTGCCATCCATCCGACAACGGCTTCAATTTGTTCGTCATGCAGCAGTGGGGTATGGCAAGGTCCTACAAAGCTGCGCATGAAGGACTGTTGCCTGGTAAAAGTGGGGGATGCCGGGTCACTGGTGGCCGCAGCAGACACCGAATCCCCACGTCCTCTCCCTGCTGAATCCCCCCGTCCTCTTCCTGCTGAAACTCCACGGCCACGACCACGTGCCTTACTCCCTGCCTTCATCTTGGTAGACTGATAAAGATAGGCAGAAAAGTAAAAAAGGGGTGGCTTAGTGTTCTTATTCCTGAACACCTGCTAACCAGTATAAGAAACACTAGTTTGGCTAAGAGTGTGTGTACTACACTTTAATATGATCTAATGTGGCCTACACAACTGTAAAGTGGAGTGTTTGGTGAACTTTATTTCCTTTTTTTTTTTTGGGGGGGGGGGGGAAGAAAAGGATGTGACCAAAGTTTGAAAGATATAGTATCATAAACTTTTTGGAGCGATTACAATGCAGGAAGCTAACCTACAATGCAATTGATGAGGCTCCAAAAAATAGGGTGATACTAGTCTGTCTGGCCCTGAAGGGCACAAGCCAGCAAAAAGGCTCCTCTATCTAATCCTATATAGTGTTTGCAACCAACCAATGACAATGGATGCGGATGGAAGCACACTAATATAGGAGCAAAAATCTGGCTAAATTTGCTGCAAAAAAAGGACTATGTATGAGGCAGTGACGCACGCTGAGCGGACTACAACGAGCGGTGGCTGTAGAACACACTGCAATGTGAGCTGCACTCACACACAGAGAGACCTATCAGACAGACAAAAACAGTGCAGAGAAATGGGCTATAGCACTGAAAGGCTGCTGAAAGGCTCCGCTGTCCACTCCTTTAGTGTTTGCAACCAACGTATATGGATACGTATGGAAGCACACTATACAGGAGAAAAAAAAAAGCAGCAATAAAAGAAAAATGTGTATGAGGCAGAGACACACGCTGGGCGGCCTACAAGCAGACGTGCCTGCAGGACACACTACACAGCGTGGGTCTGCACTCACACAGCCCTTGCAGACAGCTATTAAAACAGTGCTGCTGGGCTACAAAAATGCTACAGTGGTGGATTATGTAGCCTGGGTAGAGCAATAGATATGTTTGATGATCGCTATTTCTAACTGTCCCTCACAGTCTTCAACAGCAGCCTGTCCCTAACTGAATTCACAGCAGAGTGACCAGAAATGGCGGCTGCAGCGGTTTTTATAGTGCATCATGACATCATTTCAGCAGCCAATCACAGCCATGCCAGTAGTTAACATGCCTACATGCCTAACAGGATGTGCCCACACTTCTGAGGATCCCCATTGGCTGAATCAAATCGAGCGGGCTCCTAGCATTATGGGAACTTCCGATTCCGGTATTCGATATGAAAAAAGTATCGGAACTAAGTATCGGAATTCCGATACAGCTAATATCGGCCGATACCCGATACTTGCGGTATCGGAATGCTCAACACTACTCACCTCTTATATTTGGAAAGTGGGATGCTCAGCATTCCCCACCATATCTTAATATCACAAAAGTGGAAATATGACACCAACCTTTCACATCATGCAGCTATGATAGAGTCACTTTCTACATAACTTTCTGCAAATTAAATTCTTCTATTAAAAATAAATGCTTTTATGAGTTTTCCTAGAAATTTATAATGAATCTCCACTGCTTATCAACTATCTGCTATTGACCCCTCCAGCTTTCAGACCTTCACCTTGGAAACTGTTAAGGCATCATTCCCTTGTAAGGAGGTGGACCGGACTGTGGGTACCTGCATGCCTGGTCCGGAACTGAAGGGGCTGCATCCTCTGTTTCTGGGGGAAAGTCTAAGGGAGGTGGACATTCCCCTGCTGCAGGAGGGAAGGAGAGGAGAGACAGAGTTTCCTGCTGACAGAAGGGGCGGGAAGAGCCCAGAGAGAGCACGCTGACACAGGGAGATAAGAGGAAAAAGCGTGACCTGCAGCAGGAGATGGCGCCAAGTAAGTGCAGCGCGCAAAGCAGAAGAGTGTGCGCTCTGCTCCCCCCTCCAGAGAGTGCTGGCCCTGTGACAGGCCATGCTGCTGCTGCCCAGAATAGGATCTGTGGTGCTGGGGGAATTAGTCATGTCAGCAGAGCGGAGTGTGCGGAGCTGTGCCAGGAGAGTGGAGTGCGCGGAGCTGTGCCAGCAGGGCAGAGCGTGCGGAGCTAAGCCAAGTGCCGTACACTAGGAGACAGTGAGTACCGCACCCACTCTGCCCAAGAGTGCCTGAATACTCAAAAGAGACCCCCTGCTGAGGACTGAGACAGACCGACAGTACGCAGTGAGCGCCCTCTGTGTAAACGTGGACCCACCAGCTTCTGTGACCAGAGGAGACTCCCTTGACAAGTCTGAGACAGTCTCTAGTGCGTGCAGGCCGGCGTGCGCAGTGACAGATCTGAGTCCCTGAGAGTAGTAGCTGTACTGATCAAGAAGCGCGGCACTGTCCCTGCTGTGACATGTTCTGAATGTGGACTTGTGGTGAGAGCAAGACCCCCGCTCATCATCCAGCATCCTGTTATTTTCCCCGGAGGCTGTTTCTTTGGACAGAGACTTGAGACACTGCCGCTGTTGCCGGTGGCACCGTTGGAACCCTGTACTCCCTCACAACAGAAGACTACAGTCCGATAAGTTTAACCTCTTTATTACCGAACTCTCGTTTGTCCCTCTCCTACCCTGCCAACTTTCCAGTTCTGCCCCATTCCTCGCCGTCACGCTACACTCCCTCACTACCTGCGTGGAGCACATCCCCTGTAAATAAACCTGTTTAACCCTTGTTCTGCCTCCACGTGCGTTACTGTGTGACGCCCCTGAGGATTCAGTTGCCACAGAGGTACTGCACCTCCGCAGGGGTGTGGTACCCCACCATCCAGGTAAGTTGGAGGCTCCTGACCACGCTCCAACACTTGCATCCCACACAACACAGTAGTTCAGCAAAGCCACATTCCGGCTCCCTGCTTGGAGTGCAGCAAAGCACCTTTGGTGGCTCCCTGCTTAGAACACAAAATGTGCTGGGAGGCGGGTGGAGTTAGAATACATAAAAGAGCGGGAAGGTTTAGGATTTCAGTTTTAGTTGGAGTTCAGTTCAGAGTCAGAGGAGAGAAGATCCCTGGGAGAGGGATGGAGGAAGGAGGTGCTGCAGCAGATCTCAGTGACCTGGGTCTGCTGGCACGGGAAAGGAAAGGAGAAAGACATTGAACAGAAACCTGATCTTCCATAAGAAGGAGAGACTAGTACGGAACGTAGGAGTAAAAGGGAACAGACGTGGGTTAAGATAGAACCCTGCCTAGAAGTTCTAAGCGCAAGGCCGGGGCCCGGTCCCCGAGGTTGTATGGATACTAATGGTCCTACAGCAGACACCGGTGGAGTAGTGAGCTGTAAATGCACTACTCCCATCTAAGACTTGAGGGCACAACAGCAACTTGGATAGTGAGCCGGGACTTAGGAGTGAGGAGTCCCCGAAGCAGGCTACAGCTGTCTGCCGTACAAGTATTTGGCGCCCCAGAGGCTCAGTCGCCACAGAGGTACTGCACCTTCTCCTAAGGTGTAGTGTCCCACCGTCCGCGTAAGGTGGGAACTCCTTTCCACACTCCAAAACTCGCACCCCACACAATAGGGTAGTTCTGCACAACCACATTGCGGCTCAGTGCTTAGAGAGTAGCAGAGCACCTTTGATGGTTCCCTGCTTGGAACACTGGATGTGCTGGGAGGTGGGTGGAGTTGAGATACATAAAAGAGTGGGAAAGTGTAGGATTACGGGTCAGTCTGACGGAAGGTCAGCGAGGAAGGAAGCCACTCGGGAGGAGTGGGGATCCCTGGAAAAAGGGATGGAGGAAGGAGTGCTGCAGCTGCCTCAGTGATCTGAGCCAGCTGGCACGGGAAAGGAAATGAAAGAAGGAGAAAGACGTAGAACTGCAACCTAAGCTTCCATAAGAGAGAGAAAGACAAGTACGGAATGAAGGAGTAGGAGAACAGAGAGGACGTGGGTTGGAAGAGGAACCCTGCCTATTGGTTCTCAGCGCAAGGCCGGGGCCCAGTCCCCGAGGTTGTATGGACACTTATGGTTCTGCAGCAGACACCGGTGGAGTAGTTGGCTGTAAATGCACTACTCCCATCTAAGACTTGGGGCACAACAGCAACTGATTATAGAGCCGGGGCTCAGGAGAGGGGAGTCTGCGAAGCAGGCTACGGCTATCTGCCATACAAGTAGAGTTCTTGGGAACATCTGTAAAGAGGAACTCCAAGGTACCACGGTACTGGAGATCTTCACACCTTAAGGCGCAATAGAGGAGTCGTTCAGGAAAGGTACATGTTGGCGGAGTGTTGGAGAGGAGCTTTCCATCTTGCCTGGAGGTTGGCTGAGTCTCAGACCCGGAGGACACGGCCCGGAGGCAGGCACTATTGTGTACCGCAGACTGTGAGTAAAGCTTTGGAACTACAAGCCCCGGTGTCCTCCATTCATTTTTGCGCCCACCCGCTCAGCACTGCTACATCTGGGTACCATCCTTTACACTGTCTGCACCTTTCCACAACCATTACAACTACACTGCCCTGGGACCTCAGCCCTGCCTGTGGAGGGCTATACCACCACTGCTGCACCATACCATCTGTCCCAGAGGATCTGTCTGCAGCATCGGCTTAACACCTCCCTTGCCGAGCACCACAGGTGGCGTCACGAACTATTCTATTCCACTTAAACTACATTCCACCATTAACATATCACCATTACTTGGGCGCCCAGGGCCACGGACCGGGTCACCGCTGCTGTGACACATTCCCCCTGACACCGAGTACCCCACAGCCCTGGGAGGGCTACCCAAGTATAGTTCTTGGGAACATCTGTCAGGAGGAACTCCAGTGTAACTCAGTACTAGGAGTACTTCACACCAAAGGCGCTATAAGAGGAGACGTTCAGAAAGGCACATGTTGGCGGAGTGTTGGAAGGGAGCATTCCATCTGACATGGAGGTTGACTGGGTCCCTGACCCGGAGGACACAGCATGGAGGCAGGCACCTGTGTGTACTACAGACTGTGAGTAAAGCTTTGGAGCTACATGCCCTGGTGTCCTCCAATTATTCCTGCGCTAACACACCCTGTACCACTACATCGGGGTACCAGTTTCTACACCGCCTGTGCCTCTCCTCTACCCCTACATCTACACTGCCCTGGGACTGCACCTGTGGGGAGCTTCACCATCTTGGCTGCAGCACACCACCATTCCCAGAGGATCTGCATGCAGCGTCGGCTTAACATCTCACTTGCCGAATACCACAGGTGGGGTCACGAACTATTCATTTAATCAACTACATTCCACCATTCAATCTCCCCCATTACTTGGGCGCCCAGGGCCACGGACCGGGTCACCGCTGCTGTGACACATCCCGCTGACACCGGCCCAGTACCGAGTACCCCCCTGGGAGGGCGACCCAACTGCATCCCGCGTTCCTGCAGGTTATTACACCCTTAAGGTCTTGTATGCAGTTAAATTCTTGGCAAAACTTATATCACCCTACTTTTTTCTTCATTCTTTCTGGCACAGTAAGGCCTTCCCACCCAGCCTAGATGACTGCGCTTCCTGTCGTGGAGGTGGGCAAATGTGAAAGCTCATCAGTTTTTCTTCTTTGTCTCTTTTGACGCACTAAGAGAAAAATACTCAGTTCCTCCTTCAGAATACTTCAGATGTACAGTATAGAAATAAAATGTTGGTTGCTGAGCTACCTGTCTGGTTTTGACGCCTTAAATGTTCTTACATCATTTGAAGATATTGGCCAAAGAACTTTGCACTCCTGGGGTCTAGTTTCTATTGTCTATTCACTTTTGAATAACCTTTCTGATTTTACCATACACAGCTATGTATGTATATGGGAGGTAGATTTGCTTGATACACAGAACAAAGCTTCTTGGAATGATGCGAGAATCACTATTTCTTCCTGCTCCATAAACTCAAATGCATTGATATTTGTATATAAAATTCTCATACACTTGTATATGGTACTGTTGTAAGGGGGACGAAGAGACTGCAGGTACCTGCATGCCGGTGTAACAGGCCAGATTAACCCCCCGCCCAGAATATACCCAGGGTTAAAGTGGCCTAGGCCAGATTATACCCCCGGGTATATTCTGTCCTAGGCCAAACTATACCCCTGAGTATAAATTGGCCTAGGCCAGTTTATACCCCTCTGGGCCAGACTATACCTCCGGGTCAGTATATACCCCAGCTGTTGTAGATCAGATATTTCATGCTTTTGAGAACCATCAAAAACAGGGCCACAGACAGCACAAGGGGGCCCCAGGCAGCATACAGGGGCTCCAGGCAGAGCACAGGGGCCCGAGGCAGCGCACAGGGCCCCAGGCAATACGCAGTGGCCCCAGGCAGTGCACAGGGGCTCTAGGCTGCACACGGGGCCCCAGGCAGTGCACGGGGCCCCAGGAAGCACACAGGGGCCACAGGCAGCACACAGGGGCCCCAGGCAGTGCACAGGGGCCACAGGCAGCATACAGGGCCACAGGCAGCGCACTGGGGCCCCTGGCAGCGCACAGGAACCCAGGCAGAACACGGATCCCCAGGCAGAGCACTGGGGCCTCAGACATCACACATCGCATAGTGGCTCTAGACATTGCACATCGTTTAGGGGCTCTAGACGGCGCACAGGATTAAGTGATATACTCAAGAACGGGGCCCCAGACATCGCACAGGGGGTCCCAAATACCGCACAGGGGGTCCCAGACAGCACGCAGGGGGCAGAGACAGCACACAGGGGATCAGGGACAGCGCTGTCTCTTCCCCCCCTTGTGCACTGTCTCTGCCTCCCTGTGCACTGTCTTGGGCCCCGTGCGCTGTCTCTGCCCCCTTGTGCGCTGCCTGGGGTCCCTGTGCTCTGCCTGGTGTCATGTGCGCTGCCTGGGGACCACTGTGCTGCCTGGGGCCCCGTGTGCTGCCTGGGGCCCTGTGCACTGCCTGGGGCCACTGTGTGCTGCCTGGGCCCCTGTGTGCTGGCAGGGGCCCTGTGCTCTGCCAGGGGCCCCTGTGCGCTGCCTGGGGCCCTGTATGCTGCCTGAGGCTCCTGCGTGCTGCCTGTGGCCCCTGTGTGCTGCCTGGGGCACCTGTGCTCTTCCTGGGGCCCTGTGTGCTGCCTGGGGCCCTGTACACTGCCTGGGGCCCTCATGTGCTGCCTGGGGCCCCATGTGCTGCCTGGGGCCCTGTGCGCTTCCAGGGGCCCCTGTGCGCTGCTTGGGGCCCCCATGTGCTGCCTAGGGCCTCCGTGTGCTGCCTGGTACCCCGTTCGCTGTTTCTGCCCCTGTGTGCTGCCTGGGGCCCTGTGTGCTGCCGGGGGTCCCTGTGCGCTTCCAGGGGCTCCAGTGCGCTGCTTGGAGCCCCCGTGTGCTGCCTGGTGCCCCGTTCACTGTCTCTGCCCCTGTGTGCTGCCTGGGGCCCTGTGTGCTGCCTGGGGTTTCCTTTGCTGTCTCTGCCCCCCCGTGCACTGCCTTGGGACCCGTGTGCTGCTTGGGGCTCCTGTGTGCTGCCTGGGGCCCCATTTTTGATGCTTCTCAAAAGCGTGAAAAATCCAATCTACAGCAGCTGGGGTATATTCTGACCCCGAGGGGTATAATCTGCCCTAGGTCAATTTATACCCCGGGGTATAGTTTGGCCTAGGCCATAGTATATTCTGACCCGAAGGGGTATAATCTGGCCTAGGTCAATTTATACCCCGGGGCATAGTTTGGCCTAGGCCATTGTATACCCAGGGTATAGTCTGGCCCAGAGGAGTATAAACTGGCCTAGGCCCATTTATACCCTGGAGTATAGTTTGGCCTAGGCCAGAATATACCCGGCGTATATTACTCAGGGCCACGGTCCGGGTCACCGCTGCTGTGACACATCCGGCTGATACCGGCCCGGTACCGAGTACTCCACGGCCCTGAGAGGGCGACCCAACTTGGCGCTTCGAACAGGATGACGAGACCCGATGCCATCGGGTTCTGTGCGCCTAGGATTTGTTGGACTTGGAACTTTTGAGAATGTGTAGAAGATCCAATTTAATAGACTGTAAAATTAACATTAAAAATGGCCGTTGGCATGGAGAAGGGCGTGATGAGATGGGAGGTCCTAGGAAAAGACCGCGAACAGTCTTGGGCCTCCCCTGCCTGAATTACTATGTGACAGCAACATGGCCCACCCCCCGAGGGGTTCGTATACTGGCTTGGTATGGAGGAGCTGGAAAAAGACGCCACCCTAAGAAGGAGGGGCAGAAGCCAGTGGCAGGAAAGGGGCTGAGAGAGGAGGGAGAAGAACGCCAGAACGCCATAATGGAAAGAGAAGAGAAGACAGAAGAACGGGAGGAGGAGAAGGCACTCGCCCCCAGGCCGCCCCTGCGGAGGCTGCGACCGCTGATACATCCTCTGCAGCGTCCGCCACCGCCTTACAACCGATATTGCCATTGGATGAGCCCTGTCCGGAGGAGATATATGAGGGGTCTGGAGCAGAACGGAGAGCCGGGACCACGTCTCCATCTGGACCGGGAGCGGTTGCACAGGCCTCCACCGACGACCCCGGCCGAGGCCAGCCTTGCCCCTGCCCGAATTCAACTGTGGTCCAACCCATCAACAACTCCGGGAGTTGCGGCTGCCGCTGTCCACTGCCAGGTGCCGGGACTGGAACCTTGCCTGGAGGCACAAGGTACGACCACTGCCCCCGACCTGACCCTAGTCTTGGGAACGGAACCCACAGATAGAAATGGCCCAATTGACCTCCGCCGGCGGCCCCAGGCTGGAGTGCTGCCGGCCGAGGTCCCGATAGACACTGAAGAATCGGATTCAGAGGAACCAGCGACAGCGCCGGCTGAGTCACCAACAGCAGCAGAAGTGCCATCGGAGGTAGCGGATATGCCGTCCCCGCAGGCAGTGGACATTTCCATGGCCCTTTCAATTCCCCCGACCAGTCCCCATCTCTCCCTGTGGGAGGCAGAGTATATGCGACTAGCAAGCAACCAGCAGCAGGATGAAGATACCCAAGGTGTTACATCTATTAGCAGTACCCAATCAGCAGCTTCCAGAACCCCAGGAGGGGGCCAGCATTAGTAACTTACACTAACTCTTGTTACCCAGGAGGGTTTATTTGCATCGTTGTGCCTTTTGTTCTGTTTTTGACCATCATGGTTTAATTTTGGTTTTTCCAGTGTTGCCCTGTTTTGTTGGCAGCCTTTACATTTGAACTGAGGGATCATGAACTTGTAGTGATCCAAAAACTGTGTTTGTAAATAGTTGCACCTCTTTAGGTGCCCTCTCTTGGTTTTACATAGGACACTTTGCGAAGATTACGTCTACCTCGTTTGGAGCATGACTCCAATCAAAGAACACTGCAAGAGATCCTGGCTGGGAGCGGTGTCCAGCACTTGCAAGAATTGTTGAAAGTTTTAATGTGAAGTATTTGATAATGATATATCTTATAAGAGTATTGGTAACTAGGAAATGGCTTTTATATAGAATTAGGAATGTTTTGATACAGAGATGAGAGATTTGAATAAAGAATTCAAAATGTATATGATGAACCAGGCATCACGGTTGTACCTCAGAGTTGAAAGAAAGTAGAAAATGTGCACTAGAGAGAGAAAAGAAATGTGTACTAGAGATGGAAAGAAGAATACTGAAGTGATAGTGAGTAACAGACAATAGCACTTTGAATTAAGTATTGTATGGAAAAATTGCACTTTTGACTTTGAATTTTTGATAGTTAATTAATAACTGTTTGCAACGTTCAAGAATGAGTGCCTCTCACATTGGGAAGTTTAGTATAAGAAATGTTTATTCTGCATTGCAAAAATTTGTATGTTCCCGTACTGTCAAATTTGTTTACCTTGCAGCCGGCGGACGTGCTGTGTTTAACGGTGGGGTATGTGGTGCCCCTGAGGCTCAGTCACCACAGAGGTACTGCACCTTCTCCTAAGGTGTGGTGCCCCACCATCCAGGTAAGTTGGAGGCTCCTGACCATGCTCCAACACTCGCACCCCACACAATAGAGTAGTTCAGCAAAAACACATTGCAGCTCCTTGCTTAGAGAGAAGCAGAGCACCTTTGGTGGTTCCCTGCTTGGAACACTAGATGTGCTGGGAGGTGGGTGGAGTTGAGAGGACATATAAAAGAGCGGGACAGTTCCAGGATTGAGGTTCAGTCTGACAGGAGGTTCAGTCTGACAGGAAGTCAGTCAGAAGGGGAGTCTGAGAGAGGAAGCCACTCGGAGAGGAGTGGTGATCCCTGGAAGAGGGATGGAGGAAGGAGTGCTGCAGCTGCCTCAGTGACCTGAGCCAGCTGGCACGGGAAAGGAAAGAAGGAGAAGGACATTGAACCGAAGCCTGAGCTTCCATAGAAGGGAAAAGACAAGTACGTAACGTAGGAGTAAAAGGGAACATAGAGGACGTGGGTTAGAGGAAGAACCCTGCCTAGAAGTTCTAAGCGCAAGGCCGGGGTCCGGTCCCCAAGGTTGTATGGACACTAATGGTTCTGCAGCAGACACCGGTGGAGTAGTGGGCTGTAAATGCACTACTCCCATCTAAGACTTGGGGCACAACAGCAACACAGAGCTGGGATTCAGGAGTAGAGAGTCCTCAAAGCAGGCTACAGCTGTCTGCCATACAAGTAGAGTTCTTGGGAACATCTGTTAGGAGGAACTCCAGTGTAACTCAGTACTAGGAGATCTTCACACTTAAAGACGCTATAGAGGAGACGTTCAGAAAAGGCACATAAGTTGGTTGAGTGTGGAAGGGAGCATTCCATCTTGCCTGGAGGTTGACTGAGTCCCTGACCCGGAGGACACGGCACAGAAGTGGGCACTACAGACTGTGAGTAAAGATTTGGAACTACATGCCCTGGTGTCCTCCATTCCTTCCTGCGTCCGTCCGCCTGGCACTGCTACATCCCCTGCGCCAAACACTACACCATCTAAGTGTCTCCACATCTACACTGCCCTGGGACAACAGCCCTGCCTGTGGAGGGCTATACCATCATTGCTGCATCACACCATCTGTCCCGGAGGATCTGTTTGTAGCATCGGCTTAACACCTCCCTTGCCAAACACCACAGGTGGCGTCACGAACTATTCCATTAACTACATTACACCATTCACATCTTCCTATTACTTGGGCGCCCAGGGCCACGGTCCGGGTCACCGCTGCTGTGACACATCCCGCTGATACCGGCCCGGTACCGAGTACCCCACGGCCCTGGGAGGGCGACCCAGGTGATAAATGCTCCCATCAGCCGCTCCTGCTATTCCTGTTATTAGCGGCACCAAGTGTTGGCTGATAGGAGTAATAGTCCCATCAGCCGCCGCCTGTTCTTGCTGTTATTAGTTGAATATAACTCACATCATTCTCCCCTGCTCTTGCTGATCGCCGGCAGAGCAGAGGAAAATGATGAGAGTGGTCTTCAGCACCCGATGCTGAGGAACAGAGCTTACTGTACTGCTGTTTCTCAAGCCCCGGTACGTGTCATACGAATGACATCCCAGTGTGTCATCTGTGTGCATATGTATGGGACGTTTTGTGGCCCGTGCTGCAAGTAAAAGACTAACATGTCAGCGTATTTTGCCCATGGACACATGGTCCGTGGAAACACACTGATGTGCACAGACCCAATCACTTAAAAGTGTGGAAGTATCTCCGATACGTGTGAAAACTGTCACCACACTTACTGGACACACTGACTTCTGAAAGAGGCCTTAGGCTAGGTTCCCATGATAAGCATTTGATGAGGTTTTGATGTTACAGATTTTCTGCACCATTTCTGCTTCCATTATTAAGGATATGTTCATACGTTCAGTTTTCAGTCAGTATTTTACCTCAGTATGTGTAAGCCAAAACCAGGAGAGGAACAATCAGAGGAAAAGTATAATAGAAACACGTCACCACTTATGTATTATCACCCACTCCTGGTTTTGGCCTACAAATGTAAAATACTGACCAAATACTAAACGTGCGCACGTGACCTAAAAGTAAAATAGGTTACTTGAATTTTTTTTTTAAATACACATAAAAAAAATCACGAAAAACTCATCGTGAGAACTTAGCCTTAAGGTGGAAAAGCAATATGCAGAAAAGATCAGATCTCAGTAATACACAGGCTCGGACTGGCCCACCGAGGTACCGTTGGATCCCTCGGTGGGCCCCACCCCCGAATGTCACTGTCACTCACTGGTCGCTGGTACCCAGGGGCAGGGTCAGCACCCGGGCAAGTCACTGGGATACCCGCCGGCCGCCGCCACGCCCCCCATGTACTGGCCCCATCCTGCGCCCTCCGCGAGGGACCCACGCAGTGACGCAGCCCCTTACAGCCAGCAATGATCATCGCTTCCTTCCGCTGTAATCTTGTGTGCGGTGCCAGCACAGGACCTGTGATGAGGTCACAGGAGGGGAGGAGTCGGGTCACATGACCAGGGCGGCTGCAGGACTCTGCTCTGCTGGCCGCTTTTCGTTATGGTGCTGGTCTGGATGGATGAGGTAACGTTTATGTGTGGGACAGTGGGGTCAGGAGGGGTTTAACAAGGTGGATGTAGCAGAGCCGTGTGTGTACTTGTGTGGGGTCAGGGAGGGGTTTAACAAGGTGGATGTAGCAGAGCCGTGTGTGTACTTGTGTGGGGTCAGGAGGGGTTTAACAAGGTGGATGTAGCAGAGCCGTGTGTGTACTTGTGTGGGGTCAGGAGGGGTTTAACAAGGTGGATGTAGCAGAGCCGTGTGTGTACTTGTGTGGGGTCAGGGAGGGGTTTACAAGGTGGATGTAGCAGAGCCGTGTGTGTACTTGTGTGGGGTCAGGAGGGGTTTACAAGGTGGATGTAGCAGAGCCGTGTGTGTACTTGTGTGGGGTCAGGAGGGGTTTAACAAGGTGGATGTAGCAGAGCCGTGTGTGTACTTGTGTGGGGTCAGGAGGGGTTTAACAAGGTGGATGTAGCAGAGCCGTGTGTGTACTTGTGTGGGGTCAGGGAGGGGTTTACAAGGTGGATGTAGCAGAGCCGTGTGTGTACTTGTGTGGGGTCAGGAGGGGTTTAACAAGGTGGATGTAGCAGAGCCGTGTGTGTACTTGTGTGGGGTCAGGAGGGGTTTAACAAGGTGGATGTAGCAGAGCCGTGTGTGTACTTGTGTGGGGTCAGGAGGGGTTTAACAAGGTGGATGTAGCAGAGCCGTGTGTGTACTTGTGTGGGGTCAGGGAGGGGTTTACAAGGTGGATGTAGCAGAGCCGTGTGTGTACTTGTGTGGGGTCAGGAGGGGTTTAACAAGGTGGATGTAGCAGAGCCGTGTGTGTACTTGTGTGGGGTCAGGGAGGGGTTTACAAGGTGGATGTA
The DNA here is from genome assembly GCF_039654945.1 of Dendrobates tinctorius. Classification (NCBI taxonomy): domain Eukaryota; kingdom Metazoa; phylum Chordata; class Amphibia; order Anura; family Dendrobatidae; genus Dendrobates; species Dendrobates tinctorius. The sequence goes on from NW_027361700.1 coordinate 30,114,001, forward strand.
GCAGAGCCGTGTGTGTACTTTCTGTGGGGTCAGGGAGGGGTTTAACAAGGTGGATGTAGCAGAGCCGTGTGTGTACTTGTGTGGGGTCAGGAGGGATTTAACAAGGTGGATGTAGCAGTGCCGTGTGTGTACTTTCTGTGGGGTCAGGGAGGGGTTTAACAAGGTGGATGTAGCAGAGCCGTGTGTGTACTTGTGTGGGGTCAGGAGGGGTTTACAAGGTGGATGTAGCAGAGCCGTGTGTGTACTAGTACTAGTGTGGGGTCAGGAGGGGTTTACAAGGTGGATGTAGCAGAGCCGTGTGTGTTCTTGTGTGGCGTCAGGGAGGGGTTTAACAAGGTGGATGTAGCAGAGCCGTGTGTGTACTTGTGTGGGGTCAAGAGGGGTTTAACAAGGTGGATGTAGCAGAGCCGTGTGTGTACTTATGTGAGGTCAGGGAGGGGTTTAACAAGGTGGATGTAGCAGAGCCGTGTGTGTACTTGTGTGGGGTCAGGGAGGGGTTTAACAAGGTGGATGTAGCAGAGCCGTGTGTGTACGAGGTGTACGGAGCAGAGCCGTGTGTGTACGATGTGTACGGAGCGAAGCCGTGTGTGTACGAGGTGTACGGAGCGAAGCCGTGTGTGTACGAGGTGTATGGAGCAGAGCCATGTGTGTACGAGGTGTACGGAGCAGAGCCGTGTGTGTACGGAGCTGAGCCGTGTGTTTATGGAGCGGAGCAGAGCCGGGGGTGTACGGAGTGAAGCTGCGTGTGTACAAGGTGTACGGAGCGGAGCCGTGTGTGTACGAGGCATACAAAGCGGAGCCGTGCGTGTATGGCGGGGAGCATTTATACCTCCCGAGTCCCAACTGTCCCGGATCCAGCGAGACAGTCCCGATTTTGAGAGAGAGACTGCCCCAGCCGGGAGCATACTTTCCCCGCGGGACACAGGAGTACACAGCGGACCCCCAAGGAGCAATTTAAAACTTGCACGTAACGTTCTGCCGGAAGTGATGTGCTGGAAGCTGACCAGAAATTAGGTCATTTCAGTAGGAGATTGTGACGGAACCATGGAGGCACTTCAGGGAATGCTTCAGATCCATCACCGTGTCCTCCTCTGACAGCGGACAGCGAGATTGCCTTGGAATCGGGGATGTCGGCCATGTGAGCGGATCATGATATGTCCTGCACCAGGAGGCTCAGGTAGGAACTACAATGGGAGCCGGGCTGCTATAGTATCTTTATAGAATTTTTCTTTCTCTGTTTCTTTCTCTCTCTGTTCTTTCTCTCTAATCTTTTTTTTCTCTCTCTCTGTTCTTTCGCTCTCTGTTCTCTTTCTTTCTTTCTGTCTCTGTTCTTTCTCTCTGTCTGTTCTCTCTTTCCTCTCTTTCTTTCTCTTTCTCTGTTCTTTCTTTACCCTCCTTCTTTTTCTCTCTCCCTTTTCTTTTTTTCTGTCAACTCTTTTTCTCTCTCCGTTCTTTCTTTCTTTCTTTCTTTCTTTCTTTCTTTCTCTCTTTGTTCTTTTTTTCTGTCCACTCTTTCTTTCTCTTTGTTCTTTGTTCTTTTTCTTTCTTTCTTCTTTCTCTCTGTTCTTTCTTTCCCCTCTTTCTTTCTCTATCTGTTCTTTCTTTCTTTACCCCCTTTCTTTCTCTTCCTCTCTGTTCTTTTCTTTCTCTGTGTTCTTCCTTTCTTTCTCTCCGTTCTTTCTTTCTTTCTTTCTTTCTTTCTTTCTCTGTTCGTTCTTTCTATGTTCTTTCTTTCTTTCTCTCTCTGTATCTTTCTCTGTTCTTCCTTCCATTCTTTCTCTTTCTTTCTCTGTTCTTTATTTCCCCTCTCTTCTTTCTTTCATGCGTACACTACTAATCAGTAGCCTCCATCACATGAACGTGTTTTGCCACAGAGCGAGTGTCCGTGTGGATCACATGCGTGTCAGTGTGATCCACATGGAGACAAGTCCGTTTTTGGCCGTCACCACGGATGTCACATGGCATGAGTCGTGGTATGTGTTAAGGGGGGGCCAACTGAGACTTTTTCGCCCGGGGCCCTCAAAAACCTGGAGCCGGCCCTGCCCAGGGGTGGGATTCAGCGGGTTCTCCCTGGTATCTGGTACACAGGCCAACGCCGGGTCAGTGAGTTACTGTCTGTATGTGCTGCGTATTGGGGACCTGTGCTGCCTACTAGGGACCTGTGCATGCCTTTTGGGGACCTGTGCTGCCTATTAGGGACCTGTGCTGCCTACTAGGGACCTGTGCCTGCCTATTGGGGACCTGTGCTGCCTACTAGGGACCTGTGCTGTCTATTGGGGACCTGTGCTGCCTATTGGGGACCAATGCTGCCTATAGGGAACAATGCTGCCTATTGGGGACCTGTGCTGCCTATTGGGGACCATTGCTGCCTATAGGGAACAATGCTGCCTATTGGGGACCTGTGCTGCCTATTGGGACCTGTGCTGCCTATTGGGGACCTGTGCTGCCTATTGGGTACAATGCTACCTATTGGGGACCTGTGCTGCCTATTGGGACCTGTGCTGCCTATTGGGGACCTGTGCTCCCTATTGGGGACCAATGCTGCCTATTGGGGACCAATGCTGCCTATTGGGGACCTGTGCTGCCTATTGGGGACCTGTGCTGCCTATTGGGGAACTTTGCTCCCTATTTGGGACCAATGCTGCCTATTGGGGACCAATGCTGCCTATTGGGGACCTGTGCTGCCTATTGGGGACCTGTGCTGCCTATTGGGGACCTGTGCTGCCTATTGGGGACCTTTGCTCCCTATTTGGGACCAATGCTGCCTATTGGGGACCAATGCTGCCTATTGGGGACCTGTGCTGCCTATTGGGGACGTGTGCTACCTATTGGGGACCTGTGCTGCCTTTTGGGGACCTGTGCTGCCTATTGGGGAGTTGTGCTGCCTATAGGGAACCTGTGCTGCCTATAGGGACCAATGCTGCCTATTGGGGACCTGTGCTGTCTATTGGGGCAGCTAATCGCACGGGTACCGGGAGGCTTTCGCCGCTAAGACCGACAGGCAGCAACACTGCCTGGCTGGTCCGGGCGAATTTTAGCCCCCCCTGCAGATACGAACGCTTCGATTGGCTGGGCTGTGTAGCATCTACCATGGAACTCTTGTTGGGACAAAGTGATCACTATACCCCCTACGTCAATCCTTGGGGGTGTAGATTCCAAAATGGGGTCACTTTTTAACTTCAAAGTAACACAGGTCAGATTTGCAAAAAATGGCCTGGGCATTAAGGTGAAAACAGGCCTGCGGCCCTAAAGGATTAAATGAATCGTAGTGCGGAAAGATCTGCAGCATATGAACAACGGTGCAGCTTTTAGTAGAATTAGGATGCTGAAATGATGCAGATTTGGCGTGGGATATACGGCAAAAGAACCCATGGTGTAATTCTGCGGTCTCAAAGCCTAAATGTTGAGTTGTACATTACTGTAGGTGGGCCCCTAAAATTAATTCCCTTGGTGGGCCCTAGACACCCCAGTCCGACCCTGGTAATACACACGGACTTACATAGTACACATGGTGTACTAGTGGGTCGCCCTCACACCTAGGGCAGCGGGGTACTCGGAACCGGGCCCGCGGATCTCCACGAGTAGGGTTGTTGTCACGGCAGCTATGACCCGGTCCATAGCCCCGGGCGCCCATTGTAAATAGCAGAAATGTTCATTGAATGATTTGTGACGCCACCTGTGGTATTCGGCAAGAAAGGTGTTAAGCCGACGCTGCGAGCAGATCCTCTGGGACAGATGGTGTAGTGCAGCAATGACGTTGTGGCACGCCACAGGTAGGGCAGTAGTCCCAGGGCAGTGTAGGTGAAGAGATCGGGGAGAGACGTAGATGGTGCAGTGTCAGGCACAGAGATGTAGCAGTGCTGAGGGTGTTGGCGCAGGAATAAGCGGAGGACACCAGGGCATGTTGTTCCAAAGCTTTACTCACAGTCTCTTGTGCATACAGGTGCCCGCATCCGTGCCGTGTCCTCCGGGTCAGGAGCTCAGTCAACTTCCAGGCAAGATGAAGTACTCCGTTCCAACACTCCGCCAACATATGTGCCTTTTCTGAACGTCTCCCTTTTGCGCCTATAGTGAAGTACTCTCAGTACTGAGTTACACTGGAGTTCCTCCTGTCAGATGTTCCTATGAACATAGGAACATCCCCCCTCCAATCTGTCTTGTACGGCAGACAGCTGTAGCCTGCTTCGGGGACTCCTTGCTACTAAGTCCCGGCTCACTCACGTTGCTGTTGTGCCCCCAAGTCTTGTATGGGAATAAAGTGGTGGCAACTTCTATTCCTCCGGTGTCTGCTGCAGGACCATTAGTATCCATACAAGCTCGGGGACCGGACCCCGGCCTTGCGCTGTGAACTTGGGAAGGGTTCTGCTCTAACCCTAATCCTCAGTCCTCCTCTTCTACTTACGTTCCGTTCAAATCTATCTTTCTTATAAAGAGTCAGGCTTTCCATCAATGTCTCTTTCCTGTGCCAGCAGACCCAGGTCACTGAGGTCCGCTGCAGCACTTCCCTCGTCCATCCCTCTCCGGGGATCTTCTCTCTCCTTCTGACCCCGTCAGACTCCCTAAATCCTAAACTCTTCCCAATCTTTTGGTGCAGACTAAGCTCCACCCACCTCCCAGCACTCTTCGTGTTCCAAGCAGGGAGCCACCAAAGGGTGCTTTGCTACACTACTATGTTCTGTGGGATGCAGGTGTTGGAGTGTGGTCAGGTGTGTCCACCTTACCTGAATGGTGGGGCACCACACCTCAGGAGGAGGTGTAGTACCTCTGTGGCGACTGAACCCTCAGGGGCGCCACACTAGTATTGCCTATTTTTACTTTTTTATGTTTTACTCCACCCTACTTAGGATTTAGTATACTTTTCTCTTGAGGTTTCTATTGTCGATGCGATCCTTCTGCCCCCACCAGCTTTGCAGAAGTATTATTATTTAGCAAGACTAATCTCACTCTTCTCTCTCCTGACCCCACTTCTATATCTACTATTTTTGTGTTTTCAAGGGTAACATTTTTCATTTGCGCCACCTGTCCTTTCCCTAATTATATCTATATATATAAAGCTGAGTGTATGTATGTCTGTATGTATCAAGCCACGCCCACTCCTCATAGCCCCACCCTCTCCACATTGCTGCACGCAAAGCCTCAGCCACTCGGCCCACGTTGTTAGCACACATGGGTGGAGACACTTTCACCTCGAAAGCCACCCTGCATAACTCACCGGCTGTGACGTATTGTAACTCTCTTCTAATCGGTCTCCCTCTTACAAAACTCTCCCCCCTCCAATCTGTCTTGAAGGCTGCAGCCAGGATCATATTCGTCGCCAGTCGTTACACCGACGCCTCTACCTTGTGCCAGTCATTACACTGGCTACCCATCCACTCCTGAATCCAGTACAAACTTATTACCCTCACACACAAAGCTCTCCATGGCTCAGCACCACCCTTCATCTCCTCCCTTGTTTCAATATACCACTCTACCCACGCCCTCCGTTCTGCTGCTGACCTGAGGTTAGCATCCTCAATAATCAGAACTTCCCACTCCCGTCTCCAAGACTATACACATGCTGCGCCAATTCTTTGGAATGCACTTCCCAGGTCAATACGATTAGTCCCCAATCCCCACAATTTTAAGAGTGCCCTGAAAACGCATTTATTCAGACTGGCCTATCGCCTCAACGCATTAACCTAATCTATCCCTCTGTGGCACAGCCAAAAGTTTTACCATAACCAGGTTCCCCGCATCATGTTCCCACTTGCTTTATGCATCCATTAGCCCTCTGTGTCTGTACTGTTACACACTTAACATTATGGCTGGTCCATACAATCAGGGCAATTGTCACCACCCACCTTTCGTGTCTCCCTCTTTCCTCATAAACTATAAGCTTGCAAGCAGGGCCCTCATTCCTCTTGGTATCTGTTATGATCTATGTGATTATTGTTATGCTGTAATGTCTATTGTCTGTACAAATCCCCTCTGAAATGTAAAGTGCTGCGGAATATGTCGGCGCTATAGAAATTATTATATTATTAGAAGTGAGGTGCTGCTGCTGGGAATCTTTCACCATTTTTTTGGCATATCATTTAAAAATATCATTCAATTCAGTGTCACCTATGCATTATAACAGTACTTTTGATACCCCATTGACTCTCCACCTTTGATCAATAAATACCGTTTATATTCCTCCCGCAATGTATGTAAATTTGCTCAGTCCGGTCCGATGGGTGGGGCTTATTGTCCGTCTCCACCCTCCTCCTCGGCTTGTGTACGTATTCTTTTCTGTGAATATCACAGATCGCATAGCATTAACACTCGTGCGCATTCAAATGTCCTCTCGCGTGTGCGCAGTATGCTTTGCCCAACTGTGGGCAAGGCATAAAATCAGTATTGCGCATGCGCCGGCATACACCATTACGTTCTATGACCCAGAAGTAATGCGATGCGTAAGGGAATACACAATTTGCATTGCAATACTTCCGGGCCATAGAACGTAATGGCGTATTACGGCGCATGCGCAATACTGATTTTATGCTTTGCCCACTGTTGGGCAAAGAATACTGCGCACGCACGCACCGAGCAGATTTACATACACCGCAGGAGGAATATAAACAGTATTTATGGATCAAAGGTGGGGAGTCAAGGGGTATCAAAAGTACTGTTATAATGCGTAGGTGACACTGAATTGAATGATGTTTTTACATGATATGCCAAAAAAGTGGTGACAGATTCCCTTTAAATAAGTGGAAAATAAAATACTATCAATACTTGGGTAATCATTTAGTTAATTTGTGCTGCAAATCTGTAGTGTTGAATATATGATGTGAAATGTTTTTATGTGCAATATAATCATTATAATTTGCTATAACTAACCACAGTAGTTAATATGCCCAGGCAACCCGGGCTCTTCAGCTAGTACTAAATATTTGTGAGTTGTATTATAAAAAAACTACGGTATGCTGGAATATAAATTTTACAGGGAAAGTTGCACTTTTTGGTCTGTAAAAGTGATTGACAATGGAACATCCCGCAATTGAAATCAGAAGCTGATACAGGTTCAGAGTGTGCCCTTGGCATTTTACTGATTCTATAGTAAATATCCATACAATATGATAGATGCACAGCCCATATTTGTATCCTGGAATCCTTCCATTTTACATGGAAGATGATCTCAGATGTCAGTGACTATACATATATTTTGTATTCACATTGTCAGTAATATAATCCAGTTCTTCATTGTATTACTCACTGAGCGATGCTAGGGAGTGTCCATTAGTAATAGCTAAAAATGACATCTTACTCATGACATGACAAAGGTGTAACTGCTCCATTGTATCATCACATCTCCAGTTATGTCATAACACAGAGGAATGATTGAGACAGTATGTAACTTTAATATACAGTATAAGATCTTAGGTATGTGGTTTACTATGCAGATTATTAACTACTAAATACCGAGGAGTAGAAGGACCATAAAGAAGAAGAAAGTTACTGACCAAAAAAACTGGTCTGAACTTAATAAAAAAATTTTGTGATTAATGTGGTGATCCCAGTTTCTTTGGTCAGTAGCTTTCTTTTTCTTTATGGTATTACTTATTTATACTGACTACTGGTGTATCCCAGTATGTATTTTGGTGGTGCCCGCCTTGTCTTTATTTCTTGAGGAGTAGAAGGACATAATACAGAATGATTTAACATTAATAATTATATAGAAGGCCTATCAAAAGGTCAAAAGAAATATATACTGAGAAGACCCACCTGGACAGAAACAGAAAACAAGGACACTGTGACTAGGAGCACGTGCTTTTAGACTCATATTTCCTATTCAATGGAGAAATGTAAGATTGAAAAAATGGCCAGCCAACATGGGTGTACAAGGAACTCATGAGGACCTATAGCAAAAGTCCTAATTGGCCTCCCAGAGCCAAAAAAAATTTATTGGAGTAAGTGTGGTCACGGAGCATAGGTGCAGTAAGAGAAGGGCATACCACCTAATTTTTTCTAGTTTTTAAAGACAGATATTGTGGCATATGTTGCAATACTGTAATTGTGTCCCCATTGAAACCATTTAGTGTTCTAAGCCACTCTGATACCCCTTTCATGGTCCCTATAGAATTTTATACCTCTAAAAATTCCCCTTACTCACAAAGTATGATATCCTTTGAGTGAAATTCCTAACACATTTTTCCCCCACAATACTCCATGTGTATAGTAATAGTATGATGATCACAAAATGCCTCCAACACATTATAATGCTGCCACCGTGTTCATCAATACTGTATAATGTCCTCCTGTAGCCTCCCAACACAGTATGATGTCCCTAAAGTGCACAAAATCTTCCCCCATACATTTTCTCCACACACATTATGAGGCCCCAACACAGTATTATTCCTCCATAGTCCAACCCACAGAAAATTAAGGCACTCACCGCACCCACACACACAGTACAATTGCCCCAACAATACTTCCAACAGAGTAAAATGCTGCCATAGTGCCCCCAACACAGTATGATGCTCCCCAACAGTACCCACCATCACAGACTAGTGTTTTCTATTAATCTTTCAAAAAGTATGATGCCCTTAAAGTGGGGGCCAATGCTGTATGATTTTCCCACAGTTATAAAACACACTTTATGAGGCCCTCACACAGTATGATACCATCACATTCCCCCATGGTATAATGTTCACCACAAATCCCTAAGACAGTATGATGTCCCCACAGCCTCCCCATGTACAGTATGATGGTTACACAGTCCAGCACACACAGTATGATAGCTCCACACGCCCACCATACTCAGTATTACAGCATTCAAAACCCCCACTTCCAGTACGATGGACCCATAGTGCCTCTCACAGGGTATGATGGTCCCCACAGCACCCCACACAACATGATTCCTTACAGATTCTCACATAGTTTGATTGCCTCCGTAGCTCTCTGGCACAAAAAATATGATTGCCCCCATACACATGATAGCTCCACAGTTACCCCCTCAGTATGATACCCCACAGCACCCCATGCAAAGTTTGACTGCTAAACTAGTGCCCCCAAAACTGCATGATCCTATCATAATGCCTCCCACACAGTATGCCTGTATATTGCCCCACATAAACGATGATGTAGCCAATGTCACCAACACAGTGTAGTTCTCCCTATAAGTCACCAAACAGTATTATACCCTAAAGTGCTCCCAACAAAGTATGATGCCCACACAGTGCCCACCAATAGATTATAATGCTCCCTACAACCCCCATCACAGTATAGTACCCCATACAATTTGATGTTTCCACATATGGTCCCATATAATATGATGCCCACATTACCCCCACCCACACATTATGATGCCCCCCAGTCTACACACCTAATACAGTATGATGCTCCACAGGCCCAAACCCAGTATAATACTTTAGCAGCCCCCTCCCCCCACAAAGCACAATGCCTCACAGTATGATGTTCCCACAATGCCCCCTCACACATTATGATGCCACCTAGAAACCCCACAAAGTATGATGGCTCTCATAACCCTCCACAGTATTATGGCCCACACAATCCTCCACACACAGTGCGATGCTCTCACAGCTCCCCCAAACACTGCATCATGCTACCACAGTACTAAAACACAGTCTGATACATAGTGCACAACAACACAGTATAATGCCCTTATAACCCCCAATACACTATGATGCCTCTAAAATGCCCCCACAGTTCCTCTACACACATTTTTGGTCTCCACTTAGTATTATGCCCCACAGTACTCCAACACAGTATAATGTCCCACTCGCGGTATTAAGCTTCTACAATTATCCCACCTATAGTATGAAGGCCCCACAGCCCTCACAAAGTGTAATGCCCACTATTGCCACCGAACATAGTATGATGCCTTCATAATCACCCTACGCACACACAAACAGGAACAGACAGGGACTGAAATTCAGTACTGGCATTTGAAATCATCCAGGCCCATGCTGTCCCCGTCCCCAAGCACCAGATGGGATATATTACCCTGGATGAAAGAAAGAAAGATTTACTACAAGACCAATATTTCTAATGATACCCGTGGCATGCTGGGGTAAGTGACTTTTTGCTCCGTCACAACTCTTAACAGTATGGGTGAATTGAGAACACTGATTCTGTTAACAACGTAGCAGACAAGGCAGCCCATGACCAAACAGGCCCTTCCGGCATTTGCCAGAATTGCCAGATGGCGAGTCCGGCCCTGCACACAAACCATGATTCCTATAAACACAGTATGATAGCTCTACAGTCACTCACATGCAGTTTGATGGCCCATATCAGACCCGCACATTGTATAATGGCCTCTGCAGACAATCAAACAGATTATGATGGTTCACACTTTTCCTTTCACATAGTATGACGGTGTCAAAGCCTCCAAGCACTGTATAATCCCCCACAGTTTACCACACAATGATATTGCCTCCAAGTGAATAGAAGAAACTTATTGTATAGGACAAGGAGCGGAAGTCTATTCATTACTGGGATGCATAGAACTGAGAAATCATTGAAGAGAAGAATAGACACAAGCTGTAAAAACCATAAAAATCTTAAACTTTCCTTTTTTACTTATGGTGGAATAGGGTCCTAGTCCAAGTGTAGCTATGGGGCCTTATAAATCTTTGTTACACCCCTGCCCCCACGAATGACCAAGTAAAGACAGCAATCTTTCTAACAACCATTAGACAGATTATCAATCTTAGTCCTATAATTGTGAGTATACTTTAAGTGCTTCTGGATTAACTTGGAGGGTGGAGGGAGCAAATGATAACCTGGTCATACTTGCTTTGGATGCTTGCATGAAAGGTCCCATTGTGCCGGGATGTGTTGAACCTGTTCCATCACGATGCTAAAAGCCCCAGAGGTGCATTATTATTAGATAAAACCTCTTCACTAAATCATGACAAATGCAAACTTGACATCTACTCCCTTCACGGGAAACAGTCATGTCCTCAGAGATTGTGGGAGCTAACAAAAACATTGACTTTCTGTTATGTATTGTTTTACCGTTTTGTTGTCTCGGTTGTGATGATTTAGTTCCTTTCCTTATTTCAAAGCCTTTGCTAAATGTTGTCTTATAATATATCCGTTTTTGACCATTTCAAATATCTCTTCCTATTTCTCGATGTTTCATGCTTTTTCCTATATTGATCTTACATTGCCCAATATTGTAGGGAAGAAGCCGTAAGCTACATGTAAGGAGGGCGGTTTAAGATGTACCGTCACACCCCTATATAGAGAGATGTATCATTGAACTCTATTATTATATTGACTCACCCAAGTTATGTTTTGGCATGTTTTATGGTGTTCTTTGTTTTTTCTAGTGCTGCAAATTAAGGTGGGCACTGTCCCATTGAAAAACTGTTCTCCTTGTGCTTGTCTATGGCTCATATGAATATAGTATAGTTGAAATACAATTTTTTGGTGATGCAGACATGCTCCTTTCAATTTACCTTGGGAGCAGTGGGTATGTATGCTCGCTGAGGTCACAGATCCAATGTGTAGATGGCAGAGTTGTGTACGGCAAAGGCGCCGTTCAGATTATAAAATGAGAGAGCGACTTCACATTATGTTCAGAAGAAGTAAATGGTAGTTAGGTAAAGGTTGTAGCGGCGTGCAACGAGCGACTCTGCTGGTTAGTTAGTGAAGTGGAAGGTCTGGATAACTGGTCTGGGTAGCCAAAATAGTAGAGTCAATTCAGAAACACATGAAAGCCCAATTCATGAAGACTGGAGATGTTCATATCGGTCTTGTCAGGGGTGGGGAGAGTGCTGGAGTCAAATGCTCCTATTTCATTATGAATGAATCATGAGCATCAGAAAAGTGGCATGCGCCCAAATGTACCTCACCATTAATCTCACTCCAGTCTGTGACTGGAGTAAGATTTATTGGGTGAGGTACAACACAGCTCGTCATGAATTAGAGGGGCTGTGGCTTCACCACCATGTCCTTGCAGCATGCAGGGATGCCGGTGCTACACACCTTATGTACTATATGCATTTACTTGATTACTGCTATCAAGTGTATTATTTATCATGTTACTCACTGCATTGCATCTATGACTTATGCTATTCATGGGTCACATATGACTTGGTGTTGCTCAGTTTTGTTTCATTCAATAACTATTGTCGCTATTTAGTGAGCTTTTATTCCAAGCCATTTATTGTACTGCATTTATGATAAATGCTTTGCCTGGGTTATTTATGACGTAGTGACACCTATGTTTGTCTTTTTTTCTATTTAGAACATTTAGTTAATAATATCTATGTCATTCTCTAACGATTATTCTGAATTTTATGGCCAGTTATTATTATTTGTACCGATTTTTGCATATATTATATACTGTCCTAGAGAGTACTCTTATGGGGGACTTATTGCCGCTTTCTTTCAGGATGGTTTTTGATCTAATATGATCAATTTTCTATATCCTGATTGATCACCTTTTTTCTCTATTTTTTCTATTTTTCCTTTCTCTTTTTTATTGTTACTCCAAAGGATATTGCACTATGGAAAACCATAAGAGGACCTGGACCTTCAATGGACTTTTTACCTTGTTTTTACTTGGATCTATTGTGTTGGGAAATCCAGGAACTGAAAAAGACCCTATTGTCTACTCCAGAGAAGCTATACTGCTGCTTAGGGATACAACAAGGCAGCATGCTGCTAATAGACCAGAGGACATTCTACCAGAAATAAGGAGGACTAAGAGAAGAGGTTGCGGAGCTGGAGCCCTCAGGAAAGCTAGAAGAAGACGCTATAGACCTGCTCTTCCCTTTGTCATTATGAGCAATGTGAGGTCACTCGGGAATAAGTTGGACGAACTGTCGGCGCTGACCAGACATCATCGGGAATTAAGGGAGTGCAGTATGTTGCTGTTTACAGAGACCTGGCTCACCGAAGGTACTCCAGACACTGTTGTCTCGTTGGATGGCTTTAAACTCATTTGCGCGGACAGGACAAGGGAGAGCGGTAAGAGGAAAGGCGGAGGGCTGGCGATATTTGTGAATGATAGATGGTGTGACTCTAGGCACATCGTGGTCAAAGAGCAAACATGCTGTAAGGACATTGAGCTATTAGCTGTGGGCATGAGACCTTTTTATTTACCGAGGGAACTATCGCATGTAATCATGATAGCTGCATATGTCCCCCCTTCTGCGAAAGCTGATGCCGCCACTGAGGTCCTACAATGCACAGTGAGCATGATGCAGTCCCTTCACCCCCAAGCACTCCTTTTGGTTTCGGGAGACTTCAATCATGTGTCTCCAGCATCCATACTACACGGTTGCACACAGTATGTTTCCTGCCTCACTAGAGACAACAAAATATTGGACTTGTTCTTTGCCAATGTGAGAGGGGCATATGCCTTGTCAGCCCTACCGCCCCTTGGAAGATCGGATCACAACCTAGTGCACCTCCAACCCGTGTACAAGCCACTTGTACAAAGAGAACCTGCTGTCACTCGCACAGTGAGGATATGGACTGAGGAGAGTGATGATGCTCTGAGAGACTGCTTTGAAACAACCACTTGGGATGTGCTGCAAGATTCCTATGGTGATGACATGGATGGTCTCACACACTGTATAACGGACTACATTAATTTCTGTGTAGACAACACGGTACCCACAAAAGTAGTGAGGTGCTTCTCTAACAATAAACCATGGATCAGCCCCGGAATAAAGGCTCTTCTCAAAGAGAAGAAGTTGGCCTTCAGATCAGGTGACAAGGGCAGGCTGAGAGAGGTGCAGAAAGATCTGAAGAATCTAATCAGGCAGGGAAAGGCTAATTATAAGAGAAATATTGAACTGAAATTGTCACAGAAAAGGATCCATGAAGTCTGGGAGGGTCTAAAGTCTATATCTGGGCATAGACAGACTGTCTCCAGGATGGTTGTAGATAAAGAGGGGCTTAATGAACTTAATCTATTCTTTAACAGATTTAATCACACACTGGCTGCTCCTGCCCCTGCATACCATTCACACCTCTCTGCTACAATAACCTCACCCCCTGCTGCAACTTGTCAACTGAGCCAGGGTCTGTTCTTCACAAGTACCCAGGTTGCAAAAGAACTGGATAAGATCAAAGTTTTGAAGGCTGCAGGTCCTGACAGCATCAGTGCAAGGCTAATCAAAACCTGCGGGCACCAGCTGAGTGAGATCATTACATATATGTTCAATATGAGCCTGAGAATAGGTATAGTACCACAACTGTGGAAATTATCGTGTGTGGTACCAGTTCTGAAGAAACCTTATCCGAAAGACCTTAATGACTATAGACCTGTAGCATTGACATCACACCTGATGAAAGTACTAGAGAGATTGGTTCTCACACATCTCCGTCCTCTAGTGAGCTCGGATATGGACCCTCTCCAGTTTGCCTACAGGCCGGGCATTGGTGTGGATGATGCCATTATCCACCTTCTAGATAGGACTCTCTCTCACCTGGAGAAACCTGGGAACACTGTGAGAATAATGTTCTTCGATTTGTCTAGTGCTTTTAATACCACACAGCCAGGTCTACTGAGAGACAAGCTGGGCCTTGTTGGCGTGGACCGCCAACTCTCCACCTGGATCCTTAACTACCTCACAAACCGACCTCAGTTTGTAAAGGTTCGGGACAGTGTGTCAGACACGGTGATCTGCAATACAGGGGCACCTCAAGGTACAGTTCTTGCCCCTTTTCTCTTCACACTGTACACTGCGGATTTTAAGTGCAACTCAACTAGCTGCTACTTGCAGAAGTATGACTCTGCAATAGAAGGCCTCATCACAGGAGGAGATCAAAGAGAGTACAGAGATACTAACCACCTTAGGATTAATTCCAGGAAGACCAAGGAATTGGTGGTGGACTTTCGCAAGGGAAAAAATCCACCAGTAGTGGTGAACATTCAGGGAAATGACATTAAGATAGTCGACACCTATAAGTACCTTGGTGTGATCCTCAATAATAAGCTTGACTGGGCCCATCACTTGGATGCAGTGTACAGGAAGGTCCACAGTAGGCTTTATCTGCTCAGAAGGCTGAGAGCCTTCGGAGTTAGGGGGGCACTCCTTGCATCCTTCTTCAACTCTGTTGTGGCATCAGTCATTTTCTTTGGTGTGGCATGCTGGGGTAGTGGCATATCAACCAGGGACAGGAATAGGCTGGACAAACTGATTAGAAGGGCCAGCTCTGTCCTGGGATGCCCCCTTGATCCAGTTCAGGAAGTAGGCGACAGGAGGATACTGGCCAAGGTGAGCTACATGGTGCAGAATGATTCCCATCCCATGCTTGAGACCGTGACAAAGATGTGCAGTACTGTCAGTGACCGGCTACTTCATCCTAAATGTGAGAGGGAGCGCTATCGAAAGTCTTTCCTTCCTGCTGCAGTTAGGCTGTATAACCAGCACTGTCCAAAACGGAGAACGACCCAAACAGTGAACTGATAGATCCAAAGTTGTGATAGTCCGGTTATATCTTTTTTTTTCGTATATGTACCTACCTACTGTCAATGTAATGCCTTTATGCATCTGTATTTGTACTTGTTCCTGCCTTGCTGCTGTAATGCTCTGAATTTCCCCATGGTGGGACGATTAAAGGATTATCTTATCTTATTTATTGTTTTAGTAAACCTTCTGCCATTTACATGTATACTGCTCTTTTGATAATTGTTTAGTAAACATGATTATAATATATATTCTTGCTTATCCCTCTTTCTGCTTTTCTATTATCCTATTACCTTAGTAACAGCACTACTATCTTGACTAGATATGCAGTTTTTGGTTGTCATTTATATATGCAGGCATTTCTATCAAAGACAAGTCCAGCAATAACTTTACCTAAACAGTCCATTCCTATGCTATTGAGAAATCAGCATTTTAATTGATATGCAAATGAGGCTGAAAAATTGTGGTAGATCTGAAGCCTCTGTCACCCCAGCTCCTTTCCCTGCCCAAGTACCATTGCCATGTGAAATACCGCTGACAGATTCCCTTTAACTACATTTCTGTGTTTGTTAAGGACTGGAGAAACATGTCTGCTTCCTTCCAGAAATAAAGTTAAATCTGTCAATGGGTTGTGTCTGGTATTGACGTTTAGTGCCAATGAAACTAATGGGGCTATGGCTTCAGACAAACAATCTGCCTTGTCAGAATGGAGAGTTATGACCACATGTTGGATATGATATGTTATGTCACACATTGTAAATATCTATCAATCTTTGTAGATGACCATGATAAGTGCAATTTCAGATGGCTGCAATATGTTTATGCTGTATAGCTTTTCAGCGAATAAATACTAAATTACCATAGTATGCTAGCAGCATTCTCACCTTCCTTTGTTCTAATAAATCAAACTTAAAGGGAAACTTTACTTTCAAGTAACTTATATGAATAAGCTGTCCTGTGTGTGCACATGAGGAATAGCACCATTTCTAGAAATTAGATAATTTGTATCTTGCATGTTCAACAATTTTCCCCCCTGCATGCTCCGTCTCTTAATTTGCAAGTGATTTTGAGCTGGCAGAAGAAGACTAGATGCCATGATATGTCTCATACACATAAAGACAAATTTCTGCTTTTGATTTCTTAGCTAGTAGACAGACCAAACAGTGAAAATATGGAATAACTTATACAACAGTACTGAGAAGTGTAGGTGTGTATGTAGCTCTGGGATGAGGTTCAAGACTTGTTAGAAAGCTCAGTATGATCTTTCTGTGTCCGCCTCTGCTTGTTTGCTCACTCTGCTCCTCCCAACCCGTTGATTATTATAGGAGGAGTAACATGACATCTCACTGTACTGGCAGTCCGTCTTGTCTTGAGCTTGAGAGCTTAGCTTTTATTTTTCAGAGTGAATAATTAGTTCAGGGGCATGAGGGAGAGGAAGAAGAGTTTCATGTGTGGCGAAAGAAGTAGGATTTTGTGATAAGATAAATTACAAAATGTCTTACGTTTGCCTGTATTATTGATTTATGCAAAGTTTGTTGAAAGTACAGTTCCATTTTAAGTTATTATAAAACCCTTTGGTGATCTAAGCTCATGTTAGTATAACCATGTGTGATCTGGCAACGTCGCCTTGATGTCCATGTTACAGCCATCTGAAACTAACCAAAAGATACATGTCTGATGGTTCAGAAGATACGCTACTTTTGCTGGCATGCAATAACATCATATTTTGTACTTGAAGTAAAATCAAGTATGAACCAATCCTACAACTTTAGTACTATATAAAAATTTATGACTGTTGGCACGGTGTGGATTTTAAGGTCTTCGTAACTACTACATTCCCACAATGACACTTTTTTATTACACAGGATCAAAGGGATGGATGAAATTATTGGCAAGATTCCTAAGCCATGATGATGAGGTCATATCCATCAACACAATAAATGTTCTAATCAGAATATTGGATGAAATTCACATAGCAAAGCTTTATTAAAGACTTCAAGAAGACTCCTGCATGCTGAGAGAAGCATACATAGCGAAGACCCACTCAGCCATAGAACATAGAATGGTATTATGAAGACAACTGTGGATAAAAGTATATGTAACATGCGCTGACTTTGTTCTATAACTTTTTGGCTCCTGGAAAATCTTAAAGGGGTTCTCTACTTAGGACAATCCTTACTTGTTAGATGGTCCACTAACTGATCATAAACTGGTTCCATTGTTGGGTGCCTCAAGGATTAGCTGCAATCTGTGGGGAAACTGTCAGTAAGTGCTCAATTTTCCTGCAGTGCCGCTACAGGAGAAATTGAGCATTACACAGTGAACATTCAAAGTCAGGTCCTCCAGAACTAGAGATATTCTTTATAACTGATCTTTGCTCTGACCAACAGGTGATGATCCTAAATATAAGACCACCTCCTGCCGTTATATTAGAATTCCCCCAAAAGATGGTTTACTAAACTAGACAAGCTATTTAAGATGATCAATGAATTAGGTTATTTTACAGAAAGATAATTTTTAAGCCATTAACTCCAGCATCGGGTTGGTTTCTTGATAGACTTGAAGAAAGGAGCATTCATAAGACTAGAGCCCATGAATATTGCTAGCATGGGCAATGAAATCCATTCACTTTCTGTATCCAGAATGGTAGTGCTGCTGTGAGCTTGAATGGTAGGAGCCACCTAAATTGAAGATAGACACATGGTTTGTATGAGTTTCGCCTCCTTCACAGATAATCAGTCTAATTTTGAGTAATTGTTCACCAAGCCCAAAACAGAACAAAATACACAATTGTTCATTACATATTCTGCAACAGTATAATTAGAAAAAGGCTAGAAAATAGCTGGTGGGATCAAGAAGCTCAGAGCTGACGACAAACATTGAATAACGAAGCTATATGCAGACGAAATCTTCACAAAGATCTGTAATGTCACCATGTAAGGAGACACATAGAGTCCATTTGGCTCCTTATTGCTGAGCTGCAGCATGCTGTGTCACCATATGGAGCTTTAATATATAGCCGTATTATAACGACATTTTTTCATAGCAGTAATAGTACATTGTATGCCTCTGGATGAAATCTGAAACATACATATACACCATAGACTTGCAGTTGTGTTATATTGTAACTCTGTGCAATTCTTACATAGAGCCTTATTATGGACGCTGCCTTCTGCTTTCCTCCCCAAACAAGAGAGAAGGAATCTTCACCAAGGAGATCTATATGGGAAAAAATAATTTCCCTTGGAAATCTATCTGCCTGCTCAAGCAATCAAAGCCTGTAAAGTAAAATATGTTGCCCTATGGGTCTATATTATGAAGCTGTCATTCTCTGTATTACCACATGGAGTCTTCATATGGCACCATACTATGAAAATTGCCTCCCCAAGAAGCAATGCAACATTGTTTCCCTCCAGATGAAGTAAGACACATACAGAGGTCCAGTTTGGCCTTGTAGACATCTGTGAGCACAATATTACGGTTCTCCTCAACTTGAGGCTTGCAGCAGTGCTATTACAATGTTCATGAAGACTAATTCCCTTCTCTTTTGTGAATTTTATATTGCCACATCTGGGAAGCCTTAAGTGATGATGATCTACTTCTAGTGTGGTTACATGGGGTTATGATAACATTATGAACCTTCATCAGATTGTTATTTTATTTCAGGAAGAATGCATCAGAAGTTTTATGGATTGATGTTCTGCTAAACATAGTCCTTCCCATACATAAACATGGAAACTCTTAATAGACAACACACTAATTTATATGAACCCCATAAATGTCAGAAAATTCTCCCTAGCAGAGCCACTTGGTTAGACCATTAAATTTAGGTGAATAACCAGAAGGTTTTCCATCCTAGACTAGGACCACAGATGGTATATTTAAAATTTAAAACAGCCACCAGACTTGGACATTCCCTATGATTTACTCAACTGAATTTTGGTTAACATAGGGTCCAATAATGACCTGGGTTTGGTTCCATATAACCTTTTTTTTGTCTGGGTTGTAAAGTTATACCACAAGAGTTAAAATATAACTATGTTACGATGTCCTGAAAAGGGCCTACGTTTCGAAATCTATATTAGGATTTGGGTCTTAAAGATTTTCCCATCCCATGCATCTCTCTTGCTAGAGAATTCATACCTTGTCCGGACTGGGAACCTGATGATGAATAATTAGAGGTGGAGGTGGAAGATCTGTAAGAAAAGAAACAAGTTTGTTATTTACATCACTGGGTGAAATCATCCATTACATGACAAAACCCATCATCAGAATGTATTTATCCAGTAATTTTGGTTGAAAAATAATTTAAATTGGCTGTCCAGAATTAGTAAAATATGTCTTTTCCTTCCTCCTATCCATGGGTTGTTGCTGCTATTGAAGTGAATGGGCCTGAAGTGCATTATCACCTTCAACCTTGACAACAGGTGTGATGCTATTTATGGAAAGAAGCCATGTTTTTCTAAACCTATACAACTATCGTATATTATTTCTAATTGTTTGGGTTATTTCTGCTTAGGTTTTGTATATTCCAAAAGGAATAAAGTTAGTACTAGTACCAAGTTTTTCTTAGCAAGTTGTAACTCAATTCTAGTAGCTCACATCCCAACTACATAGAAGCATAACTGCTATAAATTCCCTTAAAGGGTGTTCATTGCTTTACTCTTTCATTAATATAAAGTCCAGATCCCTAGATGAATGGTTATTTCACTTACTGGCTTCCCTGGCCATCCAGAAGACTACGGTAGGTGTTGATCTCTTGCTCCAGACGAGACTTGATATCCAGAAGATTCTGATACTCCTGACTTTGGCCTTCAATATCACAACGGAGTTCCGCTAATTCTGCCTCCACACTTTGGATGTGTTCCTGGAGTTTTGCCAGTTGCATGCAGTAACGTCCCTCTGTCTCCACCAGGGTGCTTTCCAAAGCAGATTTCTGAAGTAAATACATTTTTAAGTTTTAGAAAAGCCTGATAATAAAGAATACCAGTTATACTTCTAAAACAAGGCCATTGCAATGTAGTTGTGTTGATATGTTTAAACATTGGCGAGGCACGGTCATCAAGATGTCCTGTCAGGTGGAGTCCCATTAAGAAGTGTTTGAGAAGCTCAAGTCTAAATGTATGATAAACAGTCATTATATAGAAAGAAGGATAGCCTTTAGAAGACTCACCATACTGATCTGGGACTGAAGTTCAATTTCAAGACTCTGGAGGGTACGCCTTAACTCTGTGACTTCAGACTTGGTCGTTTGGATTTCATTGGAGTTCTTGGTCATTTGCTTGCTCAGCTCATCAGTCTAAAGGACAAATATATTGTTTCAGTACATTAATTAAACATATAATCTATATATGTTTCATATTCTATAACTGTCACAACTCACCTTATTACGATACCAAGCCTCAATATCTTTCTGGTTCTTGGCCATGAGTGACCCATAGTCATTTCTCAGATCACCAAGTACTTCCTGCAAGTCAATTCCCGGAGCTGCATTCATATCCACATTAACGGTACCTTGGACCTGTCCACTTACAGCTTTCATATCCTGAGCAATTAGATAATCAAAGGCTATGTTTGATTATATGAATACACAGCATCTCCTAGTGATAGTCATCTACTATAACTTCTCGTTACATTATACTGCTCAACATGTAGGTAGATTCAGTAAGACATTGTGCTACCTCCTCATGGTTCTTCTTCAGAGTCACAAGTTCTTCTTTCAGACTCTTAAGTTGTGACTCAAGGTCATTTCTTGAAAGAGTCAAGTCATCCAGGACTCTCCTCAGACCATTGATGTCAGCTTCCACTGATTGACGCATGAACAGCTCATTCTCATACCTGTCAAGATATCAGTTAACATTGTTTGAAGACTTTTGAGCATCAAATATCAATAAATTGACACCATGTGCATCTTACTTGAGTTTGAAGTCATCAGCTGCCAGTCGGGCATTGTCAATTTGAAGGACCACACGGCCATTGTTGACAGTGGCTTCTTGGATCTAAATTTGCAAAAAAAAAGTTCAAAAATAAAGACTTCGCTTTATTTCATAAAGAAAATACAGACAGTTGTACTGGTACTCAGCATTTGACCTGGAAGCCCAAGTTCCATGGGTCTTGTCTATAAACAGCAACTTAAAGATGTCAGAGATGGTTATGAACATTGCTTTAGCACATAAGTGGTTAATTTGCATGTCTTTGCGAGATATGTTACTAATCTGTGGCAAGTCTATACTTTGATCCCCTACAAGAAAGGGATTGCCTGTGTTATGAGTAGGAGGAACAAATATTTTTTTAGATGATCCTGCAAAAGAAGTAAGATGCTGCCCTCTCTCGCTCATCTAAATGTTAGGTTGATTAATATAATTCAATGGGAACTGAGAAATGTGAAGTACAGAAATAATAGGAGCTAGATGAAAACATAGATATGAGATAGTTAGTAAGATAGATAGACAGACAGAGAGGTAGATAGATAGACAGATAGACATGAGATAGATAAATATGAGATATGCATACATAGATAGATGTTCTCCCTGTGTTTGTGTGGATTTCTTCCGGGTTCTCTTTTTTCCGCCAACACTCCAAGACATATTGATAAGGAGGTTAGACTGTAAAACCCATTGGGGACAGCAGTAATAATGTATGTAAAGCGCTGTGGAATATGATGGCGCTATATAAGCAAAGCATAATAAATAATGATAAATATAGATAGTAGATAGGGATGCAGGATAAAGGGGGTTTTACACATAGTGATATCGCTAGCGATATCGCTAAAGCATCACCGATTTTGTGACGCATCAGCGATATCGCTAGCGATATTGCTATGTGTGATACTTACCTCCGACTGGCTCCCCCGCTGGCTATCGCTGATCGCGCGAGATCGTCCACGTCCATTTCTCGTCAGGCGCTTCCTGCTGGGCTTCCTGCTGGCACCGACGAGTGACGCGTGGATGCGGGCGGGAGAACGTCAGGATCGCCGGGTCTGAAAGGTAAGTAACGACTGCTGCTGCGTCGCTACATCGCTGTGAGATCTGCCTGTGTGGCAGCTCACTAGCGACCATTTAGCGACACACCAGCGATCCTGACCGGGTCGTATCGTTGTCGGTATCGCCTGTGCATCGCTATATGTAAGGGGGCCTTAAGTCCAACACTGTTCAACATTTACATCAATGAGCTAGACACCGCTGTGGAATCCTCCGCAGCACCAGTTCTCACACTCCATAATGCTCAGGTAAAATTCTTGCTGTATGTAGATGATCTACTGCTGATGCCACCAACTGAGCAAGGCCTCCCAGACAACCTTTAATCTTGCAGAAATTTAGCTTCATATTGGCACTACCAATCAACACAAAGAAAACCAACATCATGCTGTTCCAGGGGAGAAAGACAAGATCGGACCAGCAGTCTTCATTTGTGCTAAAAAACTTTCCACTTATGGGAATGGACAAATACACCTACCTGGGCCTGGACATTTACCAGCTTCAAACAAGCCACAGAGACCCTGAAGTACAAGGCCTGCAAATCCATCTATGTCATCTGAAGGAAACTCTACCTTCTGAAGCAGCCAGTGGGGGTCTGGCTAGAAATCTTCGATGCCATCATCGCCCCAATCCTCCTGTATAGCAGTGAAGTCTGGGGCCCCATCACATACCCAAACTGGTCAAGGTGGGATTCCAGCCCAACAGAAATATTCCAGCTGGAATATTGTAAGCACTGTCATCGGAGCACCTCCAACAGTCCCTGTCAGATTGAGCTGCGCAAATTCCCTCTACATCTAGCAGTTCTGAACAGGGTGCTGTCATTCCAGGCTCACCTACATAGTAGCAGTCCAAGTGTAACCCCCAAAAGTTGTCTCCCATCATCATAAAGCCCTGCTGAATGTAGGTGGTCCACATGAACCATGAGCCCCGAAAGACCTCCCCCAACCGGACCAAAGCACCAATTATAGTAGCCTAACAAAAGCCAGAATCAGGAAAATGTTAGATGTGGGCCAGGAGAGGTATGTCAATGACTGGAGTAATAATATCAACACCTCACTGAAACTTACCATGTACCGGAGTCTACAGAGAAACTACAGATTGGCCCCATAACTGGGAAAATTCCTGGACCCCCCAAAGACCACAAGATCCTGAGCCAATATAGACTCAGTGCCCACAGTCTGGCCATCGAATCGAGCCTACACAGGCAGAGCTAAAAGCCCAGGGAAGGCAGACTGTGCCCACACTATGACCTGGAGGACCAAGAACAAGCATGAACAGTTGCACACTGCTGTTACTGTTATACACAAATTATATACAATCCAAACAATGTAACAGCAGTCTGTATGTGCTAAGATAAATGTGAACATTGAAAATGTAATATTTAAACTGCAATACTGCTATATAGAATATCCTCATAAAACAAATGTAAATGTGACATATTCAGTGTTAGCATATATCTTAACGGTTACAGAGTGGTACTGTGCTCTTTGTTTTGTACATAGTACGGTCACAGGATCTTGTGCTTGTTCACACTTGGTTTATACTGTTAGGAGTTACTAGTGAGGTTGCTTTTCTTTGTGATATACATTTTTAGATAGTGACTACCTCCATAGTTGGCAAAGCATTCCTAATCCCATCAGCCTAAAGCTGTTTTTAAGTAAGGCTGGATACTATCTGTCCTTTAAATTTTTAGGTTTTTAGCCCCAGAGAGATATGTATTATAAAAATTAGGTTTAGGGTCCCCTCATAGAAATGTTGCCTTGCCATGGCAAATTAGCCAATTTTTACCTTCATTTTCGAAGTATATTCTATATAGCAGTAATGCAGTTTAAATTTCCTATATTCAATGATTGCATATATCTTCTCTACCCTTTGGTTTGTAGATAGATGGTTAAATAAAATACGAGATGTAAGCAAGTAACAGTCTCCAACAATTTACATTAATTACCACAACTTAACAAGTATCCTCAACTTAAATCTATGGGAAAAAAGGTGGATTATCTCCGAGCCGCTTGAAGGATGGAAGTCCAGATAGATATTCAGATGAAATGTGGTTTTATTCAATGCGTTTCGGAGCACTATGACTCCTTCATCAGGAAACCACAAATGTTTATCATGATGAAGGAGTCATAGTGCTCCGAAACGCGATGAATAATATCACATTTCATCTGAATATGATATCTATCTGGACTTCCATCCTTCAAGCGGCGCGGAAGTAATCCACCTTTTTTCACATTTTTTTACTTTGGCTGGTCATGAGGAGACCGGTGTATCTGCAGCAGCTAATATTTCTATGAGCATATGTTTGGGCTCTGTCTGGTGAGTAAATCTAAATGGAGTTAATCTCTTAATACCCAGATAAGACCCTAGTGTGCTTTTTGCCCATCCAGCAGTTTATCAACTTAAATCTATGCACAAATCTACCAATTTAGGTTGGGCTCCTATCATGATTGTCATTTTCTAAATCATAGCCTGTATAAATTAGCTCAATACCTAAACATGTCTGGACCTCATAACCTAAATAGCTCTGACCATTACTTTTCTTATTCTTTCACATTTCTGTAATAATTCTCACCTTTTTATGTAGATCTTCAATTGTTTTAAAGTAGTGGCCATAGTCTTGAGCTGGCTGAGGTCTCTGACTTTCATACCATTGGCGGATTTTTCTCTCCAGTTCAGCATTGGCCTCCTCCAAAGATCGCACCTTATTAAGATATGTAGCCAAGCGATCATTCAGGTTCTGCATAGTGAGCTTCTCATTGATAGACAGAAGCCCTTGGTCTCCTCCATGCCCTGCACCTTGATTAACTCCAAAGCCTAAACCATAACCTCCAAAACCTACTCCTCCAGCAAAGCCACCACCACCAAATCCAGAACCTTGCCCAAAACCAGAACCAACTCCATATCCTGAACCTACTCCATATGCAGAACCACTACTAAAACCAGAGCCACCAAATCCACAACCAGCACCAACGCCAGATCCACTGCTAAAGCCAGATCCAGCAAAGTGTCCACCACCGAAACCAGTGCCTAAGCTTCCACCCCTGACGCTTCCCACATAGCTTCCTGAAGTTTTACCACCACCATAATATCCACCAGAGCTTTGGTTTCCTGAAGATACTCTAATGCCAGATCCCTGCTTAACGCTCATGGTGATGTCAAGAATATTCTACCACAAGATGCTACAAAGAAGATTCCACAGCTGGATCTGAGAGAGGACCACAGATAGATGTATTGGTTTAGTCTTCCTTTTATACCAATTACTCTTTGGGTGTCACCGTTTAATTGGAGTAGTTTTGCATCTGCCAATTTTCTTTTAACACATCTTTCTCCCCAGTTGATGGACATTCATTATCTACATAGCATCAGGGTGTTATCTTATTTTTCCACCAGACATATAGCAGAAAGCTGCAATTCATGTTCAGCTGTTGTTCCTGGACGTCAGCCTAATGCAATTAAATCAATAACAAGAAGTGTTTTGCTAAACAACCAATAATCTATCTGGGAATCTAAATGCAAGTGTTTCAGAATTTCCTACACAATACATTGTGCAACAGATGTATATAAAAACTATAGTAGTCAGGTAACAAATGCAGTGTTACAGAGTAGCTAAACCTTTGATACAATTTTTTATATTTTTTCCATCCTCTGTATTGCAAGAACATCAGTGGGGTCCTGTTTCTGATACCCCAACTCAAAAAATCCCTGTGAAGTGTCTAGCTCAAGAGACAAGAGCGCACAGCATCTGCCTGAGCTTACACACAGAGCATAGATATAATAGAAAGATCTTGGTGCAACTAAGAGGACGAAAAAATGTAAAAACATTGTATAAAGGATTTAGTTACTTTTTAAGCCATCAACATTTTAAGGGATATTGAATTTTTTTTAGCAATATTCAGAATTTTTACAATGAAAATTTCAATTCAAAATTAATTTAGAGCAACAAAATGATGTTTTGTGACACATAATAGCATTTGCTGTAAGACCACACAGAAAATTGGAAATTAAAGAGTTAAGGTGCTTTCACTCTGCGTTCTTCCCCACAGTGGTCCTGTCGGGACTTAGGTCCAGAACCCCCTCAAAACGGGTTTCGGACGTATGCACCAACGAGTCATTTACTATAATGGTGCCGACGGAGTCACCGTGTGCTCTATTGTGCATCATTTTCAGCTGTATACGCCTACTGGAGTTAGACACCTAGATGCAGTCTACTACGTCTACTTTTCAAAATGGCATGCTATTCATGAATTTGGCGCAATGTCAATAGTGTTCTTTTTTACTCCCTTGAACTGTTTATGCATTTTTATGTTGCTAAAAGTCACATGTTTTGCAAAATGGTGCAAAAATTGTGCCAAATCTTTTTGACATACTCAAAAACACAACAGGAGGAGATTGAAAAATTTGCAATTGAAGAACTAGGCAAAAACATCTGGAATCGCTAAACTCGGTTCACAAAGCGGAGATCAAAAACTTGGTGCGCACATATCAAATAGGCTTAAAAAACGCACAAACAGAATAATGAGTTGGGTGCAAACAAAAAAAGGCACAAGACACACAAAAGTAGACAAAAAACAGGTGCAAAGGCAATGTTTCAGCTCAACCTTTTAGTTATTTTTCTCTTTTAGACATTTGTGCTTCATTTTGTTATTTGCGCGAAAAGTTCAAAATTTAAACAGAAAGTATGGGGTTAGCAAAACATTACCTCTTTCTACCTAGAACAGTATCATACCTGTCTATGAGTTTTGTAGGTTCCATTTAAATAAATGGGACAAGGTGTGGTGCATTATTTCAGAAAAAGATGGGGGGAAAAATGAAACATTCACATTTACTTGATGAATTTTATTAACTATCCCTGCCTTCTCTTTATGTCTATCTTACAATGGATGTCAGAATAAAATACTAGCTCCAATGTAGAACAAACAAACATTGGCAAAATGCAAAAATGCACAGATGCTCCATTGTGGCAGCACCCAAAATGTAAAGTAGAAAATTACTCCATTACTATATAAACAATAACATCCTTCTTAAAGAACAACAAAGAAGCGCCTTGTGCCAGAACCCACCTATGATAATAATACTTTAGCTGATGAGGTAAGATTTGAAACTTTCATGCATGGTGTCTTTGTGCTAGAGAAGAATGTATGAACACATAATATATGGACATAGTCATGAAAGAAAAGCCATTCAAAAAATAAATCAATAACTTATATCAGGTTTTTGAGCTGCATAAATTAAAAAGAAAAATTGCCAATGGTTATTCTTTTTTTCATATCAGTATCTTTATTTAAAAAAAAAATAATGTTGCAGTTTTCGCACTGGTCACTGGGACTTTTTTTCACCCATACTTCCTGTCCTTTTAAGAAGAGTTTTCAACAGGCTTCTTATCATCAGAGGAAGGATTACCAAGACGGATACCTCTATACAAAAGTGATCACACAGGGTCCACGAATCATGATAGGTAAATTCGCAGCTGAACTTTTTCCTATTTTATTTGTTGTTTTTTAAGCTTTCAAACAGTAGAAATCGGTGATTGCATCTTTTTAACGCACACCATAATACTGATTATTTACACCAACATAGAATGCTCTTTTAAGAGAATAGTGCTCTGACTAGGCATTGCCCCTATATAGCACTCAGGCCAAAAATTACACCTACATAGTGTACCACAGAGTAATCTAGTTAGTCAGAGCCTTCGTATACAATTCCTCAGATAGATAGTAAGTTAAAAATAAAATAGAGCTGGGAGAAGAAGAAGAAAAGGAAGAGGAAGAAAAAGAAGAGGAAAAGGAGGAGGAGGAAGAAGACTGCAGTTTCAGCACTGACCCCGTGCCTTCATCACTTCATCACACAGTCCCCTGAACAAGGCACTAGTTTAGGGCCGAAATGCATGGTCCTGTTTTTCATCCATATACCAATAAATGCTTATTCTTCAGAAGCGCAGTGTCACTCCTGCTCTTTTTTTTTAATTATGAGTAGCGTAGCAGCATGCTCCAGCAGACTGGGTATGGGTATATGGGAAGAGTTGCTGCTGATTCCTCCGTATCCCAAGGTGTTGATACTACCTCTAGAACTCTATTTGTCCTTGTATGTGTCCCCTACTTTTCTGGTTACGGTTATGCACACTATAGAGCGTTATGCATTTTTTTCTACTTCCCCTTTAATGTTTATTGTCAGCTTAATAGTGCCCCCATTTGGTTTCTCTTTGACACATTACCCCAGCCAGACAGTGCCCTCATATAAACTATCCCAAGTCAGTCCCCACATAAAATTCCCAAGCCAGTCAGAGCTTGCATACAGTGCTCCAACGACAGTGTGACTTAGATAAAGAGTGCTACAATATAGCAGAAAGTGTCCCAATGTAACAGCCAAACAGATCCCATATACAATGGTCCAGACATACAGGGTCCTCATATATACTTCTTTTTAACAGTGCACTGGTAACACACACACAGGTGGAAGAAGTAGCACTAGGAGATGGGTTGTTTACGATATCGATGAACTTAGGTCTTCATCAAGTAGACCGTCATCAAGTGTCTAGAGATGGTTACTTTTACATTAATCTGATGGCGGAACAGATATGAGTATGAAGTGACCTTTAATGGTGACCTTTAATAAAAGCAGCTGCATGTACTATACTTCATTTCATCTTTCATCTCATGTTCTTCAATTTACATTACGTTGCAGTTACCATAAATCCATTAAATGACATTTCATAAGCTCCTAATCCAGAAAATCACAGAAATTTCCGCTTACAATAAGGCTTAGCATAGACAATAAGTCATTTAGCTTACAATACTACCCATATCTGGTCTGAACTCATAAAATATTTATTGTTACCTTCCATCTAGTTAAACCATCAATCAAAAAAAACAACCTAATGATTTGTACCCCGAAGACTTTATTTATGAGTACTTTTTGGAGCAATTAATGGGAGAGGTAAATAGCAGTCTATTTTATTGGCGTCTTCTGATTTCAAGGAGGGATGGACCGATATCTCAAGAAAGGAATACTGCTTAGTGTGGTATATTATCTATGAGTTGTGTTCATGGCTCATAGTTTCTTCCTTGGCAACCAACTGTGAGTCAGTGTTAACATGATTAAAACCCTCATAAAATTGGCTAATAGACACAGATGTAACATGTCAGGACAATGATGGAGAAATCAAGACAAAAATTACTTCCAACTACCTAACTTAACTACTATTCTAGGCAGGTTCATACTCTGACTACTAAATGGTGAGATCTCTGAGAAAGTATCATTGCTTGCTAGTTTCGGAAAAAGACTCATTCCTATGAAAGTTGTTGGGACCATCATCACTTGAGGTCCAGCTTTCAATGTGGAACGTCAAGTAATGATGGCCCCATTGTTGCAGGAACAAAGAGGTTTCTGAGCCAAAGATGCCTTCTAAGATACAGGTTAAAAAGGAAGCATGGAATGAGGGAAAGTTAAGTCATTGATGACCTTCTCCAGAGAGCAATTGGCACATTGACCCTAAATGTAACCAGAGCACAACTTTGGAGTTGGAGATGTAAAAACGAAATTGATCACCACAGAAAAGATTTGGCGGAGTCCAGAGGAGCAGAAGTATAACCAGCCAAGTGAGAATGGAATTTAGGAGAGGACAGAGATCTCCTCTTTACCCACACTGTGTGTTGAATCAAGGACAGCAGTGATCCCATGTAGTTCTCCAAGAGTTTGGTTTGCACTGCAAAAAAAAAAAAGACAAGCCTGCAGTGCCAAGAAAAAGTTTCAAAAACTGCCCAGTATGATAAAAAATGGAAAAAAAATAATGTATACTTACTAATTTATCCCACATCACTGGCTACCCAGCAATGCTTGGGACCCCCATACATCCAAATGATCTGCTGTACATCCTGTTCCAACCATATGTACATGTGGCCACTGCAGCTAATCAAAGGACACATTGGTGACAAGTCATTGAATGCTTATCTGGATGATGGGGAAGCAAGGAGACTCACAGGGAACTTGGATAGCACCTGAAAAGGAGTTGAAGGGAATCGGCTTACTATTACAATAGGGTATGCTTGACTGTTTTTTAAAAATGATCAAGGATAAGGGGTGGACAACTCCAGTGGGTGCACTGGGGGGATTCATAAGTCTGCAGTCAATTTAGACCAAACAACCCCTTTAAGCTACTCTAGGCTTCCCTGTTATCCATGCCGAGAGACTAATCTTCAGAAACTGTTATTCTCCAGCTGCATGGAGTTTCCCTATTAATACAGACTGTGGCAAGGTTCCATCATATGGCCAATTCACCATATTTTTCAGACACTGAATATAATTACTATTGCCATTTACTACAGACTTAGATCTCTTAACTCTCCATTGTTAATTGTGCGTTTGAATCACAGTCACAACTTTTGCAAAACACTGGTGGCTATCTGCACCCAAGTGCATGTGTCATGCCAATCCTTACAGTATACCATCACACCTGCTAAAGAAGTGGGAGCGGAAAATGTACCCTAAAAAGAAGACTAGTTCCAGACAGAGCTTTCTATACCAAGGATTGTGATTCATCAATGTTGTCAACTCTCCCCAACACAAAATTGAAAATTATACTCTGTCTGGATATATCAAAAAGCCAGAAAAGAGAATGTACACTCCTATTTCATTGCCCATCATGCAATATCCAAAGGTTTGCATGCCAACTAAACTATTACAAGACTGCATCCATAAGCAATAACAGAACCTAATAAAAACAAGTGAGTGTTGTTGGACAAACACAGTAATCACATCTTTATTAAAGTGCGTCATTAATATAAAATACATAATTAAAAATGTAGTCCCATAAACTAACAAGACTTCATTATTGTCACATTTTTTAGCATTTTCCATAGAATGGTTTAGCATAAAATAGCGTATGGGATAATGCAACAACTTATCATGGTTGTAATGAAATGTCATTTTTAAACAGGCGGTGTCTACTTTGGCGCACATTTCCGTTTGAGCCCTCAAAGGTTGGTAAACACCATTCCTGTGGTCTTTTCATTGTGGGTTTATCTACCATTGAAGGCAGATCATACAATGCAATACCGAAGTATTTCAGAGAATAGTGACCAGAGTATCATATGTTCAAAAATGCTTAAAATATAATTGTTTCCTTACAACCTCACTTATAGAACGCACGTATTTAAGAAAAAATGTAAAACAAAGTCAGAATTGCTGTTTTTTGGTGACTTCAAAAAAATGTAAAAAAAGTAAAAAAGTTTTACATATCCAAAATGGTGTAACTAAAATATACAGCTTGCCCTGCAGAAACCAAACCCTGACATAGTTCTATTAATGATATAATCATGAAATATAATAATAATTTTATTTCTATAACGCGTACATATTCCAGTGTAGGGAGGAGGACTGGGATGCGGGCACCTGTACTGTGCCAGTCCGGAACTGTCGAGGCTTCGTCCTAAATTGTCCGGGGGAAAGAATAGAGGACCGGACAGATCTTTTCACCCGGAAGCCGGGGGTGTGGCAAAGGAAAAATTACACGTAGCGACGGGCAAATTCCCGCCGACAGAGCAGGTACAGTATGTGCGCAGCGTGCTCCGCTTGGTGTGCAGCAGCACTGCAACGTACCGTGGTCGGTTGTACAGTACATGAGCACGCCGCTGAGCCCAGCAGCAGAGAAAGTTCCGTGGACTCCATTAAGCTCAGTACCGCACGCGGGCATAGCCTTGTTCAGCACTGTTCATTGTGGCCCTCTTAGCCGGACAGCACACCGCAGACCCCCCTCATTGATAGACTGTACACAACTTTATGGACTAATTGGCTCAACAGGTAAGACCGGAGACCGCCCGTTGCTTCCAGAAGATATACCCTGAGCTGTGGAATCTTCTCTGTGAACTTTGCACCAGCTGTTACTGGGACTACAACCCTTCATCTCCCTGCAAGGAGTATCTTTACTGTTTAATTAAATTGGTAACCCTTGCTCTGCTATCCCGCAACCTGCTAACACTTGGTGTAGCTGACAGGATGCAGTCCACGAGCGTGGAAGTGGCAGACCAGGTAGTCATGGGTGCCCCAAGAGCCAGCTTGCGACTGGGGGGCCATGCTCAGCAATCTCCCAAAGTTTACAGGGAGCAACTCGCTGCTATGGGACTGGACCGAGCGGGTCAAGGGAATGCTGAGGATGCACCCTATGACACCAGCTATGCTGGCAGAGATTGCTGTGATGGCCCTGGACGTAGAAGCCAGATGTTCTGTTATGTTTCGGCTCCCGCATGAGAGGAACACTTTCACTAAAGTGTTACAAATTTTGGAAGAGATGCTTGGGTGTCAGAGAATTGCGCATGTGCTTGTTTAGCTGCATTCAGAGTGAGGGGAGTCCGTGACCCAATACATGAACGCCCTGCAGGAGATTCACGCGGCCATCACTAAGTGGGATGATGTGGGCCCCTGACGTGATTCTGAGAGACCAACTTGTAGCCGGTCTCAGAAGTCTGCTGCTTAAGCAGGCCCTGCGGTCGTGCTTTTGAATTAACCAACGCATGTCTTTCCTAGACATTGGGGCAGAAGCGCGCATGCGGGAGCAGGAGCAGGGGATGGCAGGCTCAGAGAGGAGGGTCAGGAGCGGGGAGGTGCCTGTTTCACCTGTAACTGAACCAGAGTGGGTCAGAGAGATCCGGAAGGAGATACAAGAAATATGGAAAGAAGGGTCAGACCTCAGAAAAGCCCCCCTGGGGGCTCTGAATCCATCCAGGAGAAAGAACTAGCCCCGATTCCTGCTTGCCTTCTGTACCCCGCCAGTAAAGGGGACAATCTCAGACAGAGAGACATCCGATTTGTTTCAGATGTGGAGATGTTGGACACTATGCCAGAGGGTGTGCTAAGCGGGGGAGGCCGCTCACCCGGCAGCCGTTAAACTAGTGGGCTCAGCGGCTGCCGGTTCCCAGGTGACCACCATGCCAGAGACCTATTTCCAATGTCATTTTTCTGAGGCGACGCGACCCGAATAGGGTCCGGTGATTAAGTTAACTGCGGCCAATCAATTGCCTTTCCCAGTCGCAGGGGTGGTCTGGATGCAGATTACCGTGTGTGGCAAAGATGTGGGCCGGAAAGGAGTTGTGTTGACTGATGGAGACACAAGTAGAGTTGAGCGATACCAGCCGATACTTGAAAATATCGGATCGGAATGGATCGGCCGATCTTTAAAAAAGTATCGGTATCGCCGATTCCGATACCGGGAACCAATGCAAGTCAATGGGGCCAAAATATCGGAATTAAAAAAAAACCTTTCTTTCCTTGTAGGTTAATTCTACATGAAGAAAAACAACTAAGAATAATGTAGAATGTATTGTGGGAGGTGGAGGAGACATTAAAGCCATAGAGGTTTAGCCCAATCAAATGGAATAGCAGGAATTAAACTTTTTTTTTAAAGACGTTAGGAGTTACAAAGATATTGACTATGTTAGCCTCATTTATATTTTGCCAGACATGTATGTCTTCTTCTTCTTTCTTCTTCTTTCTTCTTCTTCCTTTTTTTACCTTCTTCTTCTTATTCCTTTTTTTACATTCTTCTTCCTTTTTTTACATTCTTCTACTTCCTTTTTTTACATTCTTCTTATTCCTTTTTTTACATTCTTCTTCTTCCTTTTTTTAAATTCTTCTACTTCCTTTTTTTACATTCTTCTTCTTCTTCCTTTTCTTACATTCTTCATATTCTTCTTATTCAACAATTATTATTCTACATATTCAACTTCTTCATTTTCTTCCTATTCTTCTTCATCATATTCTTATTTGTGTCAGGCATTCCTGTAGTTGTTATCTAGAAAAGTTAGAAGTTTACACCTTACGTTCTGCCTGTCACAAAAGATTTACAACAGGATTTGTCCGCGTTCAGTTTGGCCTGCAGCAGCAGGCCTTTTCCAGGGGCACCACGAGGAGGAACGGACTCACCCCCATACACTGCTTAGTCTTCTTCTGCTTATAAATAAGATAATATCATTTGCTCAGAGTATTAGTCTTATGCTTAATGTTCTTCTGCTTTGTTTTTTTATGCTTCTTTGTCTTCTCTCTCTTGTTGTTCTGCATCTTGGTGGTTGTCTTCCTGTTCTTTGTCCTCTTGAACCAACTAGTTATGGGAATGTGGACAGAGCAGGGGACATTGCCGGACACACATCAGGGGATTAACTGACTGGACTGAACACCTGTAACACAGGAACAAGTGTGGATTGTGCAGACGCCACTTCGGAGCTGTAACTGGCAGGGTTGGAGGACAGGGGAAATACGAAAGACATTGGAGCCACAGGCCTAATTGGAGCACGGTTAAAAATCAGTAGTAGTAGGACTGCGTAGGCAGCAGGAGACTTTGCCATCCACACAGCAGGGGATCAGCTGACGTTACTGAACCCCACTGAGACACGGCAGCAAGTGTCTCTTTCCGTGTGGACGGCACTTCCGAGCTACAACTGGCTGTGTTGAAGCCCAGGAAATAGGAGGGTGTAGGCAGAGGCCTACTGTCTTTGGAATGCGGAGACAGCAGGAGAGACTGCCATCTCCACAGCAGGGGAACAGCTGGCAGTGCTGAACCCCACTAACACTTGAACGAATGTGTTTGGCTCTGTGGAGACGACACTTCTGAACACCAACTGACGCTGTTGGAGCCCAGGATTAGGCGAGGAGCAGGCTGGGGCCTGTTGCTTTTGGCAGGTGAAGGCAGCAGGAGACTTGCCATCTCCACAGCAGGGGAACAGCTGGCAGTGCTGAACCCCACTAACACTTGAACGAATGTGTTTAGCTCTGTGGAGACGACACTTCTGAACACCAACTGACGCTGTTGGAGCCCAGGATCAGGCGTGGAGCAGGCTGGGGCCTACTGGATTTTGGCAGGTGTAGGCAGCAGGAGACTTGCCATCTCCACAGCAGGGGAACAGCTGGCAGTGCTGAACCCCACTAACACTTGAACGAATGTGTTTGGCTCTGTGGAGACGACACTTCTGAACACCAACTGACGCTGTTGGAGCCCAGGATTAGGCGAGGAGCAGGCTGGGGCCTGTTGCTTTTGGCAGGTGAAGGCAGCAGGAGACTTGCCATCTCCACAGCAGGGGAACAGCTGGCAGTGCTGAACCCCACTAACACTTGAACGAATGTGTTTAGCTCTGTGGAGACGACACTTCTGAACACCAACTGACGCTGTTGGAGCCCAGGATCAGGCGTGGAGCAGGCTGGGGCCTACTGGATTTTGGCAGGTGTAGGCAGCAGGAGACTTGCCATCTCCACAGCAGGGGAACAGCTGGCAGTGCTGAACCCCACTAACACTTGAACGAATGTGTTTGGCTCTGTGGAGACGACACTTCTGAACACCAACTGACGCTGTTGGAGCCCAGGATCAAGCGTGGAGCAGGCTGGGGCCTACTGGATTTTGGCAGGTGTAGGCAGCAGGAGACTTGCCATCTCCACAGCAGGGGAACAGCTGGCATTGCTGAACCCCACTAACACTTGAACGAATGTGTTTGGCTCTGTGGAGACGACACTTCTGAACACCAACTGACGCTGTTGGAGCCCAGGATTAGGCGAGGAGCAGGCTGGGGCCTACTGGATTTTGGCAGGTGTAGGCAGCAGGAGACTTGCCATCTCCACAGCAGGGGAACAGCTGGCATTGCGGAACCCCACTAACACTTGAACTAATGTGTTTGGCTCTGTGGAGACGACACTTCTGAACACCAACTGACGCTGTTGGAGCCCAGGATCAGGCATGGAGCAGGCTGGGGCCTACTGGATTTTGGCAGGTGTAGGCAGCAGGAGACTTGCCATCTCCACAGCAGGGGAACAGCTGGCATTGCTGAACCCCACTAACACTTGAACGAATGTGTTTGGCTCTGTGGAGACGACACT
This sequence comes from Dendrobates tinctorius, assembly GCF_039654945.1. Classification (NCBI taxonomy): domain Eukaryota; kingdom Metazoa; phylum Chordata; class Amphibia; order Anura; family Dendrobatidae; genus Dendrobates; species Dendrobates tinctorius. The sequence continues at coordinate 30,150,251 of NW_027361700.1, forward strand.
TCTGAACACCAACTGACGCTGTTGGAGCCCAGGATTAGGCGAGGAGCAGGCTGGGGCCTACTGGATTTTGGCAGGTGTAGGCAGCAGGAGACTTGCCATCTCCACAGCAGGGGAACAGCTGGCATTGCTGAACCCCACTAACACTTGAACGAATGTGTTTGGCTCTGTGGAGACGACACTTCTGAACACCAACTGACGCTGTTGGAGCCCAGGATCAGGCATGGAGCAGGCTGGGGCCTACTGGATTTTGGCAGGTGTAGGCAGCAGGAGACTTGCCATCTCCACAGCAGGGGAACAGCTGGCATTGCTGAACCCCACTAACACTTGAACGAATGTGTTTGGCTCTGTGGAGACGACACTTCTGAACACCAACTGACGCTGTTGGAGCCCAGGATTAGGCGAGGAGCAGGCTGGGGCCTACTGGATTTTGGCAGGTGTAGGCAGCAGGAGACTTGCCATCTCCACAGCAGGGGAACAGCTGGCAGTGCTGAACCCCACTAACACTTGAACGAATGTGTTTGGCTCTGTGGAGACGACACTTCTGAACACCAACTGACGCTGTTGGAGCCCAGGATTACGCATGCCGCATGCAGAGGCCAATGGGCAGCGGTTTTTATGGAGGTTGTTGACTACTACTGATTCTAACCATGCTCCACTTAGGCCTCTGGCTCCACTGTCTCTACTATTTACCGTGGCCTCCAACCCCGCCAGCTACATCTCTGAAGTGGCGTCAGCACAATCTACACTTGTTCCTGTGTTACTGGTGCTCAGTCCCGTCAGTTGATCCCCTGATGTTTGTCCGGCAAGTTCGCCAGCTCTGTCCTCATTCCCACTACTGGTTATGGGAATGTGGACAGAGCAGGAGACCTTGCCGGACACACATCAGGGGATAAACTGATGGGACTGAGCCACAGGAACACAGGAACAAGTGTAGATTGTGCTGACGCCACTTCAGAGATGTAGATGGCGGGGTTGGAGGCCAGGGGAAATAGTAGAGACAGTGGAGCCAGAGACCTAAGTTGGGCACGGTTAAAAATCAGTAGTGGTTTGAATGTTGATGGAGCTGGTGACTTTGCCGTCCACACAGCAGGGGATCAGCTGGCGTTACTGAACCCCACTAACACAGGAGCTAGTGTGTTTCTCTGTGCAGACGACACATCTGAGCGACTACTGGCTGTGTTGAAGCACAGGGATTATAGTTCAGGTGGTAGAAAAATGAACACACCAGCAGACCTGGATACAGTTGCCAACCACTAATTTAGTCTGTAAGAGGAATGGCAAAGTCTTTGGAGATCCAGGCCTTGTTCATTTTCAGAAAAGTCAGCCGGTCAACATTATCGGAAGATAGTCGCGTGCGACGGTCTGTTAGTACACCACCTGCGGCACTAAAGACGCGTTCCGATAATACACTGGCAGCAGGGCAAGCCAGCACCTCCAATGCATACTGGCTAAGCTCTGGCCATGTATCCAGCTTAGAGACCCAAAACTTGAAGGGGGAAGAGCCATCTGGGAGTACAGTGACAGGGCAAGACATGTAGTCTGACACCATCTGACGGAAGCGTTGCCTCCTGCTGACTCGAGGCGTCGCTGATGGTGTAGTCAATTGTGGTGGACACACAAAACTTTGCCACATTTGGGCCATAGTGGTCTTGCCTTGTGCTGCGGCGCTGCCTCTGCTCCCTCTTTGTGCAGAGTTTCCTCCACTGCCTCGACGCACAGAGCTGCTTTGTAAAGCACTAGCAACAATGCTGTCGGGTGGAATGGAAAACATTATGGACTGCACCAGTGACTCTTCGTACTCCCGCAGTTTACGCTCCCGGTTCAACGTTGGTATGAGCCTTTGTACGCTGTCCCGGTAGCGAGGATCTAGGAGGGTGTACACCCAATAATCAGACGAGACGAGAATGTGGGCGATGCGGCGGTCGTTTCTCAGGCACTGCAGCATGAAATCAACCATGTGCTGCAGACTCCCAACTGCCAAAGAACCGCTGTCCCCTGTTTGAGGCGTGACCTCGGCCTGCTCTGCATCACCCCACCCTCGCTGTACATACTGAGTAGAGGTTTGTGTACCTCCCTCCTCTGGAGAGATGTCTTCCTCCTCCATCGACTCCTCATCCTCCTCACAAAGTGTCCCCTGCCTAGGCCTTTGTGAGGAAACACGTAGCGCAGACTGTCCAGAAGCAGATGGCATTTGGGACTCCTCATCCTCCACCTCTTCCGAAACCTCATCCCTTAGTGCTTGCAGTGTTTGTTGAAGCAGGCAGATAAGGGGGACAGTCATGCTGACTAGTGCATCATCTGCACTCGCCATCCGCGTGGATTCATCGAAGGCACGCAAAACGAGGCAGATGTCCTTCATAGAGGCCCACTCAATGGTGCTGAAGTGTGAATGGCACACAGTGCGACTTGTTTGCGCCTGATGCAGCTGGTACTCCATGACTGCTGCCTGCTGCTCACACAACCGCTCCAACATATGTAACGTTGAATTCCACCGGGTGGGTAGGTCACATATGATGCGATGTTCCGGAAGGCCAAATCGTCGCTGCAGAGCAGCGAGGCGCGATCTTGCCGTGCTGGAACGCCGCAAGTGAGCGCACTCTGCGGACCTTGTGCAACAGTGCATCAAGAGCCGGATAGTCCCTCAGAAAGCTCTGCACGACCAAGTTAAACACATGTGCCAGACATGGGATGTGTGTGAGGTTGCCTAGGCCAAGAGCTGCCACCAGATTTCGGCCATTGTCACATACTACCAAGCCCGGCTGGAGATTCGCTGGCCCAAACCACACATCGCTCTCCTGCTTGAGAGCATTCCAGAGCTCCTGCGCTGTGTGGCTTCGATTCCCCAAAGAAATTAATTTGAGTACAGCCTGTTGACGTTTGGCCACGGCTGTGCTCATATCGGTCGTAACAGGCTCCTGCTCTGCTGTTTCTGAGGAACTTGAGTAGGAGGAGGAGTCTATGTGTACAGACTGGAGTCCTGCAATCCGTGGCGTTGGAAGAACACGTACAGCGCCACTCTCCAGATCTGTACCCGGCTCCACAACATTGACCCAGTGGGCAGTGAGGGAAAGGTATCGTCCCTGTCCATGGTTACTGGTCCACGCATCGGTGGTCAGGTGGACCTTGCTACTAACGGCGTTTAGTAGCGCATGTTTTATTTTGCCCTCAACATGTTTCTGCAGGGCAGGGACGGCTCGCCTGCTGAAATAAAAGCGGCTGGGCACGTTGTATTGGGGGACTGCCAATGCCATTAAGTCCCGGAAGGTGTCAGTGTCCACCAGCCTGAATGACAGCATTTCAACTGCCAGAAGTTTGGCAATGCCAGCATTCAGAGACTGTGCTCGGGGATGGTTTGCCGAGTAAGGGCGCCTTTTATCCCATGCCTGTGCTACCGATGGCTGTGATGGATGGGAACGTGCTGCTATGGGTGGAATCTGACAGGGTCTCCGGACAACAGTGGCAGAGGTTCTTCCTTGGCGATCCTGTGAGGAAGCCGAACCAGCAGTGTGTGAGCTGGAGGAAGAGGCCCCAACACGAACTGAAGAGGTGGTAGGTGGTGCTGTACGTTGGCCTACGTCTTCAGGGTGTCTCTGCAACTCCAACTCGTGCTTGGTGCGCACATGTTTCCACATATTTGTGGTATTGAGGTTGCTGACATTTCTCCCTCTTTTGACTTTCTGATGACACAGCTTGCATTTGACAAAGCAAATGTCATCTGCAACTGTGTCAAAAAAGGACCACGCACTGCAAGTCTTGGGAGCGCCCGTTTTGCCTTTGGAATGAGGAATGCTCCTAACGGGTGCCGAAGTGGAGGGTACAGGCAACCAAGTCTTCCCCCTCCCTCTGCCTCCTGTTTTGGCCGGTAGGGGAATCTCTTCCTCCGAGCTGCTCCCACCACCTTCCTGTTCCTCACGCCATGATGGGTCAAGGACCTCATCATCTTCCCTCCCCTCTTCAAACAGCTGCTTCTCCGGGGTTGTCTCGCCAGCACCGTACGCACCAGAAAGTGGCAACTGAGTCTCGTCATCATCTGATGCGTACTGAGGTGTGCTGACCATAGGCACTGGCCCACTCGCCTCTTCAGATTCAGAGGGACAAAGAAGTTGCGCATCACTGCATACTCCCTCTTCTTCACATTCAGGAATGCTGCTTGGCTGGCCCCCTCTTTCCAAGCCAACAGATTCCGAGAACAGAAGTAGAGACTGTGATGGCTCCTGTCCATGTCTCTCTGACTGCCTGGGCACTTTGGCAGGTGGTGAAGAGACAGATGGTTGCTTTTCGGTGCTCTGGTCCTGAGAGGCTGTGGAAGTAATTGAAGTCGATGCGTTAGCTGCCATCCATCCGACAACGGCTTCAATTTGTTCCTCCCGCAGCAGTGGGGTACGTTGAGGTCCTGCAAAGCTGCGCATAAAGGACTGTTGCCTGCTAAAACTGGGGGATGCTGATCCACTGGTGCCCGCAGCAGGCCCAGAATCCCCACGTCCTCTACCTGCAGAATCCCCACGTCCTCTCCCTGCAGAATCCCCACGTCCTCTCCCTGCTGAAACTCCACGCCCATGTGCCTTACTCCCTGACTTCTTCATCTTGCCAGACTGCTTAAGATAGGCAGAAAAGTACAAAGGGGGGCCTTAGTGTGCTTATTCCTGAACAGCTGGTTACAGGTACAAGAAACACTAATTTTATGAAGTGTGTGTGTGTGGACTACACTTTAATAGGAGCTGATGTGGCCTACACAAGTTCCAAATGTAGTGTTTGGTGAATTTTTTTTGTGGTTTCTTTGTTGGAAACAAACTCAAAGTATGTGAACAAAGAATTGAAACTGATAGTATCACCAACTTTTTGGAGCTATTACAATGCAGGCAGGTAACCTACAATGCAAAAGATGAGGCTCCAAAAAAATTGGGTAATACTAATCTGGCTGCGCCGGCAGGGCACAAGCCAGAAAAAAAGGCTCCTCTATCTACTCCTATATAGTGTTTGCAACCAACCAATGTTGATGGATACGGATGGATGCACACTAATAGGAGAAGAAAAAATGAGCTGCACTCAAAGACAAATATGTGTGAGGCAGTGACGCACGTTGAGCGTCCTACAACCAGACGTAGCTGCAGGACACTCTACTCAGCGTGAGCTGCACTCACACACAGTCAAGAGACCTCTCAGACAGCCGTGAACAGTGCAGCTAAGTGGGCACTGGCACTGACAGGCTGCAGAAAGGCTCCGCTGTGTACTCCTATATAGTGTTTGCAACCACCGTAGATGGAGACGGAAGGATGCACACTAATAGAAGGAAAAATGAGCTGCACTGAAATAAAAATATGTGTGAGGCACTGACGCACGCTGAGCGTCCTACAACCAGACGTAGCTGCAGGACACACTACTCAGCGTGAGCTGCACTCACACACAGTCAGAGACCTCTCAGACAGCCGTGAACAGTGCAGCAAAGTAGACACTAGCACTGAAAGACTGCAGAAAGGCTCCGCTGTCTACTACTAGTGTTTGCAACCAACGTATATGGATACGGATGGAAGCACACTAGATTGAAATTATGTAAAAAATGCAGCTCAAAAATTAAAAGATGTATGAGGCAGCAGTGAGGCACGCTGGGCAGCCTACAACCTGACGTGGCTGCAGGACCCACTCCACAGCGTGAGCTGCACTCACACAGCCCTTGCAGACAGCTGTGAACACTGCTGCTAGGGCAAAGAAGGCTACAGTGGTGGTTTATGTAGCCTGGGTAAAACACTAGATGTTTGGTGGAATCGCTATTTCTAACTGTCCCTCACAGTCTTCTACAGCAGCCTGTCCCTAACTGAATTCACAGCAGAGTGAACCAGAAATGGCGGCTGCGGTGGCTTTTATAGTGCATCATGACATCATTTCGGCAGCCAATCACAGCCATGCCAATAGTTAACATGCCTACATGCCTAACAGGATGTGCCCACACTTCGGAGGATTCCCATTGGCTTAATCAAAGCAAGCAGGCTCATAGCATGATGGGAACTTCCGATTCCGGTATCCAATATGACAAAAGTATCGGAAGTCAGTATCGGAATTCCGATACCGCTAATATCGGCCGATACCCGATACTTGCGGTATCGGAATGCTCAACACTAGACACAAGTAATGGCCCCATTGTGACGTTGGGAATGAACATCCTAAAAGAACTCAGGACTCTTCTGATCAGCGAATCACCATTCTAGACCAATGGAGCCCCTCGCACCCCCCCAGAGGAAGGTATTTCAACAACTGATATGGGCTGCTCAGGCCCAAGAGACGTCAAGCGAAGGAAAAGTTTTGGGAAGAGTGGTGATCCCGACCAGAGCTAAACTAGTTCTGCCACTTGGACAGACGTGCTTATGCTGCTCGTACGAGCTTGTACACCCCTCGAAAGAGTCCAGATAGAGCCAACGATACTGGAACAAATAGCCCCCGGGACTCCTCATTACTTGGACATTGGCTATCGATCATGATGGCAGCATAGTGATGCAGTGTGTCAACCTGAGGGAGGATCATCTTACGCTCACACCCAAGAGTGAAGTGGCTCAAATGCTGGGCATGCCAGAAGAACTAACGCAACCAGTGGCCATTCAGCTAGCAGTGAAACAAGGGGACCCTTGGACTCAGGGGCAGACACGTACAGCTTGGGGCCTCTGTGCAAGAAATGTGTCTGTGCCCTCTCCTTCTATGGTGACAAAGCTATATATATATATATATATATATATATATATATATATATAAAGCTCAAAGTGTGTATGTACGTATGTATGTGTGTGTGTGTGTATGTCCGGGATAGGCATCCGCACCGTCGCAGCTATAGCCACAAAATTTGGCACAGTCACACATCTGGACCCCGAGAGCGTCCAAACCTATCTTGTGAGGCGAAATTTTAACCCCGCGCTTTCCAATTCAACAAACAATTTTACCCCTATCTACATGCTGGGGAAAAAGTGTGTGCGCGTCAAGCCCCGCCCCTCATGATGTCATAATGCCCCTATCTACATAATGGGGAAACAGTGTGTGCGTATCAAGCCCCGCTCCTCATTATTATGTCACAATGGTTGCCATGGCGACGCTGATGTCATCAAGCCCCGCCGCTCATTATGATGTCATAATGGTTGACTATGGGATGGAGGATGTGTGATGGGTATATGGGCACTGGACTGTGGGATGGAGGATATGTATGACGGGTATATGGGCACGGGCCTATGGGATGGTGGATATGTATGACGGGTATATGGGCACGGGACTATAGGATGGAGGATGTGTGATGGGTATATGGGCACTGGACTATGGGATGGAGGATATGTATGACGGGTATATGGGCATGGGACTATGGGATGGAGAATATGTATGACGGGTATATGGGCACGGGACTATGGGATGGAGGATGTGTGATGGGTATATGGGCACTGGACTATGGGCTGGAGGATATGTATGACGGGTATATGGGCACGGGACTATGGGATGGCGGATATGTATGATGGGTATATAGGCAGGGGACTATGGGATGGAGGATATGTATGATGGGTATATGGGCATGGGACTATGAGATGAAGGATGTGTGATGGGTATATGGGCACTCGACTATTTGATGGCGAATATGTATGATGGGTATATGGGCATGGGACTATGGGATGGAGAATATGTATGATGGGTATATGGGCATGGGACTATGGGATGGAGGATATGTATGATGGGTAGAGTTGAGCGATACCGTCCGATACTTCAAAGTATCGGATCGGAATGGATCGGCCGATATTAAAAAAAAGTATCGGTATCGCCGATTCCGATACCGGAAGTCCCATTCAAGTCTATGGGACTTCCGGTATCGGAATAAGAAAAATCCTGTTTTTCCCTTGTACAGCCTCTCTGGGGTCTGTACGGGCCTTTCGGGGGGCTGTGCCGGCCTGCCAGGGGGTCTGTGCAGGCTCCAGTGGTCTGTGCCGGCCTGCCGGGGGGCTGTGCCGGCCTGCCAGGGGGGCTGTGCAGGCTCCGGTGGGCTGTGCCGGCCTGCCGGGGGGCTGTGCAGGCTCCGGGGGGCTGTGCCGGCCTGCCGGGGGGCTGTGCCGGCCTGCCAGGGGGGCTGTGCAGGCTCCGGTGGGCTGTGCAGGCTTCGGGGGTCTGTGCAGGCATCGTCCGATGGGACTACAAGTCCCATCGGGCGATGCCTGCTACCATGACAGTGATTGACACATTAGCCAATGATGGGACAGTAGTAGTCCCATCATCCGGCTAATGTGTTGAATGTACAAAAAAAAAAAAAAATTACATGCTACATACATACAACATGCATACTACATACATGCTACATTCATACTACATACATGCTACATTCATACTACATATATACTACATGCAACATACATACTACATATATACTACATGCAACATACATACTACATATATACTACATGCATGCAACATGCATACTACATATATACTACATGCATGCAACATGCATACTACATATATACTACATGCTACATACATACTACATATATGCTACATACATACTACATATATACTACATGCATGCTACATACATACTACATACATACTACATATATGCTACATACATACTACATGCATGCTACATACATACTACATACATACTACATATATGCTACATACATACTACATATATACTACATGCATGCTACATACATACTACATGCTACATACATACCACATATATACTACATACATACTACATGCATGCTACATGCTACATACATACCACATACATACTACATACATACTACATACATACTACATGCTACATACATACTACATATATACTACATGCATGCTACATACATACTGCATGCTACATGCATGCTACATACATACTACATACATACTACATGCTACATACATACCACATATATACTACATACATACTACATACAATACATTCATACAATACATACATAGACATACAGTACATATAACATAGAGTAACATACTTACCAATACTTGTCACATTGTTCCCCGAAGCCATTGTCTTTTACGGAATAAATATTAACATAACAAACCACAAAAATACTCACCCACGATCCGAAGCAGTCCACGAGTGTGTCCCACGACGATCTTGGGTAGAGAACTGCAGCATCAGCTGTTGCTGCCGTTCTCTACGGGCTGCAGTAATCCAATGACGGAAGGTAGGTATCCTTCCGCACTGTATTCCTCCGCCACTTAAAAAAAAAAAAAGTCCCTAGTCTCACTTTATGCCATTGCTGTGTGGGAAATTCCCACAGTATCACACAGTATCACACAGGATAGGATTAGATACACGGCTCAGCAGACAGTGTCACACAGGATAGGATTAGATACGCAGCTCAGCAGGCTGTATCACATATGATAGGATTAGATACATGACTCAGCAGACAGGGACACACAGGATAGGATAAGATACACGGCTCAGGAGACAGTATCACACAGGATAGGATTAGGTACACAGCTCAGCAAACAGTATCACACAGGACAGAATTAGATACACAGCTCAGCAGATGCTATCACACAGGATAGGATTAGATACACAGCTCAGCAACAGGATGTACCAAAGGAGAGGACATTTTCATTCCAAGAATTCCACTCATTCCATCTGATTTGCCTTTTGATTTTAAACGCCTCCAGTTTCCACTTCAACTGGCATTTGCAATGTCCATTAGCAAGGCTTAGGGACAGTCCTTCAAAGTAGAAGGGATCAATTTGCAATCTCCATGTTATTCTCATGGTGAACTTTGTGTGGCCTGTTCAAGAGTTAAGGCCCCGTCACACTAAGCGTCTTACCAGCGATCCCGACAACGATATCAACGTGTCAGGATCGCTGGTGAATCGCTATGTGATCGCTGGTGAGCTGTCAAACAGACAGCTTCACCAGCAATTAGCACAGCGACGCCGCGCGTGCGAGAATAACCGCGATGACGTCCGTTCTCGCGGGATCGCGAAGTCTCGCGGTCATTCTTGCAAAGGATTACTGGGACCGGAGCGTGGAGAGAGGCGGGAATGATGCGCGGGACGTCGGAAGGTGAGAATAGTAATTTTTTTTTATTATTATTATTTTATCGCTGATCGCTGGTCTCCCGCCTGTCACACGCAGTGATGTGTGCTGGCCAGCGGGAGATCAGCGACGAAAGAAATGTCCAGAGATTTCCCAGAGCAATCAGCGATAACGGCAGGGGGGGTGGTCACTGATCGCTGTCACACACAGCGATCTCGCTGGTGAGATCGCTGTTGTGTCACAAAACTTGTGACTCAGCAGCGATCTCGCTAGCGAGATCGCTATGTGTGACGGGGCCTTTAGAACTGCCAAAAATCTGTTCATCTTTGCACCGAAAGGAAAAACCAAAAATGTTTATCAAAAGGCTTTTGAATGAGTTGAAAATAAAATGCTATCCATACTTAGGTAATTGTTTAGTCAATTTGTGTTGCAAATCTGTAGTGTTGAATATATGATGTGAAATGCTTTTATGTGCAATATAATCATTATAATTTGTTATAACTAACCACAGTTAGTTACTATGCCCGGGCAATGCCGGGCTCTTCATCTAGTGTATGTCTCCTTTATTATGTATTTTGCCATCCCTTATATCACTTTTTTAATGGAGGAGCTGATGGACTGGCTCCTCCATCAGCAGTCATTTTATATCTAACAAGAGAGGGGACTATGTAATTAAAGAGGGCACTGTGAATAACAAAAATAGCAAGAATTCACTATGTAAGAGACAGCACTGTACATAACAGCAGAGGAAGCTATATAATAAGGGACAGCATCATAAAAAGTGACTACACTATATACCGAGAGATGGCACTATACATAATAGGCGAATCATTGTCCTTTCCACTACCACCCCATCATTGTCCATTTCACCACTTCCATCATTTCCTCCTCCCCCACCACCCCCATTATTGCCCTTTCCATCACAACCATCATTGTCCTTTCCCTCACCACCCTCATTGCCTTTTCCCCACCACCAAATCATTGCTTTCTCCCCACCACCCCTTCATTGTCCATTCCAACACCTCCATCATTGTTTTCTCCTCCACCACTCTCATCATTGTCCTCTCCATCACCCCCTTCATTGCCTTCTCCCCTACCACCCCCATCATTGCCCTTTCCACCACCTCCATCATTGCCTTCTCCCCATCACTGCCGAACGGATTGCTGCAGCTCCACTCTGCTGCCATTTTCTCTTGCAGGTAGCAGAGCTGCAGGGATGTCTCCCTGCCCGCCTCACATGAGGGCAATCTGGCCAGGGTCCTCCGGAACCTCAGGGCTGAATCAACAGGACAGATTGCCCTCATTATTATTAGCCATCCTGAAGTGCCCCCCCCGGAGCCTCCAGACCCTGGTGCAGCCGCAACTACTGCACATGCAGTATGTCCACCCCTGCTTGGACAGCAGCCATTACTGTGCCCCCAGAGCAGTCGTCTGGAGGCTCAAAAGAAGGTTGTCGAATCCTGGAGCAGATGCTGGCTGAACTGACGGGGCTCTCCCCTCAACAGGTGCAACAGGTGGAAGCTGAGCAGGAGCGCTAGCAGGATGTCTTCACTCATCATAACGATGACTTCAGGTGTACCACAGCCATAACCCACAAGATACCCATAGGAAGTGCCGCACCAATCCGTGAGAGATATCAGCAGATCCCACCTCAGATGTACCAAGAAGTAAAAGAGATGTTGGCACACAAGCTGCAGAGTGGAGTTATCTGGAAGAGCCAGAGCCCATGGGCAGCCCTCATGGTTCTAGTAAGGAAAAAGGACGGAAGCCTGTGGTTTTGTGTTGATTATAGGTGACTGAACGCCTGTACAGTGCGGGATTTGTACCCCCTACCAAGAATTGAGGCTTTGCTGTCTGTTTTGGGGAAAGCGAAGTACTCCTTGTCTCTAGATCTGGCCAGAGGATATTGGCAGGTGCCCATGGCTGAGCATGACCGGCCAAAGACAGTGTTTGTCCTGCCCATGGGATTATTTGAATTCAATCGAATGCCTTTCGGCCTGACTAAGGCCTCTTTCACACATCAGGTTTTCGCCGTCAGGCGCGATCCGGCGCTTTTGACAGAAACCGGATCCGGCGAAATGCAATGCCGGATCCGGTTTCCCCCCATTGACTTGCATTTGCGCCGGATCGCGCCGGATGGCCATGCGTTTCATCCGGTTTTCGCCGGATCCGGCAATGTGTCGCGATCCGGCGTCTGGAAAAAAGGTCTACTGTAACGTTTTTTGTCTCCGGCGAAAAAGCCGGACACGCCGGATCCGGCGCGTCTGGCTTTTTCACACAATGAAAGCCTATGAGTGCCGCAATGCGCCGGGTCCGTTTTTTTGGTCTGAGCATGCTCAGTAGCTCTGCCCACAAGACATATATAAAAGCAAGACAGTGGGACCCACAGCCACACCCAACATGCCACCCAAGAAAGCAACCAAGCGAAGCAGGAGAAGGCAGGAGACCACTGCAGCACCATCCGCACCACCACCACCCCAAATGGAGCAGCAAATAGAACATGCTGAGGAGGGGAGGCCAGCAGCAGATGAGAGACGGTAATTATCAAATAACCCATTCCTCCAAACTAGGGCTATTGAATATCAAGATATTCATTGGCCCTTTGTTTCTCTTTATTCAACAGCCGCCCAATAGATGCAGCAGCAGCAGCAATGGCAGCAGCTGGAACACCACCCACAGGCATGGAGTGTGGCCACCAGGAAGACAGCACATCATCTTCTGGGAGCCCTCCCTCGCATCGTCAGCGTTTGACGGTAAGTTTTTATTTCCAAAATCCATCTTCTCTGTAATATATGTCTATTCATTGCCTTTTATTTCAAAACAGGAATCACAAGATGAAGAGGAGCTCCCAGAAGAAGAAGGAAGGGGTGGACAGACACCTGGAGTGGGCTCACAATTGGTAAGTTTTTTGCATCAAACGCAGAAACACAACATCACACTACACACAACACATAGAAAACAATGTTCTGCAGACCACACACAGCAAACAAATGCCTACATCCAAAGACATAACATTTTTTGTTTTCTTCTCTAGTCTTCCCAATCTGGTGCTTGGCCAAGAGGTCCTCGCAGTGCCTCCCAGGGTCGTCGGCGACAGCAACGCGGCGGTCACCAGCGTGTAAGTATAAATATTTTTGCTTTGTTTTTTTGCACTTTTTATTTCATTTCTTTTGTGGAGGCTAATTATGTTATTTTTGTCTTTTTCTTTAACAGCCTTCACAGCGTGCTCCCGACTCTGACGGTGAGGATGGAGGGATTGATGTGGACCGCCTCATCGATCTCGTCAGAGAAAGGGAGCCGCTCTGGAATATGGCTGACCGCCGCCACGCTGACCTGATCGTTACCCGACGACTCTGGGAGGAAATCTGTTCGCTCCTTGTGGGCCGCTGGGAGGACCTCGAAGCTCGGGCCCAGATTAAAGAGCGTAAGTATATACAGTACCGGTTGCTTGATGTAAACCAGTGTTTCCCGAACTCCAGTCCTCGTGGTCCCCACGGATCATGTGTTCAGGATTTCTATTTACTATGGAAATCCTGAAAACATGACCCCTGGGGACCATGAGGACTGGAGTTTGGGAAACACTGATGTTGTATACTAACCACTCCTTTCTCGTTTCAGGGAACAGAATTGTGAATCGGTGGCGGTCTGTGAGAGATCGTTTCAAGAAGGAGTTCAATAAAGAGATGCGGGCCCCGAGTGGATCTGGAGGACGCAGGAGCAAGTACAAGTACGCAGAAGCCCTGTCGTTCCTCCGGGAAACAATGGTCACCAGAAGGTAAATATTACACACCACATGTGAAAAAAAATGTTATATGTAAATTTTTTTTTCAGCCAGGGCTATACCATGTCACTATTTTAATTGTTTTTTTTTCTCTTTATTCCACAGCACGGTGAGCAGCACTCGGGAGCCGGCACGATTGGACCCTTCTGAGGCGATCCCTGAGGAGACCGGCACCGAGGGACACTTCGACCGCCCCGGTACATCTGCACCTTCCCAGCCTTCCCACACATTCGACCCATCTGTCCCATCCACCAGCACAGGAGCATCGTGGCCGCCTACATTACATGAAGCTGCTGGTGAGGAGATCGCTTTCCCTTTACCCCACCCTTCTGCCCCTGCCACCTCTAGTACACCTGCGGGTACTGGGCGGCAGCGGCAGAGGGGTCAGGAAAAGACTTATGCGCCAGAGTTCTTGCATCTGAATGCATCTTTCCAGAACTGTCTAAAAGTCTTGTCAGAGCAAATCTCCGCAGGCTATCAGCAGATCAACTCCAGCATTCTGGAGGTGAAGACACTTCTGCAAACCATGCATTCAGAAGCAAGATCTTCGCCAAACCACACCTTTTTCAGGTCTGTTGTGGAGCGCATGGAAACGCTCTCTCCTGCCCAGCAGATGCATGTAATGCATTCATGCCACGCTGCTCTCCAGCAAGTTACCTCCCAACCTCCTCCTCCTCCCACCACAGTAGTTCCTCCACCTGCACCCCCTCCAGACACTTTCCATCCTCCCCCTCCTATTACATCTACACCCCCTCCAGCCACTTTCCATCCTCCCCCTCCTATTACATACCATCCACCTCCAGCCACTTTCCATCCTCCCCCTCCTATTACATACCATCCACCTCCCCAGCACCATCCACCTCCCCAGCACCATCCACCTCCCCAGCACCAGCAACCTCCCCAGCACCAGCAACCTCCCCAGCACCAGCAACCTCCACAGTACCTGCAAACTCCCCAGTACCAGCAACCTCCCCAGTACCAGACATCTCCCCACTTCCAGCAACCTGCCCCGTACCAGACATCTCCACACTTCCAGCAACCTGCCCCGTACCAGACATCTCCCCACTTCCAGCAACCTGCCCCGTACCAGACATCTCCCCACTTCCAGCAACCTGCCCCGTACCAAACTCCTTCCCCATACAACTTGCCATCAACATCATCTGCTCCTACAGTCCCTGCCCAACCCTCCACTCCACCACCCACCACCTCTTCTGCTTCCCACATGTCCACCCATTCTGTAGTTTTTTCCACACCTTCACCTCTAACTGTTCCTTCCCCACCACGATCCCAGTCCTCTCTCCACACTCCCAGTGTCGAAGTGTCCCGCAGCCCCTACAGCAGTATTTCCACCACACACTACACAGATTTATAATGTGTGTATTTAAATAAAAATGACCAGTTTTATGGTTTCAGTTTTATAGTTTCAAAGTTTTATTAAACAAGTTTATTAAAATTTTAAAAAAGTTTACTAAAAAAAACATTTTTCAATAAAAGTTAAATTATTTTACACTGGTTGTCTGTCATTTCTTTCTGCGGCGAAAAAGGTTAAATACAGGGTATTTAAAAGGTGAAATGGTATTCAAAACTAGGTATATAACTGTGGGTAAATTTTAGCTTTTTGCCACAGTTGTGTTCCTGGTTGTGTTTGAAGCAAAGTATTTCACCTAAAAAGTTGTGTTTATTGTTGGTGATTTCCTAACAATGTACACAACTTTTGTTAAAAGGTGAAATACTTTGCATAAAACACAACCAGGTACACACCTGTGGCCTAAAGCTAAAAATAGAGACCATGACAAGATAGCCAACTTTGGTTGGCAAAGGTATATACTGTTGGTACAGAAGGTACACAAGTTTGGTTAGGGCACAAATCTTTCACACTCTGTCATCCTGCCAGTGTACTCTGCCTTGAGGTGACATAAAGTATAGTGCAAAATTGTCCCTCATTACTGAAACCGTCACAGAACTTCTAGTGGTAATGTCATGGTAATCTTGCAAGGTGGTTTCTTCAGAGGTGTCCTCAATGGAAATGGGTTCCTTGCAGATAACAAAATTGTGGAGTACCACGCACGCTTTGATCACCTCGTCCACAGTTTCTGTCTTGAGGTTGATCGCAGTCAATAGGACCCGCCATTTGGCTGTCAGAATACCAAAGGTACATTCAACCATTCTTCTTGCTCTTGTGAGGCGGTAATTAAAAATGCGTTTTGGTCTTGTCAATCCTCTGCTAGAGTACGGTTTCAAAAGGTGTTCTGACAGCTGGAAGGCTTCATCCCCTACACAGACAAATGGCATAGGTGGACCAGATGTTTGCGGCAGCGGTCTAGGTGATGGGAACTGGAAGGTGTTTCCATACAGTTTACGCCCCATGGCAGACAGTTTGAAAACTTGAGAGTCATTGGAGCGGCCATAGGCCCCAATATCAACCGCAATAAATTTGTATTCCGCGTCAGCGATGGCCATGAGGACAATTGAAAAATATTTCTTGTAATTGAAATATTCCGATCCCGATCCAGCTGGCTTTACAATGCGGATATGTTTCCCGTCCACAGCGCCCAAGCAGTTTGGAAACTGACATATCTGTTGAAACTTGTCAGCAATTTCAATCCACCTCTCTGTTGTGGGCTCTGGTAAAAACTCTTCAGCTAAGGAGTCCCACAGTGCACGGCATGTGTACTTCACAATTCCAGATATGGTGGAAATCCCGAGTCTGTACTGGAAATGCAGTGACGAAAGGGATTCTCCAGTTGCAAGAAATCTGTGGGGAATTAAAAAACAATAAATTAGTTTTAAATCACAGCATTACATACCAAAACTGACCTATAACACTTGGAGATACAAATTACCACCAACAAGATTGCAGTGAAAGTGTGCTCTGATGCGATCATATCCAATAAATGTGGCTTACCTTAAAGTCACCATCAGACGCTCTGCGGGTGAAACAGAGAAGCGGCAATAGGTGTCCGCTTTTCTTATGAGGTGTGCAATGCGCTCCACCAAGTAATCAAAATTCTCCATTTTCATCCTAACATATCCAAAAAATTTATCCGGGTTTCGTCGAAGGTCCATGCATAGTGTAGAATAGACCCCACGCGTCATTCTCTTGGCTGTGATGGGGTGGATCCACAAACGTCGTCTACGATGCCTGATGCGCTGCTGTCTCGCTCTCTCCTTCTCCAGAACAATCACCCTCAAACGATTTGCCTCCGCTGTAAAATCCGCCAAATTCTTCAAAATATTTCCAATGACAACATCCATCTTCGCCAGTAACTTGCTCTTCTCTCCAACCTGCACTTTCTCCTCTACAACCTGTCAAAGAAGGGCTGTAGGAACATGTTATATATAGTTTTCCAGTAGCCAATCCCGTTCGGAAGGCCACAAGGGTCAATTTTAAAAACCGGATCCGGCGTAATCCGTCGAAAAACGGATAGAAAATTGGATGAACCGGATGAGACGGATCCGGTTTTGTCTGTCCAGAAAAAGACGGATCCGCCAGAAAACCGGATCCGTCACATCCGGTTTTACGAAACATTTGCCGGATCCGGCGTTCCGGCACGACGCCAGATCGCGCCTGACGCCGAAAACCTGATGTGTGAAAGTAGCCTTACGCTCCCGGCACGTTTCAGCGACTAATAGAGAGATGTTTGGGAGATCTGAACTTTGAAGCTACCCTCATCTACCTGGATGACATCATTGTCTACACAGCCACCTTTTTCAGAGCATCTCTGACGGTTGGAACAGCTGTTGAGTCGCTTACAGAAGCACGACCTTATAGTGAATCCTGAAAAGTGTCACCTTTTTCGCAAACAAATTGAATATCTGAGACACGTCATATCCACTGAGGGAGTGAGATCAGCACGAGAGAAAATAGCGGTGGGGCAATGTTCTGGCCTTCTTAGGGCTCACTGGATACTACTGAAGATTTGTGAAGAACTTCACCTGAATTGCTAATCCGTTGTTGGAGTTACTAAAAGGAGTGCCATCTGATGCAAAGAATCGGACCATCCAGTGGGGCAATAGCCAGTAAGAAGCCTTCCGAACTTTAAAGATGGCCTTGACTGAGGCCCCAATATTGGCTTATGAAGACTTCTCCCAGCCCTTCATGGATGGAAACGAGTGAGTGATTACTTACGCAAGTTGGTCCCTTCATGACTCAGAACTAGAGTTGAGCGACTTTTGGTTTTTTAGGGTCGAGTTTCGTTTCGTGAAACCTGACTTTTCCAAAAGTCGGGTCGAGCAAGATCGGCCGATTATAGGGAAAAGTCGGGGTCGAAACACGAAACCCAATGTAAGTCAATGGGGAATAAAAGTCGGCAGTGAGAGGAGGACAGGAAACACACCTACAGTGCCCATTTGAATGCCAAAAGCATCAATTCTTCTTACTTAAGCTTGTCAACCTTAATTAACTTCATAATACAAGTTACGCACTGAAAAATGGGGGTTATTTGGCTAAAGTTGTGGGGGGGTAGGGCTGGCTCCAGGTTTTCATGTGCCCTGGGCGAAAGAGCGCCCCTTTAACACATACCACAACTCATCATGCTCCGATATGGCAGAGAAATAGCGGTATAGTACAATGAAAAATACTTCACTTTTTACATCTCATGACGAGGCCCATCTATTTCTCCATACAGAATCATTGGTCCCATATAATGTTTGAAACAGTATATGATGAGCTCCACATAATGCTACAGTATATGTTGGTCCCCATGGATGAAGCTCCACTGTCTTATGGGCCCAAATAATGCTCCAAACAAAATGGGCCCCATTTCTAATGCTCTAGTGTATAATGGGCCCTGTAAATGCTGCTCCAGTGTCTGATGTCCACCTTTGGAATGTTCCAGTGTATGGTGGGCCCCATCTATCATTCTCTAGAGTATAGTGCTCCCCAAAAATTGCTGTCCCAACATTGAAAACAATCAAATAAGTCTCCTCGCTAGGGAATCAATGTACTAGTCTGGACTCCTCGTCGTCCCCATCTTCCATCTCTCTGCACAGTATTTCAACCTTGCAAGTGCTGTGAACCTGAGCAAGCAGGGGGGGCCCACTCGTTGGCGACAGCACTGGCACAGGGCCCCTGATAGTACGGTGGTGTGTCTGATGGCGGGTGGGCCAAACCTGCACTTTCATCTGCAGCTTCCTCTTTGTCACCGTGTAAGATGGAACTGTATATGGGAAGGGTAACCTGAGTTTCATCAGGGTCAGATTCAGGCCGTGTAGCGTGCGAGGGGAATGTAGTGGTCTGGGTCAATGTACCAGCAGATTCATCGAGCAGTGGCTGGGCATCAGTGCACTTGTGTCGCTCCCAGGAGTACGGTCGCCACAGTGGCATTACCTTCCTCCTAGGGAGTGTGATGTCATGCTTGGGAGCAACGAAGGATCTCTCTAGCAGGTTAACTGATTGGGCGGCATTATTCCCACGAGTCATGACTAGAGTTGAGCGATACCAGCCGATACTTGAAAATATCGGATCGGAATGGATCGGCCGATCTTAAAAAAAGTATCGGTATCGCCGATTCCGATACCGGGAACCAATGCAAGTCAATGGGGCCAAAATATCGGAATTAAAAAAAAACCTTTCTTTCCTTGTAGGTTAATTCTACATGAAGAAAAACAACTAAGAATAATGTAGAATGTATTGTGGGAGGTGGAGGAGACATTAAAGCCATAGAGGTTTAGCCCAATCAAATGGAATAGCAGGAATTAAACTTTTTTTTTTAAAGATGTTAGGAGTTACAAAGATATTGACTATGTTAGCCTCATTTATATTTTGCCAGACATGTATGTCTTCTTCTTCTACTTCCTTTTTTTACATTCTTCTTCTTCTTCTTCTACTTCCTTTTTTTACATTCTTCTTCTTCTTCTTCTACTTCCTTTTTTTACATTCTTCTTCTTATTCCTTTTTTTACATTCTTCTTCTTCTTCTTCTACTTCCTTTTTTTACATTCTTCTTCTTCTTCTTCTTCTTCTTCTTCTTCTTCTTCTTCTTCTTCTTCCTTTTCTTACATTCTTCATATTCTTCTTATTCAACAATTATTATTCTACATATTCAGCTTCTTCATCTTCTTCCTATTCTTCTTCATCATATTCTTGTTTGTGTCAGGCATTCCTGTAGTTGTTATCTAGAAAAGTTAGAAGTTTACACCTTCCGTTCTGCCTGTCACAAAAGATTTACAACAGGATTTGTCCGCGTTCAGTTTGGCCTGCAGAAGCAGGCCTTTTCCAGGGGCACCACGAGGAGGAACGGACTCACCCCCATACACTGCTTAGTCTTCTTCTGCTTATAAATAAGATAATATCATTTGCTCAGAGTATTAGTCTTATGCTTAATGTTCTTCTGCTTTGTTTTTTTTATGCTTCTTTGTCTTCTCTCTCTTGTTGTTCTGCATCTTGGTGGTTGTCTTCCTGTTCTTTGTCCTCTTGAACCAGCTGACGGTACTGGCACCCGGAGGGGCAGCAGAAGGAACAAGAGCCAATGGCACTACCGAGGACCAGCTGACGGTGCTGGAACCCGGTTACTAAGCAGGAGGTACCTGTGCTACAAAGCACTACCAAGGACCAGCAGACGTTGCCGGAACTCGGATACCGAGATGGAGGCACCTAGGCCAAACGCTCTGACGAGAACCAGCTGACGGTGCTGGAACCCGGAGGGGTAGCATAAGCTGCAAGAGCAAATGGAAATAGCGAGGACCAGCTGACAGTGCTGGCACCCGGAGGGGCAGCAGAAGGAATAAGAGCCAATGGCACAACCGAGGACCAGCTGACGGTGCTGGAACCCGGTTACTAAGCAGGAGGTACCTGTGCTACAAAGCACTACCAAGGACCAGCAGACGTTGCCGGAACTCGGATACCGAGATGGAGGCACCTAGGCCAAAGGCTCTGACGAGAACCAGCTGACGGTGCTGGAACCCGGAGGGGTAGCATAAGCTGCAAGAGCAAATGGAAATAGCGAGGACCAGCTGACAGTGCTGGCACCCGGAGGGGCAGCAGAAGGAATAAGAGCCAATGGCACAACCGAGGACCAGCTGACGGTGCTGGAACCCGGTTACTAAGCAGGAGGTACCTGTGCTACAAAGCACTACCAAGGACCAGCAGACGTTGCTGGAACTCGGATACCGAGATGGAGGCACCTAGGCCAAAGGCTCTGATGAGAACCAGCTGACGGTGCTGGAACCCGGAGGGGTATCAGAAGTTACCCCTGAAAAGCAAAGTTGGCATGCCGCAAGCTGGCCGCAGTTACCGAATCACACAGTCCTACAGGGGGTGCTTGTCCTACTGGCACTATGGAACAAACCTTTCTTACCAGAACCCGCAGTCCACATAGGAAGCACCTAAACTGCTGGCACCCTAGCCTCGGCTAACCCAACCGCAACACGACATGGCAACTTGGGGTGGCAAACTGACATTGACACTTCCCGGAAACAGCAGGCAGGGCTGGAACCAAGCTGGGCAGGAGGGAGTACCCGTGCCAAAGTCAGTTATGAGCAGCAACTGGCGATGTTGGAGCCCAGGACAAGCACTTAGCAGGCTGAGGCCTGATGTGCTGTCAATTGGGAGGCAGCAGGACAGATTGCCATCAAAACAGCAGGGGAACAGCTGACGTTACTGAACCCCACAAACACAGGAGCTAGTGTTTTACTCTGTGAAGACGGCACTTCCGAGCAACAACTGGCTGTGTTGAAGCCCAGGGACAAGCACGGAGCAGGCTTAGGCTGCATTGAAGAAATTTTAAGATCGGTTGTAGACTACTAATTTGAACCAAGCTCCACTTAGGCCTGTGGATTCACTGATTTTCGTATTTCCCCTGTCCTCCAACCCCGCCAGTTACAGCTCCGAAGTGGCGTCTGCACAATCCACACTTGTTCCTGTGTTACAGGTGTTCAGTCCGGTCAGTTAATCCCCTGATGTGTGTCCGGCAATGTCGCCTGCTCTGTCCACATTCCGATAATGGGAATGTGGACAGAGCAGGCGACATTGCCGGACACACATCAGGGGATTAACTGATCGGACTGAACACCTGTAACACAGGAACAAGTGTGGATTGTGCAGACGCCACTTCGGAGCTGTAACTGGCAGGGTTGGAGGACAGGGGAAATACGAGAGACAGTGGAGCCACAGGCCTAATTGGAGCACGGTTAAAAATCAGTAGTGGTACGACTGTGTAGGCAGCAGGAGACTTTGCCATCCACACAGCAGGGGATCAGCTGACATTACTGAACCCCACTGAGACACGGGAGCAAGTATCTCTTTCCGTGTGGACGGCACTTCCGAACTACAACTGGCTGTGTTGAAGCCCAGGAAATAGGAGGGTGTAGGCAGAGGCCTACTGTATTTTGAATGAGTTTACAGCAGGAGAGACTGCCATCCACAAAGCAGGGGATCAGCTGACGTTACTGAACCCCACTGAGACACGGGAGCAAGTATCTCTTTCCGTGTGGACGGCACTTCCGAACTACAACTGGCTGTGTTGAAGCCCAGGAAATAGGAGGGTGTAGGCAGAGGCCTACTGTATTTTGAATGAGTTTACAGCAGGAGAGACTGCCATCCACACAGCAGGGGATCAGCTGACGTTACTGAACCCCACTGAGACACGGGAGCAAGTATCTCTTTCCGTGTGGACGGCACTTCCGAACTACAACTGGCTGTGTTGAAGCCCAGGAAATAGGAGGGTGTAGGCAGAGGCCTACTGAATTTTGAATGAGGTGACAGCAGGAGAGACTGCCATCCACACAGCAGGGGATCAGCTGACGTTACTGAACCCCACTGAGACACGGGAGCAAGTATCTCTTTCCGTGTGGACGGCACTTCCGAACTACAACTGGCTGTGTTGAAGCCCAGGAAATAGGAGGGTGTAGGCAGAGGCCTACTGAATTTTGAATGAGGTGACAGCAGGAGAGACTGCCATCCACACAGCAGGGGATCAGCTGACGTTACTGAACCCCACTGAGACACGGGAGCAAGTATCTCTTTCCGTGTGGACGGCACTTCCGAACTACAACTGGCTGTGTTGAAGCCCAGGAAATAGGAGGGTGTAGGCAGAGGCCTACTGTATTTTGAATGAGTTTACAGCAGGAGAGACTGCCATCCACACAGCAGGGGATCAGCTGACGTTACTGAACCCCACTGAGACACGGGAGCAAGTGTCTCTTTCCGTGTGGACGGCACTTCCGAACTACAACTGGCTGTGTTGAAGCCCAGGAAATAGGAGGGTGTAGGCAGAGGCCTACTGTATTTTGAATGAGTTTACAGCAGGAGAGACTGCCATCCACACAGCAGGGGATCAGCTGACGTTACTGAACCCCACTGAGACACGGGAGCAAGTGTCTCTTTCCGTGTGGACGGCACTTCCGAACTACAACTGGCTGTGTTGAAGCCCAGGAAATAGGAGGGTGTAGGCAGAGGCCTACTGTATTTTGAATGAGTTTACAGCAGGAGAGACTGCCATCCACACAGCAGGGGATCAGCTGACGTTACTGAACCCCACTGAGACACGGGAGCAAGTGTCTCTTTCCGTGTGGACGGCACTTCCGAACTACAACTGGCTGTGTTGAAGCCCAGGAAATAGGAGGGTGTAGGCAGAGGCCTACTGTATTTTGAATGAGTTTACAGCAGGAGAGACTGCCATCCACACAGCAGGGGATCAGCTGACGTTACTGAACCCCACTGAGACACGGGAGCAAGTATCTCTTTCCGTGTGGACGGCACTTCCGAACTACAACTGGCTGTGTTGAAGCCCAGGAAATAGGAGGGTGTAGGCAGAGGCCTACTGTCTTTGTAATGCGGAGACAGCAGGAGAGACTGCCATCTCCACAGCAGGGGAACAGCTGGCAGTGCTGAACCCCACTAACACTTGAACGAATGTGTTTGGCTCTGTGGAGACGACACTTCTGAACACCAACTGACGCTGTTGGAGCCCAGGATTAGGCGAGGAGCAGGCTGGGGCCTACTGGATTTTGGCAGGTGAAGGCAGCAGGAGACTTGCCATCTCCACAGCAGGGGAACAGCTGGCAGTGCTGAACCCCACTAACACTTGAACGAATGTGTTTGGCTCTGTGGAGACGACACTTCTGAACACCAACTGACGCTGTTGGAGCCCAGGATTAGGCGAGGAGCAGGCTGGGGCCTACTGGATTTTGGCAGGTGAAGGCAGCAGGAGACTTGCCATCTCCACAGCAGGGGAACAGCTGGCAGTGCTGAACCCCACTAACACTTGAACGAATGTGTTTGGTTCTGTGGAGACGACACTTCTGAACACCAACTGACGCTGTTGGAGCCCAGGATTAGGCGAGGAGCAGGCTGGGGCCTACTGGATTTTGGCAGGTGAAGGCAGCAGGAGACTTGCCATCTCCACAGCAGGGGAACAGCTGGCAGTGCTGAACCCCACTAACACTTGAACGAATGTGTTTGGCTCTGTGGAGACGACACTTCTGAACACCAACTGACGCTGTTGGAGCCCAGGATTAGGCGAGGAGCAGGCTGGGGCCTACTGGATTTTGGCAGGTGAAGGCAGCAGGAGACTTGCCATCTCCACAGCTGGGGAACAGCTGGCAGTGCTGAACCCCACTAACACTTGAACGAATGTGTTTGGTTCTGTGGAGACGACACTTCTGAACACCAACTGACGCTGTTGGAGCCCAGGATTAGGCGAGGAGCAGGCTGGGGCCTACTGGATTTTGGCAGGTGAATGCAGCAGGAGACTTGCCATCTCCACAGCAGGGGAACAGCTGGCAGTGCTGAACCCCACTAACACTTGAACGAACGTGTTTGGCTCTGTGGAGACGACACTTCTGAACACCAACTGACGCTGTTGGAGCCCAGGATTAGGCGAGGAGCAGGCTGGGGCCTACTGGATTTTGGCAGGTGAAGGCAGCAGGAGACTTGCCATCTCCACAGCAGGGGAACAGCTGGCAGTGCTGAACCCCACTAACACTTGAACGAATGTGTTTGGCTCTGTGGAGACGACACTTCTGAACACCAACTGACGCTGTTGGAGCCCAGGATTAGGCGAGGAGCAGGCTGGGGCCTACTGGATTTTGGCAGGTGAATGCAGCAGGAGACTTGCCATCTCCACAGCAGGGGAACAGCTGGCAGTGCTGAACCCCACTAACACTTGAACGAATGTGTTTGGCTCTGTGGAGACGACACTTCTGAACACCAACTGACGCTGTTGGAGCCCAGGATTAGGCGAGGAGCAGGCTGGGGCCTACTGGATTTGGGCAGGTGAAGGCAGCAGGAGACTTGCCATCTCCACAGCAGGGGAACAGCTGGCAGTGCTGAACCCCACTAACACTTGAACGAATGTGTTTGGCTCTGTGGAGACGACACTTCTGAACACCAACTGACGCTGTTGGTGCCCAGGATTACGCATGCCGCATGCAGAGGCCAATGGGCAGCGGTTTTTATGGAGGTTGTGGACTACTACTGATTCTAACCATGCTCCACTTAGGCCTCTGGCTCCACTGTCTCTACTATTTACCCTGGCCTCCAACCCCGCCAGCTACATCTCTGAAGTGGCGTCAGCACAATCTACACTTGTTCCTGTGTTACTGGTGCTCAGTCCCATCAGTTGATCCCCTGATGTTTGTCCAGCAAGTTCGCCAGCTCTGTCCTCATTCCCACTACTGGTTATGGGAATGTGGACAGAGCAGGAGACCTTGCCGGACACACATCAGGGGATAAACTGATGGGACTGAGCCACAGGAACACAGGAACAAGTGTAGATTGTGCTGACGCCACTTCAGAGATGTAGATGGCGGGGTTGGAGGTCAGGGGAAATAGTAGAGACAGTGGAGCCAGAGACCTAAGTTGGGCACGGTTAAAAATCAGTAGTGGTTTGAATGTTGATGGAGCTGGTGACTCTGCCGTCCACACAGCAGGGGATCAGCTGGCATTACTGAACCCCAGTAACACAGGAGCTAGTGTGTTTCTCTGTGCAGACGACACATCTGAGCGACAACTGGCTGTGTTGAAGCACAGGGATTATAGTTCAGGTGGTAGAAAAATGAACACACCAGCAGACCTGGATACAGTTGCCAACCACTAATTTAGTCTGTAAGAGGAATGGCAAAGTCTTTGGAGATCCAGGCCTTGTTCATTTTCAGAAAAGTCAGCCGGTCAACATTATCGGAAGATAGTCGCGTGCGACGGTCTGTTAGTACACCACCTGCGGCACTAAAGACACGTTCCGATAATACACTGGCAGCAGGGCAAGCCAGCACCTCCAATGCATACTGGCTAAGCTCTGGCCATGTATCCAGCTTAGAGACCCAAAACTTGAAGGGGGAAGAGCCATCTGGGAGTACAGCGACAGGGCAAGACATGTAGTCTGACACCATCTGACGGAAGCGTTGCCTCCTGCTGACTCGAGGCGTCGCTGATGGTGTAGACAATTGTGGTGGACACACAAAACTTTGCCACATTTGGGCCATAGTGGTCTTGCCTTGTGCTGCGGCACTGCCTCTGCTCCCTCTTTGTGCAGAGTTTCCTCCACTGCCTCGACGCACAGAGCTGCTTTGTAAAGCACTTGCAACAATGCTGTCGGGTGGAATGGAAAACATTATGGACTGCACCAGTGACTCTTCGTACTCCCGCATTTTACGCTCCCGGTTCAACGTTGGTATGAGCCTTTGTACGCTGTCCCGGTAGCGAGGATCTAGGAGGGTGTACACCCAATAATCAGCCGAGACGAGAATGTGGGCGATGCGGCGGTCGTTTCTCAGGCACTGCAGCATGAAATCAACCATGTGCTGCAGACTCCCAACTGCCAAAGAACCGCTGTCCCCTGTTTGAGGCGTGACCTCGACCTGCTCTGCATCACCCCACCCTCGCTGTACATACTGAGTAGAGGTTTGTGTACCTCCCTCCTCTGGAGAGATGTCTTCCTCCTCCATCGACTCCTCCTCATCCTCCTCACAAAGTGTCCCCTGCCTAGGCCTTTGTGAGGAAACACGTAGCGCAGACTGTCCAGAAGCAGATGGCATTTGGGACTCCTCATCCTCCACCTCTTCTGAAACCTCATCCCTTAGTGCTTGCAGTGTTTGTTGAAGCAGGCAGATAAGGGGGACAGTCATGCTGACTAGTGCATCATCTGCACTCGCCATCCGCGTGGATTCATCGAAGGCACGCAAAACGAGGCAGATGTCCTTCATAGAGGCCCACTCAATGGTGCTGAAGTGTGAACGGCGCACAGTGCGACTTGTTTGCGCCTGATGCAGCTGGTACTCCATGACTGCTGCCTGCTGCTCACACAACCGCTCCAACATATGTAACGTTGAATTCCACCGGGTGGGTAGGTCACATATGATGCGATGTTCTGGAAGGCCAAATCGTCGCTGCAGAGCAGCGAGGCGCGATCTTGCCGTGCTGGAACGTCGCAAGTGAGCGCACTCTATGCGGACCTTGTGCAACAGTGCATCAAGATCCGGATAGTCCCTCAGAAAGCTCTGCACGACCAAGTTAAGAACATGTGCCAGACATGGGATGTGTGTGAGGTTGCCTAGGCCAAGAGCTGCCACCAGATTTCGGCCATTGTCACACACTACCAAGCCCGGCTGGAGATTCGCTGGCCCAAACCACACATCGCTCTCCAGCTTGATAGCATTCCAGAGCTCCTGCGCTGTGTGGCTTCGATTCCCCAAAGAAATTAATTTGAGTACAGCCTGTTGACGTTTGGCCACGGCTGTGCTCATATCGGTCGTAACAGGCTCCTGCTCTGCTGTTTCTGAGGAACTTGAGTAGGAGGAGGAGTCTATGTGTACAGACTGGAGTCCTGCAATCCGTGGCGTTGGAAGAACACGTACAGCGCCACTCTCCAGATCCGTACCCGGCTCCACAACATTGACCCAGTGGGCAGTGAGGGAAAGGTATCGTCCCTGTCCATGGTTACTGGTCCACGCATCGGTGGTCAGGTGGACCTTGCTACTAACGGCGTTTAGTAGCGCATGTTTTATTTTGCCCTCAACATGTTTCTGCAGGGCAGGGACGGCTCGCCTGCTGAAATAAAAGCGGCTGGGCACGTTGTATTGGGGGACTGCCAATGCCATTAAGTCCCGGAAGGTGTCAGTGTCCACCAGCCTGAATGACAGCATTTCAACTGCCAGAAGTTTGGCAATGCCAGCATTCAGAGACTGTGCTCGGGGATGGTTTGCCGAGTAAGGGCGCCTTTTATCCCATGCCTGTGCTACCGATGGCTGTGATGGATGGGAACGTGCTGTTATGGGTGGAATCTGACAGGGTCTCCGGACAACAGTGGCAGAGGTTCTTCCTTGGCGATCCTGTGAGGAAGCCGAACCAGCAGTGTGTGAGCTGGAGGAAGAGGGCCCAACACGAACTGAAGAGGTGGTAGGTGGTGCTGTACGTTGGCCTACGTCTTGAGGGTGTCTATGCAACTCCAACTCGTGCTTGGTGCGCACATGTTTCCACATATTTGTGGTATTGAGGTTGCTGACATTTCTCCCTCTTTTGACTCTCTGATGACACAGCTTGCATTTGACAAAGCAAATGTCATCTGCAACTGTGTCAAAAAAGGACCACGCACTGCAACTCTTGTGAGCGCCCGGTTTGCCTTTGGAAGGAGGAATGCTCCTAACGGGTGCCGAAGTGGAGGGTACAGGCAACCAAGTCTTCCCCCTCCCTCTGCCTCCTGTTTTGGCCGGTAGGGGAATCTCTTCCTCCGAGCTGCTCCCACCACCTTCCTGTTGCTCACGCCATGATGGGTCAAGGACCTCATCATCTTCCCTCCCCTCTTCAAACAGCTGCTTCTCCGGGGTTGTCTCGCCAGCACCGTACGCACCAGAAAGTGGCAACTGAGTCTCGTCATCATCTGATGCGTACTGAGGTGTGCTGACCATAGGCACTGGCCCACTCGCCTCTTCAGATTCAGAGGGACAAAGAAGTTGCGCATCACTGCATACTCCCTCTTCTTCACATTCAGGAATGCTGCTTGGCTGGCCCCCTCTTTCCAAGCCAACAGATTCCGAGAACAGAAGTAGAGATTGTGATGGCTCCTGTCCATGTCTCTCTGACTGCCTGGGCACTTTGGCAGGTGGTGAAGAGACAGATGGTTGCTCTTCGGTGCTCTGACCCTGAGAGGATGCGGAAGTAATTGAAGTCGATGCGTTAGCTGCCATCCATCCGACAACGGCTTCAATTTGTTCCTCCCGCAGCAGTGGGGTACGTTGAGGTCCTACAAAGCTGCGCATAAAGGACTGTTGCCTGCTAAAACTGGGGGATGCTGATCCACTGGTGCCCGCAGCAGGCCCAGAATCCCCACGTCCTCTACCTGTAGAATCCCCACGTCCTCTCCCTGCAGAATCCCCACGTCCTCTCCCTGCTGAAACTCCACGCCCACGCCCACGCCCCCGCGCCTTACTCCCTGCCTTCTTCATCTTGCAAGACTGCTTAAGATAGGCAAAAAAGGACAAAGGGGGGCCTTAGTGTGCTTATTCCTGAACAGCTGGTTACAGGTACAAGAAACACTAATTTTATGAAGTGTGTGTGTGTGGACTAGACTTTAATAGGAGCTGATGTGGCCTACACAAGTTCAAAATGTAGTGTTTGGTGAACTTTTTATGTGGTTTCTTTGTTTGAAACAAACTCAAAGTATGAGAACAAAGAATTGAAACTGATAGTATCACCAACTTTTTGGAGCTATTACAATGCAGGCAGGTAACCTACAATGCAAAAGATGAGGCTCCAAAAAAATTGGGTAATACTAATCTGGCTGCGCCGGCAGGGCACAAGCCAGAAAAAAAGGCTCCTCTATCTACTCCTATATAGTGTTTGCAACCAACCAATGTTGATGGATACGGATGGATGCACACTAATAGGAGAAGAAAAAATGAGCTGCACTCAGAGACAAATATGTGTGAGGCAGTGACGCACGTTGAGCGTCCTACAACCAGACGTAGCTGCAGGACACTCTACTCAGCGTGAGCTGCACTCACACACAGTCAGAGACCTCTCAGACAGCCGTCAACAGTGCAGCTAAGTGGGCACTGGCACTGACAGGCTGCAGAAAGGCTCCGCTGTGTACTCCTATATAGTGTTTGCAACCACCGTAGATGGAGACGGATGGATGCACACTAATAGAAGAAAAAATGAGCTGCACTCAAATAAAAATATGTGTGAGGCAGTGACGCACGCTGAGCGTCCTACAGCCAGACGTAGCTGCAGGACACACTACTCAGCATGAGCTGCACTCACACACAGTCAGAGACCTCTCAGACAGCCGTGAACAGTGCAGCAAAGTGGACACTAGCACTGAAAGGCTGCAGAAAGGCTCCGCTGTCTACTACTAGTGTTTGCAACCAACGTATATGGATACGGATGGAAGCACACTAGATTGAAATTATTTAAAAAATGCAGCTCAAAAAATAAAAGATGTATGAGGCAGCAGTGATCACACTGGGTGGCCTACAGCCTGACGTGGCTGCAGGACCCACTCCACAGCGTGAGCTGCACTCACACAGCCCTTGCAGACAGCTGTGAAAACAGCGCTGCTAGGGAAAAGCAAGCTACAGTGGTGGTTTATGTAGCCTGGATAAAGCACAATATTGTTTTTAGAATCGCTATTTCTAACTGTCCCTCACAGTCTTCTACAGCAGCCTGTCCCTAACTGAATTCACAGCAGAGTGACCAGAAATGGCGGCTGCGGTGGCTTTTATAGTGCATCATGACATCATTTCGGCAGCCAATCACAGCCATGCCAATAGTTAACATGCCTACATGCCTAACAGGATGTGCCCACACTTCGGAGGATTCCCATTGGCTTAATCAAAGCAAGCAGGCTCATAGCATGATGGGAACTTCCTATTCCGATTCCGATCCCGGAATCCGATATGAAAAAAGTATCGGAATTAAGTATCGGAATTCCGATACCGCTGATATCGGCCGATACCCGATACTTGCGGTATCGGAATGCTCAACACTAGTCATGACCCTCCAAACAGCGTTCATGAAGGCAAAGTGTTTGTTTTACGTGGGCAGTATGGTTGCAAAGCTGAACCTTAAAGGAATGTCCAGAAGGGCACCACCAGGAGTGGAGCCTACGGTTAAATTTGACTCCACCTGGGAAACCTCAACCATGCCAGCTACAGAAAAGATGCACACATTGCAAGCTTAATTCCGTTAACGAACGAGACTCCGTCATGCCCCGCGGTCCGAGTCCGGCATACTAGAGGGACACGTGAGGCTCTGGCATATGAGATTGGCCAATAACTGGTGTGTCATGCCCTTACATGTCCGTGGCTGCATGTGCGCTACACTGAAAAGGCCAGCGTTTGTCGCTTACAGGTGCAGATAACCCGCTGAACAACGTTAGTGATGGGGATCACTGATTACAATTATTACCCGCGAACGATGATTTCCCAGTAAGTGCAGGTCAACCGCAGTTCCAGAATTAGGCCTAACCGTCATTCCTGAAAAAATGAAAAACTTACGTGTGCAAACCACAGGTGCTGTAGCTTGCTTAACAGCTCGCCAGCCGTTCTCACGCCCAGTATGGATTACACGTGATTGCACAAAGGTGAGAAAGGGTACCATATCCCCGGATAACATGTATGGATAGCGTACACATTCAAAATATATGTCAATACATCAGGAGGCAGGCTCAGATGGTGTTAGGCCCAGTATGGCTTGCACGTGATTGCACAAAGGTGAGAAAGGGTACCGTATCCCCGGATAACATGTATGGATAGCGTACACATTCAAAATATATGTCTATACATCAGGAGGCAGGCTCAGATGGTGTTAGGCCCAGTATGGCTTGCACGTGATTGCACAAAGGTGAGAAAGGGTACCGTATCCCCGGATAACATGTATGGATAGCGTACACATTCAAAATATATGTCTATACATCAGGAGGCAGGCTCAGACGGTGTTAGGCCCAGTATGGCTTGCACGTGATTGCACAAAGGTGAGAAAGGGTACCGTATCCCCGGATAACATGTATGGATAGCGTACACATTCAAAATATATGTCTATATATCAGGAGGCAGGCTCAGACGGTGTTAGGCCCAGTATGGATTGCACGTGATTGCACAAAGGTGAGAAAGGGTACCGTAACCCCGGATAACATGTATGGATAGCATACACATTCAAAATATATGTCTATACATCAGGAGGCAGGCTCAGACGGTGTTAGGCCCAGTATGGATTGCATGTGATTGCACAAAGGTGAGAAAGGGTACCGTATCCCCGGATAACGTATGGATAGCGTACACATTCAAAATATATGTCTATACATCAGGATGCAGGCTCAGACGGTGTCAGGCACAGTATGGATTTGACGGCCCGGACTACACAGCGGAGGAGCAGGGAGAGGTAAAGATTGCAAATGCTGGGGCCCTGCCCAAGCAAGGGGGGCCCACTCGTGGGCGTCGGTACTGGCACTGGGCCCCTCATAGTACGGCGGTGTGTCTGACGGCGGGTGTGCACCACCACCGTCAGAGACACTTGATTGCACTATGAGGGACCCTGTGCCAGTGCCCGCGCCCAAGAGTCGGCCTACCCACCTGTCCAGGGCAACGGCACTCGCACGGTGTCATGCGCTAGGTGGTGACCCCGGCCATGGGGGGGGAGGCAGCACAGTTAGGGAGTTTTAGAAAGTGGCATATGTTGATGTTGGACATTCAGCTGATGCAAAAGGCGAAATAGGTCAAGTCCCAGGAAGAGGTGGACCAAAGCAAGCCATTTTTCTGTCACCCTATGTGTCATTAGGGGAAGGTGGGACAAAATCCTTGGAAACCCATGCATGGTTCATTTTAATGAAGGTTAGATGATCCACATTTTGGGTTGACAGACGGGTCCTTTTTTCTGTCAGGATTGATCCAGCTGCACTGAAGACTCTTTCCGATAGCACACTTGCAGCTGGGCAAGCGAGCTCCTGTAAGGCATATTGTGTCAATTCAGGCCAGGTGTCCAGTTTAGCGGCCCAATAGTCAAAGGGGAATAACCTGTGTGGGAGAACATCGATATGGGAGGAAAAGTAGTTTGTAACCATAGCTGACAACTGCTGTCTCCTGTCACTTTCCATCGATGCAGTATTACCAGTTGTGTGAGCGGTACTTGAAAAATCAGTCCACAACATTGTCATAAAACCCCTGTCTCCAACGCCACTTCTGCTGTGTGCACCATGAACACCTCTGTCAAGCTGCCCCCGGCCAGTACGGCTCGTGTGAGAACCATCACCGCTGCTGTGTGCTGGGAATGCCTCAAGCAACCGATTTACCAGAGTTGCTTGTTTATTAGCCAATATTAGGTCAAGGTTCTCCTGTGGCATGATGTTTTGTAATTTGCCTTTATAGCGTGGATCCAGGATGCTGGCCAACCAGTAGTCGTCATCGTTCATCATTTTGGCAATGCGGGGGTCCCTTTTTAGGATCTGTAAGGCATAATCTGACATGTGGGCCAATGTTCCCGGTGTCAATGATGCACTGCGAGTGCTGGTTGGAAGAGCACTTTCTAGCAAATCCACATCCCTCCAGTCACGCACAAACCCTGTACCAGACCTTGCCACGCCAACATTTTCACTTGCCCCACGAGATGCATCCTCCTCCCCTAAGTAATCATCCCCATCATCATCCTCCTCCTCCTCTTCTTCCTCCACCTCGTCCAGGAGAGGTCCCTGAGCAGACAATGGCTGAATGTCATCAAGGATTCCCTCCTCCTCTTCCTCCTCATCAACATTGGCTGCAGACGCCTGCTCCTTAAGGTGCGTCAAAGTTTGCATGAGCAGACGCATAAGTGGGATGCTCATGCTTAGGATGGCGTCGTCTGCGCTTACCAGCCGTGTGCATTCCTCAAAACACTGAAGGACTTTACAGAGGTCTTTCAGCTTCGACCACTGCACACCTGTCAACTCCATGTCTGCTCTCAAAGTGCCTGGCAGTGTATCCTCCCACAAATGCATTATGGCCTGCCTCTGTTCGCACAGCCGCTCCACCATGTGCAGGGTGGAGTTCCACCTTGTTGCAATGTCAATAATGAGGCGGTGGTTGGGAAGGTGGAGCAATCGCTGCAGCTTCTGCATACGAACGGAGTGTACAGGTGACCGGCGGATGTGCGCACACAGTCTTCGCACCTTCTGGAGCAGGGCTGTTAACTCCGGATAATTTTTGAGGAAGCACTGCATCACCAGGTTCAAGGTGTGAGCCAAGCAAGGTATGTGGCTGAGTTTTGAAAGGGCTATGGCTGCCACAAAATTACGGCCGTTATCACTAACTACCTTGCCTGCCTCAAGATGTACACTGCCCAGCCATGACTCAGTTTGTCGCTTCAAGTACTCGGCCAGCACCTCGGCGGTGTGTCTGTCGCCCAAACACATCATCTGCAACACAGCCTGCTGACGCTTTCCACTAGCTGCTCGATAGGGGGACACCTCGTGTGCAACAGTGGCAGCTGCAGATGGAGTGCTCGTACGACTGCGCTCTGTGGACGAGCTTTCGCTTCTGGAGGAGGAGGAGGAGGGTCGAACGCCTACAGCCAACTGTTTCCTATACCTTGGGCTAGGCAGCACTGTCCCACCACCGCTGTCCCCTGTGGACCCTGCATCCACCACATTAACCCAGTGCGCAGTGATGGACACGTAACGGCCCTGGCCATGCCGACTGGACCATGCATCAGTTGTGAGGTGCACCTTTCCACTCACTGACTGCTTGAGTGCATGGACAATGCGGTCTTTTACATGATGGTGGAGGGCTGGGATGGCTTTGTGAGAGAAGAAGTGGCGACTGGGTAGGTCATAGCGTGGTACTGCATAGGCCATGAGTTCGCGGAAAGCTGCGCTTTCCACCAACCGATAGGGCATCATCTCAAACGAGATTAGTTTGGCAATGTGGGAGTTCAAACCCAGTGTACGCAGATGAGAGACTGAGTACTTTCTTGACCTACTCATAGTGTCTGGGAGGGTGAGCTGGACTTGAGAGCTGCATATGGTGGAAGTAGCGGTGGACAGGGCGGACTGAGAGAGGGTTGATGATGGTGATGGAGTTGGTGTTCTTTCTGATGGCCTAGATTCAGTATTTCGTTGATATAACAGTGGGATTCCCTGACTGCTGTGGCCTTGCAACGACACCTCAACATTTGCTGCTGTGCTAACTGGTGGGCTTACAGTGGGGGAAACAATGTAGCGTTGCTGACTACCTTCTATGTGATCAGTTGCACATGTGGCACTTGAGGTTTGGTGTTGTGTCCACGCTTGCAAGTGCATGCTGGTTAAATGTCTAAGCATGCAACTGGTATTCAAATTTTTCAGATTTTTCCCTCGGCTAAAGGTCTTTGCGCACTTCTTACAGATAACCTTAGCCTGATCATGAGGATTTTGTTCAAAAAAGTGCCACACTGCACTCTTCCTACTTTGGCAGACATTTTGCGGCCTAGCACGCTGTGATCTTTTGACCCACTGGACAAGCTGTCCAGCAACTCTTTTGATTTTTGGAACCTGTCTTTGGAGTGCTCCGGGCCTGCCAGATAACAGCTGTTGCTATGTCGATGTCTGCTGTGGATGCTCCTCATCTGAGCTATTGGAAGCAGCACCCTCTTCCCCCAATGGATGCCAATCTGGGTCAACAACTGGGTCATCCATCACCTCCTCTTCAATGTCATGTGCACCTTCCTCTGTGTCACTGTGTATGGTGGTATAGTGTGCGGGAAGGGGCACCTGAGTCTCATCAGGGTCAGAATCTGGCTCTGTACACTGCGAGGTCAATGTAGTGCTCTGAGTGAATGTACCAGCAGAATCATCTATCAGCGGCTGTGCATCAGTGCACTCCATGTCAGATTCATCTTGGCCTGGGTAATTCACCATTTCACTTGATAATCCAGGCATGGTATGTGAAAACAGCTCCATGGAGTAATCAGTAGTATGGCCTGCGTCATCCTTCAATCTTGGTTGGGGTGAAGGACACAAGGAAAGGTGTGGTTCATGAACATGAGCCTCCAATGACGACTCAGTGCTTTTACTTTTTACAACTTCAGAAGAGGAGGCGATAGAGCTGGAGGCTGAGTCAGCAATCTAAGACAAAACTTTTTCCTGATGCTCTGGCTTTAAAAGCGGTTTGCCAACTCCTAGAAAACTAAGCCTTCGAAGCCTTATGGAGCCAGACGATGACGCAGGCTCAACACCTCCTGCATTCGGTCCTATTTTGCTCTTGCCACTACCATCAGATCCACCACCAACACCATCATTACCAGCTGCCAACCCCCGCCCAATTCCACGGCCTCTTCCACCAGCCTTCCTCATTTTTTGTAGAAATGTAGACAAAATCCAACAAACTATATAGTAATGTAAAACAAGGTACAAGGTGTCTATAGGACAGGGGAGATTTTGAATTTCTGCACACACTAGTGGACACTGGACACTTATGGATTGTGTGAGGCCCACTGAATATCACAGTGCTATGTCACAGGCTCGATGGCACAGGTGTGAAAAAAGAGACTACAGGATAAGGGAGATTTTGAATTTCTGCACACACTAGTGGACACTGGACACTTTTGGATTGTGTGAGGCAGAGGCGTATCTAGGCTTTCTGGCACCCGGGGCAAGAATTCGGTTCGGCGCCCCCCCCCCGCCCAAGTACATATGCGACTTGAACACTTAGCCATGTACCTGAGAGCTGCTCCTCCTAATGCTCTCAATGTTCAGTAAAAAACTGAGAGAAGCAGGAAGAGAAGCTCGTTGTCACAGGACCATACCTATGAAAATCGCATATGATTGAAGTGTCCATGTGATGACTACGGCAACCTGCAGAGCTGAATCCTGACATTGCAGCTTCTGAATTCTCACAACGAATGCACTGCACACTTTTAGGATTCTCCCTTGCCGATGTACAGTCATGTCAGCACAAGTATGTGATTTATATACTTCTGGCCACATTCCGACTAGACGTGCCCGGCCTCGCTCTGTTCATTTTCATTGAGTGAGGCCACACACGTCTAGTCAGCATGTGACCGCATGTATGTAAATTACCGGCATAAGAGAATCCTAACAGCGTTCAGTGAGCACTGTGAGAATTCAGAAGTCTGCTGTCACATAGAATGTCTGCAGACTCAGCACAAACCTGGACAACCCCTATAATGTTCCTAACAAATAAAAACATGAGAATTAGTCAGTATCACAAATAACATTTACATCCAAGTACCTTATAGATGACGTCGTCTCTGCAGTCAGTCACCTTTTCTTCCAGACCCCATGATGAGTTTTCTCATCCACATCTCGTCTCTGTAGACGTCCATCTTCTCCGGTCTTCTGCAGCAAATCTCCACACGACGCCCTTAAAGATAGAAGTGTCATTATAATGCTCCTAAATAAAAATGTCTGCAATATACTGTCTCCTCACACTATTCCCCTCTAGCATACCACCTGGTCACTATACTGTCTCCTCATATATTTACCCCCTCACTCTCTATACTGTCTGCTCACACATACCCCTGACTCCCCATACTGTGTCCACATACATTAACCCATTCGCTCCCCATACTGTCTGCACCAATCCCCCATACTGTTTCCTCATACATACTCTTTATTTTGTGTCCTCAAATCTCCCCACACATTAAATCCCCCATCCCCAATCCCCCACACACATTAAGTACCCCCATCCCCATTCCAAATCCCCCCCACACATTAAATAACCCCCCATCCCCACTCCAAATCCCCCCACACATTAACCAAATCCCCACTCATTAACCCCCATCAGCACTCCAAATCCCCCCACCCCCACTCCA
The DNA here is from genome assembly GCF_039654945.1 of Dendrobates tinctorius. Classification (NCBI taxonomy): domain Eukaryota; kingdom Metazoa; phylum Chordata; class Amphibia; order Anura; family Dendrobatidae; genus Dendrobates; species Dendrobates tinctorius. Next base: position 30,187,753 of record NW_027361700.1, read on the forward strand.
AATACCCCCACACATTAACCCCAACCCCACTCATTAATGCCCCCATACATTAACCCCCATCCCCATTCATTAACCCCCGCACACATTAACCCAATCCCCACTCATTAACCCCATCACCACTCCAAATCCCCACACACATTAAATAACCATCTCCACTCCAAATATCCCCACACATTAACCCCCATCCCCATTCATTAACCCCCGTACACATTAACCCCATCCCCATTCATTAACCCCCGTACACATTAACCCAATCCCCACTCATTAACCCCCATCACATTAAATAACCCCCATCTCCACTCCAAATCCCCCCACACATTAAGCCCATGGCATCCCCACTCATTAACCCCCACACACATTAACCCCCATCCCCACTCTAAATACCCCCACACATTAACCGCCATCCCCTCTACAAATCCCCCCCATCTCCACTCATTAACTCCCCCTCATCTCCCATCTTCGGTGGTTCTTCAGCTCCACAGAGGAGCACACTTACCACCAGCGTTTGCTTTGGGCGCCGGGGAGTGACGTCAGCAGCGTGATCACATGACCTGATCACGCTGCTGACGTCGCTCTGGCCCGGCGGTCAGAGCTTCAATTGTACTGGCGTCTGTATAGACGCCAGTTCAATTGCTCCCTGGGAGCCGGCACGCGCTCCTCTGCGCCGGCTGTCAGCTTGACAGCTGACACAGAGAACCGCCGACTCTCAGGCCGGGGGGCGGCAGAACGCAGCCGCCAGGGAGGACACTGCGGACCGCTGCTTTAGGCGGCCCGACTGCGCCCCCCTGCTGGCTGCGCCCGGGGCAACTGCCCCAGCTGCCCCCCCTAGATACGCCCCTGGTGTGAGGCCCACTGAATATCAGAGCGCTATGTCACAGGCTCGATGGCACAGGTGTGAAAAAAGTGACTACAGGATAAGGGAGATTTTGAATTTCTGCACACACTAGTGGACACTGGACACTTTTGGATTGTGTGAGGCCCACTGAATATCAGAGCGCTATGTCACAGGCTCGATGGCACAGGTGTGAAAAAAGTGACTACAGGATCACAGAGATTTTGAATTTCTGCACACACTAGTGGACACTGGACACTTTTGGATTGTGTGAGGCCCACTCAATATCAGAGCGCTATGTCACAGGCTCGATGGCACAGGTGTGAAAAAAGTGACTACAGGATAAGGGAGATTTTGAATTTCTGCACACACTAGTGGACACTGGACACTTTTGGATTGTGTGAGGCCCACTGAATATCAGAGCGCTATGTCACAGGCTCGATGGCACAGGTGTGAAAAAAGTGACTACAGGATCACAGAGATTTTGAATTTCTGCACACACTTGTGGACACTGGACACTTATGGATTGTGTGAGGCCCACTGAATATCACAGCGCTATGTCACAGGCTCGATGGCACAGGTGTGAAAAAAGTGACTACAGGATAAGGGAGATTTTGAATTTCTGCACACACTAGTGGACACTGGACACTTTTGGATTGTGTGAGGCCCACTGAATGTCAGAGCGCTATGTCACAGGCAGAAATTGGCTAGTGTATCACAAACTACAAGGTGTATGTAGAATTGGGCAGAATAGGAATCTCCCTAGAGTGTAGGTCTGTAAGAACGGAACAAGTCCTCCACTTATCCTTCCACAGTGACACACAGATAGCTTCACTGTGGCCGTGATAACAGCCGTTACACGGTACTGAGAGGAGCGTGCACGTACACGGCTGTCCGATGTACGTAAAATTGTCAAGCTCCGTGTTTTTTAAGTATATGGACTGACACACGCTGTCTCTCTATAGTTTTGAATGTGATCAAACAGCAAATATATTTAACTGTTTGAAAGCTAGACAAAACTAGTAGGTGCAGGTCTGTAAGAACGGAACATGTTCTCGACTTATTCTCACAGAGTGACACACAGATAGCTTCACTGTGGCTGTGATAACAGCTGTTACACGGTACTGTGTGAGGAGCGTACACCGCTGTATGGTGTGAAAAAATGCACGCTCAGTACCTCAGCAGGACAAAAAAAAAATTGGGATTGCTTTTAAAAAAGCAGTTTCCAGAGCAGTGGGTAAACAGCAATGCAGCTGTCAGGAAGCCTTAGAAGGCAGCCTAACAACCAACACCGCTGATCCACAGTGACTGGTGTGTTGTACAGGCAAAATCGCTAGCAGCAGAAGCATTTTTTTTTTCTTCTTCCCTGCCTAACGCTCTCCCTACAGAATCAGCAGCAGCAACCTCTCCCTATGCTAAGATCGGCAGAAGTAAGATGGCGGTCGGCGTGCACGCCCTTTTATAACCCCTGTGACGCCCACCAAAGCAAGCCAATCACTTGCATGCCCTTCTGAAAGATGGTGGTGACCCCTGCCTATGTCATCACGTTGCCCACAGTGTCCGTGGATCCTGATTGGCTGAAAAAGAGCGCAAAACAAACTTTTGAAACGCGACTTTGGCGCGTAAGTCGCCGACCTCGTGGCCGACCTCATCCTAGGGTCGGGTTTCGTTTCATGAAACCCGACTTTGCCAAAAGTCGGCGACTTTTGAAATTTTTCGACCCGTTTCGCTCAACTCTACTCAGAACGTAACCCGGATAACTACAGCTCTTTCAAGCTAGATGGCCAATTGCTGGCCCTGGTGTGGGCGATGACTGAGAAATTCACTGAATATCTGTCCGGGTCTGAGGTCTTGGTGCGCACCGATAACAACCCTCTGGCTCACCTAGAAAATGCAAAACTGGAGGCCTTGAAGCAGAAATGGGTGGCCCGCATGGCGAAATATTGGTATAAAATTGTGTAAAAAAAGGGGGCCGAAAACACACATGCTGATGCTCTGTCGAGAGTGACCCATGATTGACCTGGATGCGACCGACATGAAGAGCTAGAGGCAGAAGAAATTCCTGAGTTCCGGGACCTTGCCAGGATGTTGGCAGTGACGCAGGGACAGACCGGAGAGGCGTCGGGAGAACCAGCGCTGGGACAACCTCGAGACCACTGGGTACTCGCAAAGCTGTGACACTGGGTGGCCTTGAAATGACTCCCTAGCCCAAGTGAAAGAGATGCTCTGTCCTCGGGAATGCTGCAGATTCTCAGGAAGTGGGAGAGGCTCCAGTTGGAAGACAGCTTGCTGTATCGGAAAGTGCAGTTGGTACGGGAGTTGGGGGTTACCTGGCGAGTGTTACTCCCAGAGAAGTTGATCAGCATGGTATCTACAGAAGCACATGAGCAAGGGGCTCACTTTGGCCCAGAGAATACATTACAGTGGTTACAGAATTTGATTGAAGTCTGCGTTAGAAGAAGCCTGTCAGCAATGTTGAAGCTATGAACTGGTTAATCCTCCAGAACAGAGAGCCCCTACACAGACTATCGTGACCTCCGCTCCCTTAGAGTTACTTATTATTGACTACTTGACAGTGGGCACCACTCATCTGGGATATGAACACTGCTTATTGATGACCGACCACTTCACCAAATTTGCTGTGGTGACTCGCAATCGAGATCAGACTGCTGAGTCTGCTGCTCAGGCCACTTTTTGAGACTTCATCAGGGTGTACAGCTGTCCGAAGAGGATTCATTCCAATCAGGGCGCTTGTTTCAAAGGTTGAGTGATTGAGGAGCTGCACCGTTTGTACCAGATTGAGAAGTCCAGAACGACACCCTATCATTCCCAAGGGAATGGACCTTGTGAGTGCTTCAATCAGACACTGATCCAAATGTTGAGAATGTTAGAAGAAGACAGGAAAGTCCTCTTGCCTGAGTATGTGACTGAACTGGATTGAGTGTACAACAATCGGGTGCACAGTACGATCGGGTACACTCCATACACCCTGCTGTTCAGGCAAAATGAATGGGAGATTACGGAACTGGAATTGGATCTGGCAGAGGACTAGCCACGGACGGGGATGTCTTCCTGATTCCGAGAACATCGACACTGGTTACAGACCCTTCATTGGTTGCTGCAGACCAGGTTTCGAGAGCTTGAGCATCATGACACGGCACTTCTTCGAGAGACAGCTCTCAAAGCCAGAGACTGAGTGCTGGTCCAAGATAAGCGACCTTGAGGCAAGTTGGAGCACCGTTGGGAAAAGACCCCATATCGGGTGAAATGCCGAGTTGGATCTAATGGTCCCATCTATGAAGTTCAACCCGAGGGGGAGGAAGGGGCACCTACCCGAATAGTCCACAGAAGTATGTTGCGTCCTTGTCTGTCTCGAGACCCCAAAGCAGGGGAGCGAATACCAAGTGTTCCTGCAGAGCGCATCCCTACAATTCCTGATTGTGATGAAGAGAGCACATTCATTTCTTTACCTGAAAGGGATGGATCATTGCCCATTAGTCCAGAGGAAGTACGCGGGTCTGAAACTCCAGAAATGGATGTTCAATTAATCTCAGGCGAACCCTCGTCCTACACACCCAACCTGACACTACCACTCAACCCGAGTTACGTCGGACCAAGTAGACGACAGCTGGAATACCCCCCACTCGATATGAACAAGACCAATTTATTTGGCAGTGGATTATTCATGAGAGGGAAGAATGCCAACGTCTACTGCAGGAACTTTCGCCCGTGGAATGGCGAGATAAAGGAGAAGGGGAGTGTAAGGAGGAGGACCGGGCTGCAGTCACCTGTACTGCGCCGGGTCCAAAACTGTTGGGGCTGCATCCTAAGTTGTCTGAGGGAAAGAATAGGGGACCGGACAGACCTTTTCACCCAGAAGTCGGGGGCTTGGCAAAGGAAAAAGCGGACATAGCGACGGGCAGATTCCCACTGGCAGAGACAGAGCAGGTGTGTATGCAGCGTACTCCGCTTGGTATGTAGCAGCACTGCAACGTACCACAGTCTGCCATACACGAGCACGCCACTGAGCCCAGCAGCAGAGAAAGGTCCGTGGGTTCCGTTAAGCTCAGTGCCACGTGGTGCCGTGTTCAGGACTGTTGGTTGTGGCCCTCTTCGTCGGACAGAAAGAACACTGCAGACCCCCCTCACTGATAAACTGTATGCAACTCCCCTGATTTTGGCTGCACAAGTTTATGGACTAATTGGCTCAACAGGTAACACTGGAAAGCGCCCGTTGCTGCCAGAAGATATACCATGAGCTGTGGAATCTTCTCTGAGAACTTTGTACCAGCTGTTACTGGGACTACAACCCTCATTGGATCATCTGCAGCAGAGGAAGCTATGAACACGATAAGTTTATTGCTTGGACTGATATCACATTGTTGTTGTTTATTGCCCTATCAATTGAAAATTAACTATTCGTCTCCCTGCGAGGAGTATCTTTCCTGTTCAATTAAATTGTTAACCGTTGCTCTGGCGTTCTTGCGTCACTGCATCCCGCAACCTGCTAACACCAGCACTTTCCAATTAAGTGGGGACATGTACAAACAATAAAGACATTATTGAGTAACACACTATTCAACAGTTCCAGGAGGAGTGAGGGTCCTGCTCACAAGCTTACAATCTATAATGGGGGGATACAAAAGGTAAAAAGTGCTTGTTATGTATGGTCCAGCCATCATTATAATAAATAAGGGCTTTCAATTAAGGCTGCACGAACCAGTTATCATGCAGTATCTTGGAAATAAAAATGAAAAAAAGATCGATCTCAATTTTCTTTACAGGTCTGAAAAGTAAAGTGAGTTGTGTTATTCACAACTGCAAAATTAAACTGAAAAAACAAAACAGAGCATATAATACAGGGTGGGCCATTTATATGGATACACCTAAATAAAATGGGAATGGTTGGTGATATCAACTTCCTGTTTGTGGCACATTAGTATATGGGAGGAGGAAAGCTTTTAAAGATGGGTGGTGACCATGGTGGCCATTATGAAGTCGGCCATTTTGGATCAAACTTTATTTTTTTTAATGGGAAGAGGGTCATGTGACACATCAAACGTATTGAGAATTTCATAAGAAAAACAATGGTGTGCTTGGTTTTAACGTAATTTTATTTTTTCATGAGTTATTTACAAGTTTCTCTTTGTTTACAGCCATTGACATGTTGCAGAGGTTAACACATGAGAAGCGGATAGAATTGTGTTGATGTCTGGTGAATGCAGTACCTGGGTCATTGCAGCAGATTTCAATGAAAGACACCCTACTCAAGAAAACTGTCACCATTCTCATTTTATTTAGGTGTATCCATATAAGTGGCCCACCAAAAAAGTTTGCCTCATCACTGAACATAGTGTAAACTGAGGGTCCTGTTCCAATTTTTGTTTTCCCATTCTTCAAATTCGGCGCGCCGATCTGGGTCACCAACCATTCCCATCTTATTTAGGTGTATCCATATGAATGGCCCACCCTGTACAATGTAATACTTATGTATCATAGACTATTATATCACACTCCCTTACTGGGACTAAAAAAAAGAAGAGGGTTCAATCAAAAAGTGTTTTGCAAAAATGAGAAACACCAAAATATAAATTTGCCTTTATAAACTGCCTTATTGAACTGACTTTTCGGAAAAAAAATATAGAAAAATAAATTATTAACGTATAATAAAATATAAAAAAACAGAAGTGCTGCTATATGATCACCTCACCTCCCCAAAACTGAAATAAAAAAAAATCAAATAGTTGTATGTAAATGGAATCATTAAGAACTATAGCTTGTCCTGCAAATAAAGAAGCCCTGACACAGCTCGATTTATGATTAAATAAAAGAAAAAGTTATGGATCTTAGAAAATGTTTGGGCTGTTCTGAAATGCAGACATGAAAAGAGAAGTGACCAGTCCACTGTATGAAAAAGATATATGATAATATTGAAGTGTATTCTCTCACTTTCTGTATGACTATGACTTGTCTATAAACAGCGGGTGGAAACTAAGGCCTCTTTCACACATCCGGATTTTGCCGTCAGGCGCAATCCGGCATGTGTGTAAAGAAACGGATCCGGGTTTTTTTTGTCATTGAATAGCGCATGCGCCGGATCGCGCTGCATGTGCTTCCGTTTGTTCCGGTTTTTACCGGATCCAGCTGAAATCTGCTGTCCGGCGGCCGGACAGAACGCGTGCTGCAACGTTTTTTTGTCCGGCGAAAAAAGCCAGACATGCACGCATGCAGCACTTCCAGCTCTGTAGGCCAATGAAAGGCAATGGTAACGTCTGGCAGCCAGATCAGGCTTTTACCTGATCCGGCCACCGCTTGCAGTTTTCCTCCTCTGCGCATGCCCGGAAATGTCTCTCACTCTCTCTCTCTCGAAAAGTGGTCTACGGTGACGACTGCCGAGTCCGCCGTAAGTTGCGCCGCAGCTACTTCCACTGTCTCCGCTTCCGGCCGTCCGGCTTTTCGCCGCACACCACCGGAATCTCCCCGATGGATGTGTGAAAGTAGCCTAAGATCACAAAGGTGCGGTTCATATGTTAGATTAAAGAAAAACATAATATTGAATATTGGATCAACAATCAGCTGTAATGTGAATGAGATCCTTGTAGTAAGTGTTCAGTTCCTCTGCAATGCCTCCACACATGGGAAATCAATTATTACCTTGTGACTATCAGGCTGTGTTCACACACAGCGTTTTTTTAGCGGTTTTTACCGCGGTTTTCACTATAAAACCGCTATAAAACCGCTAAAAATAAGGTGCACAGTCATTTCTATGCATTTTGCACTTTTTGTGCACATTGATGCGTTTTTTACCGCGAAAAAACCGCATCGCGGTAAAAACCGCAGCATGCACATTAATTTTGCGGTTTTTTCCGCGGTTTAGGCTTCTCCCATGCTTTTAGAAACCGCTGCGGTAAAAAACGCATCAAAAACGCATCAAAACCGCGCAAAAACCGCCGCGGAAAAATAGGTGCGGTTTCTGGGAAGGGATTCAGGTTTTTGTGCAGAAATTTTCTGCAACGTGTGCACTTAGCCTCAATATGAGTAGACTGACTGTCTATACGCCTGATCAAGAAACACTTTTCTCCTCCATAAACGTAGAATCTGATTATTGGATTTTATACCAAGGGATTTTTAAACTACATACCCTTTGGGGCTTTTCCATGAAAGGCATATTTCTATTAGCCAGCTTTCTAGAAACTATGAAAGCCTTGAAATATGGTCACAATCACTACAGAATGGAGGTAGCAATCGGAAAGTAGGGTTGTGCAAAAGTTTTAGGCAGGTGTGGAAAAATGCTGCAAACTTGAATGAGGAAAAGATAAATCTAAATCAAATTGTCATGGTTCAACCCAACAATGTCTGGGATGCAGTTACTGACAACTCGGCCATCCAATCTGGGTACAGGAGTGTGCTGAAGCTGTCAGTACTTTGATTGGCAGCTCATCCATCCTATCTGGTACAGGGGCATGCTGAGCTGTCAGTGTGTTGATTGACAGCTCGACTATCCAATCTGAGTGAGACTGTCTCCAAGTGTTCATTATCCCAGGTGATTGCCATGCTACTTAACAGAGCTGTTTCTCCCAGACCTCTGCCAGATGTACATTCAGATAGTGAGGTTTGTGCTCCCTGTGAATTGAGTTCTGTTTACTTGATCTATTGTTGCCTGAGCTTGACCTTCGTTGTGACCATCCATCTGTTTAACCCCTTCTGCTCTGATCCATTATCCTCCTGGTTTTCTGAGCTCTGAATGTTACCTGACCCCACTTTTGTCTCTTCCTTCTGTTTGTGATGTACCCTCCTGGCTTCTGACCTTGGACTCCTTGACTATTCTGACGCATGGCTTGGCCGTGAGAAATGACTAGTGTCACACGAATCAATATTTGGGTTGGTTTGCCTTCATAAAATCTTCAAAGCATCAATTGTCACAGTTATTACAATTCCACAACATTTTTAAAGGAACTTAGTTGTTCCAAGCATATTCGAAAACTAGCCAAAGAGCCTTTGTAAATGTAGGATGCGCAGATCCTTCTGTGTCTTCATGTATTACCAGATAGACACAACAGTGTAATGATTAGGGCTCTGTAGGGGCCATAGCATCACTTCCAGGTCACCTTGTTCCTCTTTACGCTGAAGTTAGTTCTTAATTACATCGGTGTCATGCTGGTGGGTTTGTAACATAGTAACATAGTTATTAAGGTTGAAGGAAGACTTTAAGTCCATCTAGTTCAACATATATCCTATCCTAACCTGCCCTAACATGTTGAGCCAGAGGAAGGCAAAAAAAACCCATGTGGCAAACGGTAAGCTTCACATTGGGGAAAAAAATTCCTTCCTGACTCCACATACGGCAATCAGACTAGCTCCCTGGATCAACGCAATATCAAGGAAACTAGTGTATATACCCTGTAATATTATACTTTTCAAGAAAGGCATTCAGACCCGTCTTAAATTTTAGGAGGGAATCACTCATTACAACATCATATGGCAGAGAGTTCCATAGTCTCACTGCTCTTACGGTAAAGAATCCGCATCTGTGATTATGCTTAAACCTTCTTAACTTCACACGTAGAGGATGCCCCCTTGTCCCCGTCACAGGTCTAAGAGTAAAAAGATCATTAGAAAGTCTTTGTACTATCCCCGCATATATTTATACATTGTAATAAGATCACCCCTAAGCCTTTGTTTTTCCAAACTAAATAACCCCAAGTGTAATAACCTGTCTTGGTATTGCAGACCTCCCATACTCTAATAACTGTGGTCGCTCTTCTCTGCACCCACTGTAGTTCAGCTATGCCTTTCTTATACACCGGAGACCATGAACTGTACACAGTATTCTAAGTGTGGTCGCACTAGTGGCGTGTATAGAGATAAAATTATGTTCTCCTCATGAGCATCTGTGCCTCTTTTAATGCATCCCATTATTTTATTTGCCTTTGCAGCAGCTGCCTGACACTGGCCACTAAATGTGAGTTTGTTGTGCACCCATACACCCATATCTTTTTCAGTGACAGTTTTGCCCAGTGTTTTACAATTAAGCACATAATTATACATCTTGTTTGTTCTACCCAAGTGCATGACCTTATATTTATCCCCATTAAAGCTCATTTGCCATTTATCAGCCCAAGCTTCTAGCTTACATAAATCCTCCTGTAATATAAAATTGTCCTCCCCTTTATTGATTACCCTGCAGAGTTTAGTGTTATGTGCAAATATTAAAATTTTACTCTCTATGTCCCCTACAAGGTCATTAATAAATATGTTACAATGAAGCGGACCAATACTGACCCCTGTGGTACCCCACTGCTTACCATGACCCAGTCCGAGTGTGCTCCATTAATAACCACCCTTTGTTTCCTATCCCTGAGCCAGCTCTTAAACCACTTACACATATATTCCCCTATCCTCATTGTTCTCATTTTATGCATCAACCTTTTGTGTGGCACCGTATAAAAAGCTTTTCAAAAGTCCATGTACACCACGTCCACTGCATTTCCTTGGTTCAGAACTTACCTCTTCATAAAAGCTTATCAGATTAGTCTGACAGGAACGGTCCCTCGTAAACCCATGTTCATCATGAGGTTATTCTTCTTCAGATACTCCAGTATAGCATCTCTTAGAAAACCCTCCTGGATTTTACCCATAGGAGAGATTAAGCTCACTGGCCTATAATTTCCAAGTTCAGTTTTTGTCCCCTTTTTGAATATTGGCACCACATTTGCTATATGCCAGTCCAGTGGTATATACCGTTAAAATGGAATCTTTAAAGATTAAAAATAATGGTCTATGTTCTGCCCATTTATGTGCAGCAAGTATTTTCATAAGTTCTGTACCAGTTATGACCATTAGATGTCATTACTTGTCCCCTTTTGTCCTGTTCCTGGAGCTTGCAGCCTAATTCCCTGAAATCATCTTTAAGGACCTTCCACCTTCCTCTAACTTTGTCATTTGTGCCAATATGCACCATGACCGCTGGGTCCTCACCAGCCCCTCCCAGTAATCTGTCAACCCGATCAGCGATGTGTCAGACTCGAGCACCAGGTAGGCAGCACAACATTTGACGATCCCTATCTTTCCAAAAGATTGCCCTATCTGTTCCCCTAATAATTGAGTCCCCCACTACCAGCACCTGTCTGGCCTACCCTGCTCTCCTATTTCCCCCCTTACTGGAGCAGACACTCCTCCGGCTTTCTGAGGACATGCCTTGCTGCAGCAGTTCTACCCCTGCACTGACACTCCCCTCATCTGCCAACTTAGCAAACTTATTTGGTTGTGCCAGATCAGGACTAGCTTCCCTGGCACTCTTCCCCCTCCCCTGCCTTCTAAGTGTCACCCAGCTTGCTGCTTCACTGTCCTGCAGCTTCAACCTAGCATCCCCCCCTCATCTATCCCATTGAGCGTCAGCTCAGTGAGCAGAAAATTCCTTTCTATATTGTCTATGGATCTCAGTGTTGCCTGCTGAACATTTAGATACAGTATCTAGGCTTCCAAATGCACAATGTGCTCACATCTCGCACAGCAGTATGCATCCTCGACCGGCTGTTCAAGGATTGCATACATGTGGCAAGATGTACACTGGATGGCATTGGCAATAGTGGAGCAAATCCTAATGGGGATTGCACCAGACAGAAAAGAAAAGTAAAAATAAATAAAATAATAAAATATAACAGCAATTCAGTAATACCTCCCTTGGAAACTCCCTGAGTCCAAAGTCACTGAATCACAAGTCACACACTTACCATCGTTCGCACTTACTCTCAGGTTACACTGAGCTCGCTCACACTCGCTGAAGCAGATTTAAAGAGTTTTTTTCCCTTCACCAGCAAACCACCCTGCTGCTCAATGCACTTCCAAAAGGTGTAGACCCATTGCCCCACGGGCCAGGCTTACCCTGGAGCGGTGCAGCTCCAAATTTAATCTAGAGTAGGACAACAAGTTGAAATATACAAACATTGTCATTAAAAACAATCTTTAGCATGAGGAAGAACAAGGAGTACTGGAAATGATGATATGGTCCCCACAGAAGCCTGAAAATCGTCAAGTCTGTCTGGGATTAGACTGAAGGTTTTGTGCATGCCTACATCTACAGAAAAATTGTGGTTAGTTCTCCAAGATGTAGGAACAACCTTCATGCCGAGTTCTTTCAAAAATTGTATGCAAGTGTACCTAGAAGAATTGACGTTTTGATGCTGTTTAGAAGACAAAGGGCTGTCACACCAAATATTGATTTGGTTTAATTTAGATTTAATTTAATTTAGATTCCACTTCTGTTCATTAACTTGGCATTTTAATTGCTAAAAATAAACTATTAACAGTTCTAATTTTGGAAGCAATATTAATTTGCAGCATTTTACCACACATACCTTAATGTTTTGCACAGTGCTGTATTAAACTAGGATAACTAAAACAAAAAACTGTCTATTTTAGTCATAATTGCTTTGGCTCCTTAAAGGGCTTGTACACTACTGGACAACCCTTGCTTAGTCACTTCAAGTCCCCATAGAAAATAAAAACAATCTATTCTCATCTCCCACAGCAGTATTGTTCCTCAGATGTTGGCACTGCAATTTACGGCGGGTCACGTGACATTGTTCCATCATTTGACTACTGCAGCCAATCAGCTTTCATAGATTACTATTTTGTCAGAGTGGACATATGCTCTTATGGATTATCGATTGGGAGCAGCAGTCACCATGACCCCACAATGTCATGTGACCCACCGATAATAGAAATGCCAACATCCGAGAGATGGCGCCGCTGTGGGAGGATAGTGTGGATTGCTTTTATTCACTATGGCGCCCTGAAATGATTATTTTGTACACCATAAGACAAAAATATACTGGTATAGGGTCGGTAATTTACAACCACAAAAAGAGCTACCCAAAAAAACATCTAAATTATAGAACTCTTTATCAGATATGCATCACTTACTGTACATGATTTCAAAAAATGGAGAGGAAAGAAATAAACTGGAAGAAGATGAGTTGGTTATAAATTGAAAAAAACTAATTACCATGATAGAGAAAAATATTGCTTATATTCCTATTTAGTCCTTGATCAATCCTGTCTAGCTATAGAGGTTAGCATCCTAAACTTGTGAACTGGTGTGCCCGCTTACCGTTGCCTTACCCCATCAACACCCTAATATGTTCCTATCTCTGCGACAGAGAAAAATATTCCGTTGTTTCCAATTGTGTCTGTGCAATGCCATTCATTACAAACTACCATAGAGCTAAAGCAGCGCTAAGAAAATGAGCAGAATCGTCCCCCAATATAAAGGCAACGTATCAGAAAATCCTATTGGATCTCGTTCCAACGCGCTTCGGCTCATAATCTAGATGTTCATCAGGGGAGACTCATAAGCAAGAATGGCAGAAGACGATATCGCAATATCAGGTAATACCCTATTATACTAGTACAGTACAGGTAGAAAAATGGCAAAAATAACATTTTTCTTCAAAGTTCACTACAAAATAATGATGCAAAAACCATTGTATTTCAGTCACACTCTTTATTAAATAAGCATAACAATGAGAAACATCATAAACATTTTCCATATATGTCTGTCATTAGCATAATCTGTTCAACACAGTGAACACTATATTTTTATGGCAAAATTACTTTTTTTCTGTATTTAACGCATAATAAAATTTCACATAAATTACGGTAAGCTTTTACTTCAATAAAATGACTCCTTAAAATAGTACATCTCACCCTAGTAAAAACAAACGACAAAAATAAAAAAGGTTATAACTAGTGTAGCTAAAACTACGGGAGGACACAAAACAAAGACAAAAAATCCACTGCCTGCCTGATGTACGGCACCCATATCTTCAAAAAATAATAGGATAAAATTTCAAACTTTATGTCTCCTCCTTAGCATGTGGATTCAGTTTCACAAGGTACCATATTTTAGGTTTTTTAGGAGTGAGGAAGATTCGTATGATGACATGAAAATGTATAATTTTCACTACACACAGAATAATGCAGAGAAAAATGTGACAAAAATTAGCAAAAATTCCATCCGAATTTATCGTAAAAATCCATGTAGAATTTTTCAATTATGTGTAGAAGGGGGCTTGCCAAAGGGCCCCCCGCATATATCTGGGGCTAGCCCTGCATCCTATCCTATTCCAAACCCATGCCAACCACAGTTACCAATTGTATTTATGGGAAATTTACACTGACACATGTAATTATGTGAATCATTTATAATACTGAGGCTCGGAGCTTGTAAATGCAGGAAGTGCTTTTGTACAGATTGTACCTTGTCATTATCTGTGTTTCTGCAGGTAATCAAGCAAGTGACTAATTACCTCTTACTAATCTTGTCATGCATTAGACGTCAAAGATTTATCAGGACATTGTTTGCCAAGAATCATTTTCTAAAGAGTAATTGGTGAGAAGCCATCGCTAACATATCACAGCAGGAGACATCTATTGGCTTGGGTCAGACTAGAGTTATATGGCCCCAAAACAGTCCGCTCTCCAAATGCACATCTACGGGTAATTGCATCATTATCTCTGTTGGCATTATTCCACACAAAGAATAGAAATAAAATCGGAATTTTGTGATGAAACCATAAAAAATGGACCCTGGAAGCAAAAGCAATGTTTTATGGTCACCTCCAAATACAGTTTCTTTCTGCTGAACTTTGACATAAACCTGGAGCCACCTCTTCCTCAGGTACTCTAGAAAGCCAGTTTGACTTTTATTTTCAGATTATATTTTAGCTAAAGAGGGCAAGGGTCTTTCTGGAAATTATCTTCTCCATTATCATGGAGGTTCTCAACTGATTGGTGGTTGGATGAAAGGCCACACAAGAGCAAAAATTATTATGTGGCATGCCACTTCTCCCAATTTTTTGAGAAGCTGTGTTTGAGGATCTGTCCCATTGTCTAGAGAACTCAGTGGACAGCGACATTTCCCTCTTTCAACTGTAATTGCGTATTTGCACAGAGCAGAGGTTTGCTCTGCTCATTACGGGAATGGGGCTAGGTGAATAACTTTTTTGTTTTGGTATTTGCTATTGATTTTGAGTATTAGAGAAAAGAGAGCACTGTGGGGCATAGTACTAATGGGGCTTTATGTGTAGGTTTTATACAGGGCACTATGTTTGTGTTGACATACACGAGGACTGGACAGAGTTAGTAGTGTGGCTTGCAAAAGTATTCACCCCTTGGCATTTTTTGTGTTTTGCTACCTCACAACCTGGAATTTCACTGGTTTTTTTGAGGGTTTGCATCAGTTCATGTGAAGAACAACAGTGAACATCTGGTTTTCTTTTTATTCTGAAGCAAACAACAAATAGGACAAAATTATTGAAAACTTTAGTGTGCATAACTATTCAGCCCCCCAAGTCAGTACTTTGTAGAGCCTCCTTTTGTGGCAATTACAGCTGCAAGTTGCCTTGGATAAGTCTCTAGGGGCTTTCCACATTTTGCCACTGGGATATTTTTCCAATAAAACTACTCTAGCTCCTCCAAGTGGATGGTTTCATCTGGTGAACAGCAATCTTCAAGTCTGACCTGAGATTCTCAATTGAATTAAGGTCTGGACTTTGATTAGGACAATCCAAAACATTTACAAGCTTCCTCTTAAACAACTCGAGTGTTGCTCTTAGCAATATGCTTTGGGTCATTGTCTTTTTCGAAGGCGAATCTCTGTCCTTGTCTCAAATCACTGACAGAATGAAATAGTGTTTCCTCAAGAATATCCCTGTATCCCTGCTGCTGAAAGACATCTTCACAGCATGATGCTGCAACCACCATGTTTGACTTTGGGGATGGTGTTCTTGGGGTGATGAGTTGTGTTGGTTTAGTGCCGGACATAGTTACTTTGGTGCCAAAAAGTTACATTTTGGTCTCATCTGACCACAGCACTTTCCTCCATACATTTGGGGAGTCACCCACATGTCTTTGTGCCAACTCAAAACGAGCTTTATATTTTTTGTGCGTAACAATGTGAATTGGAAAAAGCAATGCCGCGCCAGACGCTTAGATGCTGTTCAAGCACGTTCCACCTTATACAGGGTATAGTGAGTATGTCTGAACTCAAGTGGTGCTCAGCCAAGGTTAAATTAGTTGCACATGTAGAAAAGAGAAAAGCGATATTCACCATGTCCAAATATAGACCCGTAGAAGTGTTGGGAAGATGCATCTACCCACGTCCATTTATTCTCCGGCATGTACCCCCATGCATACAACATGAATTACCCACTCAATGGAATAAAGGACTTTTAAGCAAGAATGTGGTGAGTGCCGCTTTTCTCTTTTTCTACATGTGCAACTACATTTTTTGTGTAAATAAAGGCTATTTTCTGCCCACGCTTCTATAAAGGCCACCCCTATGGAGTGTATGGCTTTTTGTGATCTTATGGACAGATACTCCAGTCTCTTCTTGGGAATTCTGTAGCTTCTTCAGGGTTACCTTTGGTCTCTGTGTTACCTATCTGATTAATGCCTTTCTTGCCCAGGCTCTTGGATTGCACACAGGGGGTCTTCCCTTCACTAAGCATGTGACTTATGAAGGTAATTGCTTGAACTGGAAATTTTTATAGGCTTCATAGTAAAAGGGGTGAATATATATCCACTTGCCAATTTTTAGTTATTCGAACCCATAAATTTAATTTAGGTATGCCTATCTTGGGAATTCTGTAGCTTCTTCAGGGTTACCTTTGGTCTCTGTGTTACCTATCTGATTACTGTCTTTCTTTCTCAGGCTCTTGGATTGCACCCAGGGGGTCTTCCTTTCACTGAGCATGTGACTTATGAAGGTAATTGCTTGAACCAGAAAGTTTTATAGGCTTCATAGTAAAAGGGGTGAATATACTGTATATCCACATGCCAATTTTTAGTTATTCGATCCCATAAATTTAATTTATGCCTATCTTGGTGAGACATTTTTTTGTTCTTGTTTCTGGAAAAATTTGTCATAATGTCATAGCTGTCACTTTCAGCGCACCACGCTTCAAAATTATTGACTTTTGGGGTCTTTGAATGTAAAAAAAAAAAGCCTGGACTCAGCAGTTCCTCGGGTACCCTTGTCACCTAGTTTGACTTTAGTAGTAGAGTTTTCACTGTCGTTCCGATGTCAGTCTGCTTTCCGAGTTTTCACTCTCCGTGGCTCTCACAAATCTTTCTGTTGTAAACAGTGTGGACACGCGCCGATTAGAGCAGAGGGCAGTGGACAGTGAAGTGCTGCACAGTGACAGTGAAAACGGCTAACAAAGTCAAACTATGGGGTCAACAGCAGTGCGCCTCCAGTATTTAGTCACTTCTGCCTGCGCATGCGCTTTAGAAGTGGGATCAATGAAAAGCACAAGATGCAGTGTGTATACACTAAATAATTGTTGTATAAAGCAAATGTTTTTAGACAGATATGGACTTTAAAAGCGATCACTATCTATCCACAACAAGGTGACATTATCTATACATATGTATTTAATTAAAAATTGATTTTTGTTTTGAGGTAGCCTTTAGATTTGGAATGAGAAATGATTCAAAGAAGCAGGATGTAAGAATAAATAAATCGTCAGACAAGATAATCGTGCATGAAAAGCAGATATCTTTATTAGATATAGAAAATTAAGAGGCCTTAAAAAGTAGCACAAGAAGTTGTATTGTCTGGTTATAGAAAAACAGGCGTTACACTGGCGTCAGTGACTCAGCGCAAGATACTGATGATATTTATCCCTCGCCAGCTGCTGCAGAACCTCAGATAGCCATAGGCCTGTCTACTAGCAAAGCAATCTTAGATTTGTTAGTAGAGAACAACTGGCAAACAGTATAGTAGCTGCCGCTAGAAGTTGGTATGTTAGATGCATCAAATGTGACTCATTCAAATATCTGCGCTGAGTTTGGAAACAGGTACAGATCAGTAGGAGGATTGATGGACCTTCTCCCGTGATGACACCACTTTTCCGTCAACGGAATCCTCAATAATGGTACGGACTTTGCGTATGGTCTGAGAGGCTGTGATAACAGAAAGACAGTTTAGGGATCTTTATAGTAGATGAACCTGCTACAGATAATATTGTAATGTCACTAATTATACCATTGTAAATGGGATCTAAAAAGTCACATATGCATAGAAGAGGCATGAGATTCTTTACTGTAAGAGCAATGAGATTATGGAATTTTTTGCCACTTGATGTTGGAATTGATTGTTCACTAACCAAGTTCACGTAGGGTCCGGGAGCCTTTTTTGTTAAATGTATTAATACAGTACTAGATTATGTAATGGGAACTAGTCTGATTGCTGTATGTAGAGCCTGGAAATGTTTTTTCCCCTAATATGGGTCAATAAGCATCTGCATCATGGGCTTTTGCTTTAGTTTGGATGAACACGTTATTATCATAGATTGAACTTAAACTTGCGCCTTCTTTCAATCTTAAAACTGCAAAACTATGATACTCTTAAAGGCACAAATATAGTTAACACCACTGTTATTTTAGGAGAGTGCCCATTTTTGGATACTTTTGGAACATCCCTGCAGCTCAAATCTCAATGAATCTTATTTTAATTAAAAATTTGAGAATACAATATACTTACAGTCTTTGTATGAAGTGCTGTAGGAAAAGAAAAAAAAAAAGAGAATGAATAGTGAGTCTTTGCTTTCAGGAAAATTTGTACATGGCGCCTAAAGGGTTTCTGCCCAGAACAATGGATGATTCAATGATTCTAATACCTACAGTCTCTTAAGTATTAGAAAACCAACCATAAAAAGGACCTTGCCATTGCTCTAAGTATCCAAATTCATACAAGGGCCCTGGTGCCTAAGTGAACCCAACATCTACTCTTTCTTATGCTATGAAAAGTACAAAATGGTTGGGGAGCAGGTTACACATTTTGCATCAAGGGGCCAGAGCTCATGCCTCTAGTGGGTACCATGGTGGTGATATGAATACATTAACCATATAACACCCAATCATTTTGCTTTCTATTTTGAATGGCCTGAGAACCACGCTTTTTCTATGCTTCTAATATGGGATTCCTCACTATACTGATAGATATATATTGGAGGTGCAAGAACAACCAGATACCTTCTCAAAAGTAACATGCCTCATCCTTTTTGGACACCTTGATGCAACCTCAATGAGATTTTAAGCTACTTGAATCACTTGGGTGTAACTCAAAGATTGCCTGTGTTTTTAATGGTCCATATCTTTGTATTACTTACTTGACATCTTCACCTTCCAGGAGACGCCTGTAGGTTGCGATTTCTTGTTCCAGACGAGTCTTTACGTCCAAGAGGATTTTGTACTCGTAGCTCTGGCGTTCCATATCTGACCGTAAATCTGCAAGCTGAGCTTCCACACTGCTGAGCATCTCCTGGATCTGAGAGAGTTGCATACAATACCGGCCTTCTGTCTCTGCCAAGGTGCCTTCCAGCGCCGCTTTCTATAGTAAAGAGTAATGTTTAGGTTATACATTAATGTATTTGTTTGAACATTTAATGAATAATGTTGAAACCAGATTTCACCATGCTAAGTTGTGTCTGAAGTTCGATCTCCAGGCTTTGGAGGGTACGCCTTAGGTCGGTTATTTCTGTTTTGCTGGACTGGATCTGTTCACTGTGGCTTGCAACTTCCCTGTTCAGCTCCTCTGTCTATGACACAAATGTTGCATATGTCAGGTGATTATATTGCCACTTAAGACTATGCAATTATTAAACAACCTGAAGGAAAAATGTTTTATTTACCTTCTTAAAGTACCAGGCCTCGACTTCCTTACGATTTTTCTCAGCCAAAGATTCATATTGGTCTCTCACGTCAGACAAAATCTTTGTCAAGTCAATAGCTGGGGCAGCATCCATCTCTACATTCACATGGCCGCCAACTTGTCCACGGAGAGCGTTCATTTCCTATGCAATAAAATACAGTATGTATTATTTTTACCTGCATCTTTAATACTTCCTGCATGGACTGTTGTCTCCTAATAGTTATGGTGAACCATCCTTACCTCTTCATGGTTCTTCTTCAAGTAGGCCAACTCTTCCTTCAAGCTCTCGATCTGGATCTCTAGGTCTGATCTAGTAAGGGTCAGTTCATCCAGGACTCTGCGTAGTCCATTGATATCACCCTCAACATTCATGCGCATGGACAGTTCAGTTTCAAACCTGGTTAACAGAAGGCAAATTAAAATATAATTAATGACATAAAGATAGCATGCTATGAAGACATTGTCTGGTTTAAACAATCTCGATTACTTAGAAGTTAATTTGATGATAAGCTGCAAACAATTTGTGTCCACCTTCTTAATTTTCCAATGAACAGCTCTAATTTTCTTGCAGTGCCAAAACAGGTAAAATTAAGTGTTACATGCTTGCCATTTAAATTACTGGTTTGACGGTGCAATTCAGGATAGAATACAGAACAGATCCACCAGAGTAAGAAATTCTCTGATGCCGCTCTCCTCTCATTTCAAGAGGTGAGGATCTTTATCTGAAAATTATTTTTTATGCCATTATGAAAAATAATCATCTAAAACAGAGGTGTGGAACCTCAGGCCTGCGGGCATTTTACAGCTCTTGAAGACCTTTTATATTGCCCAAGGGTCAGATTCCCAGGGACCGCAGTGCTTGGGCCAGCAGCTGCATTTTGACAGCCGAAAGCCCTTTAATTTCTTGTTGCTCTCTGATCACACACACGCAGTGTTCTCTACTGAACGCTGAGGCGCGTGCAATGAAATATTATATCCTATCACCAGTGCTAACGTCAGGACGTACTTTGTGGGCGGAGTTAGGGCACGATATGTACAGCCCCTGAAGGATGGTATAAATATCCAAATAGACCTTGGCAGCAAAAAGGTCCCTCACCCCGATATAAAAATTAGCAAATAGGTTGACGAAAAAGTAATATTTGTTGTATACCCTTGTCAGATATTATAACCAGAAAGCAAATCTTACTTAGTCTTGAAGTCATCAGCAGCCAGCTTGGCGTTATCAATCTGGAGGAGAATGCTGGCATTGTCTGTAGTGGCATGGAGGATCTAAGAGTGAAAAAAAACAGATTCTGGTTATGTATAGATTTTTAATTTTTCTGTTGATATTTGATATAAAAATAGGGGCAGATATTGTCAGATGGCCTAGTAATTTAAGAGGCAGCTGCTACCTGAAATGCTTGTAAGGGGCTGAGCCAATGACTGTTGTGGCACAATTTACTGGCTAGAGAGGCAATGATGAGCTACTGGAGAACTAAACCCATTTTGCTGTCTTTGAAACACATTGACTGTGGGGCCAAAAGATGTATGCACCTAGTATCAAGAATTATGCAGCAAGTATATGAAAATAGGCAAGCATAGATTTGACACCTCCTTAATGTTACACAGACTACAATTTGATGATGAACGTAGTAGATACAGTATATTTACAATCTGTGTGGGATTTTTATAACAGAACCCTCCCATGGGGAGAATATTGGCAACTGGCAGCGCCTAAAGGCTTAGCAGCTAAGGCCTACAGGCCCTCATTTTGCTGCACGGAGACAACAGGTCCTTGTGCATTAGGCATCTTGGCTCAGTGGTCAGCATTGGAGTTCTGAACCATAATCAAACCAAATATAACACCTGTATGGACTTTTTTTGGTTCCTGAATATTTAGAATTGAGAGTCCTCAGTGGTTGATACCTTTTAATGGCTAACTGAAAAGATGGTGACAAATTACAAGCTTTCAAGACTACTCAGGTCTCAGAGACCTGGTCTGAAGAGACCTGAGTAGTCTAGAAAGCTTGCAATGTGTTATCATCTTTTCAGTTAGCCATTAAAAGGTATCAGCCACTGAGGACTCTCAATTCTAAATATTCTATCTACTGGCTAGCACGATACAAAGTTATACAGTTATACATCTTTCCTGTATCTAGACAAAAGTTCACTTTAAATTAAAATGTTGTAATTGTGTTTGTATTGGGGAGACTAGATTGTGAACCCCATTATTGATGACAATTTCTGTAAAAGTGCTTCATAATTTATTAAAGTTATATAATTAACCCAAAGCCCCTCACATATAACTGGCCATAGTGACATCATTGTTGTTATACTTGAGGTCCAATATTACGTTAGTTTGTCCTGCTTTGGAAGTAGGTTATTGTCTATTGTCTATTATTATTAAAGCTTCTACTTTTTTTTCAGCACCATGTTATCGTTAGCAAGATTATACGTTTGTATTAACAAGGCACCAGATGTATTATCATTTAATCTAAATGAAATAAATCACTTAGTATCCCTTGTGTTTAACTCACATTATCATACAGGTCTCATATTGATGACATCATCGGTATGTGTCATTGATGTGCGGATGTCATGGGAACATATTAACAGCTACACAATCAGTAAGTATCTAGTGATACCACCTAGTTGGGAAATTCTAGAGTCTCTCTTTCATTATACAGTATCTTCAATCTGCTAGACTAATATCTATAAACAACAAATCTGGAGTCATTTTCTGTAATTTTGGGGTGTACAGATGAAAATTATCAGCTGTACCTTCATATATATTCGTTATTTGAAACTCCACTTGATATCGTAAGATGTGTATTGTGCAGAGGAAATTATCTTGCATACATATTTAACTATCATTCTATTATGAGCTAAATCAACAAATTGTAAAGGCATTCCCAGATATTAGCACATGCATGTATGAGGGAATAAATGTTTGTCTTACCTTGTTGCGAAGATCTTCAATGACTTTGTAATAATGGCTGTAGTCATGATCTGGCCTTGGAGCTTGTTTCTCATACCATTGACGAATCTTAATCTCCAACTCAGCATTGGCCTTCTCCAGGGAGCGTACTTTGTCTAGATATGAGGCTAGACGATCATTCAGGTTTTGCATAGTTTGCTTCTCACCTCCTGCTAGGAGACCCTCTCCACTACCATGTCCACCTCCAAAGCCATAACCATAGCTAGATGAAAAACCGCCACCAACACCACTAGCTAGGCCACCAAATCCCCCACCAAAGCTATTTCCAAGAGCACTAGCCCCAGAGGAAAACACTCTAGAGGTGGAGATGGAGATATTTTTGCCACCACTGCCTCCATGGAGGCTAGGTGCCCTATAACTTCTGCTTGAGCCACCACCATGAACACCTAATCCTAAACCAGATGAAGATCCTGAGGATGTAGTGGACTGCCTAATGCTGTATGAGGAGGACATGATGTAAGTATAGCACCTGTCTTTCTAAGTGCTACCTGTGATGTTTGGTTAAGTGTAGGATAGCAGACCTTGCATCCTTCTCTTTATACAAGAGGATGTGGGTGTGACTTTTACGTAAGTTTTGGTCCTTCAGCAGAGTCATCAGCTTTGTTTTGCGTGCCAACATTTGTGAGAGAAGCGGGATTCATCATTACCTCATTTGTCTGGGAGACTAACTTGTACACGTTTCATCATATTACCCCCCTCCCCCTTCTATTCTTTACTTAAATCTTCTCAGACAAAGTCCTTTCACTCATCCAGGAGTTGGTATTGTATGTGTGTATTGCGCTAGTTCCTAAAACAAAAGCTGTGATTCACATTGAGTCAGGGAGGCTCCTGGCCCCAAGGCTATACTTTTGACATTCTTTTACATTAACCAGGTAAGAAATACGGTAATAAGGTGACCTCTCCCAATTCTGGAAAGTTTAGGAAATAAACTGAAACTGGAGAGTGTGTTACTGCAGACAACAATTCATGACTCCATGTTTACAATATTAACCCTTTAGTTCATTGGGAACAGGTAAATAGGCCGTCAGGTAACACTCATATTACACTTGAATCTATAAAATTAAAGTTAATGCACCACTCCAGCATTTTTTTTTTATTTCAGCACTGGAGAGGTGACACTAATGTAAGTTCCTTTATGTCGGGTGGCTGAGACCTCTGACGTATGGTCAAGCAGAAATTGCAGCCACAAGATGGGGAATCGGGATCGGAGCGTCACCAGTAAGAGCAGAAGATGGCGGATGGAAAGCACATTTCTAGGACAGGGAACATGGATTAGTGATACCAGTCCAGTGCAGAAATAAGAAAAAATGCTGGAGTGGTGCTTTAACATAACATATTGCAACTGGCACATCAATTTCTACCAGAACCATTAACAAACAAATATATGTATCTGGTCCCTGAAGTCCCCAATGTCACATATCCAAATATTACATATCATTATTGCCTCTACTATACATGTACAACCTCCACAGTGATTCCTATTTCATGTATTGTAAGCTAAATGAATAGACCCTTTTAATATTTTAGGCTACATGAATCTGGTGTTGGACTGTGTTTCCTTGGGCCCTCCCAATTATGATTGAGATGGTTTTGAGGCTCCCATGTCCACTTCTGCTTTGAAGGCCTCTTTCATATGGCCATTACACGTTTATTATGATTTGCAACCTAATATTTGCTTTTATCAAGGTACACACACTGGATGACTAAATATATGGGTGTCCCAAATATCCCCTGATTACCACAGGTGACGCAGGTTTTATGGTTTCTTGTAAGAAATAACGGTCTCCAAAGTCATTTAAAAATGAGGTTGTGTTCTTTTTAGGTCCACTGATATGTCAGAAACTGAGCCCCCCAGCGTATCTTCTTGTATACTGATGGGTCAGTCTCACCTTGAATGGTCAAGAGCTAACTGATACATAATCAATCTTCTATTCTATAGAAGAGGCTATACAGGAGTTGCTTTGCTATTGGTCACTAATTTTAAAAAATACATTACAATCCGCACATGAAGGTGAAGGGTGTGAAAAACTGGGCATATGTTCCAAAGGATGGGAGTCCCATGTTAACACGAGAGCATCAAAGGCCTCCTGCCTCGTTAGGTTTGCGACACACAAGTGGACAAGACAATGTCCAGGAAGACATTGTCTCATGACAGGTAGCACAATTATTATATCACTGCATCTCACTATTTTTGTTTGACCAATGAATAAGCAAATCATAAGACGCCTCAGATGTTTGTTTTGTCATGGCATAGGGGTAAGGTGAATATAGGTTTCACTATTTTCTGGGTGCACTAATCCCTTTTAATGGGAATGAAGGTGGGCATTTTTATTGCGTGGAGGCACAAGGAGACTTGCTTTTACTTTATTGGGACATAAAGGGTTATTGTTAACGGTGGGATGAAGTGGGTTTTCACACTGTTTTGGGACAGGAAGGAATTTTTAATAATCATAATACCTCCTTTCTGTCACAAAACAGTTAAAAAAAATACACTTCGTGTCTAACCACAAAAAAGGTATTATTATGTGATAGAGGCACTACGGTGCATATTTGGGTGGGCACCAAGGGAATTATTATTACTTTATAGGAGGCTCAATAGTAGGAATTATTTCTATGTGGATAAACACTGGGGGCATCATTACTCTGTAGGGGCTCAAAGGTAGATAATAGCATCTGAGGCACAACTAATGGATGGATGGGGCACAAAATATGATACTATCTTATTGGCACTATCATTTTAGAGGCAATATCTAACTAGCAATATTGTATTTAGGGCTGCTGTATGTTTGGCACTAGTTTTGGGGGTATTGTAAATACAGTATTTGGAGGCATTCTGCAACAGGTACAGTTATAGGGGCAAATGGGTCATCGTCAAGCATAGGATTGGAGGTAAGGGCAGGATAGGCAGCCTGTCTAGGTTGGGAGATAGTAGGGAGAGTGCTGGAAAAGTGAGGAACCATAGACATCTGGGCAGAAAAATCTGCCTACAAAAGTTATGGCTAAAAAGAGTTCACGGTGGCATGTCCAGATGAAAAAAATGGGAACATAAGCAACACAAAAACAACTCAATCTGTGAGTCATTAGATATAACTATACTGTATTTTCTCATTCTGTCTGCAATGTGTCTGTGTAGAACTGATATCTACTAATATATGGTTATTGTATGGTGGTAATAATGGTCCCAGTATAGTGTTTTTTATTTAGTAACAGCATTGTAATATTATTCAGTCGCTGTGTATAGGCAATGGTAAAGATCATGGTGTGGAGGCAAGCTAGGACTGGCCCACAGGAAAGCAGGTAATCGGCCCGGTGGGCCCCTGTGTAGGAGTGTGCTCATCAACCCCTACAAGAGCAGTGTTTGGCACCATGCACTTACTGCAATAAGTACAGGCAAGGGCAACATCCCATCATGCATTTAACAAACTACATAGTTTTTTATTAGAGACGTGTAGAGGTCCGGGTGGCAGGCTGGTGAACCCTACACTTGGCGTAGTCGGCAGGATGCAGTCTCCGAGCGCAGACAGTGGTGCCCCAGATCAGGGTAGAGCTGTAAACTCAACAAATGATGAGGGTCCCCGTACCAGCATATCATTGGGGGCCATGCTGAACAACCTGCCTAGGTTTTCTGGCTCCAATACTATGTTATGGAGCTGGAAAGAGCGGATGCGGGGGCTCTTTCGGATGCACCCAATGACCCCTGATCTGGAGGCCGAGGTGGCACTCATGGCACTGGACGGGGAGGCGCGGAGGTCAGTGATGTTGAAACCTCCGGGGCACCGCAACACATTTGAAAAAGTGTTACAGATAGTAGAACAGACCCATGGGGACCCTACTAATGTGGGAGAGTTAAGAACCCGTTTGTTTAGTCGGATGCAAATAGAGAGGGAGACGATCACAGAGTATATGAATGTCCTTCACGAGTTGCATACGGCTATAGAAAGAAAGGACGGGGTAGGGGCAGGACCTGTTGACATTACCCTACGTGACCTACTGGTGACTGGTTTGCGAGATCCATTAGTCAAACAGGCACTGCGGGAACAGATCAGAATGAATCCCCGAATAGATTTTTCAGAGACGGGGAGTCAGGCACGTGCTCGAGAGCAGGAGCAGGGGATGACGGTCCGCGTGGGGAAAGTCCGAGGTGTGGAGGCCTCCACGAGTGTAGTCGAGGAGCCTCAGTGGGTGGAAGAGATGAAGCAAGAGCTGAAAAGTATTAAGGGCGAGTTGGCCGAAGTAAAGAGAAGAACCGGGACTGGACGACCTAGCTTTAACCCCGGCTCTTGGGGATCACGCTCCCCGCGGGGTGGTCAACCTACACAGGCCCGGTGTTTTGAGTGTGGAGAACCAGGCCACTTTGCCAGAGAGTGTCCACAGCGTGGGAGATACCCACCCCAGCTGCCATTAAACTAAAGGGCTCAGGGCTGGGGGGACGTCGCTCAGAGCCAAAAACCACAACTAGTGGTGGTGGAAGTCCCGAAGATTTGGTAGCAAAATGTCCGGTGGTTTGGGCAGAAGTGGAGGGCCGGGCCGTCCGGTGCCTGGTGGACATGGGGTCACAAGTAACCACTATGCCCGCAACGTACTTTCAACAGAACTTACCGGAAGCAGCAAAGCCTCAGTGGGGGCCCGTGATCAGACTAGTAGCTGCCAACCAACTGCCGGTCCCAGTTGCCGGTGTGGTGTGGGTGCAAGTGACACTGTGCGGTAAATCCCTTGGTCACAGAGGGGTGGTACTGACTCAAGGAGAAGCTGATACGCAACACCCCGTCATCCTAGGCATGAATGTTCTACGAGAGTTCGGCAACCTACTGCTCAATGACCCTACACAGAGGATACTGAAGCAGTGGGGTTCTCGCACAGCCCAGGGACAGGTATTCCAGCAGCTGGTGCGGGGAGCACGGGTACATCAGGACCGCCAGGAAGGCGAGGCTCTGGGTAAGGTCATCACGCCAGCGACTCCCCTGCTTGTGTTACCTCCTGGACAGACTGTGGTGGCCCTGACCATTTGAGCCCCGATACCCTTGGAGGGTGTGGAGGTGCAGGTGGAGCCATGTCACTCGGAGCGCTTACCTCCTGGCATACTGGTGGCCTGTTCCCTGGCTAACGTGCAAAAAGCAGCCGTCCTGGTACGCTGCGTTAACCTTGAAGACCGAGACACTGTTCTGAAAGCACGGACTGTACTGGCCAAACTAGTAAGGCCTTTAGAAGAAGTGCTGCCAGCTCCGGCGGTTCAATTATGAGTACACCCCGAGGATCCTTGGGAAGTAACAGTACGAACCTTACAGGCCCACGAAGTCTTGGCACAAGAGAAGAGCCGAAATATTTTGGAGCAGATGCGGGCCAAGCTTTCTGGATTAACTGCGGCCCAACTCTCACAGATAAAAACATTGCTGGGACAGTACCATGAAGAATTTGCTAGTCATGAGGACGATTTTGGGTGTACCACCACCATCACTCATGAAATCCCCACAGCAAGAGCGGCCCCTATCCGGGAACGATATCGACAGATTCCGCCACAACTCTATCAAGAGGTAAAAACTTTGCTGGCCCAAATGCTGCAAAAAGGGGTGATACGGGAAAGTCAAAGCCCCTGGGCGGCCCCAATCGTGTTGGTCTGGAAGAAAGATGGTACACTACGATTCTGTGTGGATTATCGTAAACTGAATGCTTGCACTATTAAGGACTCATACCCGCTGCCCCGCATAGAAGAATCCCTGTCCGCCTTGGGGAAGGCAACATATTTTTTGACCCTGGACTTGGCCAGTGGGTACTGGCAGGTGCCCATGTCAGAAGAAGATAGGGCCAAGACGGCGTTCATATTGTCCATGGGACTGTTTGAGTTCAATCGGATGCCGTTTGGGCTGGCCAACGCCCCGGGACCTTTCAGCAATTGATGTAGCGATGTCTGGGAGATCTCAATTTTGAGGCCACGTTGATCTACCTGGACGACATCATTGTCTATGCCGCCACCTTCAAGGACCACCTGAAGCGGTTGGGACAGGTACTCAGCCGGTTGCAAAAGTATGGGTTGAAGGTGAAGCCTCAGAAATGCCACCTATTTCACTCTCAGATTTAGTATCTGGGTCATGTCGTTTCGGCAGAGGGTGTGAGGCCATCCCGGGAGAAGGTTGCTGCTCTCCAGGAATGGCCTACCCCCGAGACGGTGAAAGATGTGCAGGCTTTTCTGAGGTTAGCCGGATATTACCGTCGCTTCGTAAAGAATTTTGCATGTCGAGCTCGAGCCCTGCACGACCTACTGAAGGGGGCTCCCGCTGGGGCCAATGGGCGAAAAATCCAGTGGCAACACCCTCAGGAAGAGGCTTTCCGAGACCTCAAGGCTGCACTCTCGGATGCCCCAGTGTTGGTTTATGCGGATTTCTCTCAGCCGTTCATCTTGCACACTGACAGGAGTCTTCACGGGCTGGGGGCTGTGTTGTCACAGGTTCAGGATAGCCGGGAGAGGGTGATCGCATATGGAAGTCGCTCACTCCATGACTGCGAGCGTAACCCTGACAATTTCAGCTCTTTTAAGCTCGAGCTCCTCGCAGTGGTGTGGGCTATGACGGAGAGATTCGCAGAGTACCTAGCGGGCTCCGAGGTGGTAGTATGAACTGACAACAACCCGCTGGCTCATCTGGAAAATGCCAAATTGGGGGCTCTGGAACAACGATGGGTGGCCCGGATGGCGAAGTATAATTATAAGATTATCTACAAAAGAGGGGCCGAGAATGTCCATGCAGATGCCCTCTCCAGGATTCGACATACAACTCCAGGGCAGAATCGAGACGAAGAATTGGAAGGGGAGGAAATCCCATTCGCTCTCACTGCTACCGTGCTCACAACTGGCAATAAAAAGATATCTTCATCTGAGACCCCAAGGGGCATACTGGAACAATCCCGGGATAAGTGGATACAGCAGCAACAAGAAGACGAAGAGGTTGGCCTTCTCAGGACATGGGTCGCCGCTGGGCAATTACCCACTGACTCTCAACGGCAAAATTTGCCTCAAGACCTGTTGCTTATGCTGCGACAATGGGACAGGTTGGTTATCCGAAAGGGATTATTGTATTGTAAAATTACATCACAAACAACCTCAATGACGGTTTGGCAGGTGGTTACGCCAGGAGCCAAACTTCACGTATTGGTTCGGGAGGCTCACGAAAAAGGGGCCCATTTCGGAACAAAAAAAAATTTGCAATGGCTGCAACAGAAAGTTTACCACCCGCCGCTTGCCAGCTGTTGTGCACGAAATTTGCCGGACCTGCCAGTTGTGTGAATTAGCCAAACCACCCGCTCAGCGAGCTGCAACACAGACTATTGTGACCTCAGCGCCTCTTGAGCTCCTGACGGTGGATTGTTTGACCATTGGGCCCGAATTTCAGGGATACAAATACTGTCTCGTTATGGTAGATCATTTCACTAAGTTCGCTGTGGTCACCCCCACTCGGGATCAGACTGCAGAGTCAGCTGCCTCCGCAATTTGTAGAAACTTTATACAAGTATACGGCTGTCCTCAACGAATACTTTCTGATCAGGGAGCATGTTTTTTGGGAAAAGTCATGGAAAAACTACATCACCTCTATGGAATTGACAAATCCCGGACCACACCGTATCACCCGCAAGGGAATGGGGCTTGTGAACGATTTAATCGGACATTGATTCAGATGTTGCGCACTCTGGAGAGTGACAAGAAGGCCCGTTGGCCAGAATATTTTTCCGAATTAGTTTGGGTCTATAACAATAGGGTACATCAAGTGACTGGCTATACCCCCTATTCCCTGTTGTTTGGGGGAGAAGGTAAAGGGATCATGGAGGTGGAGTTAGACCCCGAAGAACCTCAGCCCTGGACTGGGGTGTCGTCTTGGGTCCGAAATCATCGTCATCGGCTGCAAACTCTTCACTGAATTGTACACACCAAGCTCCGAGACTGGGAGCACCCAGGGAAGAATACATCCCTGCCTCCTCACCTCCAAAGCGGGGACCGAGTGCTTGTGCTAGATCAACGCCCCCAAAACAAACTGGAGCCACGTTGGGAAGAAAGTCCTTATCGGGTCTTACGCTGTATCCATCCAGACGGACTGGTGTGCGAAATACGACCTGAGGAGGATGAAACACTGCCCACTCGTGTTGTGCATCGTAATATGTTACGCCCATGTACTTCCTCTGACCCGAAGAAACCGGAGCCTACCCCGTCGACATCCGAACCGTCTTCCGTATGTTGGGACCCGGACGACGACGAAGATTGTCTCCCAGGTCCCGGAGGCCCTCCACGCAGTAATGAATCATCTGACACAATAAGCCCACCCGTACCAACCAGCCAACCGATGTCCACCACCCCAGATGACTCTACCCCAGTTGAACTTAGACGCTCCGAGCGGTCAACAGCCGGCAAACCCCCCCCCGAATGATATGAGCAAGATCAATTCATATGGCAATGAACATTGAAACCCCTACAGACCATGCTCAATAGACTAAGGCCCTCGCCCGAGGACTGGCGAGCTTACAGGGTGCGGGAGTGTGGGGAGGAGGACTCCTAGACAGTGAATGGGCAGGTACCCAGGGGACCGCCATCAGGGTTCCTGAGGGAACGATACTCGGAGGACAGTAAAAGGAAAGACATGACTGAAGTTGTCAGGAAACAGGGGGCAGGGCAAGTTTAAAGGGAGCAGGGGGCGAGCTGAAGCGGCAGTTGACAGAGAGCCGGACAAGAGACAGGGAGCCGTGTGAGACAGAGAGAACCGAGGGAGCAGACGGTGTGTTGTGGAGAGACCGACAGGGGCCTGTGAAAGGAAAGCTGCGGACTCACCGACACGTGAGACTTGAGAGCCGGTCACCGGTGGCCGCTCCCCTCATACGGTCGCATATAGCCGCACCCGCTGTTTCCCGCCCTGTTGTGGCAAGTCCACGACCTCTACTGAGCGCTGCGACGACAGACCATTCCTTTACAGCGGTCAGGACACTGCCCCCCTGCCTTCTCCCTCAGCTGCGGCCCTTTCATGACCGGGCCCAGGAGGCGCCACCTCGCTACAGGTGGCAGGAGAGGCCCTTGTCCGGTTTGCTAAGGGGCCCCAAGCAGAGGTTGGTGAACGGTTATATTTAGAGACTGCGTCATAACTCCGCGGTGAGACGAGAGCCGCAAGGAGACGCCTGTTGCGCCCCACTGGCATCGTTTCTTCAGGGCCTGTTGTGCCCCACCGGCATCGTCTCTTCAGGGCCTGTTGCGCCCCACCGGCCCAGTTTCTTCAGGGCCTGGTGTGCCCCACCGACATCGTCTCTTCAGGTCCTGTTGCGCCCCACCGGCACCATTCCTTCAGGGCCTTTTGCGCCCCACCGGCATTGTTTCTTCAGGGCCTGTTGCGCCCCACCGGTATCGTCTCTTCAGGGCCTGTCGAGCCCTGTTCCGTTCCGGAATATCAAGGCGTCAAGACAGCCGCATAAGCGACCCCTACGCGGCCACGCGTGTGATCCTAACAGACCCCCTGGAAGGATAAGTTTAATATAGGAGATAAGGACCCGTAGTTTGGTCATACGTGGCCTATAGCACCCGGGCAAACCGGGTTAATCGCATTACAATAAGGAAGTGTTGTTAGGACTGTTGAGTCCCTGCGTGGACTAGTTTGTTGTTAACACTTTTGGTATGCTCAATATAGCCCCAGCGGCTACAGTTTATAAAAGTTTATTCCACAAACCACACTCAGTCTCGTGTCTCGTCACTGCATCCTGCGAACCTGCTGAACCCTACACTACCAACAGATTTGTAATAATGCACTGCTTTTTCGATGATTACTTCGCCCCACACACACACACACCCATGATACACCATTTGAAAGGTAAACTTACTCCCTTCAGCAAGAAAACAGCCAAACAAACCACGCATCCATGATTTTATCACTAAATACAGTTTAAGCATTCATTTTCATAAACCTGCAGAAAGACACAATGAACTGCAGGTGGCACCTCAACCGGAAAACATTTTTTGGCCTCTACTTATCAAACCAATTTATTATATTAACAATCTACATATATAAATACCTGTCTGTGTTCATCATGTCATGAAATACATTTACATTTGACCAGCTTGCTTTTTCTGAAATTGCCTGC
This sequence comes from Dendrobates tinctorius, assembly GCF_039654945.1. NCBI lineage: Eukaryota > Metazoa > Chordata > Amphibia > Anura > Dendrobatidae > Dendrobates > Dendrobates tinctorius. The sequence goes on from NW_027361700.1 coordinate 30,220,381, forward strand.
GCCCCCGACAACCAATGTCCGAAAATTTTGCACGGGCCAAGCTAGTTTAGTACTATTGTTTTACATGTTTGTTTCATTGTAAGCAATAAAGACTACCCTGGCAGCAGCATTTCTCCTGCTCTAGGAAAGAGACAAAGTTGTCACGTTTATTTTCCCTCAGATCTGCCATGACAAGACTATGGGGCTGACCACACACACTTTCGTTTGGAACTAATGTAATCGAAATTGGTGGGTTTAGCCAATTAATATTTTTTGACCTAATGTGCAGCTTTGATTTTTCTGTATCTCAAAGTACCATACCCTAGTAAATTCTTGTATCTTGACAAATGCCTACTTGTAATGAGTGTGTTTCTTAAATGGAAAGACAATAACAGACCAAATAAATCAAACACTTCACCTTCGTTGAACAGGACTGCAGATACAATAGAATGGAGTGCAAAGGCATTTTGATTACTGTCACTTTAACAGGAACAGTTTCAACTAATAAAATGAGGGATTATTCATGAATGTAGCAGAATAAGCAAAGCAGAATAAACACTATCCAATATAGCAAATCCTCTTGCTGAAATCGTTGTCCTTTTCACAGAGGCCACATCAACAGTATGTTATCACACACAATCTCACATAAACTCTCTGTTCTTCCTGCCACGTGTCAGGCATCACCTACACTCTAGAGTTTTGCCTTTTCAATCAAAATCCCATTCTCATGACTCTGTTTGTCTTCACAGTATTCTACATCTTTAAAAAATCAGTCTCCAACATGTTGTCTATAAATCACTGATTCCAAGCAATCTCATAAGGTGTTATCTCTTTGTTACCTTTCCTTGCATGTCAAGGGTTTGGTCAAGATTTCTACTTCTACCTGTTATCTCTCAGTTCTGTCCAATCAGCAATTTCTCTAAAAGACACATAAGGGTACTTCACACATAGCGAGATCGTTAGCGAGATCGCTGAAACATCACAAGTTTTGTGACGCAACAGCGACCTCGCCAGCAATCTCGCTACATGTGACACATAGCGGCGACCGGCCCCCCGCTGCAATATCGCTGATTGCGCTCGAATGTCCTAGGCCATTTTTTGATCATTGGTGTCCCGCTGGTCAGCATGCATCGCTGTGTTTGACGCCATAACAACGACAAGAGACCTCGTTGGCGACTCAGAACTCAACGCTGAAGCACGCTTATCGAGGTCTGAGTCGTCAGGATAGCTGCTGTGTGACAAGGTCCCAACGACCGCCGAGGTCGTTATACGGATCGCCGTATCGTTGCTGCATCGTTGATTAGATCTGCCTGTTTGACAGCTTACTAGCGACTATGTAGCGACATACCAGCGATCCTTACCAGGTCGTATCATTGTCGGGATCGCTGGATCGTCGCTATGTGTAACGGGACCCATGGACCGCTCTCCAGATCTTCTCCAGATACAAACTCGCAGTTCTGTAGTTTATCTCCTTGTTCTTAACTATCTAGGTTTAACACTAGGACACCAAACCAACTGTTTGCTCAACACAGTCCATTAAAGCTTAAAATCTTACTAGTGGGCCACACCTCAGACCTACATGACAAGCAGAGTATACTGTAATCTCTATTAGCCTACAGAAATCGTGTGTACCTTTACAGGACCAAGCTACAGCCTCACCTAGGTTTGAATACACCACCTTAACCCACTGCTACTCATAGTCATAGCAGACTCTACTGAACTAACCACTGGATACACAATACACTTAAGCCATTAGCGATGAGGCAGTAGCCCACCTCCTACAAGCTACCACTCTATTATCCCCCAGGCCACAGTAAATCACTTGTTACCTCACTATCCCCTAGTGACATATTCACAAAGTTTCACTTGGCAAAGCAGCAGTACTGCTATCTGCGAAAGAAAAATGTATGGTTACAATTAAGTAGATGATCCCTTGTCAGAGTTCCTCTCAGTCCTCTTAGTCATATCTCCTGACTTTGGGTTCACCACCACCCTAACAACCTTTTGCTCCTTTTCTGCCTCACTACAAAGAAACAGGTGATCTAGATGCCAGACTACGGTCTGGCTCCTCAATCGGTAAACAACATATTCCTAGAATGGTGCAAACCTTCATCTTTATATGGTTTGTCCTATCCTACCGGACAGCGTGGACATCAAACGTTGCTACGCCCCCTTTCTCCTTTTTATCCTTTGGTCATCATATACTCAAGGGTTGTGCAGGGCACAACCTACATCAAATTGGAATCCATATTTCATCATCATTATGAACATATATCTCCTAAAATGTTCTTTTTCTGAGTGCACACTTTATAGTGTTTCCTTGAGTGCCTGTCGTAATTTTACCTTCTGAGCATTGCTACCAGGAAACAGGTAAGGTCTTGCCGCCTCTTTCTCTGTTTTTTGCTCCTGCTGATGTGGCGATTATAATAATAAAATATTTCATACTTTGCATTTGTATGGTATTTGTATTTCTGCTGTGGTCAATAAGGCTGTGAGGTGTGGCCTTGTATTCAAGAGCAATTATAAGAATGAAAAATCAACTCATTAAAACCCACAATATGAAATAATCCACACATGAGTAATCCACACAACCTATCATATCATTATGTACTCAGATCATTCAATACAATGCTGCATAAATACATTCCACACCAAATAATGGAAGCTCCATTGTGTTCTTGATCCATTGTGATTAGCATTTGGCTTTCTGTTTATTTCCTATATATCACATTATTCAATTCATGTACAACATTCTGAAGAGGCCTGACTTACCAAGACAGCCCCTACTAGTCCCCTATGAGGCCTCCTGCTCACCAATAATGCTAAAACATTGCCCAAATGATACCACCGTATTGTCCAAGTACTAGTATTATACTGTGCCTAAATAATAGTGCTATTTAATGCCATATGGTCCCAAAGTCATCCGGATCATGACATCATGGCATAATGTAGTATAGTGTGAGGCAGTGACCAGTGACATATGCGAGAGTCGCTATCCCCCCCCCCAGGATGCGCATGGAGGTGTATTGAGGCCGAGGGAGTGCATTGCAGTCACAGGCATAGCTGTGATTGCACTGCAAAAGTAAATGTTGGTCGTGGGCAAGCTATTTGTCCAAGGCAGATTTAGGAAAACCTGCTCTGGGCTTGTCACGGCCGCCGTCCCTCCTCCACATACTCACCTCCCCGCTCCAGCGCTGCAGCATCTCTCCGGCAGACGGCCGTGGCATCCTGCTCCTGTCCTGACGGATCCGTGGCCGACGGCGTCACTGCATGCTGTGCACAAGCGCCGTAGGCCGCGTCTTCTCCCTCTTCCTTGAGCTCCAACAGTGCCCTGACCCGGAAGCACCGCCGGACCAATGAGAGGCGATACCCGGGTATATCAGGCCGCCCTCCTGTAATGTAGGTGCCTGATCCTTGTGTTTCATTTCACGTTAGGCCCACTCAACATTGTCTCCTGCCCTTACACACATTTTCTGGCTTGTGTTCCTGCAGCCCTACTCCTGACCCGTCTCCTGTGTCCTGGCTTCGTCCTGCTACCCATGCCTTCCACCTGCAGTCCTGCTCCTGTCCTGTCCCCGTGTCCCTGCTCCGTCCTGTCTCGTGGTCCTCCTGCAGCCATACTCCAGTTCCCTCCTCTCCCGCTCCATCCTAGTGCCCAGTATTCTGTCGGTCCCGTGCCTTCTATGCTTCCCTAAAGAGCTGCCCCGCTTGGTACCGGCTATCGTGGTACCCGAACCACAGGGCCTGCTCCTAATGATCCCTGTATAGGGGTCAGCTCCACCTGGTTGCTCATTCGGGGCCCCTCGATGCCACGATCCAGAGGGTCCACTCCTGTAGGCTTGCCTCGCCCAGCCGTAACAGGGCTTTTGTTTTTGAAACGGACTACAGGATGGTAGTGGGTTAGTCTGTTTCCTTCACAGACAGGTTTTCTATGTGGCCTATGGCCACAGGTTACTTGTAAGAGCCCCTGCAGTAGAGGGTTGGGTGTGCCAGTTTGGTCTGGCATAGAGCTCCACCTGTGTGAGGTAAGACAGCCAAGCAAAGCCAAAAGGCTTGGCATCCTTAGCATGCATGGTGGTGCAGTCATCCATGGCAACTGGTCATGAAGGTACACTGTCTTGTGCCCGGTTGTGAACCAGAGGTGGACTGTCTTGTTCCCAGCTGCAATCCGGAGGTGGGCTGTCTTGTTTCCCGGCTGTGAACTGGAGGATATTGTGTGCTGTGTATTTATGTGAGTGCGCTGAACATTGAAAGAGATGTTTTGCTTTGAACTTTGCTGGGTCACTGCCTCGTCACTGCTCAGTGTGGATACCGCTGCACTACAATAGCAAAAAAATATACAATAACAAGAAATTTCTATAGCGATTATCTCCTAAGTTTTAGGCTAGGGCAACAACACTTGGCTGCATGACAATGAATTGAAAGTGATGAAAGCACAAGAAAACATTTTGAAAGCTCAAGTTAGCATGAGTATGCTACGACAGAAAACCAAAACTATGACTATTATGTGGCGCCCCCAGGAGTATGGTCACCACAGTGGCTTTGCCTTCCTCCAGGGGAGGGTAATGCCAGGCTTGGAGGCAATGATGGGTCTCTCTCGCAGTCAATCCATACATGCAACACAGTTCCACTCCAGGCCAGCAGGGGGAACTCTGAACCAGGATGAAGGGGAGGAGTGCTCTCTGAGGGCGAAGAGGAAGGAGGGGTCAGTTAGTCTGCGGAGGGTGAAGTGTGCAGACGTGTAGAGAGTACCTGGAGGTTGAGCTAGGGAAGGAGAGCTCCCTCGCAGTGAGAGCGCAAGAACTGGAGCCTGCTCTCCACGGCTGTACGGACACTAACGGTCCTACAGCAGATACCAGAGGAGTAGGAGGTTGTAAATGCCCTACTCCCATCTAAGACTTAAGGCACAACAGCAGCTTGGATAGAGAGCCAGGACTCAAGAGAGGAGTCCCCGAGAGAGGCTACAGCTGTCTGCCGTGCAAGTAAGGTTCTTGGGAACATCTCACAGGAGGAACTTCAGAGTAACTTAGCACTGGAGTACTTCATTCAAACAAGCGCTAGGAAGGAGACTGCACAGCCCGTCTGCTGAGAAAGAATCCCTGAGTTGCTTCCAGGCTAGCCTGCTCCGTTACCATCTGTAATCAGGACCCTGGACTGCAGTTATCAAGTAAAGGTACAGAAATTGCACCCCGCTGTGTCTTGTCTGCTTCCTACCCTTACGGCACTGCTACATTCCCGTGCCAACCACCTCTACACTGCCCTGGGACTATAGCTTCACCTGTGGGGAGCTTTTACACCCTTGCTGCACCCTACCATCAGTCCCAGCGGATCTGTCTGCAGTGTCGGCTTAACACCTCCCTTGCCGAACACCACAGGTGGCGTCACAAACTATTCCATTTCATTAACTACATTCCCCCATTACTTGGGCGCCCAGGGCCATGGACCGGGTCACCGCTGCTGTGACACATCCCGCTGACACCTGCCCGGTACCGAGTACCCCACAGCCCTGGGAGGGCGACCCAATTTGGCGTCATGAACAGGATTACGGAGCCCGGTATCCCCAGGTCCTGTGTGCCATAGACTGTGTTTTTGCAAAAAGACTGTGTGTGAAAATTGGCGCCAGTTGCTGCCATTGCCGCGCTGCTTGGCGCGCGCGGGAAGAAAGAGGGGCAGGCCGTCATGGGCGGAGCCTGCCACCGAGCACGAAGAAGTGAAGTGCCGTGTGGGAAGAGAGGACAGCGCACGAGAGGAGGACGAGCTGAGGCCTACAGTACAGAGCGTCGGGCCTGTGAAGCGGCCACCAGTGAGCTCACATAACCACAGGCCCTGGCTAATGTTAACTAGGGGGGAAGAAGATGTCCGCGCCATACGGCGATGCAGCGGCAGGCGCCGTTGCCATCCCCGTAGCACCGCCAGAAGTAGCGCCCGCCACAGCGGTCTCCATAATGCCACTGTCTATGCCCTATATACCGGGAGCGGCCTGGCTACCGCAGTACTCGAGTGAGTCGCATACCCTGAGTGAATTTAAAGAGAGACTGTGCAGTTTGTTTAAAGTATACCCTCTGTCTGAAAGCCAGAAAGTGAATATCCTGATTGGACAGCTAACGGGTGCAGCACAGAGAGAGGTGAAAGCCTGGCAGGACACTGATATAGAGAATGTTGCAAAGATCCTGGCCAAGCTGAGAAGCACCTTTGACACAAGCACTGCAGCTGAAATCAAGATGACGTTCTTTGGCTGTAAACAAAAGGTGCAGGACATTATCAGGGATTATGCTCTCAACCTGCAGGAGGCGCTGCGAGCCGTTAAGCAAGTTGATCCTGACAGTGTGAAGGAGGAAGATAAACTGTTAAAGGAGCAGTTCATTGAAGGACTCCTGTCTAGTACCCACAGAGGACAGTTGCGTATTATAACCCTGCAAAACCCTGATCTGGACTTTGCTGATTTTAAGGACAGGGCTATTTGGGTACTGCAGGAATCCACTGACAGCCGTCCAGCGCCCCCTAGGCACCCAGCGATCACCTACCATCAGGAAGCAACATCTTTCCCTTCCATCCCTGTGGAGGCTGATGCACAGACTCTGGATAAAGATCCAACTGAGGAGCTGCGTCTTCAGGTCCAGGAGTTGACCAAAGGGATGGCTGCACTTACCAAGACGTTGCAGTCCCTGCAGGTGTCCTCCAAGGAAAAGATCCAGCTTGCTTCCAGTCCAGAGGATGCCCCATGGCTCCGGAGGAGGAGAGCCCCGCCACTTCGAGGGAGGAACAACGATCGCTATGACCAGGACGGACGTCCCATCTGTCGTCGCTGCTACAAGGCCGGTCATCTTGCAAGATATTGTCCTTTAAACGAGCAACCCCTGGGGCAGAGGGCCAACCCTCAGGAATAGGATCCCCAGGCCCAAAGAACTGGAGAGCCAAGTATGTGGGAGGGAGACCAATCCTTCCTGTGGTGATTGACGGCATCCGCATGAACGCTTTGCTGGAAACTGGCTCCCAGGTGACCACGATGCCGTACATTTTGTACAAGAGGTATTGGGCTGATTCAGAACTTACCCGTGGCCCAACTGATAAACTGACAGTAGTTGCTAGTAATGGTCAGTCTTTACCGCAGATAGGATGTAAAGAAATTACTGTCAAAGTGGAGCGGGTAGAGCTGAAATATCAGGGCCTGATAGTTGTTGATATTGATCGACGTGAATGTAATCCCATGATGACTCTTGGTACAAATGTAATTGAAAACTGTCTGTCCAAGGTTATTGTCTTGTTGCAACAGGTGGCTGAGACAGCTGGTTCCAGTGAACAACGAGTCCTGCAGAAGGAGATCCGAGCCCTGATGCAAAGACAACAGGTAGAACTCTCTGGCGGAGAAATTGGCAGTGTCAGAGTGAGTGACCCCTTCCCCATTGCAATACCCCCCAGATGTGAAATGTTGGTTTGGTGTCGGGCAGCTATAGGTCTTAGAGGGAGAGATTACCCGGCGTTGGTAGAACCAGTATACTCCGAGAGCAGGCCCACTGTCCTGACAGTCAGAGGGGTGGTTGACGTACGAAAGGGGAGAGTACGTGTACGCCTTTTGAATTGTGGGGAAGAGGAGGCCACGATACCTCGGTACGCCACAGTTGCTAAGCTGCTCACAGTTAATAACAACTCTTTGCAGGCAGCAGAGCCCTTGGTCTCATCCGATCAGGTGGAGGACAATGACTCTGTGAAGCAGACGGAGGAGTGGTGCCAGCAACTGCAGGTGGGTACTGATTCTACACCTTCATACCAGAAAAATGGGGTTTACAGAGTGACACAAGAGTATGAGCGGGTATTCAGCAAACACCCACTAGATTTTGGGCAGGCAAAAGGGGTTCAGCATCATATCCCCACTGGAGACCATCCACCCATAAAGGAGAGGTACAGACCTATACCCCCAACAGAATACCAGTGTGCTAAGAGTATGTTGAGAGAGATGAAGGAGGCAAGGGTCATCAGAGACAGTTGTAGCCCCTGGGCAGCTCCAATAGTGTTTGTAAAGAAAAAGGATGGTACCATGAGAATGTGTGTTGATTACAGGAAAATTAACAGCATTACACATAAAGATGCCTACCCATTACCTAGAATTGAGGAATCATTGGCTGCACTTAAAACTGCTAATTACTTTTCCACCTTAGATCTCACTAGTGGGTATTGGCAGGTTCCCGTGGCAGAGGCAGACTAGGAGAAAACAGCATTTACCACTCCAATGGGTCTTTGTGAGTTCAATTATATGCCATTTGGGCTCTGCACTGCTCCAGGAACATTTCAACGGCTGATGGAGTGCTGCCTGGGACACATGAACTTTGAGACGGTCCTGTTGTACCTGGATGATGTCATTGTTTTCTACAAAACCTATGAAGATCATCTGGAGCACCTGGCTGAAGTGTTTGAAGCTTTGTCCAATTTTGGCCTGAAGGTGAAGCCCTCCAAGTGTCACCTCCTGAAGCCCAAGGTGCAGTACCTCGGTCATGTGGCCAGTGCAGAAGGAGTGGCACTAGATCCTGATAAGGTCACGGTCATCCGGGACTGGCCGAAGCCCAGCAACCTTCATGAAGTACGCCAATTCCTTGGACTGGTAGGCTACCAAAGATTCATCAAGGGCTTTACTGAAATAGCCACCCCTATGCAAAATCTCCTGGTGGGGCAGTTCAAGAAGACCAAATAGAAAAGTTCCACCTTTGAATGGACTGAAGAGTTGGAAAGGTCCTTCACCAGATTGAAGATGGCTCTCAAAGGAGACGAAGTTCTGACCTACCCAGATTATGACAAACCCTTTGTGCTGTACACTGATGCCAGCAACGTGGGACTAGGAGCAGTACTGTCGCAGGTACAGAATGGGAAAGAAAGAGTGATCTACGCCAGCAGGAAGCTGCGCCCCACTGAAAGGAACCCTGACAACTATAGTTCTTTCAAGCTGGAGTTCCTTGCCATAGTCTGGGCTGTCACCGAAAGGTTCAAACATTACCTAGCCTCCGCCAAGTTTACTATCTTCACGGACAACAACCCGTTGACGCATTTGGACACCGCAAAACTAGGTGCACTGGAACAGCGATGGATGGCTCGGCTATCGAACTATGAGTTTACCATCAAATACCGGGCAGGGCACAAGAATGCCAATGCTGATGCGCTGTCCAGAATGCCTAACCTACCAGATGCCGGAGAAGACCCTGAGGATCTTGAAGAGATAGAGCTACCTCCCTTCCACCGGCCACTTGCGGCCCAGCATGCTCAAGGAGTAAGAAACAGACGGTCTGGATTGAAGGAGGTCACCCTGAACCCATTGCCCCATCATGATTGGGCAGAAACGCAAAATAGTGACCCTGCAGTCCACCTGGTGAAGGAGCTGCTGACACGAGCTGACTCGCGTCCAGAGTCGGATGCTCATGAGGAAACTCAGCAGTTGTGGAAGGAGAGAGGCCGGCTGTTTATTTATGAAGGGAAGCTGTGTCGGAGGAGTATCAATGCCCGTACTCATGAGCTGGTTTGGCAGGTGATAGTCCCAAAGAGAGAGGCATCAATGGTCCTGGAAGCATACCACAATGGAGCTGGACACTTTGGATGGAAGAAGTTGGAAGTATTGCTCTGAGAGAGGTTTTACTGGGCTGGTATGAGGAAAGCCATTGAGAGGTGGTGCCGGGAGTGTGGACAATGTAACCTGCGCAGAAAGGATCGGGACAGCCAGAGAGCTCTGCTACAGCCAATCATCACCAAATAGCCCCTTGAGTTGGTAGCCCTGGACCATGTGAAGCTGGTTCCAAGCCGGTCAGGCTACATCTATACACTTACCATTGTGGACCACTACTCAAGATTCCTGGTAGTTGTACCTGTTAAAGATCAAACTGCCAGGACAGCAACCAGAGCATTCCAACAGCACTTCTGTAGACCACATAGATATCCTGAAAGAGTGCTGACAGATCATGGTCCAGCTTTCAAGGCAGAAGTGTTCCAAGAATTCTGTAACTTGCATGCTTGAAAGAAGATCCGGACAACGCCTTACCACCCACAGACCAATGGCATGTGCGAGAAGATGAACCAGGTAGTGATGGACCTCCTGAAGACTTTGCCCTTGGAGGAGAGGAATCTGTGGCTAGAGAAGTTGCCCGATCTGGTGGACTTCTACAACCATATCCCAGTGAACTCCACCACCTGTACCCCAGCCTATTTAATGAGAGCCAGACCTGGTAAGCTGCCTATCGACTTAGACATGGTAGTCCTGACACCTGAAGTAGCGTCACCAGATGCTGATTGGGACACGGAGAGGCAGCAACAGTACCAGAGAGTTCAAGAATGCGTGGAAAGGAGTCTGGCACAGGCAAGGCAAAAGCAGGAAAAGCTTTACAATCAAAATGCACCTGCCATTCCTTTGTCGCCGGGGGAGCAAGTCTTGAAAAGGAAGAGAAGATTGCACAAATTGGATGATCAATGGGAAGCTGAACCTTATACCATTCTGCCCTCAAACTTTGATATTACTAAGGTATGCCTTGTTAGTAAATAAAGATGGAGGAGAGACCTCGGCAGCGGTATCGAGAGATCATTTGAAGTTGTGTCCTGACCAGTTAAAAGAAAGGAAAGAAGAACCTGATAACATCCAACCCATAGTGGAAGAAGAGAAGGTCAGCACAGTGCTTGGAGAATTCCCTGCGAATTGGACTAAAATGAACGATGCTATAGTGGTGCCAGTGTTGCTGTTTCCCCAATTGGTAGCACAGGAAGATGTGACTCAAGGAAACCCTGAGGATCAGGAAAATCAGGCAGCAGAAGCCACACCAGCAGTGGAGCCAGAGAACCCTCACCCTGCCAGTGGTGAGCCTGCTATGCCCCTGGTGAGTCTAAGAGTTCACAGTCAGTCTAGTATCCCTGTGTTACATAGAACCCCCAGTAGTCTATCCAGTACATTACCCACTACACCAGTCTTATGCAGGTCTACCCGCACCACACAAGGTATACCACCCCTTAGATATCGCATATAGCAAAATAGATGTAAATGTTGAAATTGTAAGTGTAAATATGTAACTGTTCTCAAGTTTTGTGCCTACAGGTCACCTGTAAGAGTTTCCCTTGGAACTTTCCAGTTTTGTTTTATGGACATTGAACCACAGGACTTGTGTGTGGTCAAAAACTTTTACCATTTGCCCAGGAATGGACCATGGACACTGATGCTTGGAATTGCCATCATAGGACCATTTTTGAAGCTCTTGGTTTTTGTAACTTTTTAATTTTTAAATCTTGTACAATTGTTATTGTAACTGTTTATATGTTATTCATGTTTTCTTTTGTTCAGCCCAGGAGTGCTGACTTGCACTAGGGGGGAATGTGGTGCCCCCAGGAGTATGGTCACCACAGTGGCTTTGCCTTCCTCCAGGGGAGGGTAATGCCAAGCTTGGAGGCAATAATTGGTCTCTCTCACAGTCAATCCATACATGCTACACAGTTCCACTCCAGGCCTGCAGGGGGAACTCTGAACCAGGATGAAGGGTGGGGAGTGCTCTCTGAGGGCCAAGAGGAAGGAGGGGTCAGTTAGTCTGCGGAGGGTGAAGTGTGCAGACGTGTAGAGAGAAGCTGGAAGTTGAGCTAGGAAAGGAGAGCTCCCTCGCATTGAGAGCGCAAGAACTGGAGCCTGGTCTCCACGGCTGTATGGACACTAACGGTCCTACAGCAGATACCAGAGGAGTAGGAGGCTGTAAATGCTCTACTCCCATCTAAGACTTGAGGCACAACAGCAGCTTGGATAGAGAGCCAAGACTCAAGAGCGGAGTCCCCGAGAGAGGCTACAGCTTTCTGCCGTGCAAGTAAGGTTCTTGGGAACATCTGACAGGAGGAACTTCAGAGTAACTTAGTACTGGAGTACTTCATTCAAACAAGCGCTAGGAAGGAGACTGCACAGCCCGTCTGCTGAGAGAGAATCCCTGAGTTGCTTCCAGGCTAGCCTGCTCCGTTACCATCTGTAATCAGGACCCTGGACTGCAGTTATTAAGTAAAGGTACAGAAATTGCACCCCGCTGTGTCTTGTCTGGTTCCTACCCTTACGGCACTGCTACATCCCCGTGCCAACCACCTCTACACTGCCCTGGGACTATAGCTTCACCTGTGGGGAGCTTTTACACCCTTGCTGCACCCTACCATCAGTCCCAGCGGATCTGTCTGCAGTGTCGGCTTAACACCTCCCTTGCCGAACACCACAGGTGGCGTCACGAACTATTCCATTTCATTAACTTCATTCCCCCATTACTTGGGCGCCCAGGGCCACGGACCGGGTCACCGCTGCTGTGACACATCCCGCTGACACCGGCCCGGTACCGAGTACCCCACAACCCTGGGAGGGCGACCCAATTACATCACTAGAAACCTAAACCTGATGGCTGTCCAGCATATATTGGGGTATTCTGTCCAAAAACTGCTGTATATAGCTTTATGATAAATGTCAGATTGGTGAGGGACCCACAACCACAAAGGTAGCTTCCCAATCCTCTTCTTACCCACATCAAGAAAAAATTTAAAAGAAACCTGACAGTTTCCCCAGATACCCCAAGCCGCCACCCTTTATTTATTGCTATCTTTATACCCCTTTTATTGTCTTATTGATGGTGGTGATATGCTAATTAGTGGGTTACATGTCCTGGGGGCATTGTATTCCCCAGACTAATCATCCCACTAATCATGCTATCTTGCCCTTATCAAGGCTCTTTACATATCTCGGTCCCCCTGAGAATGCACAGTAAGCCAAATGTATAAAACCCATAAAACCCACCTATGTGCGCTGCACATGCCCAGGGAGGCAGCGGTGGCAGAGGACTCATCCATTCACGAGATTTGCAGCCAATGAAGCCAGGTGTTCATAAACCAGATATAAAGTTTTTTATGTCACATGCAATAATCAATCTATATATAAAGCCGAATGTATGCATGTGTGCGTAGGTATCATGCCACACCCACTCCACATAGCCCCTCCCACTGGTGGCTGGAGAGCGAGGTTGCAGAGGGAAAGTGCGGAACACAGATGAAGAGCGAGGCTGAGGAGGGATAGAGCGGAACGGCGCATGGAGAGCGGGGCTGTGGAGGGAGAGCGGGTCATTGATGGAGAGCGGGGCTGCGGAGTGATAGAACGGGATGACGCATGGAGACCAGGGCTCCAGAGGGAGAGAGTGGGATGGTGGGTGGAGAGCAGGGTTGCGGAAGAAGAGAGCGAGATGGTGGGTAGAGAGTGTGGCTCTTAAGGGAGAGAGTGGGATGGCCAGTGGAGACAGGGGTTGTGGAGGGAGAGAGCAGGATGGCGTGTGAGAGTGGGACGGCGAGTGGAGAGCCAGACTGCAGAGGGAGAGAGCAGGAAGGCCAGTGGAGATAGGGCTGCGGAGGGAGAGAGCAGGTCAGCCAGTGGAGACGGGCTGCTGAGGGTGAGAGAGCGGGGCTGTGGAGGGAGAATGCAGAATGGCGATTGGAGAGTGGGGCTGCGTAAGGAGAAAGTGTGACAATGGATGGAGAGCTGGGCTGTGGAAGGAGACAGCGGGGCTGTGGAGCGAAAGCGAGGCTGCTGAGGGAAAGAGCGGGATGGCCAGTGGAGACAGGGGCTGCGGAGAGAGAGAGAGAGCGGGATGGTGGATGGAGAGCGGGGCTGTTGAGGGACAATGTGGGATGGTGGGTATAGAGCTGGGCTTCGGAGGGAGAGAGTGGGATGGTGAGTGGACAGCAGGGATGCGCAGGGAGACAGCGGGACGGCGAGTGGAGAGCGAGACTGCGGAAGGAGACAGCGGTACGGTATATATCCCCTGTGACTTACACTCCTATACTATATATCCCCTGTGGATGATACTGTAAGGGGGTACAGAGACGAGTTCATGCCCCACACTCCTTACATACATCCTTGCAGAACTGGTATATTTTGTATATCTGATATATTATGTGTAATGTCTTGTATATATCTATACATTACCTCATATGTATTATAATGCTGCTATAATGTATAATGCAATGTAGAAAGTGTATGATTTAGATTAGCCCACTGGGGGGGCACAATAGAATACAATAGAGTAAGATAGGAACAAGTTAGACCAATGGGATTTAGTTAGGAGGGGAGAACTGGGAGTAAGTTAGGGAGTTTCCTGAGTTCAGTTAGTAAAGGCTGAGAGCCAGGACAGGACAGTGGTGTCCCGTAACGTTAAAGCTAAGAGCCCAGCTATCCAGGGCCTATGGGCTGATAGTCACACGGTGGTGGAGGAATACAGGGCAGCATCAATATGGTAGCAGCAAACTTCGTGGGAACAACCCAAAACGTCCGGGGCGAAACAGACAGGGAACTCCTGAAGCGGGTTGGGCTGACCAGACAAGAAGCATGCGGTACCGAAGGTGACGGTACGACCCTGCAATATTCCTGGAGAAGTGAGGGACAGTACAGGGAACAGAATGGTGATGTTTTGTGACGAACATTGTGCTGTTTCTGTGACTATACTGGATGAGCTGAGTAAACTTGTTTTGTTAAAGTTGAACCTGAACTCTGACTGTCATTGCGCAGTGCTGAAGGAAAAGAAGACCCATCAGTGCAGGGAGGACCCCACCTTACAAGTAAGTGCACTACAGAAGGTACAATGTGTTTATGTGGCCAAGGTGCCACAGAGCAGCCACCGCTAGCCACGACTACCCCCCTGCCCTCCGTTTCCCTTGGCGTAGTTCGGCAGGATCCGGAGACCTTGCAATGTGAAGATGCCTTTAATGTGACAAAGAAATATGGCCTGAATGTGACAGATGCCTTGAATGTTATAGATACCCTGAATGTAATAAAGGTGGCTGAAAATGGTGCGGAGATTGAGAACAACTTTAACCCCACCCCTCGTGGCTGTCCTGACCTGAAAATGGCACAAAATTCCATCTGGCAGAGAAAGTGGACCGGGCCTGAAATGCATCCCACAGTGAGCGGTGCCCGCCCATGATGGGCACGATGGAAGAAAAGAAATCCTCACCCCTTGCAGAATATTCCCGAAGAAAGGGCGGAGTCCGATGCTGAATGGGTGGGGCTGCTGAAAGCGGCTCCACCCTGGAAAGGGTGGGGTCCAGAAGAAAATCCTGTGTGCAGCTGCTCGGGGCCATTGCGAGGCACGGCACCTGCAGCGATGGCACACTCCTGTACCCGTTGCTGTAGCAGCAGCCGCATTGAATGGAAATGGCGGCAGATGGAGGAGAAGACCCGACCCGGAAAGCTGTGGGGATTTGCCGACGACTGTTGGCCCACTGGGTTCCCAGTACCTGCAGAAGAGCAGTGCTGGTGGCTGCCAGAACCAGAGCGCCGACATCGTAAGCTGGAGGAGGCCGGTGAACCAGAAGGAGAGACTGCCCTGGAGGAACAAGAACCAGAAGTGGAGGAGCCTGGGCTGGAGGGCGCAGGAGCCATGGCAGAGGAATCAGACGGTCCCGGAGGGACCATGGCCGGCATGCTGGAGCGGGATGACAGGCAGACGGTGGTGAGTGAACCCTGGTCGCAAGCCCCGGAGTGTCGGTCCGTGTTCGGTGGCGCCCTGTCCCTTGCTCCGTCACCTAACCACCAAGAGGCGGAGGGTCCCTTCCCATCCCCCGGCAGGCTATATGGATCGCGGGGTAATTGAGAAGAAGAAGCAGCGGGAAAGGGAGATCTGGGCGGAGCTGCTCCAACCAGGAGGGGGCACAATGGCCTGACGGCGCACCCGCGGCCTGCTCGTACATACCAACCCGTCGCACGGGTACAGCTTCATCCATGAGGTGGAAACTGATGATAAAGTATATATGAATGCTAGTTCGGTGAAGTTCCAAAGGCCCCTGAGGGAAGGAGACTGGGTCTCATTCATTAAGGAGGATAAACCTCGGGTTTTACTTTGCTGTGGCAGTAAGTGTGTGCTCGGAAGATGACCTGGAGCAGTATGCATGTGGGCCCAGAACGGGCATAGTCGGCCCCCTGCTCACTGGTCACTGAACGACCAAGGCCTGCCCATCCCCTATCACTGCAGACAGGGAACACAACACTTGTGTCAGAGCTACCATCATCAGCTGTAGCACGGGCGTGGAGCCTGATGTGGGATAGAGTGGCATGGGACGTGTGCCACTAGGACAATAAATAATATTTCCCCCTAAAAAAAAGTTGTGCTTGTTGCACCGGATCAAAAAGGAATGGGACTGTTCCACATCCCTGTGGGCAGAGGAGCCCTGTAGCACCAGAGTCGGGTGCAGTGTAGCCGGTACGGGCCACGGTTGAACGTTGAAGCTTGCTTTCTTCCCCTCCCCCAAGTTTTGTTGAGCTTGTTGCGCCTCCCGTGCTGGATTGCAGGATTCTAACCCTGAGGGGCAATGTGCCCTTGGAGTGAAAACGGACTGTACATGGCTGCTGCAAAAGACTGCGTTTTGATTTGCTTAACCTGAACTTCATCCCTAGGTAACACGTGCGTTGAAGGGCCATACTCTGTGCAAAGGAGGAAGGGGAAGAACGATGGACTCTCTGCTGAGACTGTGGTGAGTCCTAATGAGAACTGTGTACGGTTAAGGATAAGTTTAAAAAAAAAAACAAAAAAAAACCATGGACTCCGGTAGAGCAATGAGACTCTTATTTAGACTTGTGGTGCTAGCTGGAGGACTGTAACTAGGCACCTGTTTTAGGAAACGGACTCTTATGTGGAGCCAAAAGACTTTCTCCAGTTATAAGTAGGTTTTATAAAAAAAATTTAAATGTGTTTTACGGACTCTTACGTGGAGCCAAAAGACTTTTACTGGATGTGAATAAGTTTTATGTACCGTATATACTCATGTATACGTCGAGATTTTCAGCACATTTTTTTGTGCTGAAAATGTCCCCCTCAGCTTATGCAAAAATGAGTCATTTTCCCAGGGGGTCGGCGAGGGAGGGGGAGCATCAGGAATCGGCGGCTGTCACATCATACTCACCCACTCCTCGTGCGATCGCTGCAAGTCCTCCCTGCATCTCTCTGTTGTCCCGACGAGGCAGCTTCTTCCCGTGTTCAGCAGTCACGTGGTACCACTCATTAAAGTAATGAATATGCAAACGTCTCCACTCCAACAGGTGTGGAGCGCATATTCATTACTTTAGTGAGCGGTACCATGTGACCGCTGAACACAGGATGAAGCTGCCTCGCCGGGACAACAGAGAGATGCAGGGAGGACTTGCAGCGATCGCATGAGGAGTGGGTGAGTATGACGGGGGAGCCGAGCCGAGCCATGCATACAACAGAGGGAGGATCGAGGAGCCATGCATACAACAGGGAGAAGATGGAGGAGCCATCCATACAACAGGGGTAGGACGAGGATCCATGCATACTCCAGGGGACAGACGGAGGAGCCATGCATACACCAGGAGGAGGACGGAGTAGCCATGCATACAACAGGGGGAGAATGGGGGAGCCATGCATACAACAGGGGGAGCCACACATATCAGGACAGGGATGAGGGGACAATGCATACCTGGCTTATACTCGAGTCAATAAGATTACCCAGTTTTCAGTAGCAAAATTAGGTGCCTCGGCTTATACTTGGGTCGGCTATATGGTAAGTTTTATATTAAAGAGATGGTCTACCAAAACTACATGGTCGGGGATGACCCTATTTAAAGGAGGGAGGTGTGTAAGGGGGTACAGAGACAAGTTCATGCCCAACACTCCTTACATACGTCCCTGCAGAACTGGTATATTTCGAGTAATGTCTTATTTATTTCTATGCATTACCTCATATGTCTTATAATGCTTCTATAATGTATAATATTAAGTACATATGTTAATGTGTAGGTAAAATGTAGGATTTAGACTAGCCCATTAGGGGTGCACAATAGAATAAAATAGAGTAAGATAGGAACAAGTTAGACCAATGGGATTTAGTTAGGAGGGGCCAACTGGGAGTAAGTTAGGAAGCTTCCTGAGCTCAGCTAGTAAGGGCTGGGAGATATGACAGGACAGTGGTGTCCCATAACGTTAAAGCTGGGAGCCCAGCCGTCCAAGGCCTATGGGCTGATAGTCACATGGTTGTGGTGGAATACAGGGCAACTTCAATATGGTAGCGGCAAACTTGTGGGAACAACCCTAAACGTCCAGGGTGAAATGGATAGGGACCTTCTGAAGCGGGTTGGCCTGACCAGACAAGAAGCTGCGGTACTGAAGGCGATGGCACGACCCTGTGATATTCCTGGAGAATTGTGTGATATTCCTGGAGAAGTGAGGGACAGTACAGGGAAAAGAATGGTGATGTTTTGTGAAGAACCTTGTGCTGTTTCTGTGACTAAACTGGATGAGCTGAGAAAACTTGTTTTATTAAAGTTGAACCTGGACTCTGACTGTCATTGCGTAGTGCTGAAGGAAAAGAAGACCCATCAGTGCAGGGAGGACCCCACCTTACAAGTAAGTGCACTACAAAAGGGACAGTGTGCTTATGTGACGGAGGACCAGGGTGCCACAGAGCAGCCACCGCGCCAGCCACGACAACCCCCCGGCCTCCATTAAAATACTACTTTACTATATATCCCCTGTGGCTGATACTACCAAAGAGGAGTAGAGGGCAATAATGACTTCACGTGATCTAGACTGTATGCTTCTGATAATACATCCTAGAATTGCATTTGCCTTTGTTTGCTGCTGCATTACACTGTTGACTCACATTCAGGCTGTGATCTATTAGTATACCCAAGTCTTTTTCACATGTGCTGTTGCTTAGCCCTATTCCTCCCATTATGTATTTTGTTTTTTCTTTTTTATTTCCCAGATGTAGTACTTTGCATTTTTCCCTGTTAAAAACCATTCTGTTAGTTGCTGCCCACTGCTCCAGTTTATTTATATCTTTTTGAATCCTCTCTCTCTCTCTCTTCTCTAGTATTAGCTATCCCTCCTAGCTTTGTGTCATCAGCAAATTTAATCAGTTTACCCTCAATTCCTTCATCTAAATCATTGATAAAGATGTTGAACAATACAGGGCCCAGGACAGAGCCCTGTGGTACCCCACTTGAGACATTCTTCCAACTGGATGTGCAGCCATTTACGACCACTCTTTCGGTCCAATCACTAAGCCAGTTATGAATCCACCTAACAGTTGCCTTGTCCATTCCATACTTAGCCATTTTTTCAATAAGGATTGTGTGAGATACTTTGTCAAATGCTTTGCTGAAGTCAAGATATACTATATCTACAGCATTTCCCTGATCCACCCAATCAGTGATTCTGTCATAGAAGGAAATTAAGTTAGTCTGACATGACTTATTAGTTACAAACCCATGCTGACTCTGTTTAATCACTTCATTCTTATCCAGGTACGTACATACATGTTGTTTAATAACTTGTTCAAAGATCTTTCCTGGTATAGAAGTCAGACTCACCGGCCTATAGTTGCGAAGGATGTATGAATCAAGCCATATACAAGGTTATCCTGGAAAAGCAGTTGATTCCTTCTGCTCAGGCAATGTTCACCAATTCTGAGGACTGTTTTTTCCAGCAGGACAATGCGCCATGCCCAGTGGCGTAGCGTGAGGTGGGCGGGGGGGGCGGTCCGCCCCAGGCGGCACATGTGTGGGGGCGGCGCAGCAGCAATTTCTCTCTGTGGGAGAAGCGCGGAGGCGAGGCGCAGTGCAGCGGCGGGCAGGGAGCAATCACAGCAGCTCCGCTGCCTGCAAGCGGGAATAGCAGGAGCGGAGCTGCAAGTGTCCGTCCTGCTTCCTGCCCGGTGGCCGCGCTTCCTGTCCGGAGGCCACGCTTCCTGTTTGACACAGAAGCGCTGCTGAATGACGTCATTCAGCGGCCGCTGCTGTGTGAGCGAGGAAGCGCGGGCGATGCTGCGGACAGATGAGAGGAGAGAGGTGGTGTCTGTGTGTATGTCTGTCTATGTGTGTGTGTGTGTGTGTGTGTGTGTCTGTGTGTAGGTTAGCCTGGCCCTGGAGGAGATGGGGACATGAGAAGACTGTGATGGGGAGAGAGAAGGCCATAATGCCTGGGGTGATGGGAGAAGGCCATGATGGGGTAATGGGAGAAGGCCATGATGGGGGTGATGCAGAGAAGGCAATGATGGGAGTGATGGGGAGAAGGCAGTGATGGGGTGAAGGAGAAGGCAATGATGGGAGTGATGGAGCAGGCAATGATGGGGGTGATGGAGCAGACAATGATGGGAGTGATGGGGTGATGGAGCAGGCAATGATGGGAGTCATGGGGAGAAGGCAGTGATGGGGTGATGGAGAAGGCAATGATGGGAGTGATGGGGAGAAGACAATGATGGGGTGATGGAGAAGGCAATGATGGGAGTGATGGGGAGAAGACAATGATGGGGTGATGGAGCAGGCAATGATGGGAGTGATGGGGAGAAGGCAGTGATGGGGTGAAGGAGAAGGCAATGATGGGAGTGATGGAGCAGGCAATGATGGGGGTGATGGAGCAGACAATGATGGGAGTGATGGGGTGATGGAGCAGGCAATGATGGGAGTGATGGGGTGATGGAGAAGGCAATGATGGGAGTGATGGAGAGAAGACAATGATGGGGTGATGGAGCAGGCAATGATGGAAGTGATGGGGAGAAGACAATGATGGGGTGATGGAGCAGGCAATGATGGGAGTGATGGGGAGAAGGCAGTGATAGGGTGAAGGAGAAGGCAATGATGGGGAGAAGGCAAGGGTGGGGGTGATGGGGAGAAGGCAATGATGGGGGTGATGGAGAGGGCAATGATGGGGTGGTGGGGGAAAAATAAATGATGATGGGGTGGTGGGGGAGAATGCAATGACGGTGGTGGTGGAAAGGGCAATAAATGGGGGTGGTGGAGGAGGAGGAAATGATGGAGGTGGTGGAATGGGCAATGATGGGAGTGGTGGGGGAGAAAGCAAACATAGTGGTGGGGGAGAAGAAAATGATGGAGGTGGTGAAGAGGGCAATTATGGGGTGGGGGAGAGGACAATAATGGGATGTGAGGGGAGGAGGACAATGAGGGGTGTGGGGGACTGGGATGGGAGGAAGGGGGACTTAGGAACAGGGGGAGGTGGAGGAAGACATTATCGTTTATTATGTCTAACACAGTCCCTTAGTATATAGTGTACTCACTATGTCTAACACAGTCCCTTAGTATATAGTGTACTCACTAATTCTGTATAACACCATCCTTAGTTACAGTTTCCTCTTTTATTATGTATAACACCATCCCTTATTACGTACCATCCTCTCTAGTTATATATGATGCCATCCCTTATTATATAGCTTCCTCTGCTGTTATGTATAGTGCTGTCTCTTACATAGTGTATTCTTGTTAATTTTGTTATTTACAGCACCCTCTTTTATTACATAGTCCCCTCTCATTTTAGATATAAAATGACTGCTGATCGAGGAGCCGGTGACCAAACTACCAGTCCATCTGCTCCTCCATTAGAAAGGAAGCTTTCCCATGCTCCATCAGCCATCATTGCATTATACAGCTAACAAGACAGGACGGTATGTAATAAAAAACAGGGCTCTATATAATCCAATATGTAAGGTCTGTCACATTATTAAAAAATATTATTAAAAAGCCATTAGGTCTTCATCCAACATCATCAAGCTAATACATACATATATATAGAGAACTGCAAGAAGATGAAAGTCTAGAAATAATAACAGCAGAGTTAGTAGCAGACTAAAAATTAGATCTTTGAGTGTAGTGTGGGCTCTTTGGATGCTTCCGGATTATCAACGACCAAAGGGGCGGCAAATTTTTCGACCGCCCCGGGCTCCACAAACAGTGGCTACGCCACTGGCCATGCCACACAGCTAGGTCAATCAATGTGTGGATGAAGGACCACATCAAATCCTGTCATGACCAGCCCAATCTGCTGACCTGAACCCCATTGAAAATCTCAGGAATGTAATCAAGAGGAAGATGGATAATCACAAGCCATCAAAAAAGAAGAACTGCTTACATTTTTGAACCAGGAGTGGCATAAGGTCACCCAAAAGCAGTGTGAAAGACTCGTGGAAAGCATGCCAAGACACATGAAAGCTGTGATTAAAAATCATGGTTATTCCACAAAATATTGATTTCTGAACTCTTCCTGAGATAAAACATTAGTATTGTTGTTTCTAAATGTTTATGAACTTGCTTTCTTAGCATTATTTGTGATCTTCAAGCACTGCATTTTTTTGTTATTTTGACCATTTCCCATTCTCTGAAAATAAATAAAAAATTTAGTGCTTGGAAATTCAAAGACATGTTGTCAGTAGTTTATAGAATAAAAGAGCAATTTACATTTTACTCAAAAAAAAATAAAATATATATATATATATGGAGCGCCCTCACTCGCCAGGGCCGTGGGGTACTCGGTACTGGGCCGGTTGATCTTCTCAACAGGGGGTTGTCACGGCAGCAGTGACCCGGTCCATGTCCCTGGGGCTCCATTACAAAAGGGGTTGTTTCAGTGTGCTTATGGTGGTGAAAGTTTATAAGTGATTCGTGACGCCACCTGTGGTGTTCGGCAAGGAAGATGTTAAGCCGACGCTGCAGACAGATCCTCTGGGACAGATGGTGTAGTGCAGCAATGATGTTATAGCTCTCCACAGGCAGGGCTGTAGTCCCAGGGCAGTGTAGGTGAAGTGACACTTAGATGGTGTAGTGTCGGGTGCAAGGGATGTAGCAGTGCTGGACGAGTTGGCGCGGGAATAAGTGGAGGACACCAGGGCATGTAGTTCCAAAGCTTTACTCACAGTCTGTTGTGGTATAGGTGCCCGCGTCCGTGGCGTGTCCTCCGGGTTAGGAGCTCAGCCAACTTCCAGGCAAGATGAAGTACTCCTTTCCAACACTCCGCCAACATATGTGCCTTTTCTGAATGTCTCCCTCTTAGGGCCTTTGAGTGAAGTACTCGCAGTACTGAGTTACACTGGAGTTCCTCCTGTCAGATGTTCCTATGAACTCTACTTGTACGGCAGACAGCTGTAGCCTACTTTGGGGACTCCTTCTACCTAGTCCCGGCTCACTATCGTTGCTGTTGTGTCCCCAAGTCTTGTGTGAGAATAAAGTGGTCACTACTTCCATTCCTCCGGTGTCTGCTGCAGGACCATTAGTATCCATACAACCTCGGGGACCAGGCCCCGGCCTTGCGCTTAGAACTTGGGAAGGGTTCTCCTCTAACCCTGGTCCTTGTTCTCTTATTCTCCTCACGTTCCGTACTAATCCTTTCCTTCTTTCGGAGAGTCAGGCTTCCTTTCAATGTTCATTTCTTGTGCCAGCGGACCCAGATCAATGAGGTCCGCTGCAGCACTTCCATCAATCCATCCCTCTCCTGGGGATCTCTCAAACTCTCTCTCTCTGTCACACTGACTGACTGAATCCTAAACTCTTCCCCCTCTTTTTGTGCAAACTCAGCTCCACCCACCTCCCAGCACGTTTCGTGTTGCAAGTAGGGAGCCACCAAGGGGTGCTATGCTACACTCCACGCAGGGAGCCGCTGAAGGTTCTTTGCTACACTACTTTGTGGTGTGGGGTGCAGTTGTTGGAGTGTGGTCAGGTGTCCCCACCTTACCTGGATAGTGGGATACCACACCTCAGGAGGAGGTGCAGTACCTCTGTGGCGACTGAACCCCCAGGGGCGCCACATATACACTGCTCCAAAAAATAAACGGAACACTTAAACAACAGAATATAACTTCAAGTAAATCAAACTTCCGTGAAATCAAACTGTCCACTTAGGAAGCAACACTGATTGACAATCAATTTCACATGCTGTTGTGCAAATGTGGAGCCATGGTGCCAGGGCCGTGGGGTACTCGGAGCTGGGCCCGGTAGATTTCAATGGGAGATGTCACAGTGGCGGTGACCCGGTCCATGGCCCTGGGCGTCCATGTAAAAGGAATAGTGTGGCTGATGATTAAAGTTTATAAGTGGATGATTCGTGACGCCACCTGTGGTGTTCGGCAATGAAGATGTTAAGCTGACGCTGCAGACAGATCCTCTGGGACAGATGGTGTGGTGCAACAATGATGTTGTGGCCCTCCACAGGCAGGGCTGTAGCCCCAGGGCAGTGTAAATGAAGAGGTAGTGAGGAGAGGAGAACGGTGTGGTATTAAGCACAGAGAAGTAGCAATGCTGAGTGGGTTGGCGTAGGAATAAGCGGAGGACACCAGGGCATGTAGTTCCAAAACTTTACTCACAGTCTGTTGAGCATACAGGTGCCCGCATCCGTGCTGTGTCCTCCAGGTCAGGAGCTCAGTCAACCTCCAGGCAAGATAAAGTCCAACACTCCGCCAACATGTGCCTTCTCTGAACATCTCCTCACTATCGCTTGTTTGAGGTACTCACAGTACTGAGTTACACTGAAGTTCCTCCTTTCAGATGTTCTTTAGAACTCTACTTGTATGCAGGGGCGTAACTAGAACTGAATGGGCCCCATAGCAAACTTTTAAACGGGGCCCCCTCAAAGACACACCCCCTCAAAGACACACCCCCTCAAAGACACACACCTTCAAGACGCACCCCCTTCAAGACGCACCCCCTTCAAGACGCACCCTCTTACCGATAATGCATACTAGAGTCACATTAAGTAACAGAATTAGAAATAATGTAACACAATTATTCCTAATCCTGTAACTCAGTCAATACAATCAAATTAGTTAAGCATTGATAGTTTTATATTTTAAGTTGCTCACTTATGTAAATACAAATACATGTTAGTATGCTGCTGTGTTACTGTGCCCATGTGCCATGCAGTGCCCATGTTACAGTGCCCATGTACCATAGTGCCCCTGTGTTACTGTACCCATACACACTCAGCAGCTGGCCGGGCATGCGGTACCGCAGAGACAATGAGCCGCGTCTGGTACCGTGGTGAGCAGCGGTCTCATCTGTTCCCCGGCGCGGTCCTCGTCCATGGCTCCCGGGATGATGAGCAGTGGCCGGGAGCTGTACACGTGTCCCCGCCGGGCGCTCCTGGTGCTCACAACATGAGGTGTCCTCACACAATCCCCGGTTCATGGACGGTCTTTATCGGAAAGTGGTGCCGTTGTGTCTGTCCTCTCTCTTCTGCCCCCCGTCCCGCCCTCACTCTGTCTCCTGTCTGCTCCATTGGCCGAGCCTGCTCTCCCCGGTGTCTGCCTCCCTTCCCCCTCTGCGCTTTGTGCTTTCTCCCTGGAGGTTGCCTGCGCTGATAGCTGATGGTGGGGGGCCATTATTCTCCTGGCCGAGGTGACTGTACCATCCCACCCTGTGTGAGCCGTCAGTGGATGTCAGCTGTCCTGTAGCGGCTCATACACTGCTGCACGCCCTCTACCGCCACATCTGTCGCCAGTGGCATCCGTGAGCAGGGCTGCCACTAGGAATTTCAGGGGCCCCATACTGGCAACATTTTCGGGGCCCCTTGAAACTCCGCCCAGGCTCCACCCCAGCTCCGTCTCCACCCCTCGAACCTTTCAAAGTCCCACCGCCCTCTCTTGGAACAACTCCACTTCTGCACCATGTCCTCACAAATCACACATTAACAGTTCCCATCACCACATACATAGCAGGCAGCTTTTGTTTTGGCCAAAAGATTTTTTAGTCTGCCACCACGTCAAAGTAGACTCTTTTGGTCAGGCCCTACTCTACTGTAACTCACTAAACATTTGCTACAATATCCAATACAATTTCAGTATATTTTTATTTATTTTTCCATTTTTTAAATTACCAATAATGCCACATACAAGGGACAAATACCACCGCACCATGACCAGACACCATATCACCACCACATGGCGACCGGGGCCCCCTCTGCTCATCAGGCCCCATCCAGTAAGGGCAGTAATGCCCTGATAGCGGCCCTGCTTAGGTCAGTGGGTTTGGGAAGAAGGATACTTATATTATAAAGTCTTCGGGAATATTAGGAATAATTAAGGTATATAAAAGAATTGTCCAGCTGAAAAAAAAGAGTATGGCCGGGGTCCCACGAGTGATGATTCTCTCATGTGAGAGAATCAGCTCAATTATGCTACTGACACTCGGCCCAAGCTCTCATCTGAGTGTCATCTGATTCTCTTGCATGAGATAATCAGAGCACATTGAGAAGACAGGGAACTTACCGTAATTTCTCCATTGTCTGAGGTCATGGATTCGGACTGCACTCAGCTGTCAGCTGAGTGCAGCCTGATGTTTCACACGCATCCATAGATTTCAATGGGTCCGTGTGATCCGAATTCCAGAGCCACTCGCGGCGTGCTGCAGATTATTTTTTCACAGACGAATTTGGTTTGTAGAAAAAGATCACAGATCTGCGATGCCCCAAAGTATAACACTGTGCCGAGTGTTATGCAGTAAAACATCACATAGCACTCAGCCGTGTTATACGCTTGTGTGAGCGAGGACTAAGAGCCTTCATTCCCCCTGCAGATCTTCTCTCATTAGCCTCTCATGCTGGAGTCTGGCCTCAGTTACTTTTCTGTAATACAGTACTGTGGAATTTTTGCATACTTTTAGGGTATGTGCACGTTGCAGATTGTGCTGCGGATTTTTCCGCTCGGATTTGGCTGAATCCACAGGTAAAAATGACCTGCGTTTTACCTGTGGATTCTCTGCAGATTTTCCCTGCGTTTTTACACCTGTGGATTCCTATAATGGAATAGGTGTAAAAATGCTGCGGAATCCACACAAAGAATTGACATGGTGCAGATTTAAATCCGCAGAAAATCCGCGTGGAAAAATCCACAGCACATGCACTGCGGTTTTGGTTTTAGATAGACTTTAATGGTGCTGTACAACGCAGCAGAATCTGCTTCGGATCCACAGGGCCAAATCCTCTGCGGATTCACAGCATAATCCGCAACGTGTGCACACACCCTAACATATACTGTGTTTGATATATATGTTAGTGTGTGGTTGTGTTACATGACATCTCTGGGAGGTGAGCCTGGTCCTCAGTAGAGTTGAGCGAAACGGGTCGGAAAAATTCAAAAGTCGCCGACTTTTGGCAAAGTCGGGTTTCATGAAACGAAACCCGACCCTAGGATGAGGTCGGCCACGAGGTCGGCGACTTACGCGCCAAAGTCGCGTTTCAAAAGTTTGTTTTGCGCTCTTTTTCAGCCAATCAGGATCCACGGACACTGTGGGCAACGTGATGACATAGGCACGGGTCACCACCATCTTTCAGAAGGGCATGCAAGTGATTGGCTTGCTTTGGTGGGCGTCACAGGGGGTATAAAAGGGCGTGCACGCCGACCGCCATCTTACTTCTGCCGATCTTAGTATAGGGAGAGGTTGCTGCTGATTCTGTAGGGAGAGCGTTAGGCAGGGAAGAAGACAAAAAAACTGCTTCTGCTGCTAGCGATTTGGCCTGCACAACACACCAGTCACTGTGTGTCCAGTGCAAGGGGAGGCTATATAGTGGTGTATCAGTGGTGTTGGTTGTTGGGCTGCCTTTTAAGGCTTCCTGACAGGCTGGCATTGCTGTTTACCCACTGCTCCGCAAACTGCTTTTTTAAAAGCAATCCAATCTCCCTTATCCTCTAGTCACTTTTGTCACAGCTGTGCCATCGAGCCTGTCACATAGCGCTCAGATATTCATTGGGCCTCACACAATCCAAAAGTGTCCAGTGTCCAAAAGTGTGTGCAGAGATTCAAAATCTCCCTTATCCTCTAGTCACTTTGGTCACAGCTGTGCCATCGAGCCTGTCACATAGCACTCAGATATCAGTGGGCCTCACACAATCCAAAAGTGTCCACTGTCCACAAGTGTGTGCAGAAATTCAAAATCTCCCTTATCCTCTAGTCACTTTTGTCACAGCTGTGCCATCGAGCCTGTCACATAGCGCTCAGATATCAGTGGGCCTCACACAATCCAAAAGTGTCCACTGTCCACAAGTGTGTGCAGAAATTCAAAATCTCCCTTATCCTCTAGTCACTTTTGTCACAGCAGTGCCATCGAGCCTGTCACATAGCGCTCAGATATCAGTGGGCCTCACACAATCCAAAAGTGTCCAGTGTCCAAAAGTGTGTGCAGATATTCAAAATCTCCCTTATCCTCTAGTCACTTTTGTCACAGCAGTGCCATCGAGCCTGTCACATAGCGCTCAGATATCAGTGGGCCTCACACAATCCAAAAGTGTCCACTGTCCACAAGTGTGTGCAGAAATTCAAAATCTCCCTTATCCTCTAGTCACTTTTGTCACAGCAGTGCCATCGAGCCTGTCACATAGCGCTCAGATGTCAGTGGGCCTCACACAATCCAAAAGTGTCCAGTGTCCAAAAGTGTGTGCAGATATTCAAAATCTCCCTTATCCTCTAGTCACTTTTGTCACAGCAGTGCCATCGAGCCTGTCACATAGCGCTCAGATATCAGTGGGCCTCACACAATCCAAAAGTGTCCAGTGTCCAAAAGTGTGTGCAGAGATTCAAAATCTCCCTTATCCTCTAGTCACTTTTGTCACAGCAGTGCCATCGAGCCTGTCACATAGCGCTCAGATATCAGTGGGCCTCACACAATCCAAAAGTGTCCACTGTCCACAAGTGTGTGCAGAAATTCAAAATCTCCCTTATCCTCTAGTCACTTTTGTCACAGCTGTGCCATCGAGCCTGTCACATAGCGTTCAGATATCAGTGGGCCTCACACAATCCAAAAGTGTCCAGTGTCCAAAAGTGTGTGCAGATATTCAAAATCTCCCTTATCCTCTAGTCACTTTTGTCACAGCAGTGCCATCGAGCCTGTCACATAGCGCTCAGATATCAGTGGGCCTCACACAATCCAAAAGTGTCCACTGTCCACAAGTGTGTGCAGAAATTCAAAATCTCCCCTGTCCTATAGACACCTTGTACCTTGTTTTACATTACTATATAGTTTGTTGGATTTTGTCTACATTTCTACCAAAAATGAGGAAGGCTGGTGGAAGAGGCCGTGGAATTGGGAGGGGGTTGGCAGCTGGTAATGATGGTGTTGGTGGTGGATCTGATGGTAGTGGCAAGAGCAAAATAGGACCGAATGCAGGAGGTGTTGACCCTGCGTCATCGTCTGGCTACATAAGGCCTCGAACGCTTAGTTTTCTAGGAGTTGGCAAACCGCTTTTAAAGCCAGAGCATCAGGAAAAAGTTTTGTCTTACATTGCTGACTCAGCCTCCAGCTCTATCGCCTCCTCTTCTTCAGTTGTAAAAAGCAAAAGCACTGAGTCGTCATTGGAGGGTCATGTTCATGAACCACACCTTTCCTTGTGTCCTTCACCCCAACCAAGATTGAAGGATGACGCAGGCCATACTACTGATTACTCCATGGAGCTGTTTTCACATACCATGCCTGGATTATCAAGTCAAATGGTGAATTACCCAGGCCAAGATGAATCTGACATGGAGTGCATTGATGCACAGCCGCTGATGGATGATTCTGCTGGTACATTCACTCAGAGCACTACATTGTCCTCGCAGTGTACAGAGCCAGATTCTGACCCTGATGAGACTCAGGTGCCCCTTCCCGCACACTATACCACCATACACGGTGACACAGAGGAAGGTGCACATGACATTGAAGAGGAGGTGATGGATGACCCAGTTGTTGACCCAGATTGGCATCCATTGGGGGAAGAGGGTGCTGCTTCCAATAGCTCAGATGAGGAGCATCCACAGCAGACATCGACATCGCAACAGCTGTTATCTGGCAGGCCCGGAGCACTCCAAAGACAGGTTCCAAACATCAAAAGAGTTGCTGGACAGCTTGTCCAGAGGGTCAAAAGATCACAGCGTGCTAGGCCGCAAAATGTCTGCCAAAGTAGGAAGAGTGCAGTGTGGCACTTTTTTGAACAAAATCCTCATGATCAGGCCAAGGTTATCTGTAAGAAGTGCGCAAAGACCTTTAGCCGAGGGAAAAATCTGAAAAATTTGAATACCAGTTGCATGCTTAGACATTTAACCAGCATGCACTTGCAAGCGTGGACACAACACCAAACCTCAAGTGCCACATGTGCAACTGATCACAACGAAGGTAGTCAGCAACGCTACATTGTTTCCCCCACTGTAAGCCCACCGGTTAGCACAGCAGCAAATGTTGAGGTGTCGTTGCAAGACCACAGCAGTCAGGGAATCCCACTGTTATATCAACGAAATACTGATTCTAGGCCATCAGAAAGAACACCAACTCCATCACCATCATCAACCCTCTCTCAGTCCGCCCTGTCCACCGCTACTTCCACCATATGCAGCTCTCAAGTCCAGCTCACCCTCCCAGACACTATGAGTAGGTCAAGAAAGTACTCAGTCTCTCATCCGCGTACACTGGGTTTGAACGCCCACATTGCCAAACTAATCTCGTTTGAGATGATGCCCTTTCGGTTGGTGGAAAGCACAGCTTTCCGCGAACTCATGGCCTATGCAGTACCACGCTATGACCTACCCAGTCGCCACTTCTTCTCTCGCAAAGCCATCCCAGCCCTCCACCATCATGTGAAAGACCGCATTGTCCATGCACTCAAGCAGTCAGTGAGCGGAAAGGTGCACCTCACAACTGATGCATGGTCCAGTCGGCATGGCCAGGGCCGTTACGTGTCCATCACTGCGCACTGGGTTAATGTGGTGGATGCAGGGTCCACAGGGGACAGCGGTGGTGGGACAGTGCTGCCTAGCCCACGGTATAGGAAACAGTTGGCTGTAGGCGTTCGACCATCCTCCTCCTCCACCTCCTCCAGAAGCGAAAGCTCGTCCACAGAGCGCAGTCGTACGAGCACTCCATCTGCAGCTGCCACTGTTGCACACGATGTGTCCCCCTATCGAGCAGCTAGTGGAAAGCGTCAGCAGGCTGTGTTGCAGATGATGTGTTTGGGCGACAGACACACCGCCGAGGTGCTGGCCGAGTATTTGAAGCGACAAACTGAGTCATGGCTGGGCAGTGTACATCTTGAGGCAGGCAAGGTAGTTAGTGATAACGGCCGTAATTTTGTGGCAGCCATAGCCCTTTCAAAACTCAGCCACATACCTTGCTTGGCTCACACCTTGAACCTGGTGGTGCAGTGCTTCCTCAAAAATTATCCGGAGTTACCAGCCCTGCTCCAGAAGGTGCGAAGACTGTGCGCGCACATCCGCCGGTCGCCTGTACACTCCGTTCGTATGCAGAAGCTGCAGCGATTGCTCCACCTTCCCAACCACCGCCTCATTATCGACATTGCAACAAGGTGGAACTCCACCCTGCACATGGTGGAGCGGCTGTGCGAGCAGAGGCAGGCCATAATGCATTTGTGGGAGGATACACGGCCAGGCACTTTGAGAGCAGACATGGAGTTGACAGGTGTGCAGTGGTCAAAGCTGAAAGACCTTTGTAAAGTCCTTCAGTGTTTTGAGAAATGCACACGGCTGGTAAGCGCAGACGACGCCATCCTAA
The DNA here is from genome assembly GCF_039654945.1 of Dendrobates tinctorius. Lineage (NCBI taxonomy): Eukaryota > Metazoa > Chordata > Amphibia > Anura > Dendrobatidae > Dendrobates > Dendrobates tinctorius. Next base: position 30,251,646 of record NW_027361700.1, read on the forward strand.
GCATGAGCATCCCACTTATGCGTCTGCTCATGCAAACTTTGACGCACCTTAAGGAGCAGTCGTCTGCAGCCAATGTTGATGAGGAGGAAGAGGAGGAGGGAATCCTTGATGACATTCAGCCATTGTCTGCTCAGGGACCTCTCCTGGACGAGGTGGAGGAAGAAGAGGAGGAAGAGGATGATGGGGATGATTACTTAGGGGAGGAGGATGCATCTCGTGGGGCAAGTGAAAATGTTGGCGTGGCAAGGTCTGGTACAGGGTTTGTGCGTGACTGGAAGGATGTGGATTTGCCAGAAAGTGCTCCTCCACCCAGCACTCGCAGTGCATCATTGACACCGGGAACATTGGCCCACATGTCAGATTATGCCTTGCAGATCCTAAAAAGGGACCCCCCGCATTGCCAAAATGATGAACGATGACGACTACTGGTTGGCCAGCATCCTGGATCCACGCTATAAAGGCAAATTACAAAACATCATGCCACAGGAGAACCTTGACCTAATATTGGCTAATAAACAAGCAACTCTGGTAAATCGGTTGCTTGAGGCATTCCCAGCACACAGCAGCGGTGATGGTTCTCACACGAGCCGTACGGGCCGGGGGCAGCTTGGCAGAGGTGTTCGTGGTGCACACAGCAGAAGTGGCGTTGGAGACAGGGGTTTCATGACAATGTTGTGGACTGATTTTTCAAATACCGCTCACACAACTGGTAATACTGCATCGATGGAAAGTGACAGGAGACAGCAGTTGTCAACTATGGTAACAAACTACTTTTCCTCCCATATCGATGTTCTCCCACACAGGTCATTCCCCTTTGACTATTGGGCCGCTAAACTGGACACCTGGCCTGAATTGGCCCAATATGCCTTACAGGAGCTCGCTTGCCCAGCTGCAAGTGTGCTATCGGAAAGAGTCTTCAGTGCAGCTGGATCAATCCTGACAGAAAAAAGGACCCGTCTGTCAACCCAAAATGTGGATGATCTAACCTTCATTAAAATGAACCACGCATGGGTTTCCAAGGATTTTGTCCCACCTTCCCCTGATGACACATAGGGTGACAGAAAAATGGCTTGCTTTGGTCCACCTCTTCCTGGTACTTCACCTATTTCGCCTTTTGCATCAGCTGAATGTCCAACATCAACATATGCCACTTTTTAAAACTCCCTAACTGTGCTGCCTCCCCCCCATGGCCGGGGTCACCACCTACCGCACGACACCGTGCGAGTGCCGTTGCCCTGGACAGGTGGGTAGGCCGACTCTTGGGCGCGGGCACTGGCACAGGGTCCCTCATAGTGCAATCAAGTGTCTCTGACGGTGGTGGTGCACACCCGCCGTCAGACACACCGCTGTACTATGAGGGGCCCAGTGCCAGTACCGACGCCCACGAGTGGGCCCCCCTTGCTTGGGCAGGGCCCCAGCATTTGCAATCTTTACCTCTCCCTGCTCCTCCGCTGTGTAATCTGGGCCGTCAAATCCATACTGTGCCTGACACCGTCTGAGCCTGCCTCCTGAGACATATATTTTGAATGTGTACGCTATCCATACATGTTATCCAGGGATACGGTACCCTATCTAACCTTTGTGCAATCACGTGCAATCCATACTTGGCCTAACACCGTCTGAGCCTGCCTCATGCTGTATAGACATATATTTTGAATGTGTACGCTATCCATACATGTCATCCAGGGATACGGTACCCTTTCTAACCTTTGTGCAATCACGTGCAATCCATACTGGGCCTAACACCGTCTGAGCCTGCCTCATGCTGTATAGACATATATTTTGAATGTGTACACTATCCATACATGTTATCCAGGGATACGGTACCCTTTATAACCTTTGTGGAATCATGTGCAATCCATACTGGGCCTAACACTGTCTGAGCCTGCCTCATGCTGTATAGACATATATTTTGAATGTGTACGCTATCCATACATGTTATCCAGGGATACGGTACCCTTTCTAACCTTTGTGCAATCACGTGCAATCCATACTGGGCCTAACACCGTCTGAGCCTGCCTCATGCTGTATAGACATATATTTTGAATGTGTACGCTATCCATACATGTTATCCAGGGATACGGTACCCTTTCTAACCTTTGTGCAATCACGTGCAATCCATACTGGGCCTAACACCATCTGAGCCTGCCTCATGCTGTATAGACATATATTTTGAATGTGTACGCTATCCATACATGTTATCCGGGGATACGGTACCCTTTCTAACCTTTGTGCAATCACGTGCAATCCATACTGGGCCTAACACCGTCTGAGCCTGCCTCCTGAGACATATATTTTGAATGTGTACGCTATCCATACATGTTATCCAGGGATACGGTACCCTTTCTAACCTTTGTGCAATCACGTGCAATCCATACTGGGCCTAACACCGTCTGAGCCTGCCTCCTGAGACATATATTTTGAATGTGTACGCTATCCATACATGTTATCCAGGGATACGGTACCCTTTCTAACCTTTGTGCAATCACGTGCAATCCATACTGGGCCTAACACCGTCTGAGCCTGCCTCATGCTGTATAGACATATATTTTGAATGTGTACGCTATCCATACATGTTATCCAGGGATACGGTACCCTTTCTAACCTTTGTGCAATTACGTGCAATCCATACTGGGCCTAACACCATCTGAGCCTGCCTCATGCTGTATAGACATATATTTTGAATGTGTACGCTATCCATACATGTTATCCGGGGATACGGTACCCTTTCTAACCTTTGTGCAATCACGTGCAATCCATACTGGGCCTAACACCGTCTGAGCCTGCCTCCTGAGACATATATTTTGAATGTGTACGCTATCCATACATGTTATCCAGGGATACGGTACCCTTTCTAGCCTTTGTGCAATCACGTGCAATCCATACTGGGCCTAACACCGTCTGAGCCTGCCTCATGCTGTATAGACATATATTTTGAATGTGTACGCTATCCATACATGTTATCCAGGGATACGGTACCCTTTCTAACCTTTGTGCAATCACGTGCAATCCATACTGGGCCTAACACCGTCTGAGCCTGCCTCATGCTGTATAGACATATATTTTGAATGTGTACGCTATCCATACATGTTATCCAGGGATACGGTACCCTTTCTAACCTTTGTGCAATCACGTGCAATCCATACTGGGCCTAACACCGTCTGAGCCTGCCTCCTGAGACATATATTTTGAATGTGTACGCTATCCATACATGTTATCCAGGGATACGGTACCCTTTTAACCTTTGTGCAATCACGTGCAATCCATACTGGGCCTAACACCGTCTGAGCCTGCCTCCTGAGACATATATTTTGAATGTGTACGCTATCCATACATGTTATCCAGGGATACGGTACCCTTTCTAACCTTTGTGCAATCACGTGCAATCCATACTGGGCCTAACACCGTCTGAGCCTGCCTCATGCTGTATAGACATATATTTTGAATGTGTACGCTATCCATACATGTTATCCAGGGATACGGTACCCTTTCTAACCTTTGTGCAATCACGTGCAATCCATACTGGGCCTAACACCGTCTGAGCCTGCCTCATGCTGTATAGACATATATTTTGCATGTGTACGCTATCCATACATGTTATCCGGGGATACGGTACCCTTTCTAACCTTTGTGCAATCACGTGCAATCCATACTGGGCCTAACACCGTCTGAGCCTGCCTCCTGAGACATATATTTTGAATGTGTACGCTATCCATACATGTTATCTGGGGATACGGTACCCTTTCTCACCTTTGTGCAATCACGTGTAATCCATACTGGGCGTGAGAACGGCTGGCGAGCTGTTAAGCAAGCTACAGCACCTGTCCAGACAAGTACAGGGATTCCCTAGCGAGGAGACTTATTTGATTGTTTTCAATGTTGGGACAGCAATTTTTGGGGAGCACTATACTCTGGAGAATGATAGATGGGGCCCACCATACACTGGAACATTCCAAAGGTGGACATCAGACACTGGAGCAGCATTTACAGGGCCCATTATACACTAGAGCATTAGAAATGGGGCCCATTATGTTTGGAGCATTATTTGGGCCCATAAGATAGTGGAGCTTCATCCATGGGGACCAACATATACTGTAGCATTATGTGGAGCTCATCATATACTGTTTCAAACATTATATGGGACCAATGATTCTGTATGGAGAAATAGATGGGCCTCGTCATGAGATGTAAAAAGTGAGGTATTTTTCATTGTACTATACCGCTATTTCTCTGCCGTATCGGAGCATGATGAGTTGTGGTATGTGTTAAAGGGGCGCTCTTTCGCCCAGGGCACATGAAAACCTGGAGCCAGCCCTCCCCCCCCACAGTTTGTAGCCAAATAACCCCCATTTTTCAGTGCGTAACTTGTATTATGAAGTTAATTAAGGTTGACAAGCTTAAGAAAGAAGAATTGATGCTTTTGGCATTCAAATGGGCACTGTAGGTGTGTTTCCTGTCCTCCTCTCACTGCCGACTTTTATTCCCCATTGACTTACATTGGGTTTCGTGTTTCGGGACGACCCCGACTTTTCCCTATAATCGGACGATCTTACTCGACCCGACTTTTGGAAAAGTCGGGTTTCACGAAACGAAACGCGACCCTAAAAAACCAAAAGTCGCTCAACTCTAGGCCTCAGCTATACCTCCTGATGAGCAGCGACCTGGACCCCTGCCCCCCCCAGAGAGCAGAGAAGGATAAGGCTTCTGTGCCCCCTCTGCCCCCTGACAAGATACAACACCTCTATTCTGAAGACTGAAGTTTTTTACTCAAGTTTAGAGAGTAAATGCAGGGAATCCTGAGAGGGGGCTGCTGTGTCCTGTCAGGGGGCAGGCTGGGCTCAGCGGTCTTATGCTTCTCTGCAGGAGGTGAGGGGGCACTCAGCTCTGATCTTTTCATGATACAGAGGTCCGACTCCTCGGTTAGCGCCTGCTGTGCTGACAGTAAGACTGACACTGTCACTGAGCACACAGCTGACTCACTGAGGATCCATCTGCTGCAAGGACTGGACTACAGCCTGACAGACACCGTCCATACACTGAAACAACACAGGCTCAGCGCCTGAGACACTCACCAGGGGGGCTGAGGGGGCTGCGCTGCTCCACAGCGACTCTCACTGTGACTGACTGTGTGACGGAAGAACACTGTACTACCTGCACTAAGCCCGCGCTCAGCCAGGATTGGATGCTGGAAAGTCCCACCCTCCTGTTGCTCAGCACTGGCTGCCTCTCCCAGCTGTCTGTCACAGTGACTCCTGCTTCCTCCTCACACACAGCGCTCTGGTTTATGAAAATTCTGAGTGCGGGCCCCTCCAGATGGGCCGGGCCCCAAAGCAACCGCTTTGGCTGCTACCCCGGTAGTTACGCCAGTGCTTGTATGGCAGACAGCTGTAGCCTGCTTCGGGGACTCCTTGCTACCAAGTCCCGGCTCACCCACGTTGCTGTTGTGCCCCCAAGTCTTGTGTGGCCATTAGTATCCATACAACCTCGGGGACCGGACCCCGGCCATGCGCTTAAAACTTGAGGAAGGGCTCTGCTCTGACCCTAATCCTTAGTTCTCGTCTTCTCCTTACGTTCCGTACAAATTATTCTTTCTTATGGAGCATTAGGCTTTCTATATCTCTTTCCCATGCCAGCAGTCTCAGGTCACTGAAGACTGCTGCAGCACCTCCTTCCATCCATCCCACTCAGGGGATCTTCCCTCACAGACTCCTAGTCAGACTGACCTCGTCCTAATGTCTTCCCGCTCTCTTTGGTGCAGACTAAGCTCAACCCACCTCCCAGCACTCTTCGTGTTCCAAGCAGGGAGCCACCAAAGGTGCTTTGATACACTACTATGTTGTGTGGGATGCAGGTGTTGGAGTGTGATCAGGTGTCTCCACCTTACTTCAGGAGGAGGTGCAGTACCCCTGTGGCGACTGAACCCTCAGGGGCGCCACATACCCCCCCGTTAAACACAGCACGTCCGCGGGCTGCAAGTGAAACAAAGATATTACAAATTAAGGAACATACAAAATTTTTGTAATGCTTGATAAAAGTTCTTAAACTAAACTTCCCAGTATGGGAGACATTGACTCTTGAACATTGCAAAACAATTTAACAACCTATCTATAATACCTTATCTTGTTACCTATTTTAAAGTGCTATGGAAGTACTAATTACTAATAAGTTTACTACCAATTCAAGTACTGCAGTATGTCTTTCTTTTACTTTTATCATACACATTTTCACATTTTACTGTTTCCTCTAGACCATGAGTGACAACCGCTGATGCCTGGTTCGTCACCTGAATTTAAACCTTTATTTCTTTATTCAACACACATCTTTATTAAAGCATTATCAAATTCTGTAAAATATTCACTCCTATTCCGATACCTACTAAGTTCTATTGCTATCAATATCTTTATCAAAGACTATCATGACAACCTATTCTTATCCTTCACTATAAAATACTAAGCATTAATTATTAAGACATCTAATATATAAAGCTCAAAGTGTGTATGTATGTGTGTATGTGTGTGTATGTATGTATGTATGTATGTGTGTGTGTGTGTGTGTGTGTGTGTGTGTGTATGTCCGGGATAGGCATCTGCACCGTCGCAGTTACAGCCACAAAATTTTTCACAGTCACACGTCTGGACCCCGAGAGCGTCCTAAGCTATGTTGTGAGGCGAAATTTTAACCCCGTGCGTTTCAATTCACCAAACAATTTTGCCCCTATCTACATACTGGGGGAAAAAGTGTGTGCGTGTCAAGCCCCGCCCCTCATTGTGATGTCATAATGCCCCTATTTGCATACTGGGGAAGCAGTGTGTGCGTATCAAGCCCCGCCCCTCATTATGATGTCACAACAGTTGCCATGGCGACGCTGATGTCATCATAGGTCGCAAGCCCCGCCGCCGCTCATTATGATGTCATAATGGTTGACTATGGGATGGAGGATGTGTGATGGGTATATGGGCAATGGACTATGGGATGGAGGATGTGTTTGACGGGTATATGGGCACGGGACTATGGGATGGCGGATATGTATATGGGCACGGGACTATAGGATGGAGGATGTGTGATGGGTATATGGGCACGGGACTATGGGATCTCAGCTATGTATGATGGGTATATGGGCACGGGACTATGGGATGGAGGATGTGTGATGGGTATATGGGCACGGGACTATGGGATGGAGGATATGTATGATGGGTATATGGGCACGGGACTATGGGATGGAGGATATGTATGATATGTATATGGGCACGGGCCTATGGGATGGTGGATATGTATGATGGCTATATGGGCTCAACCCTATGGGATTGAGGATGTGTGATGGGTATATGGGCATGGGACTATGAGATGAAGGATGTGTGACGGGTATATGGGCACTGGACTATGGGATGGAGGATATGTATGACGGGTATATGGGCACGGGACTATGGGATGGCGGATATGTATGACGGGTATATGGGCACGGAACTATGGGATGGCGGATATGTATGATGGGTATATGGGCACGGGACTATGGGATGGAGGATATGTATGATGGGTATATGGGCATGGGCCTTTGGGATGGAGGATGTGTGAAGGGTATATGGGCATGGGACTATGGGATGGAGGATATGTATGATGGGTATATGGGCATTGGACTATGGGATGAAGGATGTGTAATGGGTATATGGGCATGGGACTATGGGATGGAGGATGTGTGATGGGTATATGGGCACTCCACTATGGAATGGAGGATATGTATGATGGGTATATGGGCACCCTTGACTCTCCCCTGTCTGTCAAACTGCACATCCAAGCTCTTTCCAACTCCTGTTGCCTCCAGCTCAAAAATATTTTGAGAATCCATCCTTTCCTCAACCCTCAATCTACTAAAATTTTAACCCCGTGCGTTCCAATTCACCAAACAATTTTGCCCCTATCTACATACTGGGGGAAAAAGTGTGTGCGCGTCAAGCCCCGCCCCTCATTATTTTGTCATAATGCCCCTATTTGCATACTGGGGAAGCAGTGTGTGCGTATCAAGCCCCGCCCCTCATTATGATGTCACAATGGTTGCCATGGCGACGCTGATGTCATCATAGGTTGCAAGCCCTGCCGCCGCTCATTATGATGTCATAATGGTTGACTATGGAATGGAGGATGTGTGATGGGTATATGGGCACCGGACTATGGGATGGAGGATATGTATGATGGGTATATGGGAACGGGACTATGGGATGGGGGATGTGTGATGGGTATATGGGCACTGGACTATGGGATGGTGGATATGTATATGGGCACGGGACTATGAGATGGAGGATGTGTGATGGGTATATGGGCACGGGACTATGGGATGGAGGATGTGTGATGGGTATATGGGCACTGGACTATGGGATGGAGGATATGTATGACGGGTATATGGGCACGGGACTATGGGATGGCGGATATGTATATGGGCACAGGACTATGGGATGGAGGATGTGTGATGGGTATATGGGCACGGGACTATGGGATGGAGGATGTGTGATGGGTGTATGGGCACTGGACTATGGGATGGAGGATATGTATGACGGTATATTGGCATGGGACTATGAGATAGCGGATATGTATGATGGGTATATGGGCACTTGACTATGGGATGGAGGATGTATGATGGGTATATGGGCACGGGACTATGGGATGGAGGATATGTATGATGGGCATATGGGCATGGGACTATGAGATGGAGAATATGTATGATGGGTATATGGACATGGGACTATGGGATGGAGGATGTGTGATGGGTATATGGGCACTCGACTATGGGATGGAGGATATGTATGATGGGTATATGGGCACGGGCCTATGGGATCATGGATATGTATGATGGGTATATGGGTACGGGACTATGGGATGGAGGATAATTATAATTTTCTATAACCACAGTTAGTTACTATGCCCGGGCAGCGCCGGGCTCTTCAGCTAGTCTAATGTAAAAAGCTCAAAGTGTGTATGTATGTGTGTGTGTGTATGTATGTGTGTGTGTATGTATGTGTGTGTGTGTATGTCCGGGATAGGCATCCGCACCGTCGCAGCTACAGCCACAGAATTTGGCACAGTCACACATCTCGACCCCGAGAGCGTCCTAAGCTATGTTGTGAGGCGAAATTATAACCCCGCGCGCTCCAGTTCACCAAACAATTTTGCCCCTATCTACATAATGGGGAAAAAGTGTGTGCGCGTCAAGCCCCGCCCCTCATTATGATGTCATAATGCCCCTATCTACATACAGGGGAAACAGTGTGTGCGTATCAAGCCCGGCCCTCATTATGATGTCACAATGGTTGCCATGGCGACGCTGATGTCATCATAGGTTGCAAGCCCCGCCGCTCATTATGATGTCATAATGGTTGACTATGGGATGGAGGATGTGTGATGGGTATATGGGTACTGGACTGTGGGATGGAGGATATGTATGACGGGTATATGGGCATGGGACTATGGGATGGAGGATGTGTGATGGGTATATGGGCACTGGACTATGGGATGGAGGATACGTATAATGGGTATATGGGCTCGGGACTATGGGATGGAGGATGTGTGATGGGCATATGGGCACTGGACTATGGGATGGAGGATATGTATGACGGGTATATGGGCACAGGACTATGGGATGGCGGATATGTATGATGGGTATATGGGCACAGGACTATGGGATGGAGGATATGTATGATGGGTATATGGGCATGGGACTATGAGATGAAGGATGTGTGATGGGTATATGGGCACTCGACTATGGGATGGTGAATATGTATGATGGGTGTATGGGTATGGGACTATGCGATGGAGGATGTGTGATGGGTATATGGGCATGGGACTATGGGATGAAGGATGTGTGATGGGTATATGGGCACTGGACTGTGGGATGGTGGATATGTATGACGGGTATATGGGCATGGGACTATGGGATGGAGGATATGTATGATGGGTATATGGGCACTGGACTATGGGATGGAGGATGTGTGATGGGCATATGGGCACTGGACTATGGGATGGAGGATATGTATGACGGGTATATGAGCACGGGACTATGGGATGGCGGATATGTATGATGGGTATATGGGCACAGGACTATGGGATGGAGGATATGTATGATGGGTATATGGGCATGGGACTATGAGATGAAGGATGTGTGATGGGTATATGGGCACTCGACTATGGGATGGCGAATATGTATGATGGGTGTATGGGTATGGGACTATGCGATGGAGGATGTGTGATGGGTATATGGGCATGGGACTATGGGATGAAGGATGTGTGATGGGTATATGGGCACTGGACTGTGGGATGGAGGATATGTATGATGGGTATATGGGCATGGGACTATGAGATGAAGGATGTGTGATGGGTATATGGGCACTCGACTATAGGATAGCGAATATGTATGATGGGTGTATGGGCATGGGACTATGGGATGGAGGATGTGTGATGGGTATATGGGCATGGGCCTATGGGATGAAGGATGTGTGATGGGTATATGGGCACTCGACTATGGGATGGAGGATATGTATGATGGGTATATGGGCACGGGCCTATGGGATGGAGGATGTGTGATGGGTATATGGGCACGGGCCTATGGGATGGAGGATATGTATGATGGGTATATGGGCACGGGCCTATGGGATGGTGGATATGTATGATGGGTATATGGGCACGGGACTATGGGATGGAGGATAATTATAATTTGTTATAACTAACCACAGTTAGTTACTATACCCGGGCAGCGCCGGGCTCTTCAGCTATTAGTGATAAAGTAGACACTGGTCCAGCCCAAAATGTTTTGAAATGTCCTTATCATAGGAGCAGAGCTCCCAGTCCGAGGTAGTTCCTATTTAAAGAAGGCCTATGTAAAGCCAAGAGAGGGCACCTTAAAAGGCGCAACTATATACAAGAAAGTTTGTGAATCATTTCAAGTTCACGATCACTGCAGTTCTAATTTCAATAATACTAATGCCAAAAACTAGGCAAACTTGGGAAAACATGATAAACAATGAGGCACAACAGTGCCAATATCCTCCTGGGTAACAGTTATTTAGCTGTGGGCATGTTCTTTATTGGTGGTCTTCTCCTGGGTTGTGGAATCTGACTTCTTTTGCTGCTTCCAGGGAAGACTTTCTGCTTTTCCACCTCCTGGCGGATTGACGAATTGCAGGTATTCCTTCTCCCAAGGAGTTAGGTTGGTGGCTGCCTGTGCAGATGAGGTGGCAGCTGGTGGAACTGCTGCCTGTGGTACAACGGGGTAGTAACTTGTACCAGGGGATGTGGTACTTTGGTGGATGTGGCCTGCCTCACCTTTGCAGGTACAACTACCACAGTAGGAGGTATCCCTGCCGGGGGAACATAGGCATTTTCCCTCTTGTAGGCAGCTATAAAGTCCTCCGGTATGCGGCGCACATTCAGGGCATACCAGCCACGTAGCCCCTCACGCCGGGTAAAGGTGACATATTCTCCCGGGTGCAGGTCGCGAGCAGGTGTCCCCTCCGGAGGTGGGACTCTACATCCCTCCTGCTGAAGAAGAGGTCAGAGATCCTCTGGGGGTCTGAGATAAAGCCAAATCCCCGCTCCTGGTTGACATTAAGGACTTGACCCCATCCTGCTGAGTCCGGGGGGCCATAGTGACCGGCAAGGACCCTTTCCTTCCGGTCCATGTCAGGGCCCAGCACTGCCAGTCTACGCTGTTCCCATTCCCTCTGCTTGGCTGCCAGTTGGCGGATAGTCCGTTGGCATCTGGTCTCCGTCTCCTCCTCCTCCCGGGTCCGGCTTCTACCCACAGTGGACAGGGGCACCACTGCCAGGGGTCCAGGTGTACCCCCCCAGGGATTACAATCCTGGTCCCAGACTAGGTCCAGCACGACCTACCCGGACATGGTAGCAGGCACCCCGTTGTCTTCCCAGATGCAGGGGCGGCGGGCATACCTGGCGCTTCCCGGTGGTGTTCCAGCTCCGGTGCAGGCATCGGACGGTAGCCGGTGGCAGCGGTAGTCACTGGATGGCATCTCCTGCTTCGCAAGGGCCTCCAGCGGGACCTGCGCGGCCACGCTATGTCAAGGCGGGAGCACAGCTTCTTCCTCTTCAGCTCCCAGGCCCTCGGGTAACTCCTCCTGGCAGGCAACGGTTAGCGGCGGTTGCAGCGTGGAGGTGGTGACAGGTGCTGCCGATGGCATCGCAGCAGCCGCAGGTTCCGCAGGTGCTGCCTGTGGGAGAACTAGTGCAACGGCGGTGGGTACCGATGGTGAAGGTACCGTTGGTGTAGGCCCCTCCGGGGCACGCTGCAGGTTCAGAGTCCACAAAGCCTCCTGCTTCAGCCGCAGACGGTGGATCAGCTGGGCAATTTCGTCCTCCAGCTGCTGGCGGTCCATTGTGGAAGCGGGGTCGGAGCCTTCAATCAGGGCGCCGAGGAAGATCAACTCAGCCTCCTCACGTTCTTCAGGCCTCCGTGCTTCTTCCAATATGGTGTCCTGGCGTTCTTTCTCCTTCCTGGGCTCTTTTCCCGCCACCGGGCTTCGCTCCTCCTCCTGGGGGCGGCGTCTTCTTCCTTTGCCTCCATACCAAGCCAGTATACGAACCCCTCTGGGGGTGGGCCATGTTGCTGTTGCATAGACGTTCAGCCAGGGGAGGCCCAGGACAGTTCGTGCTCTTTTCTTAGGTCCACCCATGTTGTCACGCCCTTCTGCACCGCGCCGTCGGCCATTCTGAGAGTCCATTTTACAGTCTATCAATTTGGTTATTTTGCACATTTTCAGCAATCACAAGTCCAATAAATCTTCGGCACACAGGACCCGGTGGTATCGGGCTTCGTCATCCTGTTCATGACGCCAAAGTGGAGTGCCCCCCGTGCCAGGGCCGTGGGGTACTCGGAGACGGGCCCGGTGGATTTCAATGGGAGATGTCACAGTGGCGGTGACCTGGTCCGTGGCCCTGGGAGTCCATGTAAAAGGAACAGTGTGGCTGATGATTAAAGTTTATAAGTGGATGATTCGTGATGCCACTGTGGTGTTCGGCAATGAAGATGTTAAGCCGACGCTGCAGACAGATCCTCTGGGACAGATGGTGTGGTGCAGCAATGATGTTGTGGCCCTCCACAGGCAGGGCTGTAGTCCCAGGGCAGTGTAAATGAAGATTTAGTGAGGAGAGGAGAACGGTGTGGTATTAAGCACAGAGATCTAGCAGTGCTGAGTGGGTTGGCGCAGGAATAAGCGGAGGACACCAGGGCATGTAGTTCCAAAGCTTTACTCACAGTCTGTTGAACATACAGGTGCCTGCATCCGTGCTGTGTCCTCCAGGTCAGGAGCTCAGTCAACCTCCAGTCAAGATGAAGTACTCCGGTCCAACACTCCGCTAACATGTGCCTTCTCTGAACGTCTCCTCACTAGCGCTTGTTTGAGGTACTCACAGTACTGAGTTACACTGAAGTTCCTCCTTTCAGATGTTCTTTAGAACTCTACTTGTACGACAGACAGCTGTAGCCTGCTTCGGGGACTCCTTGCTACCAAGTCCCGGCTCACCCACGTTGCTGTTGTGCCCCCAAGTCTTGTGTGGGAATAAAGTGGTGACAACTTCTATTCCTCCGGTGTCTGCTGCAGGACCATTAGTATCCATACAACCTCGGGGACCGGACCCCGGCCATTCCCTTAGAACTTGAGGAAGGGCTCTGCTCTGACCCTAGTCCTTAGTTCTCTTCTTCTCCTTACGTTCCATACAAATCTTTCTTTCTTATGGAGCATCAGGCTTTCTATATCTCTTTCCCGTGCCAGCAGTCTCAGCTCACTGAAGACTGCTGCATCACCTCCTTCCATCCATCCCACTCAGGGGATCTTCTCTCACAGACTCCTTGTCAGACTGACCTCGTCCTAATGTCTTCCTGCTCTCTTTGGTGCAGACTAAGCTCCACCCACCTCCCAGCACTCTTCGTGTTCCAAGCAGGGAACCACCAAAGGTGCTTTGCTACACTACTATGTTGTGTGAGATGCAGGTGTTGGAGTGTGGTCAGGTGTCTCCACCTTATCTGAATGGTGGGGTACCACACCTCAGGAGGAGGTGCAGTACCTCTGTGGCGACTGAACCCTCAGGGGTGCCACAAATGGAATAGACAACAGTTGGAAATTATTGGCAATTATCAAGACACCCTCACTAAAGGAGGGCAGGTGGGGACCACAGATCACATCTCAGCACCAATGCCTTCTGGCTGATGTCTTAGTCACTTTTGAATGTTGGTTGTGCTTGCTCACTCGTGGTAGCATGAGACGGACTCTACAAACCACACAAGTGGCTCAGGTAGTGCAGCTCATCCAGGATGGCACATCAATGAGAGCTGTGCCAAGAAGGTTTGCTGTGTCTGTCAGCGTAGTGTCCAGAGGCTGGAGGCGCTACCAGAAGGACAGGTCAGTACACTAGGAGATGTGGAGCGGGCCGTATGAGGGCAACAACCCAGCAGCAGGACCACTACCTCAGCCTTTGTGCAAGGAGGAACAAGAGGAGCCCTGCCAGAGCCCTGCAAAATGACCTCCAGCAGGCCACAAATGTGCATGTGTCTGCACAAATGGTTAAAAACCGACTCCATGAGGATGGTCTGAGTGCCCGACGTCCATAGATGGGGGTTGTGCTCACAGCCCAACACCGTGCAGGACGCTTGGCATTTGCCACAGAACACCAGGATTGGCAAATTTGCCACTGGCGTCCTGTGCTCTTCACAGATGAAAGCAAGTTCACACTGAGCACATGTGACAGAGTCTGGAGACGCCGTGGAGAGCGATCTGCTGCCTGCAACATCCTTCAGCATGACTGGTTTGGCAGTGGGTCAGTAATGGTGTGGGGTGGAATTTCTTTGGAAGGCCGCACAGCCCTCCATGTGCTTGCCAGAGGTAGCCTGACTGCTTTAGGTACAGAGAGTAGATCCTCAGACCGCTTGTGAGACCATATGCTGGTGCGGTTGACCCTGGGTTCTTCCTAAGGCAGGACAATGCTAGACCTCAAGTGGCTGGAGTGTGTCAGCAGTTCCTTCAAAATGAAGGCATTGAAGCTATGGACTGGCCCGCCCGTTCCCCAGACCTAAATCCGATTGAGCACATCTGGGACATCATGGCTCGCTCCATCCACCAACGTCATGTTGCACCACAGACTGTCCAGGAGTTGGCGGATGCTTTAGTCCAGGTCTGCGAGGAGATCCCTCATGACAACATTCGCCGACTCATCAGGAGCATGCCCAGGTGTCGTAGGGAGGTCAAACAGGCACATGGAGGCCACACACACTACTGAACATCTTTTCCTTGTCTTGAGGCATTTCCACTGAAGTTAGATCAGCCTGTAATTTGACTTTCCACTTTGATTTTTAGCATCCTTCCAAATCCAGACCTCCATGGGATATCAATTTTGATTTACATTGATTATTTTTATGTTTTCTTGTTCTCAACGCATGCCACTATGTAATGAATAAAGATTTGCAGCTGCAATATTTCATTCAGTAATATCTACGATGTGGTATCTTAGTGTTCCCTTTATTTTGTTGAGAAGTGTATATATACTATATAGAGGTCTAAGGGGTAAAGTTTCTCCTTGTGGAGAGTGACATGCCAGCTCTGGCTTGTCAAGGAAAGGAGGCTTATTCGCCGTGCAATGCTCCTCTGGGAAAATAATATGCAAATTGCCTCTTCAGAGAAAAACCAACAGGTGGCACTATAGAGTTCAAGTCCTTTTTTTCTCTGAAGAGGCAATTTGCATATATACTATATAGTAATTTATGTTGCAAATCTGTAGTGTTGAATATATGAGGTGAAATGTTTTTAAGTGCAATATATTCATTATAATTTGTTATAACTAACCACAGTTACAGTAGTTACTATGCCCGGGCAACGCCGGGTTCTTCAGCTAGTAAAACAATAAAAGGGTTTTTTTAGGAAGGGTATAAAGATAAATATATGGAGGCTGTTTGGGGAAATTGTCAGGTTCCCTTTAAATAGAGCTAAATCAGGCTAGACTCCTACTGATCTAACATGTATCACCTATCCGAAATACCCCTTTAAGGCCGGTTTCACATTAGCGCATTTTCAGCGCGCGCACGGCCGGGGGTAGCTCCGCCCCCGATCCGGCTCTCTGCCCGGCGTGCCCGCCCCTTCCTTGTAGCGCCGCCTCCTAGCGCACAGCGGCGCCTGCGATCGGCGCACCCTATCTTTAGCATAGGGTGCGCAGATCGTGCGCAGGCCGTGCGCTAGTTGCGCTTTGACCTGCGCTGCGCACTTTTGACGGTGCGCCGTGCGCGCCAAAATCCGAAAAGTTTGATTTTGGCGCGCACGGCGCACCGTCAAAAGTGCGCAGCGCAGGTCAAAGCGCAACTAGCGCACGGCCTGCGCACGATCTGCGCACCCTATGCTAAAGATAGGGTGCGCCGATCGCAGGCGCCGCTGTGCGCTAGGAGGCGGCGCTACAAGGAAGGGGCGGGCACGCCGGGCAGAGAGCCGGATCGGGGGCGGAGCTACCCCCGGCCGTGCGCGCGCTGAAAATGCGCTAATGTGAAACCGGCCTAACTCAGAATTCCCTTATAACACATTTCTCATGTTTAATAAACCTTTTCAGACATTCTGTGGACTTGTTATTTCTCTGTATGGAAACGTGTGACAATGTGACCCATGAGACACTCCAGTATGTAGAGGTCATGGAGGCGCTTGTCGTACCGCACCAATGGGCTGTGAAGTATGATGCAGTATTGTGGCCACATCATGAAACTTCACCCAGTTCCCCATTGTGCAGAACTGTCAGGATAACAGTTAGTAGCACATTATGATGGGGTGAAAGGGGCCGAAGCAATTCTGCAGTGATGTGGGATGTGTGTCAAAAGGCTATTGCCAACTGTTCAGCAATAAGGTTCGGATACAGCTACTACTTGGATATGACACAATTTTATTATACAATGATTAATTTAAATGATAGAACGCCAAGTTAATGGAATGGCAGATATAATATTACCCTGTCTTGTTAATTAATTTCATGTGAATCATACAATTATTATGAATTATAGTACAAAGAGAAATAAGTATTCATACTATACATTACCAAGCATTGTAGCATCACTTCTCTACTGGAGGGACCACAGTGTCGAGAAGGAAAATACTTTGGTCTTGTCATCACAGAAACCGTGCACCCACAATAGTTTCTGGAAATGTCCCCTCTCCTCACTGACATAGGGTCCACCTTTTTATACACAACACTCCCACATTACAACTGTGAGGTATGTTTAGTCTGCATCAGAATCTTGACTCTGCACAGTATGTTGTTGTCTTGATAACAGCACAAGACTTCAAGGTCTGTTTGTTATAGACTACTACAATCTTAGTTTGTTTGCACAAACCAGAGATTCGTTTGCCATTAGCATGTCTCTTAACTATAGCACAATGTTTTGCTACTGATTATAACCCAGGATCTGTTTGCCTCTGGTCAACTTGTCAAAGTTGTCTATCACTGTTCAAAGTTCAACATATGTTGCTTGTTACAAAGTTAACTCTTCATGCTCATAGCATAATGCTCTAAGATGGTAACATATGGGCAGCATGACTTCCATAATCACCTATTCTGAAAACTGGATGCCTATCATAACCCAGACACACACGCATACATGTCAGATATGTATCACAATCGGTCCTCGATTATGGATGTCATGCATGATCATTGCTACATGAGACCATCACATTTTGGTCTCTCTTGTCAATGGAGAATCATACTATTATTGAGCACAAGACTTCCTTGTTCAAGCAGCTTAAATATTCATTATCTATACAGTTGTTATTCCTATTGTCCTAATACACCACACAGAATTAGTTGGAAAGTTCCTTCCCATCAACCACCCCCCAAGTGAAAGTATTCAGTATCTATCACTGTTTGTCAACAGGGGTCACTTGCGTGCAAATCAGGATAATGAATCTTTGAAACACAGAGCTTCAAAGACCACAGAACAATTCCTTGTCTTATGGTATTGACACAGAGCAAACGCTTTGTGGCTCAGTGTCAAAGTTCAGCATTAATGATATTACACCATAGTATATTGCAATATAGTGTTTGGATTCAAACAACCATATTTCATATTTACAATACTTTCCATCCTTGGTCTAATGACCACACTATATCAAAGCATATACAATATGTAGGCTATAAGATATCCATATTTTTATTAGCACCACAAAGGCCCATAAGTGATAGAACCGACCTACAGTCCAGTGTACCCCATGGAAGGTGAGGGACTGTCCTTCCTACTCTCAGTCTGGTGCTCTTGAGGAGCCATTCTGCTGCTTTCTTCCAACAAGTCATGCTGTGTAAGGCTCCATTTAGACATCTGTGTTGCATGTATGTCTTCTATTCATTTTTTTCATGGATAAAACACATAACCATTATAGTCTATGGTGCTATTTACATGTTTTTACATAGACCGTATGTCTGTGCAAAACTCAGAAGAGACATGTCCCGTTTTCTCTGCTCTCATGGATGAAGAGTTCCAATACAATTCTATGAGTTCGTGAAAAACACATAAACCCGGCATACAATTTGCATTCTGTACATATTTAAGATTGCCAAATATAGGAGAATCTAAAATTTCTTTATCCACACATGAAAAACACTGATGACACACTGATGGTAAAAAACGGACACACGGATGATAAGAAAGGACACACGGATGACACACTGATGGTAAAAATGGACACACAGATGACACACTCATGGTAAAAACGGACACACTGATGGTAAGAAAGGAAACACGGATGACACACTGATGGAAAGAACCGACCCACTGATGGTAAAAATGGATACATGGATGGTAAGAACGGACACACTGATGGTAAGAACGGATACATGGATGACACACTGATGGAAAGAACGGACCAACTGATGACACACTGATGGTAAAAACGGACACACGGATGACACACTGATGGTAAAAACAGACACATGAATGACACACTGATGGTAAAATCAGACACACGTATGGTAAAAACGGACACACGGATGGAACACTGATGGTAAAAACACACACGGATGGAACACTGATGGTAAAAACAGACGCACAGATGGAACACTAATGGTAAAAACAGACACACGGATGGAACACGGATGGTAAAAACAGACACACAGATGGAACATTAATGGAAAAAACAGACACACGGATGGAACACTGATGGTAAAAACGGACACACGGAAGGAACACTGATGGTAAAAACAGACACACGGATGGTACACTGATGATAAAAACAGTCACACTGATGGCAAAAAATGATCCACCTGAATCAAGTTTACATGCAACTTTAGTAACGGGGGACCTGTCACACTGTAGTAGTGGGGGACCTGTCACACTTTAGTAGTGGGTGACATGTCACACTGAATGCAGCTTTAGTAGCGGAGGACCTGTCACACTTTAGTTGCAGGGAACCTGTCAGACTTTAGTTGCAGGGGACTCCTATCACACTTTAGTAGTGGGGGACCTGTCACACTTTAGTAGCGGAGCACTTGTCACACTTTAGTTTTGGGGGACCTGTCACACTATAGTAGGAGTGCACCTGTCACACTTTAGTAGTGGGTGACCTGTCATCACACTTTAGTAGCGGTGCACCTGTCACACTTTAGTAGCGGGGCACCTGTCACATTTTAGTAGCGGGGGACCTGTCACACTTTAGTAGTGGGGGACCTGTCACACTTTAGTTGCGGGTTCCTGTCACACTTTAGTAGCGGTGCACCTGTCACATTTTAGGAGCGGGGAACCTGTCACACTTTAGTAACGGGGGACCTGTCACACTTTAGTAGTGGGAGACCCGTCACACTTTAGTAGCGGGTTCCTGTCACACTTTAGTAGTGGTGCACCTGTCACATTTTAGGAGCGGGGGACCTGTCACACTTTAGTAGTGGGGTACCTGTCACAATTTAGTTGCAGGGGACCTGTCACGCTTTAGTTGCGGGGGACCTGTCACACTACATGCAGCTTTAGTAGCGGGGACCTGTCACACTTTAGTTGCAGGGGACCTGTCACACTTTAGTTGCAGGGGACCTGTCACCACTTTAGTAGTGGGAGACCCGTCACACTTTAGTAGCGGGTTCCTGTCACACTTTAGTAGTGGTGCACCTGTCACATTTTAGGAGCGGGGGACCTGTCACACTTTAGTAGTGGGGTACCTGTCACAATTTAGTTGCAGGGGACCTGTCACGCTTTAGTTGCGGGGGACCTGTCACACTACATGCAGCTTTAGTAGCGGGGACCTGTCACACTTTAGTTGCAGGGGACCTGTCACACTTTAGTTGCAGGGGACCTGTCACCACTTTAGTAGAGGGGACCTGTCACACTTTAGTAGCAGAAGACCGGTCACACTTTAGTACCGGGGACCTGTCACACTTGAGTAGCAGATGACCTGTCACACTTTAGTTGCTGGGGACCTGTTACACTTTAGTAGCGGTGGACCTGTCACACTTGAGTAGCAGAGGACCTGTCACACTTTAGTAGTGGGAGACCCGTCACACTTTAGTAGCGGGTTCCTGTCACACTTTAGTAGTGGTGCACCTGTCACACTTTAGTTGCGGGTTCCTGTCACACTTTAGTAGCGGTGCACCTGTCACATTTTAGGAGCGGGGGACCTGTCACACTTTAGTAACGGGGGACCTGTCACACTTTAGTAACGGGGGACCTGTCACACTTTAGTAACGGGGGACCTGTCACACTTTAGTAGTGGGAGACCCGTCACACTTTAGTAGCGGGTTCCTGTCACACTTTAGTAGTGGTGCACCTGTCACATTTTAGGAGCGGGGGACCTGTCACACTTTAGTAGTGGGGGACCTGTCACAATTTAGTTGCAGGGGACCTGTCACACTTTAGTTGCGGGGGACCTGTCACACTATATGCAGCTTTAGTAGCGGGGACCTGTCATACTTTAGTTGCTGGGGACCTGTCACACTTTAGTTGCAGGGGACCTGTCACCACTTTAGTAGCGGGGACCTGTCACACTTTAGTAGCAGAGGACCTGTCACACTTTAGTAGCGGGGAACTGTCACACTTTAGTTGCAGGGGACCTGTCACACTTTAGTAGCAGAGGACCTGTCACACTTTAGTAGCGGGGACCTGTCACACTTTAGTTGCTGGGGACCTGTTACACTTTAGTAGCAGAGGACCTGTTACACTTTAGTATCAGGGGACCTGTCACACTTGAGTGGCAGATGACCTGTCACACTTTAGTTGCTGGGGACCTGTTACACTTTAGTAGTGGGGGACCTGTCACAATTTAGTAGTGGGGACCTGTCACACTTTAGTAGCGGGGACCTGTCACACTTTAGTAGCAGGGGACCTGTCACACTTGAGTGGCAGATGACCTGTCACACTTTAGTTGCTGGGGACCTGTTACACTTTAGTAGCGGGGGACCTATCACACTTGAGTAGCAGAGGACCTGTTACACTTTAGTAGCAGAGGACCTGTCACATTTTAGTAGCAGAGGACCTGTCACACTAGAGTAGCAGAGGACCTGTCACACTTGAGTAGCAGAGGACCTGTTACACTTTAGTAGCAGAGGACCTGTCACACTTGAGTAGCAGAGGACCTGTCACACTTGAGTAGCGGGGACCTGTTACACTTTAGTAGCAGAGGACCTGTCACACTTGAGTAGCAGAGGACCTGTCACACTTGAGTAGCGGGGACCTGTTACACTTTAGTAGCAGAGGACCTGTCACACTTTAGTAGCAGGGGACCTGTCACACTTTAGTAGCAGAGGACCTGTCACACTTTAGTAACAGGGGACCTGTCACACTTTAGTAGCGGGGACCTGTTACACTTTAGTAGCGGGGACCTGTCACACTTTAGTAGCGGGGACCTGTCACACTTGAGTAGCGGGGACCTGTTACACTTTAGTAGCAGAGGACCTGTCACACTTTAGTAGCAGGGGACCTGTCACACTTTAGTTGCTGGGGACCTGTTACACTTTAGTAGTGGGGGACCTGTCACAATTTAGTAGCGGGGACCTGTCACACTTTAGTAGCGGGGACCTGTCACACTTTAGTAGCAGGGGACCTGTCACACTTGAGAGGCAGATGACCTGTCACACTTTAGTTGCTGGGGACCTGTTACACTTTAGTAGCGGGGGACCTAGCACACTTGAGTAGCAGAGGACCTGTTACTCTTTAGTAGCAGAGGACCTGTCACACTTTAGTAGCAGAGGACCTGTCACACTTTAGTAGCAGGGGACCTGTCACACTTTAGTAGCGGGGACCTGTTACACTTTAGTAGCGGGGACCTGTCACACTTTAGTAGCGGGGACCTGTCACACTTGAGTAGCGGGGACCTGTTACACTTTAGTAGCAGAGGACCTGTCACACTTTAGTAGCAGGGGACCTGTCACACTTTAGTAGCGGGGACCTGTTACACTTTAGTAGCAGGGACCTGTCACACTTTAGTAGCAGAGGACCTGTCACACTTTAGTAGCAGAGGACCTGTCACACTTTAGTAGCAGAGGACCTGTCACACTTTAGTAGCAGAGGACCTGTCACACTTTAGTAGCAGAGGACCTGTCACACTTTAGTAGCAGAGGACCTGTCACACTTTAGTAGCAGAGGACCTGTCACACTTTAGTAGCAGAGGACCTGTCACACTTTAGTAGCGGGGACCTGTCACACTTTAGTAGCGGGGGACCTGTCACACTTTAGTTGTGGGGGACCTTTTACACTTTAGTAGAGGGGGACCAGTCACACTGCAGTCATATGACCTTAAAATACATATGAAAAGTGGTTGTCTACAGCGAAAAACTTCTTTTAGGTAGTCCCATATTTGAATGATTGAAGGAGCCAGAATGCTAAAAGGCGGTACTAGGGTAAGGCTACTATCTGTCTATACAATACCGTATATTATACTGTTTGTATACAATGCTGCATTGAATTTGATACACAATATCTTTTTCTTTTCTTCTTCCATAGACAAAACAAATGAGCAGCGCAGTCTCTGACATTGAGAAGGAAAACATTTGTGGCCGCAGGGCGTGTGAGTGTAATGTGCCTGGATTTGTCTTTAAGTGAATTTTCCATTGTTCTATAAGACAGGCAGGAACATGTCATGCAGCTCTTAAAACGGCACCAATGTCTCCACATGCAAAACTTATGGCATCATTCCATGTCTTCTGGTATGTTCTTCTAATCCATTAAGTGCTTGGTTTTCTACTCACCCAAGAAATGAAGGATTTCTTTTACAACTACAGGGGCTGGGCACTGCCTACCATAAGAAACTATGCCCGCTATGATTAGCTTCGGATCTTGTCCATTAAAACTTGCCCATTGATTGCGTTCATTCTCAAAACATAGTTAGTTCTCCCCCAGATTAAAATTAATGCACATATGAAAGGTGAGCTTGCCAAAATTTTCAATTTTTTTTAGCTATACTCACCCTTCCACAGATGCAGCGCTGCCTTCCTATTGTTCTGTTTACTGACAAGCTGCAGCGGTAATTTAACATAATATCTCATAACTGCTGCAGCCAATCACTAGGCTCAGGTGTAATCCTGAGTTAGTCAGCCCTAAATTGATGAGTCTAGTGAGTCTATTCAGCGCTCATATGAGCTATAGTCATGACATCACCATTGCAGACTTGCAGCTGCATTGGAGAGGCAACAATGGAATTGCATGTGGCTGAGTTTGTTATTTGATATGTCTGAAGGCATATGGAATAAAAAAAAATCTTGGAAGATCCCTTCAAGCTTTTATTGACCTGAAGTTTGAGACCTCAACATGCCAGGACATATAAGTTAACTGGGTTTTTCTGGCCAGAATAAATTTTTGACAAGCATTGCAGCATGCCAAATCCTAACAGTATGTAATATACACACTGGCAGGATTCAGCTTTGTTTGTCAATTCAAGTGAGTGCTCATATGCGATTTTAATGACTCTGGTATTGTCGATTTTCCATTAATTCCTGTCCCCAACACCCAATAAAACACTGACAGTTAAGATTTGATAATTTTGGCCACAGCTGCACTTATTTAACAAATAAAGTAGAACATCAACATTTTAATAAATTGGTAAGGTCCTTGAAGCTACAAAAATCTGTTGACTACCAAAAAACTACAACATAAACCTTAATTTTTCCCAGCTGTAACCCCACAGGATTGGGAGTATCATAACCCAAAGGGTTCCTTTTCCAAATATCACAACTTACAGGGACTCGACATTCCATTGCTGCAAGTCCCCCCAAAATCACCAGACCAACATCATTTGAGGAATGCATATTCTAATGAATCCCCTAGACCAATTTAGAGACAGCTTCAAGGACCTCCCAACCACTCTTTGCCACCATGTCCCAAATAAATGTAACACTAAAACAACAAAATCCGCTCAATAACCCCAATAATTAGGGAGGGTGGACAGGACAACCAGTGACCTTGAAGAGTGGGATAATACCACTCCCCGATTGACCTTTATAAGCCCTCTACTCTTGACTACTCCTCTACCCATGATGATGACCCCCACCTCCCTCCAACCCATAGTCATGCCAGCTGCCACCCACTGTCAAGGGTCTGAGGCTCCAGCTTGACATTCCATTGCTGCAAGTCCCCTCAAAATCACCAGACCAACAGACAATATTTATCAATTGAGGAACTTATATCGTAATTAGTGTTGAGCGATACCGTCCGATACTTAAAAGTATCGGATCGGAATGGATCAGCCGATCTAAAAAAAATATCGGGTATCGCCGATTCCGATACCGGAAGTCCCATTCAAGTCTATGGGACTTCCGGTATCGGAATAAGAAAAACCCTATTTTTGCCTTGTACAGCCTCTCTGGGGTCTGTACGGGCCTTTCGGGGGGCTGTGCCGGCCTGCCGGGGGGTCTGTGCAGGCCCCGATGGTCTGTGCCGGCCTGCCGGGGGGCTGTGCAGGCCTGCCAGTGGTCTGTGCCGGCCTGCCAGGGAGCTGTGCCGGCCTGCCGGGGGGCTGTGCAGGCTCCGGTGGTCTGTGCCGGCCTGCCGGGGGGCTGTGCAGGCCCCGGTGGTCTGTGCCGGCCTGCCGGGGGGCTGTGCCGGCCTGCCGGTGGTCTGTGCAGGCTCCGGTGGTCTGTGCCGGCCTGCCGGTGGTCTGTGCAGGCTCCGGGGGTCTGTGCAGGCATCGTCCGATGGGACTACAAGTCGCATCGGGCGATACCTGCTACCATGACAGTGATTGACACATTAGCCAATGATGGGACAGTAGTAGTCCCATCATCCGGCTAATGTGTTGAATGTAAAAAAAAAAAAAAAAATTACATGCTACATACATACAACATGCATACTACATATATACTACATGTAACATACATACTACATATATACTACATACTACATGCATACTACATACATGCTACATACTACATACATGCTACATATATACTACATACTACATATATACTACATGCATGCAACATACAACATATATACTACATGCATGCAACATGCATACTACATATATACTATATATACTACATGTAACATACATACTACATATATACTACATGCTACATACATGTAACATACTACATACATAATACATATATACTACATGCATGCAACATACATACAACATATATACTACATGCATGCAACATGTATACTACATATATACTATATATACTACATGTAACATACATACTACATATATACTACATGCTACATACATGCAACATACACACTACATGCTACATACATGCAACATACTACATACATGCTACATACTACATGCATACTACATACATGCTACATACATACTACATACATACACTACATGCATGCAACATACATACAGTGGGGCAAAAAAGTATTTAGTCAGTCAGCAATAGTGCAAGTTCCACCACTTAAAAAGATGAGAGGCGTCTGTAATTTACATCATAGGTAGACCTCAACTATGGGAGACAAACTGAGAAAAAAAAATCCAGAAAATCACATTGTCTGTTTTTTTTTCATTTTATTTGCATATTATGGTGGAAAATAAGTATTTGGTCAGAAACAAGCAATCAAGATTTCTGGCTCTCACAGACCTGTAACTTCTTTAAGAGTCTCCTCTTTCCTCCACTCATTACCTGTAGTAATGGCACCTGTTTAAACTTGTTATCAGTATAAAAAGACACCTGTGCACACCCTCAAACAGTCTGACTCCAAACTCCACTATGGTGAAGACCAAAGAGCTGTCAAAGGACGCCAGAAACAAAATTGTAGCCCTGCACCAGGCTGGGAAGACTGAATCTGCAATAGCCAACCAGCTTGAAGTGAAGAAATCAACTGTGGGAGCAATAATTAGAAAATGGAAGACATACAAGACCACTGATAATCTCCCTCGATCTGGTGCTCCACGCAAAATCCCACCCCGTGGGGTCAGAATGATCACAAGAATGGTGAGCAAAAATCCCAGAACCACGCGGGGGGACCTAGTGAATGAACTGCAGAGAGCTGGGACCAATGTAACAAGGCCTACCATAAGTAACACACTACGCCACCATGGACTCAGATCCTGCAGTGCCAGACGTGTCCCACTGCTTAAGCCTGTACATGTCCGGGCCCGTCTGAAGTTTGCTAGAGAGCATTTGGATGATCCAGAGGAGTTTTGGGAGAATGTCCTATGGTCTGATGAAACCAAACTGGAACTGTTTGGTAGAAACACAACTTGTCGTGTTTGGAGGAAAAAGAATACTGAGTTGCATCCATCAAACACCATACCTACTGTAAAGCATGGTGGTGGAAACATCATGCTTTGGGGCTGTTTCTCTGCAAAGGGGCCAGGACGACTGATCCGGGTACATGAAAGAATGAATGGGGCCATGTATCGTGAGATTTTGAGTGCAAACCTCCTTCCATCAGCAAGGGCATTGAAGATGAAACGTGGCTGGGTCTTTCAACATGACAATGATCCAAAGCACACCGCCAGGGCAACGAAGGAGTGGCTTCGTAAGAAGCATTTCAAGGTCCTGGAGTGGCCTAGCCATTCTCCAGATCTCAACCCTATAGAAAACCTTTGGAGGGAGTTGAAAGTCCGTGTTGCCAAGCGAAAAGCCAAAAACATCACTGCTCTAGAGGAGATCTGCATGGAGGAATGGGCCAACATACCAACAACAGTGTGTGGCAACCTTGTGAAGACTTACAGAAAACGTTTGACCTCTGTCATTGCCAACAAAGGATATATCACAAAGTATTGAGATGAAATTTTGTTTCTGACCAAATACTTATTTTCCACCATAATATGCAAATAAAATGAAAAAAAAACAGACAATGTGATTTTCTGGATTTTTTTTTCTCAGTTTGTCTCCCATAGTTGAGGTCTACCTATGATGTAAATTACAGACGCCTCTCATCTTTTTAAGTGGTGGAACTCGCAATATTGCTGACTGACTAAATACTTTTTTGCCCCACTGTATATACTACATACAATACATACATATAGACATACAGTACATATAACATAGAGTACATAATCACCGTCACTTGTCACTTTGATCCCCGAAGCCATTGTCGCCTGAGGAATAAATATCAAAATAAAAAAACACCAATATACTTACCCCGATCCGCAGAAGTCCACGAGGGTCCCACGTCCATCTTGCGTGGAGAACAGCAGCATCAGCTGATGCTACCGTTCTCTACCAGCTCCAGGAATACAATGACGGAAGGCAGGTATCCTTCCGCACTGTATTCCTCCACCACTTTAAAAAAAAAAAAAAAGTCCCTAGTCTCACTTTATGCAATGGCATAAAGTGAGACTAAGGACTTTTTTTTTTACAGTGGTGGAGGAATACAGTGCAGAAGGATACCTACCTTCCGTCATTGTATTCCTGGAGCTGGTAGAGAACGGTAGCATCAGCTGATGCTGCTGTTCTCCACGCAAGATGGACGTGGGACCCTCGTGGACTTCTGCGGATCAGGGTAAGTATATTGGTGTTTTTTTATTTTGATATTTATTCCTCAGGCGACAATGGCTTCGGGGATCAAAGTGACAAGTGACGGTGAGTATGTACTCTATGTTATATGTACTGTATGTCTATATGTATGTATTGTATGTAGTATATATGTATGTTGCATGCATGTAGTGTATGTATGTTGCATGCATGTAGTGTATGTATGTAGTATGTATGTAGCATGTATGTATGTAGTATGCATGTAGTATGTAGCATGTATGTAGTATGTTGCATGTATGTAGCATGTAGTGTGTATGTTGCATGTATGTAGCATGTAGTATATATGTAGTATGTATGTTACATGTAGTATATATAGTATGTATGTAATATGCATGTTGCATGCATGTAGTATATATGTTGTATGTATGTTGCATGCATGTAGTATATATGTATTATGTATGTAGTATGTAGCATGTATGTAGCATGTAGCATGTATGTAGCATGTAGCATGTATGTAGCATGTAGTATATATGTAGTATGTATGTTACATGTAGTATATATAGTATATATGTAGTATGCATGTTGCATGCATGTAGTATATATGTTGTATGTTGCATGCATGTAGTATATATGTATTATGTATGTAGTATGTAGCATGTATGTAGTATGCATGTAGTATGTAGTATATATGTAGTATGTATGTTACATGTAGTATATATGTAGTATGCATGTTGTATGTATGTAGCATGTATGTGGTATATATGTAGTATGCATGTAGTATATATGCAGTATATATGTAGTATGCATGTTGCATGCATGTGGTATATATTTAGTATGTATGTTGCATGTATGTAGCATGTAGTGTGTATGTTACATGTATGTAGCATGTAGTATATATGTAGTATGTATGTAGCATGTATGTATATATAGTATATATGTAGTATGCATGTTGCATGCATGTGGTATATATGTAGTATGTATGTTGCATGCATGTAGTGTATGTATGTAGTATGTATGTTGCATGTATGTAGCATGTAGTGTGTATGTTGCATGTATGTAGCATGTAGTATATATGTAGTATGTATGTTGCATGCATGTAGTATATATGTATTATGTATGTAGCATGTATGTAGCATGTAAATTTTTTTTTTTTTTTTACATTCAACACATTAGCCGGATGATGGGACTACTACTGTCCCATCATTGGCTAATGTGTCAATCACTGTCATGGTAGCAGGCATCGCCCGATGGGACTTGTAGTCCCATCGGACGATGCCTGCACAGACCCCCGGAGCCTGCACAGACCACCGGCAGGCCGGCACAGCCCCCCGGCAGGCCGGCACAGACCACCGGAGCCTACACAGACCACCGGCAGGCCGGCACAGCCCCCCGGCAGGCCGGCACAGACCACCGGAGCCTGCACAGACCACCGGCAGGCCGGCACAGCCCCCCGGCAGGCCGGCACAGACCACCGGAGCCTGCACAGACCACCGGCAGGCCGGCACAGCCCCCCGGCAGGCCGGCACAGACCACCGGAGCCTGCACAGACCACCGGCAGGCCGGTACAGACCCCCGGACAGTCGGCACAGCCCCCCCGAAGGCCCGAACTGACGGCGCATCATGATGCGCACAGACAGCGCATCATGATGACGTCATTTCGGCAGCCAATCAGAGCCACAAAAGTGGCTCATTGCATTTTGGACTTCCGATTCCGGTATCCGATACGAAAAAAGTATCGGTACTCGGTATCGGAATTCCGATACGGCAAATATCGGCCGATACCCGATACTTGCGGTATCAGAAAGCTCAACACTAATCGTAATGAATGCCTCAGATGAATTTAGAGTCAACTTCAAGGACTCCACAACCGCCACAAGGAGAGCACTTTGAAAACCTCAAATGCTCGATGCCCCCTTACCACATAACAACATGGCCCTTTCAATGCCATCTTGTAACACCAAAGCCCATAGGTCGATCCCAACGGTATTTAAATGCACTCCATCTACCAATTAAAAATCATCCAATCCATGCTCCAGATCAAAATGATGCACTGCAACGCCCCCGTTCTTACTTCCAAAATTGGAAAAGTCATATTAACATTAATCCAAACCCTGTTAAGCTTTGCAACAGAACAAGCGACCCTCTAAATCCTTTGCGGGACAATCTCTGACCAAACCATAGTGATCCCCAAGAAAGATGCCCAGAAGTGCAACAAATCATGCTTAATTTCCCTGATCAACTGTCTAAAAGGATGGACCCCCAAATTGTAACCTCCCACATGTAACACTAAAATATCTGGGGCTCTATCTAGACAAATATATTTGAAACCTTCCTGTAAAACCCTATTCCAACCCATATCTCTAAAAACAAGCCACTTGATCAATGCTGTTTCTCTTGAAAAACCGAGCTGTCCACCCTAAGAGCTCCCCAATAAACATAAGAGTGGTCCAAAATCCAGATCAAAATAGGGGTGCACTCTGAAATAGAACAGCAAGCGGACAACAGAATAATGTTAATGCCTGAAATCAAATCAACAGCTCATCTAGTTATCTAAAGACTATCCCTGAACTAAACCTTGAGTTCTAATGTAAACCCTATGGTGCTGAGACTCCCAATGCCCAATGCGCTAAATGATCTCTGGACTTAAACAAAAAATGTCTGCCTCCGTTGAAGCCCTAATGTGGAACAAAGCAGCAACAAAATATCTCCTAAATATCATAGTAAATTGATACCTAGATAAGAAAAGAACCATCCTCAAAGCATAACAAAGAACCGTCGAACCAAAGCCCAAGGTTCATAAAACCCCCCAAACATCTCAAAGGATACATGGTGGATTCTCGAATTGCACCAAAAATTATCTGCCTACCCCTTCCTACTTGATCAATTTTTGATTTTCAAATCCAAAATTCAACTCCTTTAGATATGGAAACAATGTCACCAACCAAAAGCCCTCCCGCTCTGTTCTTGTTGGGAGCAACAAGTTCCCCAACCCTTAATGCAAAGAAAAAAGCTAACAAAAAGGATAACTGAAACAGATTCAATTCAAAATGTGAGCTATTAACAGACAGCAACTCCCTGCCCAAGCGCTCCAGCAAAGCAAACGACATAGGTCACCTACTATCTTTTTGCCTGTTGGCCCTGTCTTTTTGCCTTTATGGCTTGTGTCAGAAGAAAATTCTTTGTCATATCCCTCAGGCTGCGTAACTTAAAATCAAAAGCCAAACCCGAGATTAAACGGCTAACCCTGGCCGACATCCACTTCTCTGCTGCCCTCTTACTCAACCACAATAACAACACCCCTACCTGATCGTCCTCTGATAAAACTTTGCCGAAATATTCCAACCAACTCTCGCAAAGTCACCAAACTGACTGATATTGCGTCCACATGCCTCTGGCAAGAAATGACTTAATCAGGGGTTCAGCCTTTCGGATACCAAACTCCATAATTCCAGAGAACAATCCAGACCACAGGACTCTGCATCTGGATCCAAGACCTGAAACCTTTCCCACTGCAAAAGAAAAAGTAAATTAGCAATCGAGTTCTGGACTCTTGGCATGTGGGATGCTGTAATATAAGCATTAATCGACAGACATTCCAACACTAACTTATGAAGCGGTGATGAAATTGCCGAAACACTGTTAGCTGCCAATACCACTCACAACTGAAAGGCATAATCTTGTTCTGAAGATGCTCTTTCTACAAAATCACTGACACCAGTATAGGAAAAATTGCAAGCAATGCAATGTTTTTTACTGGGCCAGACCAAGACCACTACGCAAATATGTCTTTTCAAATACTTCCCAAAACCAGAGCTACTCGCTGCATCAGTATAAATCTTGAGCTCAAAATTATTCACCACTTCAACCACAGCAAGGATTGACCATTATAACACTCTAAAAAATATCCCCAAACTTTGCCAAATCCTCTATATGCTCCACGGACAAATGCAAATAATGGTGCGGGGCTTGAAGCTAGCCAACCTACGGGAAAAAACCCTCCCCATCGGCATGACGCGACATGCAAAATTAAACTTACCAAGCAGAGAACCACCCTCAACATCAGCTTTTAAACCTGATGCTTCCTGGCCACCTCAACCCTCAATGACAGCAACTTATCCTCGGGAAGCTGAAATTACCATTTTACCAAATCAATAACGATACCCAAAAAAACAGACACACATGGTGGGGCCCATGGTTTTTCCCAACACAATCTGAGAACACCAACATTTCCCGACTCAGTCAATAAACCTAAGAATAGTCTTACAAAAAGGAGAATCGCTAGGGCCAATGCATAAAAAATCATCTAAATAGTGTATGAGGGATTCCAAACCCAAAACATTGCGGACTACTCATTCCAAGAAAGAACTGAAAGCTTCAAACAATGCACCAGAGAGAGAACATCCCATGGGTAGATATCTATCAAAAAAATATGCCCCTTCCCAAAATAACCCACCAGCCAAACACTGGTTGGGTGAACCGGCATCAACCTAAATGCAGCTTCAATGCTGGCCTTAGCAACACCTCCTCACCAAACGTGCTGCCTCATCAAACAACATACGGTATATACCACTGAATAAAGCTCAGATTTAATACTATATTTCACGCACAACCACCGGGGATAGGAAAGGTGCTGAATCAGTCGAAACATATTTGGCTCCTTCTTAGGTGCAACTCCCAAGGGGGAAAAAAACACTAAATCAATGGAAGTTCTTAAATGAGCCAAACATGCAGCCCATGGCAATTTCCTTTCTAAATTTTCTAATACTCCCATTGAATATTGGTAAGAAGAATTGAGATTTTTAAGAATGCATGAGATTTCAAACGAAGGGGGGTAAGGGCAGCATACTTTGACAAGCAGATCTGGCAGCTCTGGGTAGGTTTTGAGAAACCGCTGAACCACGACGTTAAGCACATAGGCCAGGCATGGTATGTGTGTGAACTCGCTTGCCTCAGAGCCGCCACCAGGTTTCAGCCATTATCACACACAACCATGCCTGGCTGTAGGTTCAGCAGTGTCAGCCATAGATCTGCCTGCTCTTTCAGAGCTATCCACAACTCTTCAGCAATCTTTAGATCGTCACCTAAGCATATTAGCTTCAGGACAGCCTTTTGCCACTTGGCTGAGGCAGTGTTGCAATGCTTCCAACTTGTGACTGATGTGGTGATTTCGGAGATGGAGGCTGAAGAGGAGGAGAAGGTGTAGGAGCTGTAGACTGTGGGGCAACCCTGATTGACCTAGGGCCTGTAATCCTCGTGTTCCATCCCAAGGTCCGACTGGATCCCGGCTTCCATTATGTTAACCCAGTGTGCCATCAGCGAGATGTACCATCCCTGCACACAAGGACTTGTCCATGTATCCGTGGTTAGGTGGACTTTCCCAGTAACAGCATTGTTGAGTGCACGGCTAATGTTGTGGCACACGTGCTTGTGTAATGTGGAGACGGCACTGTGGCTCCCCATAGGCTTCAGTCGCCACAGAGGTACTGCACCTACTCCTAAGGTGTAGTGCCCCACCATCCAGGTAAGGTGGGAACTCCTGACCACGCTCCACACCTGCATTCCACACACAGGATACAGGATAGTTCAGTGGGGCCACCTAACAGCTACAGGCTGGGGGTTAGCAGAGCACCCCTCATGGAACCCTGCTTCGTAACACGAGATGTGCTGGGAGGCGGGTGGAGTTAGATGATATAAAAGAGAGGGAAGGTGTAGGATTTGAGAGTTCAGTCTGGGAGAGACCCAGAGAGGAGTCTGGGAGAGACCCAGAAGGGGTCAGTCTGGGAAGAGACCCAGAGAAGAGAGCAGGCTGACAGCAGGTCAGCCTGAGAGGAGCTCAAGGCGGAGGAAGGCAGTCAGACAGGAGGGGCTGAGGACTGGTCTTAGTGGAACGAGCTTCTCAGGGAAGGAAGAGAAGGAGAAAGACGTAGACTGAAGACTACAGATTCTATAAGAGAGAGATAGAACAGATCGGAACGAAGGAGAAGGAGAACAGAGAGGCGGAGTGGGTTGGATAGGAACCCTGCCTATAGGTTCTCACCGCAAAGGCCAGGGCCCGGTCCCCGAGGTTGATTGGATCTTTATATCCGGCAACAGACACCGGAGGAGTAGTGAGCCGCTAACGCCATACTCCCACCATAGACTTGGGACACAACAGCGAAACGGATAGAGAGCCGCGACTCAGGAGAGGAGTCCCCGAAGCAGGCTACAGCTGTCTGTCATACAAGTAAAGACTAGGAACATCTAGAGAGAGGCATTCCAGGGTAACTAAGTACTGGAGTGCTTCGCCCCTAAAGGCGCATTTGAGGAGTCGTTCAGTGAAGGTACATATTGGCGGAGTGTGGAAGGGAGAATCCTATCCTGCCTGGAGGTTGGCTGGAGCCCTGACCTGGAGAACACAGTACGGAGGCAGGCAGTGGTGTGAACTGCAAACAGTGAGTAAAGCTTTGGAACCGCATACTCTGGTGTCCTCCAGTTATTCCCGCATCGCTATACCTGGGTAACAACATCTACACCATCCTGTGCCTCTCCTCATCCATTGCACCTACACTGCCCTGGAACTACAGCTCCACTTGTGGGGAGCTATACCATCTCTGCTGCACCACACCATCAGTCCCAGAGGATCTGTACGCAGCGTTGGCTAACACCTCACTTGCCAAATACCACGGGTGGCGTCACGAACTATACCAATAAACTCTAACACCTTTAACACCACCGACATTGATATTGGGCGCCCAGGGCCACGGACCGGGTCACCGCTGCTGTGACATATTCCCCTGACACCGGCCCGGTACCGAGTACCCCACAGCCCTGGGGGGGCGACCCAACTTGGCGTCACGAACAGGATGACGAAGCCCGATGCCATCGGGTTCTGTGTGCCTTGGATTTACAATTTTTGAAAATGTGCAGAAGACCAATTGTAATAGACTGTAAAATGGACATTCGAAAAGGCCGCAGGCGCGGAGAAGAAGGGCGTGAAGAGATGGGAGGTTATAAGAAAAGACCGAGAAGAGTCTTGGGCCGTTCCTGCCTAAATTACTATGTGACAGATGCATGGCCCACCCACCGAGGGGTTCGTATACTGGCTTGGTATGGAGGCGCGGGAAGAAGACGCCGCCCCTGGAAGGAGGGGCAGAGAAAGCCAGTGGCGAGCAGAAGGGTGGAGCAAGGAGAAGAACGTCAGAATGCCATTTTGGAGAGTAAGGGAAGGAGGCCTGCGGAGTGCAGGGAAGTGCAAACCCCCAGCGCCATGGCTGAAGGCTCCAACCCGAACTCCGACATGAACCGCCAGCAACTAGAAGCTGAAATAGCTGAAGAAATAGTCACGCTAACCACCCGGCTGAGGCAGGAGGCCTTGGGAAGATTGAGCCGGCAGCGCGCCCAGGAGGGGCCTACACCTGAGGTACCCGTGACACCGGTACCCACCACTGCTGCACCGGATCTTTTCCTGGCAGACCTCGCGGAGCTTGGAGCCGCTGCCATGCCATCGGCAGTGTGTGTTATACCCTCTTTGCCGCTGCTACCGGAGGAGTTGTATGCAGCCGAGGGAGCTGAAGCAGAGGAAGAGAAGCTTCTGCCCGGACCTGGCGCGGCTGCGCAGGTCCCGCCAGCCACCCCCGAGGAACCGGAGCTGCTATGGGCTCCACTGCTATCCCCGATGCCTGCACCGGAACAGAGGCCGCACCACCGGGAACTCCCAGGTATTTACCCAGGCCTTCCTAATGGGTTGATGAGGAGGAGGACCATGCTGGTGGGGGTACGGTTAAAGCCGGCGCGCCCGATCCGACATCTACAGGCCAGAAGGGGGTTTGGATCGTCTTGGGACGGTGATTTTGGGATCCCTTTACTACTAAATCCCCAGGCAGTAGCTCATCAGCACCAACACACTGCAGAGGCCCTAGGAGCTAGATCGCGCACCAGAACTGTGGAACCACCTATTGAGGAGAATGCTACATCAGGTAACAGTTCCAGTGCAGCTACCCGAACCCCAGGAGAGGATCAGCACTAAAGAAGAATCTACAAAATTTCTTGTTACCCAGGAGGGTTTTTGTTTGCACCAGTTGTGCCTTTTTCTATTTTTGGCTATCATGTTTTTCCGGTAGCACCCTTGTTGCTTTGTTTTTGAAATAGAACTGTGGAGATCATGAACGCTGTATGATCCAAAAACTTTAATTGTAAATAGTTGCACCTCTTTAGGTGCCCCTTTCTTGGTTTTACATAAAAAGACTCTTTGCGAAGATAAAGGTTTTTGCATGGACACTTTTCAAAGAATGATGTCTACCTCAAGGGACACTGCAAGAAATCCCGGCTGGGAGCAGTGTTCAGCACCTTACAAGAATTTTGAATGTTTTATTGATAACGCATTTGATAATATTGTGTCTTATGAAAAGTAAATGTCTTTTATAGAATATTTTGATACAGAGACTTAGGAAATTTTGAGATAGGATGTGAGAATTGAATAAAGATTGAAGAATTGCAAGTGACAGGTAACAGGCCAAGAGTAGATGGTCAGTGTCTTGCGTCCAGCAATAGCAGTAGTAGTAGAGAAAAAGAAAAAGAGAATTGATAGAAAATGTAATAAAGAGAATGTGTTGCGTATAGCACTTTGAATTGAGAATTGCACTTAAGTAAACTTTGATGCTAAGATAGGAAATTAGCCTGTTTGTAACGTTTAAGAAATGTGACTCCTATACTAGGAAGATTAGATAAGTATTGTTAAACAGCATTTAAAATTTTTGTGTGTTCCTGTATTGTACCTTTTGTTGTCTTGCAGCCCGCAGACGTGCTGTGTTTAATGGGGGGGTATGTGGCGCCCCTGAAGCTTCAGTCGCCACAGAGGTACTGCACCTTCTCCTAAGGTGTAGTGCCCCACCATCCAGGTAAGGTGGGAACTCCTGACCACGCTCCACACCTGCATTCCACACACAGGATAGTTCAGTGGGGCCACCTAACAGCTACAGGCTGGGGGTTAGCAGAGCACCCCTCATGGAACCCTGCTTCGTAACATGAGATGTGCTGGGAGGCGGGTGGAGTTAGATGATATAAAAGAGAGAGAAGGTGTAGGATGTGAGAGTTCAGACTGGGAGAGACCCAGAGAGGAGTCTGGGAGAGACCCCGAAGGGGTCAGTCTGGGAAGAGACCCAGAGAAGAGAGCAGGCTGACAGCAGGTCAGCCTGAGAGGAGCTCAAGGTGGAGGAAGGCAGTCAGACAGGAGAGGCTGAGGACTGGTCTTAGTGGAACGAGCTTCTCAGGGAAGGAAGAGAAGGAGAAAGAGACGTAGACTGAAGACTACAGATTCCATAAGAGAGAGATAGAACAGATCGGAACAAAGGAGAAGGAGAACAGAGAGGAGGAGTGGGTTGGATAGGAACCCTGCCTATAGGTTCTCAGCGCAAAGGCCGGGGCCCGGTCCCCGAGGTTGATTGGATCTTTATATCCGGCAACAGACACCGGAGGAGTAGTGAGCCGCTAATGCCTTACTCCCACGATAGACTTGGGACACAACAGCGAAACGGATAGAGAGCTGGGACTCAGGAGAGGAGTCCCCAAAGCAGGCTACAGCTGTCTGTCATACAAGTAAAGACTAGGAACATCTAGAGAGAGGCATTCCAGGGTAACTAAGTACTGGAGTGCTTCGCCCCTAAAGGCGCATTTGAGGAGTCGTTCAGTGAAGGTACATATTGACGGAGTGTGGAAGGGAGAATCCTATCCTGCCTGGAGGTTGGCTGGAGCCCTGACCTGGAGAATACAGTACGGAGGCAGGCAGTGGTGTGAACTGCAAACAGTGAGTAAAGCTTTGGAACCGCATACTCTGGTGTCCTCCAGTTATTCCCGCATCGCTATACCTGGGTAACAACATCTTCACCATCCTGTGCCTCTCCTCATCCATTGCACCTACACTGCCCTTGGACTACAGCTCCACTTGTGGGGAGCTATACCATCTCTGCTGCACCACACCATCAGTCCCAGGGGATCTGTACGCAGCGTTGGCTAACACCTCACTTGCCAAATACCACGGGTGGCGTCACGAACTACACCAATAAACTCTAACACCTTTAACACCACCGCCATTGATATTGGGCGCCCAGGGCCACGGACTGGGTCACCGCTGCTGTGACACATTCCCCTGACACCGGCCCGGTACCGAGTACCCCACAGCCCTGGGGGGGCGACCCAGCACAATGGGAGAAATAGTGGCGGCTGGAGACAGAGTACCGAGGGATGGTCGTCGCCATCAGGTTGTGGAATGCTTCCGTCTTCATGAGCATAAAAGGCAACATTTCGAGTGCAAACAGTGGCATAATGTGGGAATTTAGTAATGTGGCCTGTGGGGCGTTGGCTGCATATTTGCGCTTGTGTTCTAAGGACTGGGATATGGACAAGTGAAAGCTGCGCTGAGACAAGGATGTGGACGTGCTTGCTGATGGTGCTAGCTGAGTGTGTGCAATGACAGGTGCAGGGCAGGAGACATCTTTGCATGCACCATGGGCAGGGGATTGGCTTGCATGCACAACAGCGGAAGAAGCAGTGGTATCAACGGCAGACACTGTTCCTGGACCCTGAGGTTCGGTCCACAAAGTCGGGTGCTTTGCTGCCATGTGCCTGATCATGCTGGTAGTGGTTAGGTTGGTAGTTTTGCTACCCCTGCTGATGCTGGCCTGGCAGGTGGTGCAAATGGCCTTTTTGGAGTTATCGGCAGAGTCTTTAAAAAACAACCAGACTCGGGAAGACCTAACATTTGTACTGGCAATTTCCTTCGTGTTGTTGTTACGGGGAACTGTTGCCCACCTTCTGTCTGCGACCATCACACTAATTCTTCCTGCCTGTTGGAGTTCTATACCTCCCTCTCCCTGTGAGCTGCTGTCCTCGCTCTGAAGGTCCTCCTGCCATGTTTGGTCAGTTACCATATCATTCACCACCTCGTCTTCCACTTCCGCACCCTAGTCTTCCTCCTGACTTTATGGCAATTGTGTCTCATTATCATCCACCTCTTGTGACAATTTCCCACTGTCATCTTCGTGTGACTGTGGCTGCTCAAATATTTGGGCATCACTATATGCCCCGCTTCAAGTGGACCAGACGAGAGACCTGAATCTATAAATGATAAAGTGAACAGCTCTTCGGAGTGCCCATGTGTGGGATCAGTTGTTTCTGGGCACTCGCATGATAGGAGGACGGAGGATCAGGGTGAGGAATATGCGGTTCATACTCACGGCTTCTGAGACTTGACCATGTGGAAGACAGGGTGGTGGTGGCAAAGTCACTGGAGGCATTATCCACTATCCAACGACCTTTTGACACTTCTCTGGGTTCAATAGTGGTGTGCTGCGGTCCCCTAGTAATTGGAACAGGAAGGTTGGGTGAGAAGTTGTGGGTGTTTGTTGTGGCACAATTTCAGCTTGCCCACGGCCTCGGCATGCACGTCCAGTTCCTCGTCCTTGCCCATTTTAAGTGGAGGACAATATTTTCCACGTTCACTACAAATGACTGAATTTGGAGCAAACTTATATGTGATCTGTGTGACGGAAAACCACAGTTTTAAATAGCTGGTCTGTAGGTAACTATTTTTAACATCAAACTGGTGTCAATAACTTTGCTAACACACTGCAACAAAATTTAAATGGAGGCCAGAAATGACAGAATTTTGAGCGCACTTATATGTGATCCATGTGACAGGCAAACCACAGTTTTAAATAGATGTATTTTTAGTGCTGTAATATGGAAA
This sequence comes from Dendrobates tinctorius, assembly GCF_039654945.1. Lineage (NCBI taxonomy): Eukaryota > Metazoa > Chordata > Amphibia > Anura > Dendrobatidae > Dendrobates > Dendrobates tinctorius. The sequence continues at coordinate 30,291,232 of NW_027361700.1, forward strand.
GGATCTGGCTGTATTCTGCAGTGCCAACAAGCAAATGAAGCAGAAAAACGGTGTTCTCTGGATTGATTTTTAAGCAAATAGTGAGGATTAAGATAAAAAAAAATATTCCTGGCCCCTGATACCTGTGTCGAGGTAGCTATTGAGGATAAAACTAAGGAAAGAAAAAGCGCAATAGGGTCTTATCTGAGTGGAAGATGAAATAAATTCAAATGGAATCTACTCACCTTTCCCAGAGCGGATAAAAGCATGTAAATCAATGTCAGCCTGCTGCACGCCCAAGGTTCACAACCGTGACCGCCAATATAGCTCCTTTTGGATAAAATATTTAGGCTTACTGTGCGCTGCTGAGACCAGGATAAAGTCACCACATGAGAATCTTTTAACTCTTTATTCCCAACGCATTTCAAAGTGAAAAGCCACTTCTTCTTCAGGGGATGACATATAGTGGATAGATACAGCCTTCTCTGGTTAAATACATACATTTTTTGAATTTAGGCGCCAAAAACCACATGGGATGAGAGGACAGATGTCAGAGTTCAAGGGTTAATGGAGCGTAAAAACCATTTACAAATGTTCTTATTGTTTAACAATTATACTTTCTTGATTTCTATTTACAGATAATATATAAAAATATATGAAAAGAAGCTATATACTGAAAAAAAGAAAATAGCATGGGAGATGGAACGAACCCATTAAAAAATTGTATATATATATCATAGTCCAGAGTCTATACCACTCGAATAGAGGGGATTTCGTTCAAAAAAAGAAGAAAACGTCAGATGGAAGAAAAAAGTAGAAGAATATTACAAATATATATGTATATATAATAAAATATCATTAAAATTTCTTTTATTAAAAATGAATGTATTAAAATATGTATAAAAATTGTATAAAAATTATGTGTAATAAAATTGCGTTGGATTGATAATTGTTTGAAAAAGATTTCTTTCTGTATAGACTTAGGAATATAATTCTGGTGAAGATGTCAAAATGATTAATTGGTGCATGACAAAAGAAGTGGACCTACAAAAAAGGACTCCAGACAAACCCCACGAGAACGAGTTCGCATCCCGAAGGGAAAGCACGCTTGAGCCAACAAAAAACTCTTTGAAAGGGGAATAATTAAAATTAGATTAATAAATTAGTGAGAACGCTCTAATGGAAGACAAGACAAATATACATTGAATTCTCTCTAAATGTACTCCAAAAAATTGTTAAAAGAAAAATATATTTTAAAAAAGGAAAGTTAGAGGAAAACTTTTGTGATTTCGTTAAGACCATTGGGCTTCAGCGTATTTAGTCTGTAAATCCAAAAAATCTCCTTACGGTTCAATTGTCCCATTCTGCCAGGGTGATCACTGGGTATATGTTCGATGGGGCTTATTTTTAACCCATTGTAGTTTTTCCCATGCTTCAGAGCAAAATGCCTGGACAGACCGTGTTGCATAAAACCTATTTTAATATTATGTCTATGGGAATTAACCCTTCGGTGTAAGGGCTGAGTTGTTCTTCGCTGTATCATCAGCGGCTTGGGACTGCTATGGGGTCCCAGGTCGCACCTACATATGCAAATATTTTTTATGGGGGCATTTGAGGATTTTTATATTTTTAAATCCAAATTTTATAATAATATTATTACCTACAAGAGATTCATAGACGATTTGTTTTTTGTGTGGGATAACTCCAGGAATGATATCGATGAATTTATCATGGATATGAATAACAATTCCTGGGGTTTGTCCTTTTCCTCATCATATAATTCCTCTACTATTAATTTTTTAGATATCACTATATTTATTCAGAACAATAATATATTAACGAAAACTTTTTTTAAACACGTTGACAAAAATAGCTATATACCTTTCAGCAGCGGTCATTTCAGCAAATGGCTAAAAAATATACCTGCCAACCAATATAAAAGAATCAGAAAAAATTGTACTGACACGAGGGATTTTGAAAACCAGGCTGAAATATTGAGGAATAGGTTCAAGGCTAAGAAATATCCTGAGGGATTGGTTAAAGATGCCTATAACACCAGTAAGAGTCTTTCCCAGAATCTACTAATTCATGGAACCAAGAGGACTACAACCGATAGTGAGAAATTTACAGGCAATTTTATCACACAATTTTGTGCTGAGAACATTAAAATTAGAGAAATTCTGACACGTAATTGGCATGTTCTTTTAAATGATCCAATTTTATGTAAAATTCTCCCGAGGAATCCTGGTATCACTTTTCGTAGAGCACCTACTATTAAAAATCTAATTGCTCCGAGTCGTCTCAGAACAAAACCATCCTCCTCTCCCTTAAATTCAGTAATAGGGATATATAAATGTGGCAAAAGAAATTGCTCATGTTGCGGTATTATTTCCCATAAAGAAAAAACCTTTGAATCCACTTTCACTAAAGAATGCTTTCCCATTAGAAGTTTTCTAAATTGTACTACAGGATTCGTGATATATGTAATAGAATGCGACTGCAAAAACAATACGTGGGAAGAACAACTCAGCCCTTACACTGAAGGGTTAATTCCCATAGACATAATATTAAAATAGGTTTTATGCAACACGGTCTGTCCAGGCATTTTGCTCTGAAGCATGGGAAAAACTACAATGGGTTAAAAATAAGCCCCATCGAACATATACCCAGTGATCACCCTGACAGAATGGGACAATTGAACCGTAAGGAGATTTTTGGGATTTACAGACTAAATACGCTGAAGCCCAATGGTCTTAACGAAATCACAGAAGTTTTCCTCTAACTTTCCTTTTTTAAAATATTTTTTTCTTTTAACAATTTTTTGGAGTACATTTAGAGAGAATTCAATGTATATTTGTCTTGTCTTCCATTAGAGCGTTCTCACTAATTTATTAATCTAATTTTAATTATTCCCCTTTCTCTTTCAAAGAGTTTTTTGTTGGCTCAAGCGTGCTTTCCCTTCGGGATGCGAACTCGTTCTCGTGGGGTTTGTCTGGAGTCCTTTTTTGTAGGTCCGCTTCTTTTGTCATGCACCAATTAATCATTTTGATATCTTCACCAGAATTATATTCCTAAGCCTATACAGAAAGAAATCTTTTTCAAACAATTATCAATCCAACGCAATTTTATTACACATAATTTTTATACAATTTTTATACATATTTTAATACATTCATTTTTAATAAAAGAAATTTTAATGATATTTTATTATATATACATATATATTTGTAATATTCTTCTATTTTTTTCTTCCATCTGACGTTTTCTTCTTTTTTCGAACGAAATCCACTCTATTCGAGTGGTATAGACTCTGGACTATGATATATATATACAATTTTTTAATGGGTTCGTTCCATCTCCCATGCTATTTTCTTTTTTTCAGTATATAGCTTCTTTTCATATATTTTTATATATTATCTGTAAATAGAAATCAAGAAAGTATAATTGTTAAACAATAAGAACATTTGTAAATGGTTTTTACGCTCCATTAACCCTTGAACTCTGACATCTGTCCTCTCATCCCATGTGGTTTTTGGCGCCTAAATTCAAAAAATGTATGTATTTAACCAGAGAAGGCTGTATCTATCCACTATATGTCATCCCCTGAAGAAGAAGTGGCATTTCAATTTGAAACGCGTTGGGAATAAAGAGTTAAAAGATTCTCATGTGGTGACTTTATCCTGGTCTCAGCAGCGCACAGTAAGCCTAAATGAGGTAGCTATTGAGGGATGGCTAAATTAACCCTTCACGGTTGACCAAGTGATTTCCAAATTAATCCACAGGGCGTTGCTAGCAACTGGGAATGACCAGACGGAGACATATGCCTCTGTATGGGAGGATCAAGGCAGATCACTCACTCCATTTATTATGTCACCTTTTTTATAGTATTTTGCTTAATTATGCAAAGTACTCAGTTACCAATAGCATCGTCGTGACACATTTACTTTATAAGCCAATAGTATTGCAAGAAAATCGGAATATGTCCCTAACTACGTGACGTAGAGAATAGAACAATAGCACATTCATCAGGGTCTCATATCTTATATTTTGTTTGGATTGGGACAGTCTGGTTTCATTACAGCCGTGAACTTTCCCCTAGTTACAAAATTTAACTCGTGAACAACAAAATGGCGTCGCAAACACAAAAATGGAGTCTTTGAGAACAAGATGTCCCGTACATCCAAATATTGTACTTCACAATCCCCCCTAGATACATTTTGTTAACTAATATGCAGCATCAGAGGTGCTATCCCAAGCTAGCAGCTTGAGGGGTTCTGGTCTACACATGGCTGATACTGTGTTATCAGTCATGGCTGTTGCGGCGCACCCATCTCCCCTGAATGCTACAATTTACAAATAACAATTTTTGATGACAGTGGTGGAGATCTTTTGAAGGTAGCCATGTGCTTGGCTTCAACATCTTCATCGAGTAACCTTTTGAGATCGGTGTAGAGAAGAGCAGGGGCGACGACGCCTTTGGTATCATCATTAGCTGTCCTAGTGCAGAATTTCCTAATACATACAGAAATACACCAAAGAACAAATTTTAGTATCACATATACAACAAGAATACAGGCAGCAATGTGTAACAAGCTTTGTAAGATCCCAGCTATCCAGCCCCCAATTTCCTTAAACCAATTGGCTGGATTGAGAAAGGAGAAGGTGTCTGACCACCAACTGTCCTTATTACGATCATAATCTTTATCACATTGATCTCTGAGTCTTTGAATGTCTTCTAACTTTAACTTCAACTTCTACCAATAATAATATGGAAAATGCGAAAAACCAAAACATTATGCCCCCTTTATTTGCTATTGGCTTGTTGGGTTATGAGGAGAACTTGATAGGGTCCGTCATACAAGGGTTCTAGTCCGTGCTTTCTGACATGCCTTTTCACGACTACAAAATCACCAGGCTTCAGGTTTTGAGAGGTGTCGGTTTCTGCTGAATCTGGAAGAGAAAAAGAAACTAGAGTATGGGTGTTAGCAAGATTTTTACTAAGCTGAATAACATATTGAGCAGCACGGTCAGTTTCTTCTGATAACTGCTGAGGCTGGAAATTTGCAACTGGGGGCCTAGCACCAAACAATATCTCATATGGGGACAGGCCATATTTTGCAATAGGGGTAGTACAAATATGGTATAGTACAATAGGTAGGTGCTCTGGCCATGGAGCCGTAGTCTCCTGCATCATGCACCATTTTGGTCAGTTGTCCCTTCAGTGTGCCGTTCAGCCTCTCAACTTTCCCACTGGATTGTGGATGGTATGGAGTATGCAGGGCTACAGTGGATCCAAGCATTGTCAGAACTTCTTGGTACACATGAGAAGAAAAGGTCGGACATTGATCACTTTCAACAACTTCTGGAACCCCATATCTGCATATGACTTCCATCACCAATTTCTTCGCTGTGGTTTTTGCAGTCATGTTGGTAACAGGGAATGCTTCTGGCCAACTGGAGGACATGTCAACAACAACCAAACAGTTTTCATACCTTTCAGACTTAGGTAACGTGATATGGTCCACCTGGAGCCTTTGGAAAGGATAGTCGGGCTTAGCAAGATGCTTCGGGGGTACACATTGAAATTGACCGGGATTGCAAGTCTGACAGATATTACAGGCATGGTTGAGGGCTGTCAAAACTGTGGAAATTCCCGGGGCCCAGTAGAATTTTTGCACCAGTGGGAGGACCTGATTCTTTCCTCGATGTATAGGCCCATGTGCTCATGGGGCAATAGCAGGGTACATCCGCTTAGGGAGACACACGAGTTGGTCCTTTTTCCAGAGACCATTATCCATACGTGCCCCATCAGTCTTCCATTGCTTCACCTCTTCCTTTGGAGACATTCTCTGCATCGTCATTAAGCGGTCTCATGGGGTCCGACAGAAAACTTCAGTCTGTTGTAGATCATCAGGTTCTTGTAGGGTCAATGCTTCTTGTAACTGTTTACGCTGAGAGCGTGTGGTCACCATAGTTGGTATGGTTGGTTCAACGGGTAAAAGAGCAGCGGCTTTTGCTTGCATATCCGCAAATGCGTTGCCAATAGTCTGCGGACTGTTCCTAGGACCGTGCGCCTTAACTTTGATAATGGCCACCTGAGGGGGCAATTTGATCGAATCCATGAGGGTTTTAACAGCTTCAGCATTTTTCACTAGGGTTCCGGCAGTAGTAATAAACCCTCGATTGGTCCATAGAGTCCCAAAATCATGAGCAATACCAAATGCATACAGTGAGTCCGTGTATATATTAGCCCACCTGTTCTTGGCCAAAATACATGCACTAGACAGAGCCTGAAGTTCTGCTTCTTGTGCTGACTGTGAGGCCGGGAATGCAGCTGCGTGCACTACAGTGTCCTCTGTGGTAAGAGCATATCCCGTGTGGAATCTACCAAACTCTTCAGCATATCTTGAACCATCCATGTATAACACCAGATCGGGATTTGGGAGTGGATTCTCACTGACATTTGGTGGAGTAGCTGTTTCTTCAGTCAGAAGTTGGAAACAATCATGTTGGAGATAATCCTCATCACTGCCATCTTTCTTGGGGACCGGCAGTAAAGTAGCGGGGTTGATTGTAGTACAGCGATGCAACTTGACATAGTCAGGCAAAAGGAGTGAACACTGCAGCCATAAGTGTCGTTGCACAGTCAAATGTCTTGGTTGCTGAAATATCAGTATTGCTGCAATGTCATGCGGGCAAAAATATGCGTTTCATGTCCAAGAAAATATTGGAGTTCAGCTTCATCTTTTGGGAAAGGAAGGGAGCTGACAGCTATTTTTCTTTCTTCTCCGAGCTGTATGACACCCTGAAGGAGACAGTGACCCCAGAATATCACTTGACCAAGGCAGAACTGAAGTTTCGAGGCCGAAACCCGACAATTCAGTGCTGCCAGATGCTTGAGGAGGCTAACAGTGGCAGCAATGGGTTCCTGCTCCGTTCGTGCACACAACAAAAGATCATCAACATACTGAAGCAGCGTGACCTGGGGTGATCTAACTGCCAGGGCAAAAGACACTCGCTCATATTTTTTTTCAAACTGATTGGGACTGTTTTGGGCCCCTTGTGGCATAACTGTCCATGTTAACTATCGTCCCTGATAAGTGAATGCAAACAGAAACTGGCAATCTGGGTGTAACGGAATGCTAAAGAAGGCATTGGCAAGGTCGATGACTGTAAACCAATATGTGACTCTTCAGATTTTGTATTAGTCTAGCCTGAAGAAGAGACCTGAGTAGTCTCGAAAGCTTGCAATGTGTTACCATCTTTTCAGTTAGCCATTAAAAGGTATCAACCACTGAGGACTCTCAATTCTGAATATTTTTCTGTAAACCAAGCAGCATTGTGGGGTATTTGGGACAAAAGAGTATGTGGATTAGGCACCACTGAAGTTTCCAGAACAGTAGCTGCACTAACTGCCCGTAGATCTTGTACCAGCCGGTACACAAAGGGTTGGCCAGGTGGGGTCTTTTTCTTAATGGGAAACAAGGGCGTATTACATGGAGAAACACAGGGTACCAGAGCACCATTATCAAGCAACATGTATTTGTTCCTGGAGGCCCCGCTCCTGATCATGTTTCAAAGGATATTGAAGGACTTTAGGAAAAGGGGCACCAGGTTTAAAAAGAAACACTTTTACTGGTTCTACAGGCATTTTCCCTATATCATTTGGTCCTTTTGACCAAAGTTTAGATGGTATCTCTGAGAGGTATGGGGTGAGTCGTTGATCCTCAGGCAATATTGGGGGTGGATCTGGGCCTATCAGGGCCATCATAACTTTAAAAATAGGCATGTAAAATACAAATTTCCTCACTGTCTTCATCTGCATAAGGGTTATATGACGTAAGAACCATCTGACCATCATTTTGGAATTGTATTCTGGAGTGGAACTGCGATAATAAATCTGCTCCTAGTAAATTTACTGGACATGTGGGAGAGATTATGAACTGAGCAGTAACCTCGTGGAAGGGTCCCACAGGGATGGGTTTTATAGAGTATGTTAATTGGGTCTGCCATCTACTCCGATTAAAACAGAGGGGGTATGACAATCTCTCTGAAAGTGTCCAAGTCAGGCACAGTGCCAGCATTGCAGACGAGAATTGGCACAGTGGATCTAGGGAGTAAGGTTCCCAGTCATAGGATTGGGAGAGATATTGGAGTAGGGAGCTGAGTTTGCTGTGTGTGCCACTGATAAGAAACGAGCTATGTGCCTGCAGCTGCGGTGGGGGCAGTGGGGGATATGGTGGGGGCTGATATTGCAGGGGGAACTGGAGCAGCTGCAGCTGCTGGTTTACTTTTTTTTTTCCTGCTACTGCAGAGTGGGTTAAATTCTTCTGAAAACTTTTTTTTCTACTTTTAATCATCATCCGGAGTCTTTCTGGCACATTACTCTCAGTTCCTTCTTAATCAATCACTTTCTCACACCACAGTCACTTTCTTGCACCACAAAACATCCAGTCCTTGTCATAATAATAGACAATTTTCCTTCTTCAACATAGCAGTAACAGAAACAATCAGAATTCAATTCCTCTGTTCTTCCTAACACCTTCATCACACAATTCATGTGCCAAGCCACGGAATTCTTCTTTTCTTCCACAGAAACCCGATTCTCTCCTTTAAAGCTAAATATCCTTATTTCAGTTGTGCACAGTACTGGAGCGGCTGTTCAGTCTTTTCCACCAGGTGTATCCCCCTCTGGGATGCCCAAAATTCAATGCTGTACTCGGTGAAAGGAGGAGGGCATCTCAGACTATCCCTCCAGACACCTCAGGTTATATATCTATATATACCTGAGTTACGTATCCTACCCAATCTTCGATCACTTCACCATGCCCGATTCTAACAGTGATCAGGATTTCAGGATATTTTGACTATAAAGAGAGTCACAATCACTGGTCAATCCGGGGTGTCCGTCCTTTATGAGGTACGGTTCGAACACTGGGCCCCCAGCGGGACTGCACCTCTATCTGATTCCACCCAAGAATCACCCCACCATCAAGGACAAACCTCAGATCCTCTTTGCAGCAACAAGCACAGGAAAACCACACCAACGGTCAGTCTGAACAGTATAACTGCCAACTTACCGTGGTTGTCGTGGGGGATGATCAGTCCCAATTTTCCAGTGCCTGTGTCCAGTCCGAGGATCCTTTGTCTTGTTGCCCTCCGGGGGCAAAGGCGTCCCTATTCGGGGTCCCCACGTTAGGTAGCCAGCTGTCGGGGTAACTATTGAGGGAGGGCTAAATTAACCCTTCACGGTTGACCAAGTGATTTCCAAATTAATCCACAGGGCGTTGCTAGCAACTGGGAATGACCAGACGGAGACGTATGCCTCTGTATGGGAGGATCAAGGCAGATCACTCACCATTTATTATGTCACTTTTTTATAGTATTTTGCTTAATTATGCAAAGTACTCAGCTACCAATAGCATCGTCGTGACACATTTACTTTATAAGCCAATAGTATTGCAAGAAAATCGGAATATGTCCCTAGCTACGTGATGTAGAGAATAGAACAATAGCACATTCATCAGGGTCTCATATCTTATATCTTGTTCGGACTGGGACAGTCTGGTTTCATTACAGCCGAGAACTTCCCCTAGTTACAAAATTTAACTCGTGAACAACAAAATGGCGTCGCAAACACAAAAATGGAGTCTTTGAGAACAAGATGTCCCGTAAATCTAAATACTGTACTTCACACCTTGAGCTATGTCTGGAAATATCTGTAAAAGCAGCAGCAGCAGACAGAACTGGAATGGACCCTCCTGATATTTGCACTGCAGTCTGCCACATACACTGCCTGCCTGCCTAGCACTGATATCTATGCAGCTTTATTAGTCCTCAGAAGGACTGTTAGTTGAGATGAATATGTGTATAATATATTGTAGTATACCTACACTAGCTAACAAACAAGCAAATATCTCCCTAACTCAACAGCACCTCTTCCTATGCTGCCTGATTCCAGAGTAGACTGTGACGAACATGGCGGTGCCAGGTCTGATATAGACCTGATGACGCTGTGGCTGTGGCATTACAGTATGTGGCAGACAATCCCTGTCAGCAACCCAGGAAATACTCGGCGAGATCAGAGTATCTCGAGCAGTGAGATACTCGGGCTAGTACCAAGTAGTGGCGAGCATACTCACTTATCACTACTCATCAGTAACGCTCATTTCAGGGTCTGGGCTAGTCCCTTCGCAATATGCACAAACACAGCATGCTCTTTCTTGCCAGCTCAAATCAGCAGTAACGAGCCAGCAGCACAGCATGTTGCTGGAATTCCTGGTGTGCAGAGATCAGTTCCGCAACCGCAAGTGAGGTCATTGGTCTCTACACATCGGGTATTGTGACACCACTCTGTTGCCACCGAGTATTGTGACACCACTCTGTTGCCGGCTTGATACTGCTGATCTCAGCTGACAACACAGCGCACTTTCATTGTGCACATCGCGCAGTGCACTGCACACAGGGGCTATCGCCGCCCCTTAAACAATCATCACTGATATGATGACGCTTGGTTTCAGAAAGGGAGTAGAGGGTGCGGAAGTGACTACAGTCTCTGCCCCCCTGATAATGCTTTGTTTGACTATCACAGCATGCACTGGGATTCTCAAACAAAGCATCATCAAAAAGGAAGTGAAGACAAATATAAAAGATGGGGAAAAATTAGGAATTTTTAATGCAAGTATATTAGAAAACATGGTTGTTTATATTAGGGCACTAAATAGATAGGGATAAATGAGGAAAATGACTTTGGCCATTGAACAACTCATTTAAATAGATCTATGATGCCTGATAAGGCTGGTGTCAGAATATTTGAATGATCCTATGTAAAAAGTTTCTTCGCCTGATATGAAAATGAGCTTTAGCTGGACTCATAAAATTACTGTTTTTGCATCAAAATCCATATTAGAAGGGCTATGAGATCCATTTAAGAAAGTAGTCAGTTTGCATTGTGAAATATGATAAAATATCCAATTTAATACACAAGTAAATTCCTGCCTGTTTGCAGTCATATTAAAAAAACATCATTAACACCTACTTTGGACCTACCTTGTATAGACTGAGGCCCTGTTTTCATTTAGAACTTCAATACCTGAGATAATGAAAAACTAATAAACTCTGTTAATAGATTGTCATAAAATATCTCCTATTTTGCATTTTATTAAACGGAATTATGCTGAAAAAGCAGGAATCACTTTATGTGAAGGAAATGGATGGGCGCGCCTCGCTCCTTGGCTGCTGTTGAGCTTAATCTCTGCTTAGCTGTCAGTGACTAATTGTGCCATTGTACAGAATATGTCTGTCTGTAGACGTACAGCCTGCAGGATCCTGCTCTGCCTTCTCGCTGCCAACCAACTAATGACTAGCATAATACCGGATATTTATGACTCTTTCTAGTGATGCGCTCCGTACAACCAATCATGTAGGCTCAGTCCAAATGATGGTTGGAACTCACATCTTCTTAAAAGAATTGCTTTATTGATCCTGTAATATAAAAGGTAGCCTGTTCCACTCATTGATCACTCTGTCAAAAAGTTTTTTCTAATATCTAAGGCCTGTTTCACACTTACGTTGTCGGTGGTCAGCTGAAATCCGCCAAAGGTGAAAAACAACTGATCCGTCTCTGTTTAGCGATGTACGGATGACATCGGACCACGATGTAGTACTCGCGGCCTGGAACGGGAGGTCGATGCCTATCGCCGAGAATCGAAGCGAGGGAGAGTTCCGGTGAGGAGAGAGAGAGTATATTAGTGGCTCACGGAATGGCATTACATGGTTAAAACTGCTCCCAAGGAAACCTTTCGGGCATGCGCAGTTAAAAATAGCGGACCGTCAAGAAAAAAAAACGTTGCAGTGTCCGTCTGGTCCGCCCGGGAGCCCATAAAATTCTCACAGATCTGTCAAAAAACAGACCCAACGGACGACCATCAGTCAAAATCCGCCACTAATCAATGGGGGAAAAAACGGATCCACCCAAAAATGGGCGGATCCGTTTTTTTCTAAAAGTGGCGGATTTTGACTGACGTCAAAAAACTCAAGTGTGAAAGAGGCCTAATCTGTGTCTCATCCCATTCAGTTTCATCCCATTGCTTCTAGTCTTTCCTTGTGCAAATGAGAATAAAGTTGATCCTTCTACAATGTGACAGCCCTTGAGATATTTGTAGACAGCTATTAAGTCTCCCCTCAGTCTTCTCTTTTGCAAGCTAAACATTCCCAAATCATGCAACCTTTCCTCATAAGGCAGGGTTTGCAGACCGGTCACCATTCTGGTCGCTCTTTTCTGAACTTGCTCCAGTTTGTTGATGTCTTTTTTAAAATGCGGCGTCCAGAACTGGACACAGTATTCCAGATGAGGTCTGACCAAAGAGGAGTAGAGGGCAATAATGACTTCACATGATCTAGACTGTATGCTTCTGTTAATACATCCTAGAATTGCATTTGCCTTTTTTGCTGCTGAATCACACTGTTGACTCATATTCAGTCTGTGATCTATTAGTATACCCAAGTCTTTTTCACATGTGCTGTTGCTTAGCCCTATTCCTCCCATTCTGTATATGCTTTTTTCATTTTTATTGCCCAGATGTAGTACTTTGCATTTTTCCCTGTTAAAAACCATTCTGTTAGTTGCTGCCCTCTGCTCCAGTTTATTTATATCTTTTTGAATCCTCTCTCTCTTCTCTAGTATTAGCTATCCCTCCTAGCTTTGTATCATCAGCAAATTTAATCAGTTTACCCTCAATTCCTTCATCTAAATCGTTGATAAAGATGTTGAACAATACAGGTCAGAACCCTGTGGTACCACACTTGAGACATTCTTCCAACTGGATGTGCAGCCATTTACGACCATTCTTTGGGTCCGATCACTAAGCCAGTTATGAATCCACCTAACAGTTGCCTTGTCCATTCCATACCTAGTCATTTTTTCAATATGGATTGCGTGAGATACTTTGTCAAATGCTTTGCTGAAGTCAAGGTATACTATATCTACAGCATTTCCCTGATCCACCCAATCAGTGATTCCGTCATAGAAGGAAATTAAGTTAGTCTGACATGACTTATTAGTTACAAATCCATGCTGACTCTTTTTAATCACTTCATTCTTATCCAGATACTGGCATACATGTTGTTTAATAATTTGATCAAAGATCTTTCCTGGTATAGAAGTCAGACTCACCGGCCTATAGTTGCCTGGGTCCACCTTCTTCCCCTTTTTGAAGATAGGAACAACATTTGCTCTTCTCCAGTCTTATGGGACTTCTCCTGTTCTCCAAGAATTTTCAAAGATTATGGAGAGGGGTTCAAAAATTTATTCTGCTATCTCCTTCAGTACTCTGGGGTGTAATTCATCTGGACCTGGAGACTTGAATTCATTTAGGTTAGCTAAGTGTTTAATCACTATCTTTCTGTTTATAGATATCCTGGATTCTTCTATTCCCTTAATAGGACAGTGAAGAACAGTTGATGTTGCATTTCCTTTTTGAGAGAAAACAGATGCAAAATAGGAATTTAAAAGTTCGGCCTTCTCAACATCCTGTCTTACCATTTCATCATTTTCATCCTGTGAAAATCCTGTAGCATCTTTGACTTTTCTTTTACTTTTGACATATCCCCAAAATCCTTTATTATTGCTTTACGTCTCTTGCAAGCCTCAATTCATTGTCATCTTTAGTAATCTGAATTGTGCCCTGCAGGTTCTGCAGACAGCATTATATTCTTCTTTAGATATGCCTCCCTCTTTCCATTTTATAAAGATTTATTTCTTCCTTTTTAGCATGTGCTTAAGTTCTGTGTTCATCCATCCTGGTTTCCTTAAATGCTTCCTATTCTTCCCTCTTTTCGGAATTGTTAACAATTGTGCTTTGAGAATTTCATTTTTCAAGATTTCCCATCCTTCCTGGACATTTTTGTATTTAAGGATATCCAGCCATTGGATCCCTCCAATTCTCTTTCCGAGTCCCTTAAAATCTGCCTTTCTGAAATCTAACCTTGATGTCTGAGTCTTCACAGGAATCCCCCATGACCACCACTCTCCGTTTCTACTTCACAACATTTTTCTTTCTCCATCCAGGAGGATTCTGAAGGCGTACAAGGTTGCTGTTTGTGGGCAAAGTCTTATCCTGATGTATTTCTTCATCATTTTCCTGCGTGAGAGCCTGGTACTGGTTCCTGAGAAGTATGGGTGCTGACTGCCTCCTGATCCTCCTGCTTCTCTGGGTCACATGTCTCCATCCCTCTGTTTCTTCAGGTGCACTTCGAATTTCTTCTCTTTCTGTAACATGAAGAGGTAATTCTGCTCTGTCCAAGAACTCTTCACCTTCCTTAATGATCTTCAACGTAGCTAACCTCTCTTCGAGATTTTGCAACTTTTCCTCCAACAGGGACACAAGCTTGCATTTGTGGCATGTGAAGTTTGGCTTTTCCACTGGTAAGTCTGTGAACATGTAGCAAGAAATGCAGCTCACCAAATGGCTCCTGGCCTCTTCCATATTTTAAAAGAGATTTCAATGCAATGGAAAATGAGCCAAAATTCAGTTTACTGATTTCCTCTTTTCAGCTGCAACGGCCAAAATCCAGTGATCGTTGAGCTCGCGGAGACTCTTCTCTTATCCCAGAAGGCACTGGGAATATGCTAGTGATGTGTCCTTTGTGAACGATCCGATTCAAAGAGCCGGCTCCCTGCTGTGAATGAAATGAGCTGGCTCTGCAGGGTGAACGAGCCTTTTTTTTTTTTTCCTGGCGCCTCAGCAGCTTATCAGACCCAGCTTACTGAAGCCTGACTGTGACTCATCTGGGGGAGGAGCAGACAGGAGCGGACTGTGAGTAAATGCAGGGGAGTTAACCCTTCAGTCCCAAATTTACACTGCCAGTTCCTCCATGGCATATACGGCATGGAGGGACTCAGCACATTGTCATCATCATCTGCAATGACCTGTGAGTTACCTTTAGTCCCGAATAAAGATCTGCTTTACTGGCCCCTCATCCATGGCGTATACATACAGTATATAGTTTGTGTAGGAGGAGAGACTCCGCACATTGTTTGGTATATCATCTTCTCATAGTGTTAGGCCAGGTTCACATTGCGTTAATGGTCCTCCGTTCAACGGGATCCATTACATAGCAGCACTAACGCACCCTTTGGCCGCAATGCTACTAACGCATCCAAACGCATGATGCGTTACTTCATGACGCACCCCCAAATGCTGCAGCCCGCATTCGAGGGTACGTCAAGAAGTAACACATCATGCTGATTTTGGATGCGTTAGTAGCATTGCAGCCAAAGGGTGCGTTAGTGCTGCTATGTAACGGATCCCGTTGAACGCAGGGCCAGGAGGATTCAGGACAACACTACAGGGAGGAGGATAGACGATGTCAGTTGTTGCTGCTAAGGGCTCATACTCACTAGCGAGAGACTCGCACGATTCTCGTGCGAGTCTCTCGCATGGAAACCTAGCACTGCCGCCGACACTCGAGACCAGAGCGTGCGGTTACATGTATTTCTAGGCAGCCGCACACTCCAGTCTGAGTGCCGGCGGCTGTGCCAGGTTTCCATGCAAGAGACTCGCACGAGAATCACGCAAGTCTCTCGCAAGTGACTATGAGCCCTAAGGGTAGGGTAAGAAATATAAAGTGATTTTAGATAAAACCTGTGGAGAGATCAGGTCCAGCTCCAATCATTATATAGGGTTACGCTGGTCTCACACTTGCATATTTTGGCTGCACACGGATCCGTTTTCGTCTCCATTGACTTTCAGTGGTGACGGATGGGACTTGCGTGTGCATCCAGTTGTCACCGTTTTCCCACGGATCGCTGTGTCTGCATATTTTATCAGATGCACAAAAACGCAACTTGATGCAGTTTTGTGTCATCTGAAAAACACACAGGCACAGGGAGACGCATGGATCCGCGGCTACACGTCTGGAATTAACATGGAGCTCTATGGAGCACGGATCTAGGACAACACGGATCCATGTGCTTCCGTGTGCAGGAATCCGTTTTGCGGCATTGAGCATGCGCGGAAGCAAGGGATGTGCTGTATGGGACCAGTATGCAGACATATATAGACTATGTCCGCATGCTGCTCTGTCATACAGTGAACTTTCCCACCTCACTAGAAGGGCTTGTGCCCTACGTTACAGTGTGGAAATTATAATAAAATGTATTGGGAGCATGTATATAACATGGGGGCACCTGGTTAGGGGCTGCACGAGTGGGGCTGCGTTCACACTAGCGTTGTGGTACGGTGCGTTGTGATGTGTAGCAATCCTGATGCATCCTGATCCAGATTACATCCCTATACTTAACATAGGGACTCATGGACCTGCGTTTACATCAGGATCAGGATGCATCATGTGCACCAACACATATCGCAGCACTTACTAATTCACAAAGCACATGAACAAAAAATGTCACAATACATGGTAAGGCTACAACTGAGGAGTCGGGGCCTGATCACAAGAGCTGACAATCTGAGGAAACAGCAATGCTGAATAACAGTCTACACTGCGTCACTAGATCCTTATACAGGGGTATAATGAGGCCTCACTGTACAGGAGAGACCGGAGCGAGGAGCAGGGGCCTGATCACAAGAGCTGACAATCTGAGGAAACAGCAATGCTGAATAACAGTCTACACTGCGTCACTAGATCCTTATACAGGCGTATAATGAGGCCTCACTGTACAGGAGAGACCGGAGCGAGGAGCCGGGGCCTGATCACAAGAGCTGACAATCTGAGGAGACAGCAATGCTGAATAACAGTCTACACTGCGTCACTAGATCCTTATACAGGCGTATAATGAGGCCTCACTGTACAGGAGAGACCGGAGCGAGGAGCCGGGGCCTGATCACAAGAGCTGACAATCTGAGGAGACAGCAATGCTGAATAACAGTCTACACTGCGTCACTAGATCCTTATACAGGGGTATAATGAGGCCTCACTGTACAGGAGAGACCGGAGCGAGGAGCAGGGGCCTGATCACAAGAGCTGACAATCTGCGGACACAGCAATGCTGAATAACAGTCTACACTGCGTCACTAGATCCTTATACAGGCGTATAATGAGGCCTCACTGTACAGGAGAGACCGGAGCGAGGAGCCGGGGCCTGATCACAAGAGCTGACAATCTGAGGAGACAGCAATGCTGAATAACAGTCTACACTGCGTCACTAGATCCTTATATAGGTGGAGAATGAGGCCCTCACTGTACAGGAGAGACCAGAGCGAGGAGCAGGGGCCTGATCACAAGAGCTGACAATCTGAGGAAACAGCAATGCTGAATAACAGCTTACACTGCGTCACTAGATCCTTATACAGGGGTATAATGAGGCCTCACTGTACAGGAGAGACCGGAGCGAGGAGCCAGGGCCTGATCACAAGAGCTTACAATCAGAGGAAACAACAATGCTGAATAACAGTCTACACTGCGTCACTAGATCCTCATACAGGCGTATAATGAGGCCTCACTGTACAGGAGAGACCGGAGTGAGGAGCAGGAGCCTGATCACAAGAGCTGACAATCTGAGGAAAAAGCAGTGCTGAATAACAGTCTACAATGCGTCACTAGATCCTTATACAGGGGTATAATGAGGCCTCACTGTACAGGAGAGACCGGAGCGAGGAGCAGGGGCCTGATCACAAGAGCTGACTATCTGAGGAGACAGCAATGCTGAATAACAGTCTACACTGCGTCACTAGATCCTTATACAGGGGTATAATGAGGCCTCACTGTACAGGAGAGACCGGAGCGAGGAGCAGGGGCCTGATCACAAGAGCTGACAATCTGCGGACACAGCAATGCTGAATAACAGTCTACACTGCGTCACTAGATCCTTATACAGGCGTATAATGAGGCCTCACTGTACAGGAGAGACCGGAGCGAGGAGCAGGGGCCTGATCACAAGAGCTGACAATCTGCGGACACAGCAATGCTGAATAACAGTCTACACTGCGTCACTAGATCCTTATACAGGCGTATAATGAGGCCTCACTGTACAGGAGAGACCGGAGCGAGGAGCCGGGGCCTGATCACAAGAGCTGACAATCTGAGGAGACAGCAATGCTGAATAACAGTCTACACTGCGTCACTAGATCCTTATACAGGGGTATAATGAGGCCTCACTGTACAGGAGAGACCGGAGCGAGGAGCAGGGGCCTGATCACAAGAGCTGACTATCTGAGGAGACAGCAATGCTGAATAACAGTCTACACTGCGTCACTAGATCCTTATATAGGTGGAGAATGAGGCCCTCACTGTACAGGAGAGACCAGAGCGAGGAGCAGGGGCCTGATCACAAGAGCTGACAATCTGAGGAAACAGCAATGCTGAATAACAGCTTACACTGCGTCACTAGATCCTTATACAGGGGTATAATGAGGCCTCACTGTACAGGAGAGACCGGAGCGAGGAGCCGGGGCCTGATCACAAGAGCTTACAATCAGAGGAAACAGCAATGCTGAATAACAGTCTACACTGCGTCACTAGATCCTTATATAGGTGGAGAATGAGGCCCTCACTGTACAGGAGAGACCAGAGCGAGGAGCAGGAGCCTGATCACAAGAGCTGACAATCTGAGGAAAAAGCAGTGCTGAATAACAGTCTACAATGCGTCACTAGATCCTTATACAGGGGTATAATGAGGCCTCACTGTACAGGAGAGACCGGAGCGAGGAGCAGGGGCCTGATCACAAGAGCTGACTATCTGAGGAGACAGCAATGCTGAATAACAGTCTACACTGCGTCACTAGATCCTTATACAGGGGTATAATGAGGCCTCACTGTACAGGAGAGACCGGAGCGAGGAGCAGGGGCCTGATCACAAGAGCTGACAATCTGATGAAACAACAATGCTGAATAACAGTCTACACTGCGTCACTAGATCCTTATACAGGCGTATAATGAGGCCTCACTGTACAGGAGAGACTGGAGTGAGGAGCAGGGGCCTGATCACAAGAGCTGACAATCTGATGAAACAGCAATGCTGAATAACAGTCTACACTGCGTCACTAGATCCTTATACAGGAGTATAATGAGGCCTCACTGTACAGGAGAGACCGGAGCGAGGAGCAGGGGCCTGATCACAAGAGCTGACAATCTGAGGAGACAGCAATGCTGAATAACAGTCTACACTGCGTCACTAGATCCTCATACAGGCGTATAATGAGGCCTCACTGTACAGGAGAGACCGGAGTGAGGAGTCGGGGCCTGATCACAAGAGCTGACAATCTGAGGACACAGCAATGCTGAATAACAGTCTACACTGCGTCACTAGATCCTTATACAGGAGTATAATGAGGCCTCACTGTACAGGAGAGACCGGAGCGAGGAGCAGGGGCCTGATCACAAGAGCTGACAATCTG
This sequence comes from Dendrobates tinctorius, assembly GCF_039654945.1. Taxonomy (NCBI): domain Eukaryota; kingdom Metazoa; phylum Chordata; class Amphibia; order Anura; family Dendrobatidae; genus Dendrobates; species Dendrobates tinctorius. The sequence goes on from NW_027361700.1 coordinate 30,310,566, forward strand.
AGGAAACAGCAATGCTGAATAACAGTCTACACTGCGTCACTAGATCCTCATACAGGCGTATAATGAGGCCTCACTGTACAGGAGAGACCGGAGAAAGGAGTCGGGGCCTGATCACAAGAGCTGACAATCTGAGGAAACAGCAATGCTGAATAACAGTCTACACTGCGTCACTAGATACTTATACAGGGGTATAATGAGGCCTCACTGCACAGGAGAGACCGGAGCGAGGAGCAGGGGCCTGATCACAAGAGCTGACAATCTGAGGACACAGCAATGCTGAATAACAGTCTACACTGCATCACTAGATCCTTATACAGGTGGAGAATGAGGCCCTCACTTTACAGGCAAAGACCTAGAACGATGACTGTGGAAAACAAATTTCTATTTAAAAAAAAAGAGCCGCTTAAAGAGTCAAAAGAGCCGGCTCTTTATGTTGAGCGGAGCCGAATGAGCCGGATCACCAAAAAGAGCCGAACTTCCCATCACTAGAATATGCAAATGATCTCTTCAGGACTCTTCCCCTGGTTAACCGATTTCCTCTTTTCAGCTGCAGCGGCCAAAATCCAGTGATCGTTGAGCTCACAGAGACTCTTCACTTATCCCAGAAGGCACTGGGAATATGCAAATGATCTCCTCAGGACTCTTCCCCTGGTTTACTGATTTCCTCTTTTCAGCTGCAACGGTCAAAGGACCATGCAGGTCTGAGACATGTTGCCTGGGAGCACAGCGGATATTTCTTTTCTGCCTTTTTAATTTTTGTGCTTTTATGTTCATCCATTTTTGTGCCTTTTATCCTACAGGATCAATAAAGCAGCAATGTGAGTGCTAGCAATGTTTGGACTGTTGCCATGCACCTAGACAGGTGAGCTGACTGCTCTTTTTTCACATTTTCAATCATGTAGGCTGTCATACATGTTGTATTGCTCCTGAAATGGATATGGACCTAAAAGAGTCTGATAATTTCCGATAGCACCTATACCTTCCGATCATCCAATACCCATATATGTTTAGGGATATGTCCTAGGCTTTCCATGTATGTTGAGTTGTGTGGATTATGACTTATGCTTAAAACATTTTGTATATTAAGTTGATGGCATTTAACCGTGGCATGTGGGTTGTGCTCACCAACATTTAGTATTTGCACTTCAATAGGAAAAATGGCAGGGCCTGGATGATGACTGCAATGTGCAGCTACTGTGTGTAGTCACAAATGCTTTGTGCTGTGATATTATTTAGGAAGGTGCTGTGGACACTATTTAGAGGTATAACAGGTAATATACAGAAGAATAGGGCATGTGAGGACAGAACACATCTTTGTCCAGTGAGAAAGCTCTAGGTGACAATAGGTTTGGATAGAGTCCATCACAGGAGGTCTGGACTGGTTGTAAGGTGACGCGGTGGCCGGGCTGTACTGGAACTGTTGATAAGCTGTCTGATAAAGAAATGAAACAAGACATCACTTAGAGACTGCGCAGCACAAACAGGGCCGGCCCGAACGTTTAGGCGAACTAGGCGGCCGCCTAGGGCGCCGACCCAAAGGGGGCGCCAGAGAAAAAATAGAAAAAATTATAAAAAATCTTTTCAAAAGGCAAAAAGTTTTAGGGATGGAAAGAAAAGTGTACATATTTAAGAGCAAATATGACGCAAGAGAGGTTGGTTGGGTTGGCAACAATTTCGATAGAATCTGAAGTTGCTAAACAAATTAATCTTGGTGACTTAGTGTCATCCTTTTAAAAAAAAAAAAGGCAAGGAAATAATAATTTTAATTACCTATGGTCGTTTTTATTTTGTGTTATTGATTACTTTGTATATATTTGTCCTATACAACTTCTCAGAAGATTAAAGAGATAGGAGAGAGTTAATTAATCATTGTTGTTGTGGTTTATTTTGCTCCTAAATTTATATCCCAAGTTTTCATCTACTGCCAAGAATAGTAGGGGCGCAACAAAATAGTTTCGCCTAGGGCGCCGTAATCTCTCGGGCCGTCCTTGAGCACAAACACTGACCCACAAACTTGTCCTACCTATGCAGTATCTCTGAACTAATCTCCCGATATTGCCCAACATGTACTGTAGTCTCCACTCCTTCTCTCCTCCACACTTATACGTTTGTCACCCAATCGCATCTAAAACTTCTCCTGAATATCCGATTTTCTACCTCATTTGGAACTTTCAGATGGAACTTGAAAGCTCATCTCTTCAAGAAAACTTAGAGCCTGCAATGACAACACTGCCACCTCACCACCACCAGAGCCGCCGAAGCTCCCAACCATCCCGGATTTGGCGGGACAGTCCCGTTTTTGATTGCCTGTCCCGCTGTCCCGGGTGGGAGCTTAGTTTTCCCACATTTCACTGAGCCACACGCCCCCCCATGCACCGACCCCATCCTCGTCCTCCCAGACATATCCACCAACCACCGCAGCCCCACACTGATGAATCCCAGCAATGACATCGCTGGGCTGTTCTGTGTGCACAGGACCTGTGATGAGGTCACAGGAGGGGAGGAGTCAGGGGGGTCTGTCTGAGGCACCTGATCATGTGACCCCTGACTCCTTCCCTCCTGTGACCTCATCACAGGTCCTGTGCGCACAGCCCTCGGTTTATGCAGGACTCTGCTGGTTGCCATGGTCCTGGATGAGGGTAAATTTATGTGTGGGGTCAGGAGGGGTTTACAGTGTGGATGTAGCAGAACCGCGTTTGTACAAGGTGGACGGAGCAGAGCCGAGCATGTACGAGGTGTACGGAGCAAAGCTGCGCGTGTACAAGGTGTACAGAACAGGGCCGCGCGTGTACGAGGTGTACAGAGCAGAGCCGTGCGTGTACGAGGTCTACGGAGCAGAGCCACGCGTGTATGAGATGTACAGAGCAGAGCCGCACGTGTACGAGGTGTACAGAGCAGAGCCATGCATGTACAAGGTGTACGGAGCAGAACCGCGCAGGTAAGAGGGTACAGAGCAGAGCCGCATGTGTATGAGGTGTACGGAGCGGAGCCGCATGTATACGAGGTGTACGGAGCGGAGCCGCACGTATACGAGGTGTATGGAGCGGAGCGCTTGTGTACAAGGTGTGCGGAGCGGAGCCGTATGTACAGAGCAGAGCCGCGTGTATTCGAGGTGTACGGAGTGGAGCCGTGTTTGTACGAGGTGTTGGGAACGGAGCCCTGTGTGTACAAAGTGTACGGAGCTGAGCCATGTGTTTACGGAGCAGAGCAGAGCCGTATGTGTACGGAGCGGAGCTGCGTGTGTTCGAGGTGTATGGAGCAAAGCCGCATGTGCACAAGGTTTACGGAGTGGAGCCAAGTGTGTACAAGGTGTACAGAGCGTGGCCTCGTGTGTGCAAGGTGTATGAAGCAGAGCCGCATGTGTACGAGGTTTACGGAGTGGAGCCATGTGTGTACTGGTGGAGCCATGTGTGTGCGAGGTGTACGGAGCAGAACCGTGTGTGTACGAGGCATACAAAACAGAACCGTGTGTGTATGAGGTGTCCCAGATCCAGCAGGACAGTTCCGATTTTGAGAGTCTGCCCCGGCCAGGAGCTTACTATTCCCGCGGACACAGTAGTACACGGCGGAGCCCCATAGAGCACTTTAAAATTCACATGTGACATGTCACCAGAAGAGACGTGCAAGAAGCTGACGGGAAATTAGGTAATTTCGGGAGGAGATTGTGACGGAACCATGGAGGCACTTCAGGGAATGCTTCAGATCCATCACCATGTCCTCCTCCGATAGCGTGGACAGCGGGATCGCCTTGGACTCGGGGATGCCGGCCATGTGAGCGGATGATGATATGTCCTGCATCGGGAGGCTCAGGTGGGCATTACAATGGGAGTCGGGGGTTGCTATAGTATCTTTATAGAATATTTCTTTCTCTGTTTCTTTCTTTCTCTCTCTATTCTTTCTTTCTTTCCTCTCTATCTTTCTTTCTCGCTATACTTTCTTTCTTTCCCCTCTTCCTTTATCTCTCTCTGTTCTTTCTTTCACTCTGTTCTTTCTTTCTTTCCTCTCTGTTCTTTCTTTCTTTCCTCTCTTTCTCTCTGTTCTTTCTTTCTTTCTCCTCTTAGTTTATCTCTCTCTCTGTTCTTTCTTTCACTGTGTTCTTTCTTTCTGTCCCCTCTTTCTTTCTTTCTCTCTCTAATCTTTCTTTATCTTTGTTCTTTCTTTCTTTCCTCTCTTTCTCTCTCTTATTTCTTTCTTTCTTTCTCTGTTCTTTCTTTCTTTCCCCTCTTCCTTTCTCTCTGTTCTTTCTTTCGCTCTGTTCTTTCTTTCCCATTTTTCTTTCTCTGTTCTTTCTTTCTTTCCCCTATTTCTTTCTCTCTCTAATCTTTCTTTCTGTGTTCTTTCTTTCTCTCTGTTCTTTCTCTCTCTATTCTTTCTTTCTCTTTCTGTTCTTCCTTTTTCTCTCTCTCTGTTCTTTCCACTCTTTCTCTCTCTGTTCTTTCTTTCTCTCTGTTCTTGTCAGAGTGACAGCCAGCTAGCGCTGTCACTCTGAGAACCAGGGCTGATTAACAGGCAGCAGAGTGTTTACTCACTGCGGTGAGAGTCTGCAGCGCTGGCAACAGTAACTTGGCTGTAGGACCTGCGGGGAGAGCGGAGCAGTGGTGAGACTCCCAGAGGTCGCAGGACCTGCGGTCACGTGACTGCGCATCAGAGGGAGCGGGCGGAGCCACGGACAAGCTCCTGGGACGCTACCAGCTGTATAGGGAATGCTGTGGCACAGAAAATTACAGTAGTGAAGCATGCAATTGGGTCATACATGGGGCGGGCGGCAAGGTACAGGAGGGAAGTACAGAGGCAGGTCAATCAACGTAGCCAAAGGTCATACACAGAACGGGCAGCGCGGTACAGGAGGGGTATGCTCAAGAAGGGTCAGAAACGTAGCCAGGGGTTATACACAGGACAATCAGCAAAACACAAAATCAGCAGGCAGGAGACGTAAACCAAGACGGGACCGAATCAAACACCAGACAAACAGACAAGGATTGGCACGAAGCACAGGCAGCACAGGGTCAGGCACACTCAACTATGAGTATAAATGACAGGGGGCTGCACTCCCCTGAAGCTATAAAAACCCTCCCCAGACCCAAAGAGAGGCTCTCCCCATTAACTCATACACCACCTGCCCAGCATTCTAAATAAACCATGACAGTTCTTTTGCTCTCTCTCTGTTATTTCTTTTTTTTTTCTCTCTCTCTCTGTTCTTTCTTTACCGTCTTTCTTTCTTTCCCATCTCTCTTTGTTCTTTCTTTTTTTCCCCTCTTTCTTTCTTTCTTTCCTTCTTTCTCTCTCTGCTCTTTATTTCTTTCCCCTCTTTCTTTCTCTCCCCCTGTTTTTTTCTTTCCCCTCTTTCTTTTTTCCTGTCTCTCTCTGTTCTTTTTTTCTGTCCACTCTTTCTCTCTCTGTTCTTTTTCTTTCTTGTTTCTTTCTCTCTGTTCTGTCCTTCTTTCCCCTCTCTCTCTCTGTTCTTTCTTTCTTTCTTTCTCTTTTTTCTTTGCCCTCTTTCTTTCTCTTTCTCTGTTCTTTCTTTCACTTTGTTATTTCTTTCTTTCTTTCCACTCTTTCTTTCTCCCTCTAATCTTTCTTTCTTTCTCTCTCTGTTTTTCCTTTCTTTCTCTCTGTTCTTTCTTTCTCTCTCTGTTCTCTTTTTCTCTTTCATTCCCTTTTCTTTCTTTCTTTACCCTCTTTCTTTCGCTCTGTTCTTTTTTTCCCCTCTTTCTTTCTCTCTCTGTTTTTTTCTTTCCATCTCTCTGTTCTTTCTTTCCTTCCACTCTTTCTCTCTCTGTTCTTTCTTTCTTCCCCTCTTTCTCTCTCTGTTCTTTCTCTCTGTTCTTCCTTTCTCTCTCTCTGTGTTCTTCCTTTCTCTCTCTCTGTTCTTTCCTCTCTTTCTCTCTCTGTTCTTTTTTTCTCTCTGTTCTTTCCCTCTCTCTGTTCTTTCTTTCTTTTTATTTCTCTCTCTCTGTTCTTTCTTTCTTTACCATCTTTCTTTCTTTCCCATCTCTCTCTGTTCTTTCTTTCTTTCCCCTCTTTCTTTCTCTCTGTTGTTTCCTTCTTTCCCCTCTTTCTTTCTTTCTCTCTCTCTGTTTTTTTCTCTCTTTTTTCCTTTCTCTCTCTGTTCTTTTTTTCTGTCCACTCTTTCTCTCTCTGTTCTTTTTCTTTCTTCTTTCTTTCTCTCTGTTCTTTCTTTCTTTCCCCTATTTCTTTCTCTGTTCTTTCTTTCTTTCTCTTTGTTCTTTCTTTCTTTCCTCTCTTTCTTTCTCTGTTCTTTCTTTCATTCTGTTCTTTCTTTCCTCTCTTTCATTCTCTCTCTAATCTTTCTTTCTTTCTCTAATTTTTTTTTCTTTCTCTCTCTCTGTTATTCATTTCTTTCTTTCACTTTTCTTTCTTTCTTTCTTTCGCTCTGTTCTTTCTTTCTTCCCCCTCTTTCTTTCTCTGCTCTTTCTTTCTCTCTCTCTGTTTCTTTCTTTCTCTCTATCTCTCTGTTCTTTCTTTCTCTCTTTCTTTCTCTCTCTGTTCTTTCTTTCCCCTCTTTCTTTCTCTTTCCATCTCTGTTCTTCCTTTCACATCTCTCTTTTTTTTCTCTCTCTCTGTTATTTTTTTCTGTCCCCTCTTTCTCTCTGTTTCTTTCTTTCTCTCTATCTCTCTGCTCTTTCTTTCTCCTATCTTTCTTTCTTTCTCTTTCTTTCTCTGTTCTTTATTTCCCCTCTTTCTTTCTCTCTCCCTCTCTGTTCTTTCTTTCCCCTCTATCTTTCTCTTTTCTTTCTTTCCCCTCTTTCTTTATTTCTATCTCTCCCTCTCTGTTTTTGTGTCCCCTTTTTCTTTCTCTGTTCTTCCTTTCTTTCTCTCTGGTTCTTTCTTTCTATCTCTCTGTTATTTCTTTCTTTACCCTCTTTCTTTCTCTCTCTCTTTTCTTTTTTTCTCTCTCTCTCTGTTTTCAGTTTTCTCTCTTTCTGTTCTTTCTTTTCCTCAGTACCAGTCAGTGTGCCCACAGTACCAGCCACTGTGCCCTCAGTACCAGTCAGTGTGATCAGCAGTGCTAAATGGGTGTGGTTGGAGCATGGACATGGTTGTGACTAGTTGTGAAACAGGTGTGGTCGGGGTGTGGCTTAAAATTTGCCACGCTGCATGCACCACAGCCTTTGTACCTCTTTCCCTTCTTCAAAAGTTGAGTGGTATGCCAACCTTCTGTCTCCTTCTCCAGTATCCTGTACACTGTAAACCCACAAGGGCAGGGCCCTCTCCCCTCTGTACCTGTCTGTCATTGTCAGTTTCGTAAATGTAATTTATATCTTTATTTTGTATCTAACAACTGCTCATGTACAGCATAATAGAATCAGTGATGCTCTAAAAACATACCAGGCTGATAGAAATATTGCAGTAGGGCAATGACTTTTTGGGGAAGCTAGGTGCTGCTATATTGTAATCCCTACAACCTGATATGTGTTGAATAGCAAAGTGCTGACATATTGTAATCCCTACAGACCTGGTATGGGTTGGGGAGCGAGGTGCTGCCATATTGTAATCCCTACAAACCTAGTATTGTAATTCCTACAGACTTGGTATGAGTTGGGTAGCGAGTTGTTATCATATTGTAGTCCCTACAGACCTGGTATGGATTGGATATATGGTGCTACCATATTGTAATCCCTACAGATCTGGTATGGGTTGGATAGTGTGATGCTGCCATATTGTAATCCCTATATACCTGGCATAGGTTGGGGAGGAAAGTATTACCATAGTGTAATCTTTACAGACCTGGTATGGATTGGATAGCAAGATGTTTCCATATTGTAATCCTTAGATAACTGGTATGGGTTGGAAAGGGAGGTGCTGCCATATTGTAATCCTTACAGACCTGGTATGGATTGGATAGCGAGATGCTTCCATATTGTAATCCTTACAGACCTGGTATGGGTTGGATAGCAAGGTGCTACCATATTGTAATCTACCGATTGGATAGCGAGGTGCTACCATATTGTAATCCTTGCAGACCTGGCATGGATTGGATAGTGAGAGGCTTCCATATTGTGGTCCTTACAGACCTGGTATGGGTTGGATAGCGAGGTGCTACCAAATTGCAATCCCTATAGACCTGGAATGGGTTGAATAGCAATGTGCTATCATACTGTAATCCCTACAGACCTGGTATGGGTTGAACAGCAAGATGCTACTGGAGCGCCCCACAGGGCCTTAGGTTACATGGTACCAGGCCGGTCAGGTTCTTTAAAGTGGATGTCACGGTGTCAGTGACCCGGTCCGTGGCCCTGGGCGTCCAGTAAAAAATAGAGGAAAGTTATGTGGTGTTTACTCGTGACGCCACCCGTGGTGTTCGGCAATGTGTGGCCGACGCTGCGGTTTTGGTCCACTGGGGCTGATGGTGGCGCAGCAAAGATGGATCAGCTCCCCATGAGTAGAGCGGAGCCCCAGGGCAAATATATTTGATTGTTCAGATGGTAGTGAACATTGGGGTGCAGAGAATAAGTGAAGGACACAGAGAGGTGCAGTAAATGCAATCTGGGGTAGCACATTACAGATGACAGATGGAGTTCGGCTTGCCTGGAGGCATTCAGGGGATCCTCCCTGCCAGGTGTGGTTGGAGACTTTCCTTCTGCGCTCTCTTTTTGGGTCCCTGCTGCTTGTAGCTAAGCTGCGGCCCTCTCCTGCGTGATGATTGCTAACATGTATGGCAGACAGCGTGAGCCTATATCATGGGCACTGTCCTTTTCATTGTCAGCCCCGGGCTCTTGGTCTCCTGCCGTGCCTTCAGGTGTTCAGTGTGGCCAAGGAACTTGCAGTCCCCTGCACTCCAGATTCGGTTGTCAGGGCATACAGCTCCTGCCCAGCCAAGGACTCTGGCATCCCTTTTTATATCAGCGCTTCACTCTGGAGTCAGCTATATGCAATTTTAGTTCCCCAGCGCCCCTTGTCTCTGCTCCTGTCCCTTCCCTCTCCACAGACCAACTCCAACTGTCTTGTCATGAGCTCCAACTGCTCTCGTTTCCATGACAATTCTCTTGTCTTCTTACTGACTCACTAACCCGACCTGCTAGCCAGAATTTATAAGGAAGCTCCCCTTTCTGGCCTGCAGCAGGAATTGTCATGTGCACTGTGTTACCTGGCATGGGGACCCCTCTCCTGCCTCCAGGAATGACATCACCCCTTAGAGGGAGGCAATGTCACTGTGGCAACCGAACTCTGGGGTGCCACACTACCATACTGTAATCCCTACAGACCTGGTATGGGTTGGATAGCGAGGTGCACCTGCAGTGACTGTGTGTACCACATCCACAGCTTGAGAATGGCTCATTGTAGCCAAAACTTTGCCACACCACCAAAGCTATTAAAGTCCTTTTTGTATTTGGATAAGTATTGGAGTGCTGCCTATGTTTTCTATTTTTTAGATAGATTGATAGATATATAAATAGTGTGGTGTAATTGCTAATTACAGCATGCCAGTTAAGTTGGCACTATTACAGAATGTACAGACACCGCTCCCATCAGTTCCCAGAGGAAGTGTCTTTTCCTGGAACACTCCCTAACTTGACATTTATATAGGTTTATATATAAATCAGAGCTAAATAGACAATTAGATTCCTCATACCTGAAAGATGCAAATGAAGACAATACTGATGACGCCAAGAAAGGGCTTCCCTGAAGTCTGTAATCGGTTTAAGCATGTGCACACGAACACTAGTCAAATGCTTAAAAGAGTGAATTCCCCAGAGTACTAAGTGAAGGGAACACATTAATGTAGGAAAGGGAGGGGCCCTCAAATCTTAGTGTATTTATTATCTATAGGGTGTCCCTAAAGTCTGGACACATAGGACATGTATATTTCCTAATTGTATTCGCCTCTTAGAAGCAGCAGTCCATGTTTTTATTACTGTTGGGAGGGGAGGAGTTTATGGAAAGATATAACTTACTGGCTCAATGTCTCTTTCTCTTACCAGAAGAAAGTGCAGAAACATTTTAAACTATACTGCTCAAAAAAATAAAAGGAACACTTAACCGACACAATGTACTAGGATGCGTTCCCTTTATTTTTTTGAGCAGCATACTTTAAACCAGTCACAAACGGGAACTCCAGCATTTCAAAGTTAAACATATATGGCTGAAATCATGCATTCGGTGTCTGAGGGTACGTGCACACGCTGCGGATTGGGGTGCGGATTTGGCCGCGCGGATTTTGTAAGATCCGCAGGTAAATCTGCAGGTCAAAAGACCTGCGGTTTTACCTGTGGATTAGCCTGCGGTTTTGCCCTGCGGTTTTTCATCTCCACAATGGAGGAGGTGGCAAACCGCAGCAGAATCCGCAGAAAGAATTGACATGTCAATTCTTTCTGCGGTTTAGAAACCGCAGGAAAACCGCGCCGAAAAATCCGCACCGTCTGCACTGCGGTTTTTAACATCCATAGGATATTATGGTACTGTACACCGCAGCAAAAACTGCTGCGGATCCGCAGTGGCCAAATCCGCTGCGGAACCGCAACAGAATCCGCAGCGTGTGAATACACCCTGATACAGATTTAGCTGTCAGGTTCCCTTTAATATTGTAAGATGTGTTTCAGTCGTTAAAGTGGATGTTTAACCTCTTAAGGACTGATTTTTTGAGCTTTGTTTTTCCCTCAAAATCTTCTAATAGACATAGCATGTGGGTCGCCCTCCCAGGGCTGCGGGGTACTCGGTACCGGGCCGGTATCAGTGGGATGTGTCATAGTGGCGGTGACCCGGACCATGGCCCTGGGCGCCCAAGTAATAGAAAGAAGTGAATGGTGAAATGTAGTTAAATGAATAGTTCGTGACGCCACATGTGGTGCTCGGCAAGGTAGGTGTTAAGCCGACGCTGCGATGGGATGGTGCAGCAATGATGTTATAGCCCTCCACAGGCAGGGCTGTTGTCCCAGGGCAGTGTAGATATGGAGACACTTAGATGTTGTAGTGTTTGGCGTAGGGGATGTAGCAGTGCCAGGCAGACGGACGCAGGAAGGAATGGAGGACACCAGGGCATGTAGTTCCAAAGCTTTACTCACAGTCTGAAGTGCCTGCTTCTGTGCCGTGTCCTCCGGGTCAGGGACTCAGTCAACCTCCAGGCAAGATGGAATGCTCCCTTCCACACTCTGCCGACTTATGTGCCTTTTCTGAACGTCTCCTCTATAGCGCCTTTAAGTGTGAAGATTTCCTAGTACTGAGTTACACTGGAGTTCCTCCTGACAGATGTTCCCAGGAACTCTACTTGCACGGCAGACAGCTGTAGCCTGCTTCGGGGACTCTCTACTCCTAGTGCCGGCTCTCTATCCGTGTTGCTGTTGTGCCCTCAAGTCTTAGATGGGAGTAGTGCATTTACAGCCCACTACTCCACCGGTGTCTGCTGCAGAACAATTAGTGTCCATACAACTACGGGGACCAGGCCCCGGCCTTGCGCTTAGAACTTCTAGGCAGGGTTCTTCCTCTAACCCACGTCCTCTTTGTTCCCTTTTACTCCTACGTTCCATACTTGTCTTTTCCCTTCTATGGAAGCTCAGGCTTCAGTTCAATGTCCTTCTCCTTCTTTCCTTTCCCATGCCAGCTGGCTCAGGTCACTGAGGCAGCTGCAGCACTCCTTCCTCCATCCCTCTTCCAGGGATCCCCACTCCTCTCTGAGTGGCTTCCTTCCTCACTGACCTCCTGTCAGACTGACCTGTAATCCTAAACCATCCCGCTCATATATATATTCTGAACTCCACCCACCTCCCAGCACATCTAGGGTTCCAAGCAGGGAACCACCAAAGGTGCTCTGCTTCTCTCTAAGCAAGGAGCCGCAATGTGGTTTTGCTGAACTACACTATTGTGTGGGATGCGAGTGTTGGAGCGTGGTCAGGAGCCTCCAACTTACCTGGATGGTGGGGCACCACACCTTAGGAGAAGGTGCAGTACCTCTGTGGCGACTGAGCCTCAGGGGCGCCACAAATGTTTATTTTTCAGCCAACATAGGCGTATGAGGACAATTCGTAGTTTTGAATAATACCATTCATTTTAGTGCTGTGAAATAGTTGAAAAAATGCTATTCCACCATTGTATTTTGGGTTTTGTTTTTACAGGGCTCATCCTGTTGTAAAAAATGACTCTGAAACATAATCTTCCAGGTCAGTACAACTATTATGGCGAAACAGTCGTGTAGCTACTGAGGGGGAAGATGGTGTGGTTACCTGGGGCCCCTCACTAAGAGCTACCACTACTGTTAACTGTATTACTGGCACATCTATGGGGGATCCTCCTAATGTGTGGGGGCCATTATACTTCATGGAGCTAACATGGGGGTCATTATACAGTTTGGGGCCCATCATGTAGGCAATAATACAGTGCGGGGACTGCTCTGTGGGCCATTACACAGTGTGGAAGCTAATACAGGGCCATTATACAGTTTGAGATCTACTGTGGGGACCATCGCAAAATGTGGGGACTACTGTTACGGGCTGGGGGAATGCACCAAATAATAAAGAAGGTAATCAGGGGCGTTCGCAGCCCGGGGTCCACCGTGCAGAGATGGTAACTGCTGCTCGGTAATGTCAGACGTTATATGGCGGTACAATAGAGGAACACACGGGGTTAACCCCACCTAGTGTGTACAGACCCGGACTCTGTAACCTCACAGAGCTGCTCGACCGCCAAACACAAATGAAGCAGCCTGTTTATCCTCACAGAGCTCGGCAATGTGAGCACTGGTGTATAGACACAGGACTCGACCCCTGAGACACTGGGTGTCACACTAGTGCTCGACACCGCAACAGTGGTGCCAGGAAGAAACAAATTAAATAACTAAAATACACTATGTGCGAACTGCACTGCTCTGGCGGACGCCACTAACCACCCGAACCAATGGAGGAAAGCGCTAGTTTGCGCACGGCGTCGCACTGGCGGATGCAGCCGCTTAATGCGGTACTGAAGGTACCCAGCTCAGGACGGCACCATATGGCGCTGAGTGAGGTGCTGAGATGTGGAAGCACCGTGGCACAGACCAAGCCACTAGTAGGTGCTGACTCTAACTCTATAGCCCTATACCATACGTATCCAAGGGAAGGGAGTCATAATGAGTCAGTCACCAGATACATGCATCAATCGTCACTCACACAATATACAATAAGAGTCTATACTAGCGCATGGCCGAGCGGCCATGCGATCCTTTTATAGCAGCGTCCTTCCGGGACCTTCCTATTGATCCAATCCGAGCTGGAGAAGGACCTGAGCGTGTGACCTCCGATCTCCAATGGGAGATCGTCCCACGGGCATGCTCAGTGGACCAAAAGGAGGACTTAGTCCCTGGAGTTGTTCGCTGCAGACCAACATGCGTTGCTATAGCTGGACCAGAGGTGGCAGCAGCAACCAAACCCACAAAGCTGGTCTGAGCAGAGCACCGGGATTGACGAGTCTGCTGAGCAGGTTCCTCTGTGGGTGGAGATGAATGGGAGTCCACTGAAGGCAAGGCCCGGGATCTCTGCTGTGCAGCTACAGAAACTCGACGCCTAACAACTACTGTGAGAGGTACAGATTAGTGCAGAGGTTAGTTGAAAGTCACTTGTAGAGCGCAGCGATCGGCTAGGCCGATATACAGAAATGAGGGAGGAGCTGTAAGGGGGTGCCGCACTGTGGAGAGCTTTGTGGGTGAGAACAAGTACTTTGAATTGGATCCTATAATGAATGGGCAGCCATTGTAACGACTGGCGAAGAGCGTAGACAGGAGAGGGGAAAGTCGAATGAGGTGGGAGGCCAATTAATAGAGCATTACAGTAGTCCAGGCAGGAGTGGATCAAGGCTACAGTGAGGGTTTTGTTGTTTCCTGGTGAGAAGACAGCAGTCACTGGAGAAAGACATCATGGTCTGAAGAATAGAAAAAACAAGGCAAAGAGAAAGACCAGCAACCCGATGGCTTGATACAATCAAGATATCATCGGAGAAGACTCTGGTGGGACTATCTGTGCTTCAGCAAGATTGATCTTCCTATAGATCATTCATCAAGATGGCATGGCTCAAAATTGAGCTTAAAGGGAATTTGTCACCCTATTTTTCGCCTATCAGCTGCGGCCACCGCCATCAGGGGCTTACCTACAGCATTCTGTAATGACTGAGAATTGTTTGGTATGATTACTCAAGCACTTAATACAGTATTATGGTCTATCTTAAAAGGATTCTCCTTGAATAGAAAAAAACATAACTGAAGGAAATGTCATTAGAAACAAATGCCTCAATACCTTTAATTAGCAAATCGCACTTGTTTTGTCTAGGAAGGTAATCACTATAGAATTAAAATGACGCCGCCCTGTATCAGAATATCCACTGGGAGTACAACTTCCTACACCTGAAAGGCAAGGGTGGCAGAGCCTATAACTGCATTGGCAATTTTTGCAGTGTTTTTGTCTTGCATGAAAAACGCATGTGTTGGCAGGAAAAACAATGCGTCCACTAGTTTCATCCTCTTTTATGCATTTTTTCTTATATTTACATTGCATTTTTTAGGCATTCATTTCCATGGCTCAAAAATGCTGCAACAATTGATATTTTGTGTTTTGCCAAAAATGCAGCGTGCGCATGAGATTTCGGAAATCACATTCATTTTATTAGTACTTCAAAACATTGTGTATTTTATACACCAAATACGCTACGTAAAATATGCAGCAAAAACCCTACATGTTGACATACCCTAAGTAAGGGGCACAGCTTTTTACAGCACATGAAGAAAGGGGTGGAGCTTCCTACTGCACATGCTCACAGACTCCTGTTTCATTAACGGTCTGTGCGCATGTTGCTTTTTTACTCTTTTTTTCTGCTCAGTTTTGTCAGAAAACCTGAAGTATTTCCTAGAACCAGCCAAAGTGAATGAGATTCCTGAAGTGTCATGCATACGTTGCTTATTTTTTTTTCTTGCAGATTTGCAGCATGTCAGTTCTTTCAACGTTTTTGCTGCAGATTTCGCACATTCTAATGAATGGGAAAAGCTCATCAAAAACACAGTAAAAAAAAGGCGTAAAAATCCATCAAGACCACATAGAAATATGTAAAAACAAAATGTATTTTACGCAGTTTTTTTCCTTTCAACACATTGGTATTTGCAGCAGATTTGACACAGATTTTCTGCTACAAATACTGAACGTGTGCAAATACCCTAACCCTAACATATCAAGACAGGTTTCTGCGAGTGTAACAAAGAGATGGCCATTTTAATTCTATCGTGATTACCTGCTTGTTTCAGTAGGCTCCACAATCATGGGGAAGGCTGCTGACTTGACAGATGTCCAGAAGGCAGTCATTGACACACTCCACAAGGAGGGTAAGCCACAAAAGGTCATTGCTAAAGAAGCTGGCTGTTCAGAGTGCTGTATCCAAGCATATTAATGGAAAGTTGAGTGGAAGGAAAAAGTGTGGTAGAAAAAAGTACACAAGCAACTGGGATAACCACAGCCTTAAAAGGATTGTTATGAAAAGTCCATTCAAAAGTTTTGGGGAGTTTCACAAGGATTGGACTGCTGCTGGAGTAATTGTTCCAGAGTCACCACACACAGACATATCCAGGACATGGGCTACAAGTGTCGCATTCCTTGTGTCAAGCCACTCATGACCAATAGACAGCGTGAGAAATGTTTACCTGGACCAAGAAGAAAAAGAACTGGACTGTTGCTCAGGGGTCTAAGGTGTTGTTTTCAGATAAAAGTAAATTTTGCATTTCATTTGGAAATCAAGGTCCCAGAGTCTGGAGGAAGGTGGAGAGGCCGCAATCCAAGCTGCTTGAGGTTTAGTGTGAAGTTTCCACAATCAATGATGGTTTGGGGAGCCATGTCATCTGCTGGTGTAGGTCCACTGTGTTCTATCAAGACCAAAGTCAGCGCAGCCGTCTGCCGGGAAATTTTAGAGCACTTCATGCTTCCCTCTGCCGATAAGCTTTTTGGAGACAGAAATGTCATTCTCCAGCAGGACTTGGCACCTGTCCACACTGCCAAAAGTACCAATACCTGCTTTACAAACAACAGTATCACTGTGCTTGATTGGCCAGCAAACTCGCCTGACCTTAACCCCATAGAGAATCTATGATCTCCTCCATGTCACGCCGCATTGATGCAGTAATAGATGCAAAAGGAGCCCTGATCAAGTATTGAGTGCGTTTACTGAATATATATTTCAGTAGGCCAACACTTTGGATTTTAAAATCAGTTTTCAAGCAGGTGTTTTCTGTTAATTATTCTAATTTACTGAGATAATGACTTTTAGGTTTTCAGCGGCTGTAAGCCATAATCATCAACATTAACAGAAATAAATATGTTAAATAGATCACTCTGTTTGAACTGACTCTATATAATATATGAGTTTCACTTTTTTGTATTGAACAACAGAAATAAATTAACTTTTTGATGATATTCTAATTTTGTGAGAAGCACCTGTATATATATAATAAGATAAGCAGGTAACATGGCGGGTTACAGTGGCAGGGTCAATACAGTATATTATGACACAGCAATGTGACTAAATACAGTATCTATGCAGCGTTCTATTACATGCACCAATCTTGTTATCTAGCATTTAAAAGACCGTTAATGCCTTTATGCCTCAACTTCACGGACGTCAATCTCAGTACTTGTGTGGCACCCCTGAGGATCCAGTCACCACAGAGGTACTGCTCCTCAGGCAGATGTCTGGACCTCCACTCTCAGGTAAGGAGGGGGCACTACCCAGGACCCACACAATAGCACCCAGCACGAGAAAAGTGGAGTGAAGAAGGGGTTCTAGGAGCACATGAAGTGAGGAATCCACCTGTGGCACCTGAATCCACTCTGACCGTAGTCGGGTGAAGGGACCAGGTTGCAGTTAGGGATCGGCACCAGACTAGTGGGGAGACTGTAGGACCCAGCTAGAAAACCGGAGGCTGTAGTGACTGTATGTGAGACAGCCAAATCCACACACATTTGCTGAAAAGGCAGGCTCAAGGGGACCAAGAGAACATCGCCAGACAGGATCCGAGGCTGCCGGCTTCGGACACTGTGTGCGAGGCGCAGGGCAGAAGAGGAGGGAGCCAGCTCAGTGAGACAGCCAGAGAAGGAACATAAGGAGGGGGTTCTGGCAAAATGTACCCCAAATTACCTGAGAGCTGGCTGGACCACCGACCCGGAGGACACAGCACCCAGGCTGGGGATTGTACCTGAAAGACCGTAAATAAAAGTGTGAAGACTACACCTTGTTGTGTCCTCAGATTTATTTACTGTGTTATCTGCCCAGCATTACAATCATTACCATCATCTACTATCTTATATCTGCCCTGGGGTCTAGCTCTACCCATGGAGAGCTGTAGCATCTTTGCTGCGTCACCAACCGCCCCAGTGGATCTGAATCGCAGCATCGGCTATCTTCTTATTGCCAAACACCACAGGTGGCGTCACGACTTAATCCCCTATAAACTTTCCCCTTTTCATTTTATTGCATGCCCAGAGCCACGGACTGAGTCATTGCTGCCGTGACATCCCCTGAAGAACTGACCAACTTAGTACTGAGTACCCCCGACCGTAGAGGGCGTGGCACTTGGCCTTAGCGGGGGTCGCAGAGGTCACCAGTACTTCCCGCTAGGCCGCAAGTCCTAAATATGTGAGTCAACGTGGATACTCTGAGTCCTTCGAGGCCTCTCTTGAGCTGTCTTGTCAGAATTACTCAGTACTCCATATACCTCATATGGAAGTTCAACCTCTTCTCCATCAGACTCAGTGACCTTCTCCACAAGGTCACCTGACCACACTCTACAATCAGGCCGCAGGCTTTTAGTCTTTCCAGCCTCATAGCAGTCCAGAACATTGGTTGACACCCTCTTACGTGGTACCTGCTTCAGTTGCGTCAGCATCCAGTCTCCAACATCTGACTGTGCATTAGGTGTGAGCCCTACCTTTGCTTCTTCTCTGGGATTGTTGTTATCTTCAACTTCCATGGTGCATACCGACTACACCAAAGTCACTTTCAGACACCAGCGTAATGCAGACATCTTCCTACAGGCAACTGACACCGTCTCCCTCATGCCTCAGTGTCCTGAGTCATAACTCTGAACTGAAATAAATTAACTTTTTGATGATATTCTAATTTTATGAGAAGCACCTGTACGTGGCTGAGCTCTATTATAATGAATGGTGCTGATAAGCAATACCACATGTACCCTGTGAACAGGATTTTCCAAAGAAAATATCTTGGAAACCCCCTTAAAGATAATCTATCACCCCATTTAAGTGATTTTAGCTATTAATAGGGGCATGCAGGTTGTAGACAGCTGAAACAAATCACAACTGTATGCCTCATGATGCATTGTTTTGTAAAAATCATCTTTTATCACTTTATGTTAATTATTTCTTCCAGCCTATGAGGCTTATATTGCCAGAATATACTGTACAGTAACTCTGAAAGCGGAAGTTACAGTAACTCTATGGCACCTGCGCAGAACAAAATTGAAGTCAGTGCCCAAAGAATGGCGAAACAGTGGAGAGGAGCAACGGCAGTAAGAATGCGCAGGTGCAGGATTTACAGCCGCGCACCTAATGTCGCAGAGACGCAGTAAAGAGACGGGAGGAGAAATGTAGAGCAATGAAGAGAAGAGGCAGTGTTATCTTCCGGGCAGGGTATGCCTTATAGCATTCAACAAATAATTAACATAAAGCTATAAAAGATCATTTTTACAGAACAAGTCATCTGATATGAGGCATACAGGTATGAGTAGTTTCAGCTGTCTGCAATCTTGTATGCCCATATTAATATCTCTAATCACTCAAATGGGGTGACAGATTCCCTTTAAAATGACTAGATTCACCATTGATGACAATAACTGAATGGAGAAGACCCTGTTCTACTTTAAGGGGTTGTCTGACCATAGACTCTAAGTCTGCAGTCACTCAAGATTCAAGATTCAAGATTCAAAGAAGCTTTATTGGCAGGACTAAATACACAATAGTTTTGCCAAAGCAGGTGTACAGAAGGGAATAGGGATAGGGACTGTAGGGATGTTGGGAAGGGGCTGTAGGAAAGGTGGATGGGGCAGATCCAGGTTGGGGCTATAGAAGTCCATGGCATAGGGAAGGTGGATGGCGGCATGGGGGCAGATCCAGGATGAGGCTATAGAAGTCCATGGCATAGGGAAGGTGGATGGGGGATTGGGGCATATCCAGGGTGGGTGCCATAGAAGTCCATGGCATATCAGAGTTCTCTTTCTCGCAGTCTATGGCATTCGTTCACATATTGCGCTGCTATCTCCACTGCTCTCTCTTCTTCCCCCAGCAGGATGTATGTTTTCTCTTCCTCCTTCATGGTGGTGAAATCCGGGAAGAGATGTGAGAGTCTCCTGAAGTGAGTGTCCCTCACTGCTGAGTACTTGGAGCAGTGTAGCAGGAAGTGGGTCTCATCCTCCAGGGCCTCCTGGTCACAGTGTTGGCACAGTCTTTCCTCCCTGGGCTTGTAGCTCTGCCTGTGTCGGCCGGATTCGATGGCCAGACTGTGGGCACTGAGTCTATACCGGCTCAGGATCTTGCGGTCTTTGGGGTCCTGGAGTTTCTCCAGGTATGGAGCCAGTCTGTAGTCTCTCTGTAGACTCTGGTACATGGTCAGTTTCTGTGAGCTGATGATGTCGTTCTTCCAGTCACTTACGTACCTCTCCTGGCCTTCGTCTACCATCTTCCTGATTCCGGCTTTTGTCAGGTTGTTGTGATTGGTTTTCTGGTCAGGTTGGGTTTGGGTGAGCTGTGCACTCTATGTGACAGCAAACTTGGAAATCCTACATCGCACACTGTGAGACTTATGATCATCAGTAGCAGGCAGGAGCAAGATTGCAAGTATGTGATTTGCATACATGATGTCACAATGTCACAAGCCGACTAGACATGGGTGGCCTCGCTGCAAGTGTATTAAGCGAGGCTGTAGGCAGTCTAGTCTGAATGTGGCCGTAAGCATGCAAATCATTTATTTGCGGTCACATGACCGCCCATAGAGCAGAATCCTAACAGCGCGCAGTGCACGTGATGTGAGGATTCACAAGTCTGTAGTCACATAGCGTGAATGGAGACTTGTAGCCCAAGGACAGACAACCCCTTTCATTTTACCTACGTGGATAAATCAAAAGGTCCCTGTCCTGAGTTATACAGTGGGTACGGAAAGTATTCAGACCCCTTTAAATTTTTCACTCTTTGTTTCATTGCAGCCATTTGGTAAATTCAAAAAAGTTCATTTTTTTCTCATTAATGTACACTCTGCACCCCATCTTGACTGAAAAAAAACACTCATTTAAGTCACATGCTGTCCATTTCCTTGTGATCCTCCTTAAGATGGCTCTACTTCTTCATTGAAGTCCAGCTGTGTTTAATTAAACTGATGGGACTTGATTTGTAAAGGCACACACCTGTCTATATAAGACCTCACAGTTCACAGTGCATGTCAGACCAAATGAGAATCATGAGGTCAAAGGAACTGGCCAAGGAGCTCAGAGACAGAATTGTGGCAAGGCACAGATGTAGCCAAGGTTACAAAATAATTTCTGCAGTACTCAAGGTTCCCGAGAGCACAGTGGCCTCCATAATCCTTAAATGGAAAAAGTTTGGGACCACCAGAAGTCTTCCTAGACCTGGCCGTCCAGCCAAACTGAGTAATCTTTTGAGAAGAGCCTTGGTGAGAGAGGTAAAGAAGAACCCCAAGATCACTGTGGCTGAGCCCCACAGATGTAGTAGGGAGATGGGAGAAAGTTCCACAAAGTCAACTATCATGGCAGCCCTCCACCAGTTCGGCCTTTATGGCACAGTGGCCCGACGGAAGCCTCTCCTCAATGCCAGACATATGAAAGCCCGCATAGAATTTGCTAAAAAATACAAGAAAGACTCCCAGACTATGAGAAATAAGATTCTCTAGTCTGACATGACGAAAATAAAACTTTTTGGTGATAATTCTAAGTGGTATGTATGGAGAAAATCAGGCACTGCTCATCACCTGCCCATTACAATCCCAACAGTGAAACATGATGGTGGCAGCATCATCCTATGGGGGTTTTTTTCAGCTGCAGGGACAGGTCGACTGGTTGCAAATGAAGGAAGCATGAATACAGCCACGTACAGAGATATCCTGGATGAAAACCTCTTCCAGAGTGCTCTGGACCTCAGACTTGGCCGAAAGTTCACCTTCCAACAAGACAATGACCATAAGCACACAGCTAAAATAACAAAGGAGTGACTTCAGAATATCTTTGTGACTATTCTTGAGGGGTCCAGCCAGAGCCCTGACCTAAACCCAATTGAGCATCTCTGGAGAGAACTGAAAATGGCTGTCCACCAATGTTCACCATCCAATCTAATGGAACTGGAGAGGATCTGCAAGGCAGAATGGCAGAGGATCCACAAATCCAGGTGTGAAAAACTTGTTACATCATTCCCAAGGAGACTCATGGCTGTACTAGCTCAAAAGGGTGCTTCTACTCAATACTGAGCAAAGGGTCTGAATACTTACGACCATGTGATATTTCAATTTTTCTTTTTTAATAAATTTGCAAAAATTTCTAGATTTCTGTTTTTTTTTCAGTCAAGATGGGGTGCAGCGTGTACATTAATGAGAAAAAAAGAACTTTTATGAATTTACCAAATGGCTGCAATGAAACAAAGAGTGAAAAATTTGAAGGGGTCTGAATACTTTGTGTACCCACTGTATATCTTCATAAGAAGATATGTGTAAGAGTGATGGACTGTTCTGCTGCATTCCTACCTCTGAAGACAACAATCACGGTGTACAGTGTCATGCGATTGTACGTGTAATGTGAATAGTGATGTGTCTCTTCTATATCGTGCGATGGTAACGTATATGTGTTAATGTACTGTTCACATAGGTAAGTGGCTTAGCAGTGGTATAGGACATAAAATAAGGACAATTGGTTTAGTCTATAGAATAGGATAAAGTTAATGGATGGAACTAGCCCAGTGGGTGTGGACTAGTGTTAGTAAAAAGGGGGCACTTCTTGGCAGTGACGAGGATAGGGACATGCAGTGACAAAGTCAAGTTCAAGTACAATGGGCTGCTAGGGCAGCCAATCATTCCAGGCAGTGAGAGGCCATACTGTTATCCCTTGTGGACATTTCTGCAATTTCTAGAGCATAGGGTTCAGTCCAGGTACTAGGGAGAGTGCCTGGTCTACTGACATACATAGGTTGGTGGACATAGAACTGTGTGAAGGGAGGGTGGCTGGTCCCAAGTGCACTGCTGAAGTGGACAGGAAATCCCTGAGGGTGACAGAGTCAGTGGACTTAGGGATAGTCCAGGACAAATGAGTGGTAGGGCTGAAGATGCATTGTACTACAGAAGTAAAAAATATGAAGTGTTGTGCCCCATCCTATCTCGCAGCATACTAACTCCCCCACTCATGAAGATGGAAACTCCCTGGACTTGGTCTTCTCCCGGCTTTACTCAGTGGATGATTTCACAAACTCCCCTCTTCTGCTCTCTGACAACAACCTTCTGTTACAGTTCTGCAGCACAGGACTAGGGTAAGAGGAGGAAAACTGACCCTGCACTGCGGCTAGGTTGATGCCCTATGATGGAGTGGGCAACCCATTCCTTGTGAATAGACCCACCGACGATCCTAGGCTAATCTCAAGCGAAGACCTATAGACAGGGGGAAGGGGGTCCCTGAAAGACATAAAGGCTGGGTACAAAAACGGGTCACCTCCTAACAGAAAACACAAAGAAGGCTGCAGAAACAAACTGAAAACAGAAACTGAGACTAGCAGAACCAGAGGTCCCAGAACTACATTAATTAAACACACAGAAAGCAAGGCAAGGCTCCAAGCCAGACTACAAGCGGATTAACACTGTTGTCTAGCAAGGAATGGGAGACAGGTGCAAGCTAATAAAGGGTGATACAATCACCTGACCAAAGGCAAACCCAGCACCAGGGGAAAAAGACCAGCAGCCAGAACCCTACAAGAAAATGGCGGATAGTCACAAACTGATCAGATTCTAACACCTTCTTTCATTCTTTATCAAGAACTGCCACCCCGTTCAGATCACCCCGACTTTCCACACTTATAGAAACATGCACGCCCATTGACACCCAGAAACTCATGAAGAACTTGGAGTCATCATTGGCCCCTATCTCCTCCCTCTCATGTCCTGATTCTGCACTGAAGCATTACAATGAAACACTGCAAAGTGCCCTGGATGAAATTGCACTTCCTATACATAGAACACTACGACACAGACGGCAACAACCGTGGCACAAGCTGCAAACTCGTTTCCTGCAGCAGTGCTCCAGGTGCGTTGAACGTCTGTGGAGAAAATCTAATCTACCCGAAGATTTCATCCACTATAGGTTTATACTTAAAACATATAATGCTGCCCCTCACCTCTCCAAACAAATCTATCTCAACACCCTCATCACCTTACTATTCAATAACCCTAAACATCTCTTTGACACTTTTCATTCCCTACTCACCTCAAAAGTGCAGGCCCCAACCACAGATCTCCATGCTGACGATCTGGCCAATTATTTAAAAGAAAAAATTGACCATATCCGTGTCACGGGGGCTTAGTTCAACTAAGGCTGAAATACCCGGGGCCCCTGTGGTGTCCCTTTACTAGGGGAAACCCTGTCTGACCCTCAACCCAGGGTTTTTGCTGAAGGTGCAAATGCCTGAGCCTCCGACCTTTCCTTATCTCCTGCTCAGCCCTGCACTTAACCCTCCACCCTCCACCCAGTGAGAAGTCACCACCAAAGCTCCCACACAAATAATGACAGACAGGGAGAACTTAAACTGCACTGCGCCGCACACACACAGGAATAAACAGTAATGTGAACAGGGCACAACTAAACACAAATATGGGAAGGAGAAAGGATAACGATGGATCATACGACACCAGATATGAATCTCTCTCTCTTGAACACCTCCACTCCAGACCGGAACCACTTGGTATGAAACACAAGCTATAATCGGCGACGCCCATAGGCCAGCATGACTATTTAAAGACCGTGGGCGTGACTAACCATCCAACCTGGTCTCCAGCAGGATTAACCCCCGAGAGCCTGAAGATCAGGCCGGCGCCACTGAGGCTATAGTGGCTGGAGGTGGAACTACCTCTGCCTGCCGGATGCTGTGGTGTGAACAGCGTCCGACATGACAGTACCCCGTCTTCTACGAGGGACCCCAGGGCCCTCAAGACTCATAGGACCCGGCTTGTCCGGATGACGACGGTGAAAAGAACTGACCAGCCGATCCGCATGTATGTCTGAGGCTGGAACCCAAGACCTCTCCTCTGGACCATACCCCCGCCAGTGCACCAAATACTGAAGAGTACGGCGTACTACTCGAGAGTCCACTACCTTGGCGACCTCGAACTCTAACTCGCCATCCACCATGACTGGAGGTGGCATCGGCGTCGTGTCCACCAAGCCTACCACCTTTTTCAAAAAAGCCCTGTGAAACACGTTGTGTATCTTGTACACCGCGGGAAGTTCCAACCGATAAGCTACTGGGTTAATGATGGCAGAAATCCTAAAAGGCCCAATAAACCTTGGACCCAGTTTTAAAGAAGGGATTTTGAGTTTTATGTTCTTCGTAGCTAACCACACCCATTCACCCACACACAGGTCCGGACCTGGCACGCGTCTACTGTCAGCCACCCGTTTGTACCTGGCACTCATGCTCAACAAACGCTGTTTCACCCGCCTCCAGACTGATGACAATTGGGCTCCTAGCTGATCCTCCTCCGGGACACCCCCAGAGTCACCCTGACGTAAGGTACAAAACTGAGGATGTTGACCGTACACACAAAAGAATGGAGACTCTCCTGATGACTCTTGGCGGTGATTATTTAATGCGAATTCGGCCAGAGGAAGGAAAGTAGACCACTCCTCCTGGTTGTCGGACACAAAGCATTGTAAATACTGTTCTAGATTTTGGTTCATGCGCTCAGTTTGTCCATTAGACTGTGGATGAAACGCCGATGAATGTGACAACTTGATCCCCAACCTTGAGCAAAAAGCTTTCCAAAACCTCGCCACAAATTGCGTACCCCTATCAGATACTATGTCAGACGGTACTCCGTGGAGTCTGACCACCTCCTTCACAAATACCTGAGCCAACGTCTTAGCATTGGGCAAAGAGGACAATGCCACAAAATGTGCCATCTTTGAAAAACGGTCAACCACCACCAGGATGACCGTGCTCCCTGCCGAGGCTGGCAAGTCAGTGATAAAATCCATGGAGATTTCTGTCCATGGCCTATTGGGTACCCCCAGAGGCTGTAGCGTGCCAGCAGGACGGGTTCGGGGTGACTTAGCCCTAGCGCACGTGATGCAAGCTGCCACGTACGAGACCACGTCCTGCCGGATTTTGGGCCACCAGAAACGACGCGATACCAGCTCTAAGGTGCCCTTCACCCCTGGGTGACCAGCCAGTACCGAATCGTGGTGTTCCTTCAACACCTTAGGCCGAAGATGCAGGGGTACAAATGATTTGTTGGCGGGAAGTCCTGGTGGTACCTCCTCTTGGGCCTCGGCAATCTCCGCCTCTACCTCAGTCGTGAGAGCCGAGACCACTACCCCTTTCTGGAGGATGGGTACCGGCTCTTCCCGAGGTTCTCCCCCCCGGAAAACACCTAGACAAAGCATCCGCCTTGGTGTTTTTAGCCCCGGGACGGTACGTCACAAGAAAATTGAAACGAGTAAAAAACAATGCCCAGCGAGCCTGCCTAGGAGACAGACGCTTGGCCGACTCCAGGTAGAGCAGATTCTTATGGTCGGTGATAACTGTGACCTGGTGAGCCGCCCCCTCCAAGAAGTGTCGCCATTCCTCAAAAGCCAGTTTGATGGCCAACAACTCCCTGTTGCCGATATCATAATTCCGTTCGGCCGGCGACAACTTCTTGGAGAAGTAGGCGCATGGATGCATCTCGCTCAAGGACGAGCCTTGAGACAGTACTGCCCCCACTCCCACCTCCGACGCATCAACCTCTACCACAAAAGGTTTAGACACGTCTGGTTGCACCAGAATGGGGGCTGAAGCAAAACTATTCTTCAGACGCTCAAATGCACGTATAGCCACCTCAGGCCAGTTCGCCAGATCGGCACCCTTTTTTGTCATGTCCGTGAGCGGTTTGGCGACAGTCGAAAAGTGTTTTATAAATTTCCTATAATAATTCGCAAACCCAAGGAACCGCTGGAGTGCTTTCAGACTCTCCGGCCTCTCCCATTGCAACACCGCTTGCACCTTAGCGGTGTCCATTTTAAAACCAGCTGCGGACACAATATATCCCAAAAAGGGCAACTCCTGGACAAAAAATAAACATTTTTCCAGCTTAGCATAGAGCTGGTTCTCCCGGAGCAACTGTAACACCTGCCTAACATGCTGCAAATGAGTGTCCCGATCGCTAGAATAAATGAGGATATCATCCAGGTATACAATCACAAATCTCCCCAGGACATGAGCAAAGACATCATTAATAAAATGTTGGAAAACGGCAGGCGCGGTGGTCAACCCAAACGGCATAACCAGACTCTCAAAATGACCCTCAGGAGTGTTAAACGCCGTCTTCCACTCATCCCCCTGACGGACCCTTATGAGGTTATACGCCCCCCTGAGGTCCAGCTTGGAAAACCATTTTGCCCCCGCTACCTGGTTGAACAAATCCGGGATCAACGGCATTGGGTAGGGATCACGGATAGTAATCTGGTTTAACTCTCGGAAATCCAGACACGGGCGTAACCCCCCATCTTTCTTCTTAATGAAGAAAAACCCCGCGGCTACAGGCGAGGACGAAGGCCGGATGTGACCTTTGCTCAGACTCTCCGCGATGTAGTCTTTCAGAGCTTGTCTCTCAGGACCAGAAATATTAAACATCCTGGCCTTAGGTAATTTGGCCCCGGGTTTTAACCTAATAGCACAGTCATAGGCTCTATGTGGAGGCAGTTCTGAGCAACCCTTCTCAGAGAAAACATCCGCGAAATCCTGCAAAGCCTCCGGCAGGCTGGGCGTCACGGCGGACACACATGTGGCCAAGCAATTGTCTTGGCAGAAACCACTCCATTGTACTATGTCCTGAGTTTTCCAATCAATTACCGGGTTGTGCCTGGACAGCCATGGAAAACCCAGGACCATTTGAGCTGGGAGATTACGGAGGACCCTACATGTAACCGACTCAGAATGTAGGACCCCAATGTGGAGTTTCACCTCTGCCACAAACTCAGTAATCTCCCCTTGAGGGAGGGGAACAGCATTAATGGTCACCACCTGTATGGGGTGAGGAAGTTTTTCAATCTTAAACCCGGCGGTGTGTGCAAACTCCTCATCTATGAGATTGGTGGCGGAACCGCTATCCACAAACACTGATATAGGTAGCTCTCTGCCGGCGACAATAACCTTGGCAGGGAGCATACATTGAGATACCATCATGGAGGATATGCATACGCTCAGTTGGGTCTCCTCCATACCCTCTGAGCTTAACAGTTTTCCGCCGGTGTGACCCTCTTAGGTAGTACCGGGCAAACGTTAACATAATGACCTCCTTTACCACAGTAGAAACATGCTCCGGACTTCCGGACTCCCGGAGCGCGAGGCTGAACCTGTGCCACGCCAGCAATCTGCATAGGTTCAGGGGACTCATCTACTTCAACCACACCTGCACCTCTGTTTTCCCCCAGAGGTAGCGTCTCCTGTGCCCCCTGACGAAAACGGCGATCAATACGTATCACCAAACTCATGGCAGACTCCAATGATGCCGGAGTCTCATACATCAGGAGGGCTTGTTTCACCCTCCCTGATACCCCATGAATAAACTGGCTCCGCAGTGCTGGGTCATTCCACTGTGTGTCTACAGCCCAGCGGCGAAATTCCGAACAATAGTCTTCTGCCAAGCGCTCCCCCTGGCGGAGGGCGCGGATTTTAGATTCCGCTAGAGCCAGTCGGTCAGGGTCATCGTAAATGAGCCCGAGGGCAGAAAAAACATTATCGACCGAATGAAATGTAGCAGAGTCAGGTGGTAAGGAAAATGCCCATGCTTGGGGGTCACCACTCAGTAATGACAACACCAGCCCTACTCGCTGGGCCTCATTACCTGAGGATATTGGCCGCATGCGGAAGTATAATTTGCAGGCCTCCCGAAATACGACAAATTTGCTGCGATCGCCTGAAAATCATTCTGGCAGCGGAAACTTCGGCTCTGCACCGATACCTGCAGATACCGTTTGCACCTTTGCTACTACCAGGCCCTGCTGCTGAACTGCCCCATTCAACTCGGAGACCTGTATGGACAGCGCCGCCAACTGGCGGGTTATGGAATCTAATGGATCCATGGACTCCTGAAAAAATGTGGGCCGATTATAATGTCACGGGGGCTTAGTTCAACTAAGGCTGAAATACCCGGGGCCCCTGTGGTGTCCCTTTACTAGGGGAAACCCTGTCTGACCCTCAACCCAGGGTTTTTGCTGAAGGTGCAAATGCCTGAGCCTCCGACCTTTCCTTATCTCCTGCTCAGCCCTGCACTTAACCCTCCACCCTCCACCCAGTGAGAAGTCACCACCAAAGCTCCCACACAAATAATGACAGACAGGGAGAACTTAAACTGCACTGCGCCGCACACACACAGGAATAAACAGTAATGTGAACAGGGCACAACTAAACACAAATATGGGAAGGAGAAAGGATAACGACGGATCATACGACACCAGATATGAATCTCTCTCTCTTGAACACCTCCACTCCAGACCGGAACCACTTGGTATGAAACACAAGCTATAATCGGCGACGCCCATAGGCCAGCATGACTATTTAAAGACCGTGGGCGTGACTAACCATCCAACCTGGTCTCCAGCAGGATTAACCCCCGAGAGCCTGAAGATCAGGCCGGCGCCACTGAGGCTATAGTGGCTGGAGGTGGAACTACCTCTGCCTGCCGGATGCTGTGGTGTGAACAGCGTCCGACATGACAATCCGACAGGAAATTATGTCCCAGTCCCCTCATACCATGCACTGTTCTTCCTTCTCCACTGCATCTAGCTCACTCTCTGATTTTGAACCAGTCACAGAAGTAGAAGTAATCAGGCTCCTTGCGTCTTCTCACCCTACCACTTGCACCAGTGACCCCATTCCGTCACATCTCCTCCAGTCCCTTTCCCCTGCTGTCACCTCTCACCTATCAAAAATATTCAACATCTCTCTCTCTTCCGGTATCTTTCCCTCCTCATTTAAGCATACCATCATACATCCATTACTTAAAAAACCATCCCTCGACCAAAACTGTGCCACTAACTATAGACCTGTCTCTAATCTTCCCTTCATCTCTAAACTCCTGGAACGCCTGGTCCACACCCGTCTTATCCGCTATCTCTCAGATAACTCTCTTCTCAACCCTCTTCAATCCGGTTTCTGCTCTTTATACTCTACTGAAAGTGCCCTTGCTAAAGTACCTAATGATCTACTAACTTCTAAATCTAATGGTCACTGCTCCATGCAAATTCTCGTGGACCTCTCTGCAGCATTCGACACTGTGAATCATCAGCTCTTCCTTACTATGCTTCACTCCTTCGGCCTCAAGGACACTGTTCTCTCCTGGTTCTCCTATCTCGCTGACTGTTCCTTCACTTTATCTTTTGCTGGTTCCTCCTCCTCTCATCTTCCCCTTACTGTTGGGGTTCCTCAAGGATCAGTCCTAGGCCCCCTTCTCTTCTCTTTGTATACCGCCCCTATTGGACAAACAATCAGTAGATTTGGTTTCCAGTACCATCTCTATGCTGATGACACCCAATTACACACTTCTCCAGATATCACGCCTGCCTTTTTAGAAAACACCAGTGACACCGCTATCTCTAACATCATGTCCTCCCTCTATCTGAAACTGAACCTGTCAAAAACTGAACTCCTCGTGTTTCCTCCCTCTACTATCCTACCTTTGCCCGACATTGCCATCTCTGTGTGTGGTTCCACCATTACTCCCCAGCAACACGCCCGCTGTCTTGGGGTCATACTTGATTCCGAGCTTTCATTTATCCCCCACATCCGATCACTGGCTCGCTCTTGTTATCTGCACCTCAAAAACATTTCTAGAATTCAACCTTTTCTTACTTTCAACTCTGCAAAAACTCTTACTGTTTCTCTTATTCATTCTCGTCCGGACTATTGCAATTCTCTACTAATTGTCCTCCCTTTTACCAAAATTTTCCCTCTCCAATCTTTCTTGAATGCTGCAGCCAGGATCATATTCCTCACCAATCGTTATACCGATGCCTCTACCTTGTGCCAGTCATTACACTGGTTACCCATCCACTCCAGAATCCAATACAAACTTATTACTCTCACCCACAAAGCTCTCCATGGCTCAGCACCACCCTACATCTCCTCCCTTGTCTCAGCCTACCACCCTACCCATGCCCTCCGTCCTGCTAATGACCTGAGGTTAACATCCTCAATAATCAGAACCTCCCACTTCCATCTCCAAGACTTTTCACGTGCTGCACCAATTCTTAGGAATGCACTACCCAGGTTGATTCGATTAATCCCCAATCCCCACAGTTTTAAGTGTGCCCTAAAAACGCATTTGTTCAGACTTGTCTACCTCCTCAACTCATTGACCTAATTATTTCTGTGTGGCTCATTCAAAAATATATTTTACCATATTCAGGTTCCTTGCATCATGTTCTCACATGATTTATGCATTTAATAGCCCTCTGTGTCTGTACTTAGGCTGTTAACTGGTTTATGCAGCATTACAGGAACACCCGATTCGTACACTGTCTGGTCCAAACAATGAAAGCCGTGTCTCCCCTTTTTCCTTATAGATTGTAAGCTTGAGAGCAGGGTCCTCATTCCTTTTGGTATATGTTTTGATCTGTGTTTATTGTTATGCTGTAATGTCTATTGTTGTCCAAGTCCCCTCTATAATGTAAAGTGCTGCGGAATATGTTGGCCCTGTGGAAATAAAATTATTATTATTATTTTTATTATCCTACATGTTACAACTTAGTGAACTTGAACTGCCAGTAAACATTTGTTGGAATGACCTTGGTTTCCCCTTGATTTGTGTACGTTGGTTCCTGAGGATGGAGGCCTGAAGATAGCGAAGGCCTGTGGCCTACAAGTGAGTGTGATGCACCCAACACCTGACAGCACACTGGGACCGGGACACTTTTCCTGTAAAGTGCCAGAGGAGCATAACCGTGCAGCAGCTAGTTCATAACTACCGCTCGTGGCAACTTTACATTTGACATAGTTGGAGGGATTCAACCATGCATCAAGAAAACTTGACAGACGCAGGGAAGGATCTAGTGAAAATAAAGATGGTACTGAGCCAGCAGTGCAAGATGGCGATAAGTGGCACAAAATGACGAGAAGGAACAGTCTATTGTGGGCCTACTAGAGGTGTAAGAGCACAAAACTTCATGCAGCCTAGACAGAGGCTTGTTCAGAGAGGCCAGCCTGTAGTGAGTGGTGCACGGTGGAAGAAAAAGAGACCCACCCTTTGAAAAAAGTCAAGGGAGTGTAGGGTTGTGGACTGTCTTAACCTGTTCTTGCCCCTGAAAACAACAGATGCGCTATATGAATACTGTAACGTGTCTAATGTAATGTATTATGGTGATGTACAGTATATAATGTGTTAATGCATAATGTGAGCATAACATAAGGATAAGCTTAGGACAGCATATGATATAAAATAAAGATAAGTAGGTTTAGCATGAAAGATAGGAAATTGTTAAGAGTAGGATTAGCCCAGTGGGTGGGCACTAGTGCTGATAAAAAGGAGGGCACTTCCTGGTTAGAGGGAGGTCAATGTCAGCTAGTGAAGTGTATGGTGGAGTTCAAGTTCAGGTGAGGTGGATTGCTAGGAGCAGCATGGACCAACCATTTGAGGCAGTGGGGGGCCAAATGGAGTTCTTTGATTGATATTCCAACAGCGTCTGGAGCCTAGGACCCGTATTCTGACATCACGAGGTTGGTGGACATGAAATTATACAAGGGGGCAGGTGGCTGATCCAGGGGCATTGCCAGAGTGGACAACAGCAAGTCCCTTAGGGTGATGGAGTCAGAGGGTTTGGGGGTAGTCCAGAACAAACGGGTGACCGAACAGAAGATGAGTTGTGCTAAGGAGGAAGGAAGTATGAATTGCTGTGCCCTATCCCACCTGTACCCACCTGATGTACTTGGACTGTTTAGTAAAAGTTTGACTGTTGCAAAGAACCTGGTGTCCCATGCATTGTGTGCGGTGGCTCCTAAGGACAGAAGCTTGGAGGCAGCGGACGTCTGCGGCACACTAGGACCTTGTCTGTAAAGTGCTAGCAGCTCGGTCGCGACTACCTCTCTTGGATACTTTACAGCAAAAAGTGCAGGAATTATCATTCAGGAGAAGAGAGAGAAAGTCATGATGGAGGAGTCTGGTTACCCTGGCGGGTGTGTCAACATACAACATGGTATCGCACTCTGGAGAGGACCTGGTTGAGTTGAATGTAAGTGGAGGATGACCCAGTTAATAGAAGAGGTGCAGTAGGGAGAATTACAGGCGGAGGCGCTCCTTTCAGAATCTCTGGAGGAGACCCTAGTCACAGGCTCAGTGAAGGACCCAGAGCCTGATCTAGAAGGAAAGGTGGTTGAATCTCCATGCCCGAGGCCCTGAAGCAGGGTGGCACACCTGAAGGCCCCTATAAAGCCCCTCTGGGGAAGAGCCTCCAGACTCCTTACCCAAGTGTATGAGGAGCATACACCAGCCTCCAACCCTGATAAGGCCCAGTGGATAGCTAGAGTGGTACAGAGGATAAAGGAATGGGCGAAGTGGATGCGGGGTCAGCTGAGTCTTCACATAGTTATCAAAGGTGTTGTGAACTCATTTTCTGGTCTTCCTCTGGTTTCTGGTGAGGGAACTGTTTGTGCTGACAGAGGAGTCTTGAGTGAGTTCTCTTTCCGGGCTCCCTCTGGTGGTGGCAGGAGGTAATGAAGCTGATCTAATTAATAGAGACCTGCCACCTGATAATGAGGACGACGATTGGACATCTGGAGTCTCAGACTGGATTTAAGACAGCCGATTCCCTATTCCCATGCTGGTGATTTTTTCCTGCCTCCTGAGGTCTTGGTTTCCAGCTCAGTTCCTGTCTTCTCAAGCTAAGTTTTCTCTGCTAATTTTCACATTTGTTTAGGTTTTGTCTATTCAGTTTTTGTGTGGTCAGCCAGCCCCGGCTGGGGCTGTGCTGAATTTCCACTCTTATGTTACTGTATGTGCCAGTTTGCTTTTTGTCCCTTATTAGATTGGCCTCTTTTTGCTCTGTTCTCAGAATATGCCAGAGTGCTGATATAGTGGGTGAAGTCTAGTGACTTCAGGGGTTTTTTTGCTATCAGAAGTGTTGGACATTTTTTGCAGGGTTTTTTGGCGTGATTGCAGATAGTATCTTTCCTTTCCTGTCCTTTCTAGTTAGTGTGGGCCCCATCGTTTGCTCAGCCTATTTTCCTACCTGTGTTTGTGCTTTCATCTTGTTTCACCGTCAATACATGTGTGGGGCCTGTCTATTCCTTTGGGGTCTGCTCTGGGGCAGTTTAGATTTCCCCTTTTCTTGCTTTAGGCTTATTTAGTCCTCCGACTGTGACGAGGCATCTAGAATCATCATAGGTACGCTCCACGGCTGCTGTTAGTTGTATGGTTAGGATCAGGGGTCTGCAATCCGCGTAGTTATTAACCTCTCTGGTTTTCTGTGACTTAGCTTGGTTTTTGTTGTTCTCTTCGGTGACCCAATCATAACACAAAGGGCTACGGCTTCATCCAAGAGGCAGGGATGGGTCTACGTGACCGTCTGGTCAGTACGTTGCGGGTCTACCCTCCAAGAATGGGACCATGTCAACTTCATAAATGGAACAGGAATAGTAATGATGAGGATAGAGAATTGCAGTGACAAGATCAAGATCAAGTACAGTGGTCTGCTAGCCGTACCAATCATTCAAGGCAGTCAGGGACCATACTGATATCCCTTCCAGACATTCTTGTAAAATTCTGGAACCTAGGGCTCAGTCCAGGTACTAGGGAGAGCGTCTGGTCTTCTGACATACAAAGGTCGGTGGACTCAGAACCACGTAAAGGGCAGGTGGCTTGCCCCGGGTGCACTGCTGAAGTGGACAGTAAATCCCCGAGTCTGACAGAGGCAGTGGGTTTAGGGATAGTCCAGGACAAATGAGTAGTAGTGGTGAAGATGCTTTGCACTACGTAAGTAAGAAATATGAAGTGTTGTGCTCTATCCCACATTACAACTTGATGAACTTGAACTGACCAGTGAACATTTGTTGTTGCAAAGAACTTGGTGTCACCTGAATTGTGTGCAGCCTGCGGCCTACAAGTGAGTGTGATGCACCTCACATCTGACAGCACATTGGGATTGGGACACTGTGTTACTGTATAGTGCCAGAGGAGCGTAACCGGACAGCAGCTTGGTCATGACTACCGCTCTTGACAACTTTGCATATGGACATCAAAAAGGGGGTCAGAACCCTGTCTGTGTACCTATGTGGAAATCCAGAAAAGCTCTTGAGTACTCAACCATGGTCAGTCATTTCTTTTGGATGATCATTGGGGGTTCTAGGAGCTGGGTGCACAGTTTTCAATTTTTAAAGAAAACATTATCTTCATGTGACAACCCCTTTAATTTGACATATTTGAAGACGTCCGATAGGATTGAAAAAAAATGCATGCCGACCAAAAAGGTGGGCACGTCCTGCCAGGCTCTCTTTCCATCTAAAATGTACCCGACTGAGGGTTAGATACAAACATCAAGCGATACCAAATATGATGCTCAAAAGCCACTAATATGGACCAGCAAGGCCATAAATTATTTTAGACCACAGCAATTGGGCAGAGTATAGTCCTTATGTGGCCAACCACCCAGTCTGGTCTTATCTTTAGTTTCCCACCCTCTACTTTTCCCAGTCTTTGTGCAAACCCTTAAAGTGGCAGTAGACTGATAAAACCTAGTCTATTTCACAGTTGCTGTTATCAAGAAAAGTCCACAGTGTCCTCTCTTTTATATTTCCAATGTGTATATAAAGACTTGCCTGACACATTTGCACTCACATAACTTGTGAATGATTATTAGCCATGTAGATTTTCTTACTTTAAAAAGTGTTCCAATAGCGCCCTACTTTAAAAAGTGTTCCAATAGCGCCCTCTTCTGAGAAGAACCTGTGTTTACATCCTATTCTTAACGCTAAAACTGATGCCCTTGAATATGGATTGTGTAACACGTTTATGCAAGCAACTCAATACTAGACAAGGAAATATATATTACATACCCGGGATGAAACTGAAGGAGCATATCATATAAAAGGCACATTCATTAAGAAATCTTAGAAGCTCAGCATCCTGTCTAGAGATCTAGGTCAGCAATTAAACGTGTAAATGTTTTGTACCCTTATCCACTATCGATAGATTGGCGTTAACTTACTGATTATTGGGGTCTGACCTCTGAGACCCTTACGGATCACAAGAACAGGCCTCTGCAGGAATCCATCTGTATCGAACGGAGGTCGCTCATGTGACCTCCATTTCATTTATTCTCTATGAGACTGGTGGAGAAACCCAAGTACATTTTTCTGCTCTGCCCCGTTCTCGGGATTGGTGGTCAGTGGTCGGAATCAAATCGATCAGTAAGTTATTTCCGATCTTATTGATAGAGAATAAGGGTCCCATCACACATAGCGACGCACCAGCGATCCCGACAACAATATGACCTTGTCAGGATCGCTGGTGTGTCGCTACATGATCGCTGGTGAGCTGCCAAACAGGCAGATCTCAGCAGCAATCAGGACAGGGACACACGGGTAACAAACGACGCACATCGCTTAGTTACCTGCTGTGTATGTTAGAAACAAGCGCGCTGGTGCAGGGAGCTGGTAACCAAGGTAAACATCGGGTTTCTAAGCGCGGCGCTTAGAAACCTGATGTTTACCTTGGTTACCAGCTCCCTGCACCAGCGCGCTGGTTTCTAACGTACACATTGGGTTTCTAAGCGCCGCGCGGTGCTTAGAAACCCAATGTTTACCTTGGTTACCAGCTCCCTGCACCAGCGCGCTGGTTTCTAACGTACACATCGGGTTTCTAAGCGCCGCGCAGTGCTTAGAAACCCGATGTTTACCTTGGCTACCAGCTCCAGCTCGCTGATCGCTGGCCAGCGGAAGACAAACGATCAAAAAAATGTCCAGGCCATTCGAGCACGATCAGCGATACCCGACGGGGGGGCCGACGCTGATAAGTGTCACACACAGCGATCTCGCTGGTGAGATCGCTGTTGCGTCACAAAACTTGTGACTCAGCAGCGATCTCGCTAGCGAGATCGCTGTGTGTGACAGGGCCTTAACTTATATGATTGGTACAATACCGTTAATTGTGGTGGGGTCTCATTCTGAACATTCATATGTGTAAAGGCTCATTCACACGTCAGTATTTGGTCAGTATTTTGCATCAGTGTTTGTATGCCAAAGCCAGGAATGGAACTTACCGAGAAAAAAATATAATTGAAAGACTGACTCCTGTTCCTTATTTTGGAGACATTCCTGGTTTTGGCATACAAATACTGATGAAATACTGATCAAAAATAATGAAAGAGGCCTAAGAGAGTGTCTTCAAAATGTGCCTCTCTTTGGAAAACCCATAGCACCCCTGTATTACCCAAACATCTAATTACTTTCAATGGACTCGATGTAATACTTCACTTACACAGTGGAGGTGCAGCGAGGAGCATTTTTGGGGTCATATAGACCTTCATCAGTCCATTTCTGTGACATACAGTGTAAAGAAAAACATGTAAAGCGAATCTGTCAGCTTAATTTTATGATTTTATGGTGACAAGGAGCGTGTGCCATAAGTCCAATAAAATTTCTTTGGTCCCAATGCGCCAATCTTGAGAAATCCTTCTTTTTATTTTTATATTAAAACTAGACTGCGACTGCATATGTGGGGGTATTGGCAAACTTGCAGTCCATGGCTACTGTTCTGTTTTCTCCATGAGGCGCCAACCTCAGCTGCCTGATTGACAGTTGAAATGGAGGCTCTAGTTTGTGACGTCATATCTGCACAGTCCGAAGATCCTATGAATGTTGCTGCTCTTCTTTTGGCTGGAGCAGCAGATCAAAAGTGGCAAGATTCTGGGATGGGATTGAGGTGAAGTCATAATTAAAACCTCTCTGAAGTCAATCGAACAACAAAAGTTGGCATCAAAAAGCCAAACAGAAGAGGAACCATGAACTGCAATTGCACCAATACCGGCTCTAGGGCACGTGATTTCTAACTTGAATAAAAAGAAAAAGCAGACTTTCTCAACAAAGTTCCAACAGATCGAAAAACTTATTATTGGAATTGTGGGACACTGACCTCTGCCGTGCAGCACTACCTCTTGTTGAACCCATAAAATGAAGCCCACACAATCCCTTAAAAAAAAAAAAAACATAATTGGGATAGAGAAAATGCAGCCATACTAGAAATACACAAATAGGAAGCAGCAGATCCCCCATGATACCGGCATGGTCAAAATGCTAATAAGACAGCCACTTACTAACCCACTAAACAACGGTGGAGTGGCTACTTAATATATTAATTGCACACTGGTCTGCATAGGGTGTCATTCACACCATTTCATGAGATGCACCTCTATCCATAAAACAGCCTATTACCAACACCTCTACTATTACATCAGGCGGGCTGCCATCACCACATACTGTATGTACGCATATGTGCACATTTTTTTCAGTGAGTTGACAGGATCCCGTTAAATAAAAAAAATTCCACTTAGAAAAGTATATATCCACCCATGGTTCTACCATAACTCCCAAGCAGCCCGCTCACTGTCATAGGGTTATATTTGACTAATATCTTTCCTTCACTCTCTATATCTGATCATTCACTTGCTCATGCAACCTGCACCTCAAAAACATCTCCATAATCCTCCTTTTGACTCTGCAAAAACTGTTACTGTCATTCTCATTCTTTCTCTCATGGACTAACGGAAATCTGTATTTGTCTCCTTCTTACTAAACTCTCCTCTCTACAATTTATCCTGAATACAGCAGCCAGGCTCAAATTTGTGTTCAACTGCTACACTCAAACCTCAAACCATTTCCAGTCATTGCACTGGTTACCAAACTGCTACAAAGTAAAATTAAACTTAACACACTCACCCACAAAGGTCTTCACATCTGCTCACTCATCTCTGTCTACCACCCTATCCGTTGTTATTGACCAAAGACTAACATCCTCTATAATCTGAACCTCCCATTCCTGTCTCCAAGACTTTTCTCGTGTTGTGCCATATCTCTGTAGTGCACTACCCTAGACAATCTGGTTTACACCTAGTATGCAGCTTTAAGGCTACTTTTACACTTGTGTTTTTTGCGCTGCGTGCGCAGTGCAAATGCGCATAAAAAACGCATCATGCGTTTTTAATGCGTTTTCTTGTTTTTGTGCATGGTTTTTACAAAAAAACGCATGCGTTTTTAAACGCTGACGTGCCCATTACTATGCGCACTTCAGCGCTCCCATATACTTTAATGTGTTTTTGGGTGAATTCCGTGCGCATTGCATGCGCATTGCTTGCGCATGGGTTTTTTGAGACAGGTCGGACGCACCAAAAATGCAACAGGATGCATTTTGTGTGCCTGGGCGCACACTACAAAAAAAGCATAAGCATACAAATGCGTACAAACGCATGACAATGCGCACCCATGTTAAATATAGGGGAAAAAACGCATGCACATGTATGCGCAAAAGCACGCAAGTGTGAAACCAGCCTAAAGGCCCTTTTACATTTAGTGATGCACCAGCGATCCAACCAGCGATACGACCCGGTCAGGATCACTGGTGCATCGCTAAATGATCGCTAGTGAGCTGTCACACAGGCAGATCTCACAGCGATGCAGCAGCGATACTTACCTTTCACACACAGCGATCCTGGTGTCCTCCCACCCGCCTCCACGCGTCGCTCGTCTCACACAGCAGGAAGCCCCAGCAGGAAGCTGACGACGAGAAATGGAGCCGGACATTCTCGCGCGATCAGCGACGGACAGCGGGGGAGCCGGTCGGAGGTAAGTATCACACATAGCG
The DNA here is from genome assembly GCF_039654945.1 of Dendrobates tinctorius. Classification (NCBI taxonomy): domain Eukaryota; kingdom Metazoa; phylum Chordata; class Amphibia; order Anura; family Dendrobatidae; genus Dendrobates; species Dendrobates tinctorius. The sequence goes on from NW_027361700.1 coordinate 30,349,626, forward strand.
ATATCGCTAGCAATATCGCTATAACGTCCCAAAATCAGTGACGTTTTAGCGATATTGCTAGCGATATCGCTATGTGTAAAACCCCCTTAAGTGTGCTTTATAAACTTGTTTCTTTAGAATAGCCTATCACATCACCTCCCATATCTAACTGCGCTCTCTCCTCGTTCCTAAATTTTCCTCAGAATCTGTTCCCTCCTGTCATTTGTTTCTGACCTGCCAGGGTAAGGAGGTTTATAGGTTGTGCAATGCTCCTGTGGGAAATTAAGAGACAAATTGCATAATTACTTTCCCACAGAAGCATTGCATGGCCTACAAGCCTCCTTATCTTGAAGCGTCACCCCTTAGACCTTATTCAGAAGTCTCTCATACAGCTAAATCAGATCTCGTGCTTTACACTGTGGAGGGACAACACCCTGAAACACGTGCCTGTAAATTGAGATTCTGGTTTGGCTTTTATCCTAAGTCATGTCGGATGACTTGTTAAAGGTTCTATATTGACTATTAGGATTGCTACTTCCAATAGGTGGCGCTAGAGTTCAAGTTCTCTTCCTCACTGAAGAGACAATTGGCACACCCTCCATGCCCTCAGTAGCATTTTGTATCTGCACTTGTACAGTTTCTGGCTGGTGTACATAGTGTTATTTGAATGCCCTTATTTATTATTCTGTTTGCTGGACAGTACATTATGCACTTTTTACTTTTTGTGTCTCCCGTATTTCTTTATAGATTGTAAGCTTGTGAGCAGGGCCCTCCTAGTTAAATTATGTGTGAATTATGTGTTAGGCCGGGGTCACACTAACCGAAGCAAAATACGGTCCGTAGTTTACAGGCGTAACACGGATGAATGACCCCTAAATAGTGCTCCGTATGTCATCCGTAAGCAAGGTGTGGTCGCGTATTTTGCTCATGTCAGCATCCGTGTGTAATCCGTATGGCATCCGTATGGCGAGATTTTCTCGCAGGCTTGCAAAATGGACATTTAACGGTTTTGAGGCCTGCCAACTATTTAAATCATTAGCCTGCACCCTATTTATTGGCTCAGGAACAGGTGTCTGCCTCCATTCTGTCCATTTGTGACCTTGTCTTGACTAGGTGTGTTGCTGTTGTATGTGCAACATGGCAGACAGTCTGAGTTTCAACACAACTGAGCAGGTTCTCTTCAACTGGCTTTTGTCACGCCGCTTTGGCCAACCATACCCAGTGATAGCAGATCCGCGGAGGAGGAGACGCATGTGGGTACATCCACTTTTGAGGCAGCGACTCACAAGAGGTCATTTTCATGGCCTCGATTCTTCTCTGCGGGAGCATCCGGCTAAATTCTACCAATACTGTCGCATGAGCCTTGCAACATTTGATAGACTCTTGGAGACAGTGCGCCCTGGGATAACCTTTCAGGACACAAGGATGCGCAAAGCTATATCTGCAGAGGAGTGACTTCTACTCACAATACGGTATGTACTACACAACCATATTCTCTATGCTCATGATGTGTTGGCCAAAGTATGTATTTTTTGCTTCTTGGAGTAACTTTTATGCCCTCATGTTAGTCCACATATGTGTCAACTTACAGACCAGAATGTTATGTGTAATATGTACTGAATATCACTAACTTATCGTGCAAACAAAGATTTGTGTGTTATTTGCTCTAAAATCCTAACAAGTTTGGTATGTATGGACCTGTTTGTTTTGTAAATGTCTGCAATCTAAAATATTCCTTTTCTGTTGTTCTTCAGCTTCCTAGCCACTGGCCTGTCTTATGCTGCCCTACACCATGAGTTTCTGATTGGAAGATCTACCATTTCTGGCATAGTCAGGTCAACATGTAGTGAAATCTGGACAAGACTACATCAAGTCGTCATGCCCGAGCCCAGGATGGAAGACTGGTTGAGGATATCAAGGGACTTTGAGGAGGAATGCCAGTTTCCAAATTGTATTGGGGCCTTTGATGGCAAACATATCCGGGTGCGTAAGCCGCCAAACTCTGGCTCCCAATTCTTCAATTATAAACAATACTTTTCTGTTGTATTGTTGGCTCTGGCCGACCATCAAAACAAGTTTATAATTGTTGACATTGGGGCCTATGGAAGGACGGGAGACTCTAGAGTCTTCAATACTTCCATTATGGCTCGGCGGCTACGCACCAACCAGTTGGATCTACCACCACCACGCCAGCTACCAGGCTCCACTCAAGAATCAGTCCCTTATGTCCTTGTGGCAGATGAGGCGTTTCAATTAACACGCAATGTCATGAGGCCATATCCCCGACGCAACCTTGACCACAGGCACAGAATTTTTAACTTGCGCCTATCACGTGCTCGGCGACTGGTGGAGTGTTCCTTTGGCATTCTTTGTGCCAAATGGCGTGTACTTCAGTCTGCCATTCAGCTGAGTGAACAAAATGTTAATGAAGTAGTGAAAGCCTGTGTGGTTCTTCATAACTTCACCAGGATACATGCTTGTTCCTCCTCTGCTGGTGTTGTGCGTAGGCCGGAGAATGTGCTTAGGGTGAGACCACCTATGAACCCTCAACGTAGACTGCTCTCTGGCTTCAAAGTGCGTGATCTTTTCACTAATTACTTTCTGGCACCTGAGGGGTAAACTTCTTGGCAAGAGCATGCTGTCTCTATGTTGTAAATTTTGGTTTGATGTGTGTCCAAAAATATATATTTCTACCCCTTCTGAATCTATGACTGTTTAATTGCATTGGTAAGCGTATGTTGATACGGTTTTTGAGAATTGAGACAGAGATGTAAAGTGTAGTAGACAAATTTTTACTTTTACCTTTTTTTGTAGGGTTTTTTTCTTAAAGGCAAACATATTCTTGCCCTATGTAAAACTTGGGCAATAGGCCAAATTGGCCATTTTGCAGATTTGAACATTGTTGCAAAATAAACTTTACAAACATATCCAACAAAAGATATAATGCAATAACAACAATGCAACATTAGACAATTGGATTCCAAAGTCAAAAAGAGGAGGTCTCCATCATCAAAATGATATAAAAAATATAATACAAACATTTATTATGAATGTTTTCAAATCTTATTAATAAGCCACCATGACAGGCAAGGCTACCTTACGCGTTTCTGAGACATATTACATGTCTGCAAAAAAGACAATATTTCAGCGCACTATACAGGGAAACTCAAAGGATCACATTACAATACTCACTTGATAATACATAGAGAGAGCGTGATGTTCTTGAGGCTGTTTGCCTTGATTTGGAAAGAAAGTTAGCTGCCCACAAATTTACAAATTTTATATGGACAGCACGCCTTTTCTCGCATGCAGCGTCTTGCGCCGGTAGGCGGAGCTACCGGCGGAGGTGCAGCAGGGGGCGGGGCTTAGCGGCTGCCGTGCGCAGGCCATTGCTGCGCTCAAAAGCGCAAATGTGAAACTAGCCTTATATTGTCTGCACATGTCCTTCTGATTATCTATCTATATATATATATATATATATAAGGCTGAGTGTATGTATCAAGCCATGCCCACTCCACATAGCCCCGCCCACTGGTGGCTGGAGAGCGGGGTTTCAGAGGGAAAGTGCGGAACCCTGGTGGAGAGTGGAGCTGAGAGGGAGAGAGCGGGATACGGATGGAGAGCAGGGCTGCAGAGGGATAGAGCAGAACGGCGCATGGAGAGCGGGGCTGTGGAGGGAGGGAGTGGGGCTGTGGAGGGAGAGCGGGACATAGATGGAGAGCAGGGCTGGGAGGGATAGAACGGGATGGCGCATGGAGAGCGGGGCTGTGGAGGGAGAGAGTGGGACTGTGGAGGGAGAGCGCGGGGCTGTGGAGGGAGAGTGGGACACGGATGAAGAGCAGGGCTGCAGAGGGATAGTACAGGATGGTGCATGGAGAGCGGGGCTGCAGAGGGAGAGAGCGGGACAGCGGGTGGAAAGCGGAGCTGCGGAAGGAGAGCGCGGGACGGCAGTTAGTTGCTATGCCGGGCAACGCCGTGCTCTTCAGCTAGTTATTTATATAATAGGGGAGAGTTATCACTACTTTGTAATTCCTAAGCAGTGAAAAGTGAAGTGATCTTGCAGAAAATGGTCTGAAGTGCCACACAGTGTGCTAAAAAACCACAATTTGGCACTAATTTCTAGAAAGTAAGGCAACTAATAAGGGTTGCAAACTTACACTAGAGAGTCAAAAACTGAGCCAGAATTATAATAGTGGTTAATGCTGTTTATCAAACCTCGAATATTTTAACTCTGTCTAGTCTTAAAGGGATTGTCCAGGTTTACAATAAAATTCTGTAATTAATCAGAGCGACTGCAGATTTTTCAATCCTCAAAGCGTATACACTGCACAATGTAAGGATTCTCCACTACCAGAGGCAAGAGCGGGTCATCATGTGAGCAAAATAATGCATTTTATATACCTACGGTCACATGTCAAATGTACATGGAGGCACTGTGACCTGTGACAGTGCAGTGGTTTGCCGCTCAGTGCGACATACTTTAACGTAGACGCTGCCATAGTTTAACCTTTAATGTGCCAGCTTTAATAGCATCATGCAAAGAAATGTGTAGAGTATACAAGGTATACTTTTCTGCACATGAGAGCCTTTAGGTGACATATGCCACTATGCAGTGACATGTGCTGGAGCCTTCTGATATGATATGATGTGAATGCAGCCTTAGCTCTCAGTCAAACTGCAACTATTAATTTACCTGTAAAAAGTTTGCCGACACCTGCATGGAATACCACTTTCCATCTATAGGTGGTGGTAATGAGCTGTACTCTGTATCCTGTAACCTACCACACCCCTCCTGTAATGGGATAAGGTTGTAAATAGGAATCAGACACTTCAAAGCTGCATAACTGTAAAATATGTGATTTCTTGTAGATACAAGCGGAAAACACATTTCTCATGGTGTGAACGTGTCATTCATTGCTGTATAGTATGTAATGTCCTATGCATAATCCAGTGACAGAATAGCGATCTCATCTTATGGCAAATTCTGAAAATAGGGTAGCCTCACATGACAGTATCAAAATATTCTGTTTCATTCACAGAAGTGGGAAGATATATTTTTCTCTTTTGTCCTCAGTGTGCTGTCCGTATACAATCCGTATTTTTTACAGTGGCAGCTATTAATCATTTACAGGACCATTTACCATGTCCTATGTTACAGAGTTACAATGTATCCATAAGAATCTGATGTTATATTGTGTCTCCATATGGCATCCGACTATTTTCTCACACCCATAGACTTGAATGGGTGAGTCTCATCACATTTTCGAAGGAAGATTGTGCATGCTGCAATTTCTTTTCACATGCAGATTCAGTCAGTGAAAAAATCGTTCATCTGCACTGCCCCCATTGAATTGTAGGATCTCATTGATCAGAGTGTGACCCGTTTTTTGTTTGTTTTTTTTTAAATACGGTCATATGCATGAGACCTAAAACTTAGACTTCAATCAGTCGTCAGTGAATTACATATGTGTTACAGTTGTGCTCAAAAGTTTACATACCCCAGCAGAATTTTTGACTTCTAGGCCTTTTTTCAGAGAATATGAATGATAACACCAAAACTTTTTCTCCACTCATGGTTAGTGGTTGGGTGAAGCCATTTATTGTCAAACTACTATGTTTTCTCTTTTAAAATCATAATGACAACCTAAAACATCCAAATGACCCTGATCAAAAGTTTACATACCCCATTTCTTAATACCATGTATTGCCCCCTCTAACATCAATGAAAGCTTGAAGTCTTTTGTGGTAGTTGTGGATGAGGTTCTTTATTTTCTCAGATGGTAAAAAGCTGCCCGCTCTTCTTGGCAAAAAGCCTCCAGTTCCTGTAAAGTCCTGGGTTGTCTAGCATGAACTGCGTGCTTGAGATCTCCCCAGAGTGGCTCAATGATATTGAGATCAGGAGACTGAGATGACCACTCCAGAACCTTCACTCCAGGGGCGTGACAGAAAACCACAACGTCTGATTTCATGTACTGATTTGAAGCACGTCACCTTCATATTAAATAGTGCAAGTTTCTGTTAGCAGTTCAGGATTAAAATGTTCAGCTTAGAGTGTCCAAGCCTCAGCTCTGTGACTGCTGCTTGGACTTATTGGCTGTTTTGAATTCCTCTTCTTCTTCTATTTGGTTGACGTTGCTTTTCTCCCCTGTGTTCCCCTCTGTTGTCTGTGTGTGCATATTTGTATTACTGGTATTTTTCCTAAATCCCTATATGTCCTTCCTTGTTTGTCTGTTTTTGTTTATATTCATACACTATTACTTCACACTTCCGTGGGTAGTGGAGTGGGATAGATATTGGACTGATTAAGATGTTCATCATAGCATCTTCACCATCAGAAGTAATCCGGGGAGCAGAGATAGTAGAGCGCCCCTAGCATTAGGGACAGGAAAGGAGCCCCTAGCCCTCGGTAATCTGACAAGAGAGTTGTCACAGTAACAATGGCAGATACTTTGCTTTGACCCATCATGGATCCTATTACTGCTCTGGCTGGGCAACTACAGCAGCTAAGTCTGTACGTAGCAGATGATCTACACTATGTTGTTTTGCCGCACCCTGGGTTAGGGGCTGCAACTCCCAGGCAATCCCTGGTGGAGCCAAGGTCGTTTTGCCTGACAGATTCTCTGGGGGGGTGTGACAAGTTTGTTGCTTTCCAGGAGGCCTGGAAGCTTTCCTTTAAATTGCGTTCTCACTCCTCTGGAAATGAGGAGCAACAGGTGGGGATTGTAATTTCGTTCCTTCAGGGTAACCCTCAAGCCTGGACATATTCTCACCTGACCGATTCTCAGTCGCTACAGGCCGTTGAGGAATTTTTTCAGCCGCTGGGTCACATATACGATGACCCTGAGCGCGTCTCCCTAGAGAGGCTACACTACTTCAGCTTCTGCAGGAAGACTGGCCAGTGGAGGAATATTGTTGCTCCGAGTTTTAGAGGTTGTCAACCGAAACTAAATGGACCTCCCACTCTGTAGCCAGTTCTATCAAGGGTTATCTGTAAGGGTAAAGGATGTGGGTCGCTCTCCCAGGGCTGTGGGGTACTCAGTAACGGGCCGGTGTCAGGGGAATGTGTCACAGCAGCGGTGACCCGGTCCGTTGCCCTGGGCACCCAAATCAATGGTGGTTTGTGATATAGTTTATGTGATAGTTCGTGACGCCACCTGTGGTGTTTGGCAAGTAAGATGTTAAGCCAATGCTGCGTGCAGATCCTCTGGGGCTGATGGTGTGTTGCAGCATAGATGGTGTAGCTCCCCACAGGTGAAGCTGTAACCCCAGGGCAGTGTAGTTGCTATAGATGAGGATAGGCGCAGGCGGTGTGAGGAATGCTGGTACCCAGATGTAGCGGTGCTGACGGTGTTGGCGCACAAATGAATAGAAGACACCAGGGCTTGCAGTTCCAAAGCTTTACTCACAGTTCGTGGTACACACTGGTGCCTGCCTCCATGCCGTATCCTCCGGGGCAGAGACTCAATCAACCTCCCGGGCAAGTCAGGATTCTCCTCTCCAACACTCCGCCAACATGTACCTCTCCTGACTGACTCCTTTATTGCGCCTTAAGGTGTGAAGAGCTCCAGTACCGTGGTACTCTGAAGTTCCTCCTGTCAGATGTTCCTAACAATTCTACTTGTATGGCAGACAGCTGTAGCCTCTGTCAGGGACTCCCTTCTCCGGAGTCCTGGCTCTCTTTTCAGCTGCTGTTGTGCCCCAAGTCTTAGATGGGAGTAGTGCATTTACAGCCAACTACTCCACCGGTGTCTGCTGCAGAACCATAAGTGTCCATACAACCTCGGGGACCGGACACCGGCCTTGCGCTGAGAACCTATAGGCTGGGTTCCTCTTCCAACCCACGTCTCCTCTCTGTTCTCCTACTCCTTCATTCCGCACTGTTCCTTCTCTCTCTTATGGAAGCTTAGGTTGCAGTTCTACGTCTTTCTCCTTCTGTTCCTTTCCCGTGCCAGCTGGCTCAGGTCCAAAGACATAAGGAGACACTCCAATTTGCAGGGGGCCCAAAGTCAAGGGAACTTGAGTCTGAGTGTATTGAGGAACCCATTCAGTTGGGCGGAATGTTCTGTTGGTCCAACGGTAGATTGGTGTAAAGGGAGCATGTGTTTTTTCTGTGTTGGAATGGGTCATTTTGTGGGTGATTGTCTTTCCATATCCTCTCGTAATCAGGAGAACTAAGGAGCACGGGTTGCGAGGAGGTTGACAACTCAGGTGTACTTATTTCCTCCGTTGGTAGATCTCAATTTTTTCTACTGACCGAGATCCATCTTGGCAAAGATAAGGTGGTCATTTCTGCCTTTCTGAACAGTACGGTGAGGTTTAATTTAATCGGCACTAGATTTGCCCAGACCCATGGCCTGAAACCACAGAATTGTATATGCGCAGCATTATGGCTCAGTGGCTAGCACTGCAGCCGTACAATGCTGAAGTCCTGGGTTCAAATCCCACCAAGGACAACATCTGCAAGAATTTTGTATGTTCTCCCCGTGTTTGCGTGGGTTTCCTCTGGGTACTCCGGTTTCCTCCCACATTCCAAAGACATACTGACAGGCAATTTAGATTGTGAGCCCCATCGAGGACAGTGATGATAATGTGTGCAAAAATTATAAAGAGCTGCAGAATATGTTGGAGGTATATAAATAAATAGTTTATTATTATTAGATCAATATCCATTATTGCTATTGACTCTGCACCCTTGAGCCAGGGGTGCTTTACACAGGTCGTTCGTATGTTGCATCTACAGGTAGGGGCCATGCACTCTGAATTTATAGATTGTTATGCGCTAAAGGGCTTGCCCTCTCCTGTGGCTCTTGGACAACCTTGGCTTACACTTCACAAGCTGTAGACTGGCAGACTAGGGAGGTGGTTAAATGGAGCTAGTATTGCCAAGAACACTGCTTGGACACCCAGCTGGCCAGGGTGGGTACCTAATCTCTTCCTGAATACCTGGCTGAATTCGGGGATGTGTTTTCAAAACAGGGGTGTCAGGAATTTCCTCAAAATCGCCCTTATAATTACGCCGTTAATCTTATTACTGGGGCCAAGCTGCCAAAGAACTGGTCATGAAGGACTATTTCGCTGAAAGCCTGGCAAAAGGTCATACCATCACCCGTTGCTGCAGGCTTTTTCTTTGACAAGAAAAAAGACGGGGGATTATGCCCTTGCCTAGACTTTCACGAACGCAATTGGATCATGGTCCGGGATCCACATCCTCTTAATCAGATTGTGGGAGTCAAGTGGTTTTGTAAACTGAATCTTAGGGGGTTTTATAATCTCATTTCCATCTAGGATTGGGATGTATGGAAGACAGAATTCAATACACCTGATGGACACTATGAAAACCTTGTGATCTCATTTTGGTTGATTAATGCTCCCGCCGTCTTTGAGCACTTTGTTATTCACATTTATAGTCATCTGGCAGGCAAGTTTTTTGTGAACTACCTTGATGACATCTAGATTTGTTCGCCTGTCCTAGGGTCACATCAGGTACATGTCAGGCAGATCCTTCTGATACTCAGAGACAATAATTTTTTTGTCAAACCATAGAAATGCATGTTCTCCATTCAGGAGATCCCTTTTCTGGGTTATTTTTTTACCGTCCACCGGTTTTTGCATGAATCCGGCAAAAGTCCGGGCGGTACTGGATTGGGATCATCCTGGAGGACCTAAAAACCTTATAGCATTTTTTGTGGTTCGCCAACTACTACCGAAAGTTCATGAAAAACTTTTCAGTTGTGGCCAAATCTGTCAAGTCAAAAGTCTTCCCCACTGGCATTCTAGTATAGCATGGGTAAGGTCCGGGAATGACGTGTATAGTTGTGTGTCATCAGCATAAAGATGGTACTGAAAGCCAAATCTGCTGATGGTCTGGCCAATTGGGGCCATGTAGAGAGAGAAGAGAAGGGGGCCAAGGACTGAGCCCTGAGGTACCCCGACAGCGAGAGGAAGAGGAGATGACGTGGAGCCAGAGAACAAAACATTAAAGGAGAGGTCAGAAAGATAGGAAGAGAACCAGGAGAGAGCAGTGTCCTTAATGCCTAGTGACTGAAGCCTAGAGAGTAGGAGATGGTGGTCAACAGTGTCGAAAGCTGCAGATAGGTCAAGAAGAATGAGCAGAGAGTGGTCACCGTTACGTTTTGCTGTCACTGTCAGAAGGTCATTGGTCACTTTGATGAGTGCAGTTTCAGTCGAATATAGGGGGCGGAAGCCGGACTGTGAAGGGTCTAGAAGGGAGTGAGTGGAGAGGTAACGGGTAAGGCAGGAGTAAACTAGGCTCTCCAAAAGTTTAGAGATGAAGGGGAGATTGGAGACTGGTCTGTAGTTGTTTGTGCAGGATGGGTCAAGAGTTGGTTTCTGTAGTAATGGAGTAATGATGGCGTGTTTGAAGGAGGATGGGAAAATGCCAGAGGAGAGGGAGAGATTAAAGATTGCAGTTAGGTGAGTTGTGACAACTGGAGAGAGAGACTGGAGGAGATGTGAGGGAATGGGTTAGTAGTGCATGTGGTCGGACAAGAAGAACAGAGGAGTCTGGAGACTTCTTCCTCTATGATGGGATCAAATGTGGAAAGTGAGCCAGGGGAGATGCAGGAAGGGATGAAAGTCACAGCACTTGGTGGGGGGGAGCAGATTTCCTGATGGATATTATCTATTTTTTCTGTGAAGTGGGAGGCAAGGTCATCAGCATAAATGGCTGCACACAGGACCTGTGATGAGGTCACAGGAGGGGAGGAGCCAGGGGTCACATGATCAGGAGCCTCCGTGTGTCTGCAGGACTTTGCCGTGCTGGTTGTCATGATGCTGGATGAAGGTAAGTTTATGTGTGGGGTCAGGAGAGGTTTACAGGGTGGATGTAGCAGAGCCGTGTGTGTATGAGGTGTATGGAGCACAGCCGTGTGTATAGGGTGTACTGAGCGGAGCCATGTGTGTACGAGGTGTACGGAGCCGTGTGTGTATGAGGTGTGCGGAGCCATGTGTGTGTATGGGGTATACAGAGCCATGTGTGTACGAAGTGTGCGGAGCAGAGCCATGTGTGTACGAGGTGTACAGCTCAGAGCCGTGTGTATATGGGGTGTACTGAGAGGAGCCGTGTGTGTACGAGGTTTGCAAAGCCATGTGTACGAGGTGTACGGAGCAGAGCCGTGTGTGTATGAGGTGAGCGGAGCCGCGTATGTACGAGGTGAGCGGAGCCGCGTATGTACGAGGTAAGCGGAGCTGCGTGTGTATGAGGTGTGCAGAGTGGAGCCGTGTGTGTAAGAGGTGAGCAGAGTTATATGTGTACAAAGTGTGCGGAGTGGAGCCGTGTGTACGAGGTGGACGGAGCAGAGCTGTGTGTGTACAAGGTGTGCGGAGCAGAGCCATGTGTATACGAGGTGTACGGAGCAGAGCGTTGTGTGTACGAAGTGTACGGAGAGGAGCTGCGTGTGTACTAGGTGAGCGGAGCTGTATATGTACAAGGTGTACGGAGCAGAGCCGTGTGTGTACGAGTTGTACGGAGTGGAACCATGTGTGTGTGTACGGAGCGGAGCCATGTGTGTACAAAGTGTACGGAGCGGAGCCGTGTGTGTACGAAATGTACAGAGCGGAGCCGTGCGTGTACGAGGTGTACAGAGCGGAGATGTGCGTGTATTTTGGCATGGGGGGCCCCATTTGAAAGTTCGCACCGTGGCCCATAACTTTATAGTTACTCCACTGTCAAAGAAGTATAAAGATGTCCCACCGCGGCAAGGTGTACCCATTTGCTGAGCTCGGTTCTGTGATAGCTGTAGGGGTTTTTCTTATGCTCAGCTCAGTAGTTCAGTAGTTGCATCTCCTGTTGTAACTTAGAAGCCCAGTCTGGTTTGGCATTGTGCGCCGACGCGACGATGTTTCCACTTCAAGGCTTCACACCAGCTACAGTTGGAGCCTCTTGCTCTTGTTCCTTTGCTTCTGCTCCAACTTCGAGGAAACTCAAGTTAGGATTGTAGTGTAAACGTTCTTTCAGGGCCTGCCTTAGGAAAGTGTCTCTTAGGCCTCTGACCAACTAGTCTATCAATATTTCTTCCAGAGGGCCAGGCAGATATACCAAATTACTCACCACTCCTGGCCATGCAGTGAGTTCTGTCCTCTGCTTGCTGCATGCGTTAATCCAGGTGTCCTCTGCTTGCTGTGTACATACTTCCTGGCTGTATGCTAGGGCTGCAGCGGCTGCTCTTCCTGATTCTTAAATAGACAGTGTTTGCATTCCTAATGTGTCCCCAGCCTATTGCTAAGAGGCACCTGGTACTTAAGGCATCTCTATCAATGGGAAGATGCCTGAGCAACATTTGCTCTCAGTCTGTGGTCAGCTACTGAGTTGCCTGGTCCATCTTGTTTATGCTCTGCTCTTATATCTTTCATAATGGGGGCTGTATACCCAGGTTTGTATCTATGTCTTACATGTCTTGTTTCTTTCACCCTGGGGGCTATATACCCTGTCCTTGTCTGAATAAAGTCCTATAACTTAACCTGTTGGTATCCTAGTCTGGATCTTTTCCTATCCTGCTGTGTCTGTCCTTGTTCCTACTCCTTAAATGTGCAGTATCTGTACCAGCACCTATCGCTATTATGTTGCCTCTGCACAACGTTATTGACCTTGGTGTACACTTGCTCCTTCATTGTAAGTACCTGTGTGAATCAGGTCATGTCTGCCTCTGCACTGCACCTGCGGCACTGCTTCTGCTCTGCACCTGCGGTTCTACTTCTGCTCTGCACCTGCGGCTCTGTTTCTGCTCCGCACCTACGGTTCTGTTACTGCTCCGCCATACCCATGGCTCTGTTACTACTCCCCACCTGCGGTTCCTTGTTAGGACCCAGTTCAGACTGGACAATCTGTTCCTGTATTCATGTCGTACCCTCATATGTCCCAGTCCTTCCTGAAACTGTTCCTAGTCTGAAATAGGTTCTACCTGTCCCTGTATCCCACTCGTACCTGCCTGTGTCCCATTCCTTCCCGAAACTGTTTCTGCTCGTCCAGTTGGAACTGGGTCCTGCCCATCTCTGTATCCCACTCGTACCTGCCTGTGTCCCAGTCCTTCCCAAAACGGTTCCTGTCCCTCCAGTTTGAGCCGTGTCTGCCTGCCAGAGTGTCAGCCATGCCCGCCTGCCAGAGTGTCAACCGTGCCCACCAGTACATCACACGTGCCAAACAGAACTTACCTGTCTATACATCAGCTGAGCCAGACAGTATATCTTCAGTACTTGCCTGCACCTGTGGATACATTGTTCTGTCCCCCTGTATGATCAGCTGCTACTGCCAGACGCCTCCCTGGAGTGGCACCTGACAGCTACTTGCCGCACAAGCCTGACCTCACCACTGGAGGCTCCAGTGAACACCAAGGTAGCTGCTTAGTCATGCCTCTCCAGGGTAAGTCTGGTTTGTAGCATAGTGGGGCCACAATCCTCGCTCACGCAATCCAGTCAGGGTGCGACCGTTGCATTGGTATTCTATATTCACCATTGGTTTTCTTCGTGATGTGAGCCGTTACTTAGAATCATAGAATCATAGAATCATAGAATCGTAGAGTTGGAAGGGACCTCCTGGGCCATCTGGTCCAACCCCCTGCTCAAAGCAGGATTCGCTAAATCATCCCAGTCAGATGTCTGTCCAGAGCATGGACATATTGGGTTACCATCTCTACCTCTCTCTGGACTCGATGAAAAAGGCAAATGTGCAAATTACCTAAATCGGTTGTGTCACATGCAAATCCTCTATCAGCAGCACATCTACGGTTTACACCGGTGATGTGCTGCTGAGAACAATGATTTCTGTTCTGGCATAAACAATCCAATCACTCGATTAATATGTAGCATTTTGCTTGTTTAGTATAATACACCCCATAGACCTCCATATATTATAATGTGCACCACAGTCCTCCATATTGTAAAATGCACACTCCATAGTCCTCCATAAAATATAATATGCCCTATAGTCATTCATATAGTATAATACACTCCCCATAGTCCTCCATATAGTATAATACACTCACTATAGTCCTCCATATAGTATTATACACTTCCCATAGTCCTCCATATAGTATAATACACTCCTCATAGTGCTCCATATAGTATAATGCACTGCCATAGTCATCAATGTAGTACAATTCACTTCCCATAGTATAATGCACCCCATAGTTCTTCATATAGTATAATGTATTCCCCATAGTCCTCAATACAGTATATTGCAGCCCACATATAGTATAATGCAGCCACCCCATAGAGCATAATGCAACCACCCCACAGAGTATAATGTAACCCCCATAGAATATAATGCAGCCCTCCTCAAATAGTATAATGTAGCCCCTCATAGAGTATGATGCAATCACCCCTCACAGAATATAATAAATATAATACAGCCCCCATAGAATATAATGTAGCCCCAAATAGAATATAATACAACCCACCTCCCCATAGAATATAATGTAGCTCCATTAAAGAGTATGATGCAATCCTCCCTCATAAAATCTAATACAACCCCCCATAGAATATAATGTAGCCCCATAGAATATAATGTAGCCCCCATCTAATATATAAAGCTCAATGTGGGTGTGTATGTGTGTATGTTATTATTATTATTATTATTTATTGTTATAGCGCCATTTATTCCATGGCGCTTTACATGTAAGGAGGGGTATACATAATAAAGTACAATAATCTTAAACAATACAAGTCATAACTGGTACAGGAGGAGAGAGGACCCTGCCCGCGAGGGCTCACAATCTACAAGGGATGGGTGATAATACAGTAGGCGAGGGTAGAGCTGGTCGTGCAGCGGTTTGGTCGATCGGTGGTTACTGCAGGTTATATATAGGCTTGTCGGAAGAGGTGGGTCTTCAGGCTCTTTTTGAAGGTTTCGATGGTAGGTGAGAGTCTGATATGTTGTGGTAGCGAGTTCCAGAAATCTTGTATGCGATTGTGGGAAGAGGAGATAAGAGGGGAGTAGAGAAGAAGATCTTGTGAGGATCGGAGGTTGCGTGCGGGAAAGTACCGGGAGACGAGGTCACAGATGTATGGAGGAGACAGGTTGTGGATGGCTTTGTATGTCATGGTTAGGGTTTTGTAATGGAGTCTCTGGGCAATGGGGAGCCAGTGCAGGGATTGACAGAGGGGAGAAGCTGGGGAATAGCGGGGGGACAGGTGGATTAGTCGGGCAGCGGAGTTTAGAAAAGATTGGAGATTGTATGCATGTATGCCCGGGATTGGCATCCGCACCGTCGCAGCTACAGCCACAAAATTTGGCACAGTCACACGTCTGGACCCCGAGAGCGTCATAGGCTATGTTGTGAGGAAAAATTTTAACCCCGCGCGTTCCAATTCACCAAACAATTTTGCCTCTATCTACATAATGGGGAAAAAGTGTATGTATGTATTGGCATCTGCACCATCGTAGCTACAGCCACAAAATTTTGCACAGTCACACGTCTGGACCCTGAAAGCATCATAGGCTATGTTGTGAGGTGAAATTTTAACGCCGCGCGTTCCAATTCACCAAACAATTTTGCCCCTATCTACATAATGGGGAAAAAGTGAAAGGAAAAGTGTTGGAGGCAAATTGACAGCTGCCAGATGTGAACAAAGGGGACTTAAAGAATGAGAGCGATGGCGCCAAAGAGTATATAATGTACAGTTGCTAAGGTGGGGCCCTGACATGGGATACTCACCACACACGGGGATATGAACACACACACAAAATGTGCCACACACTCTACGTGCTTCAACGCATATACCACCCTCAGCACACATTTCACCACACAGACACCAACCTCGCCACATAAAAGTCGAAACACAAAAGTCGCCACTCAAAACTCACCACGCTGTTCCAGAGCTGTTTAAAAGATGAAAAATGAGCTGTGATTGGTTGTTATCAGCAACAGTTTTCTTTGTAGACAGTTGTGGTAACTGAGGCCTATTATTCTTATCATTTCTATGGTGTTATCGTCCTTCTGTAAAGCTGGAAATAACACAATTTATTACCGTGCCAACACAGACCACCCTCTGACACAGACTGCAGTGGGAGCCTAGTATCACAGAGGATAGCATTAGATACACGGCTCAGCAGTCAGTATCATACAGGAGAGGATTAGATACACGGCTCAGCAGTCAGTATCACACAGGATAGGATTAGATATATGGCTCAGCACTCAGTATCAAACAGGATAGGATTAGATACACAGCTCAGCAGTCAGTATCACACAGGAGAGGATTAGACACATGGCTCAGCAGGCAGTATCACACAGGATAGGATTAGATACACAGCTAGCAGTCAGTATCACACAGGATAGGATTAGATACACAGCTCAGCAGTCAGTATCACACAGGATAGGAATAGATACACGGCTCAGCAGACAGTATCACACAGGATAGGATTAGATACGCAGCTTAGCATACAGTATCACACAGAATAGTATCAGTTACACGGCTCAGCAGACAGTATCACACAGAACAGGATTAGATACACGGCTCAGCAGTCAGTATCACACAGGATAGGATTAGATGCACGGTTTTTATGTGCAATATAATCATTATAATTTGTTATATCTAACCACAGTTGGTTACTATGCCCAGGCAACGCCGGGCTCTTCAGCTAGTAGTATATAACACAACTTCCCTCATAGAATATAATGTACCCCCATAGTATATAACACAGCCTCCCCCATACAATATAATGTATCATGTACCCCCATAGTATATAACACAGCCACATAGTGTATAACACAGCCTCCACCATAGAATATAATAAACCCCTCATAGTATATAACACAGCCTCCCCCATAGAATATAATGTGCCCCCAATAGTATATAACATAGCCAGATAGAATATAACACAGCCACATAGTATATAACACAGCCCACATAGTATATAACACAGCCCACACAGTATATAACACAGCCTCGTTGTAAATAAGAGCCACGTAGTATATAACACAGCCCACATAGTATATAACACAGCCAGATAGTATATAACACAGCCTACATATTATATAGCACAGCCTCATAGTATATAATATTCCCTCGTAGTATATAACACAGCCACGTAGTATATAACACAGCCACATAGTATTTAACAGAGCCCACGTAGTATATAACACAGCCCACATAGTATATAGCACAGCCCACATGGTATATAACACAGCCACGTAGTATATAACACAGCCTCGTAGTATATAACACAGCCCACATAGTGTATAATACAGCCCACATATTATATAACACAGCCACATAGTATATAACATGGCCACGTAGTCAGGACCGTATTTGCCACTGGGCACTCATGGGCCTGTGCCTGGGGTGGGACTCTGCGGGTGGGGCGGCACCTGAGCAATGTTTTTTTTTTTTTTTTAAATCCGGGTCGGTCCATCCCTCCTCCCTCCTCCCCCCTGCCTCGTCCCTCCTCCCCGTCCCTCGTCCCTCCTCCCCCCTCCCTGGATGACATCATACTCACCTCCTCCAACGGTGCCGATGATCTCCGATGATCTCTGGCGCCAGCATGCTTCTTCCTGTGTGCGCGGTCACGTGGTACCGCTCATTACAGTAATGAATATGGATTCCATGCCACTCCAATAGGCGTGGCATCCATATTCATGACCTTAATGAGCGGTACCACGTGACCGCACGCACAGGAAGCATAGCATACCAGCGCCGGCTGGAGGTAAACAACGCAGGGACCGAGCGACACAGAGGACTCAGGTGAGCCCGCGGGGGGGAGAATGAGCCCAGAGCCATGCATACAGGTGGGGGGAGAAGGGGATAATGAGCCCAGAGCCATGCAAACAGGGGTGAGACAGCCCAGAGCCATGCATACAGGGGTGGGGGAGACTGAGCCCAGAGCCATGCATACGGGGGGGAGACTGAGCCCAGAACCATGCATACAGGGGTGGAGGAGACTGAGCCCAGTGCCATGCATACAGGGGAGGAGGGAGACTAAGCCCAGAGCCATGCATACAGGGGAGGGGGGAGACTGAGCCCAGAGCCATGCATATAGGGGAGGGGGGAGAATGAGCCCAGAGCCATGCAAACAGGGGGGAGACTGAACCCAGAGCCATGCATACAGCGCTGGGGGAGACTGAGCCCAGAGCCATGCATATGGAGTGCCCTCAGTCACCAGGGCAATGGGGTACTCGGTACCGGGCCCGTTGATCTCAATGGGGGATGTCACAGCAGCTGTGACCCGGCCCGTGGCCCTGGGCTCCATTGAAAAAGGGGGATAAACTCTATTGATGATTCGTGACGCCACCTGTGGTGTTCGTCAAGGGAGGTGTTAAGCCGACGCTGCATGCAGATCCTCTGAGACTGGTGGTATGGTGCAGGAAAGATGTTGAAGCTCCCCACAGGTGGAGCTGTAGTCCCAGGGCAGTGTAGTAAATGAAGAGGCAGGGGATAGGCGCAGACAGTGTAGTGGATGGCACCGAGATGTAGCTGTGCTGAATGTGTTGGTGCAGGAATAAGTGGAGGACACCAGGGCATGCAGTTCCAAAGCTTTGCTCACAGTCTGTTGTGCAAACAAGTGCCGCTTCCGTGCCGTGCCCTCCAGGTCCAGGACTCAGTCAACCTCCAGGCCCGATGAAGCACTCCCTTCCAACACTCCGCCAACATGTGCCTTTTCTGAATGTCTCCTCTTATAGCGCCTAAGAATGAAGTACTCTCAGTACTGAGTTACACTGGAGTGCCTCCTGTCAGATGTTCCTATGAACTCTACTTGTATGGCAGACAGCTGTAGCCTGCTTCGGGGACTCCTTGCTACTAAGTCCCGGCTCACTTCTCTGATGCTGCTGTGCCCCCAAGTCTTGTGTGGGAATAAAGTGGTCACTACTTCTATTCCTCCGGTGTCTGCTGCAGGACCATTAGTATCCGTACAACCTCGGGGACCGGGCCCCGGCCTTGCGCTTAGAACTTCTAGGAAGGGTTCTCCTCTAACCCAAGTCCTCTGTTCTCTTTTCTCCTCACGTTCCGAACTAATCTTCCCTTCTTATGGAGAATTAGGCTTTCAGTCCTTGTCTCTCTCTCACTCTTCCTCTCCTGTGCCAGCAAACCCAGGTCACTGGGATCTGCTGCAGCACTTCGATCCATTCATCCCTCTCTCCGGGGATCCACTCAGCCGTGCTCGCTGGCTGACTGCTCACTCTCTGACTCAGACTACCAAAAGACCCCTAAAACTTCCCACTCTTTTAATATATACTAACTCCACCCGCCTCCCAGCACGTTTCGTGTTCCAAACAGGGAGCCACCAATGGGTGCTTTACTATACTCCAAGCAGGGAGCCGCCAAAGGTGCTTTGCTACACTACTTTGTGGTGTGGGGGTGCAGGTGTTGGAGTGTGGTTAGGAGTCTCCACCTTACCTGGATGGTGGGGTACCACACCTCAGGAGGAGGTGCAGGACCTCTGTGGTGACTGAACCCTCAGGGGCGCCACACATACAGGGGGGGGAGACTGAGCCCAGAGCCATGCATACAGGGGGGGAGAATGAGCCCAGAGCCATGCATACGGGGGGGGAGAATGAGCACCGGGGGGAATGAGTTCTGGGGGGGAATTGAGCGAAGCCTGCACTGGGGAGATGGCTGCACTGGGGAGATGGCTGCACTGGGGAGATGGCTGCACTGGGGAGATGGCTGCACTGAGGAGATGACTGCACTGAGGAGATGACTGCACTGGGGAGATGGGTGCACTGGGGAGATGGGTGCACTGAGGAGATGGCTGCAGTAGAGAGAAGGGTGCACTGAGGAGATGGCTGCACTAGGGAGCTGGCTGCACTAGGGAGATGGTGGCACTGAGGAGATGGCGGCACTGAGAAGATGGCAGCACTAGGGAGATGGCTGCTCTAGGGAGCTGGGTGCACTGAAGAGATGGCTGCACTAGGGAGATGGCTGCACAAGGGAGATGGCTGCACTCTGGAGCTGAGTGCACTGAAGAGATGGGTGCACTAAAGAGATGGCTGTACTAGGGAGATGGGTGCACTGAGGAGATGGCTGCACTGGGGAGATGGATGCACTGGGGAGATGGCTGCACTGGGGAGATGGCTGCACTGGGGAGATGGCTGCACTGGGGAGACGGCTGCACTGGGGAGACGGCTGCACTGGGGAGACGGCTGCACTGGGGAGACGGCTGCACTGGAGAAACGGGTGCACTTGGGAGATGGGTGCACTGGGGAAATGGATGCAACGAGGAGATGGCTGCACTAGGGAGATGGGTGCACTGGGGAGACGGCTGCACTGGATAGATGGCTGCACTTGGTAGATGGGTGCACTGAGGAGATTGGTGTATTGGGGAGATGGGTGCACTGAGGAGATGGGTGCAGTGGAGAGATGGCTGCACTGGGGAGATGACTGCACTGGGGAGATGGCTGCACTAGGGAGAAAGGCTAATTTCACATCAGCGATTTTTGCCAAAGTGTCTGCATTAGTCATACTCATTAATGGGGTAGGTAGCACTAAAAGTGCCTAGGGCAGCATAAACTCTAACTACGGCCCTGTACTTAGTATGTTACACAGCCCACATAGTATATAACACAGCCACATAGTATGTAACACAGCCTACATAGTATGTAACACAGCCCACATAGTATATAACACAGCCACGTAGTATATAACACAGCCTCGTAGTATATAACGCAGCCCACATAGTGTATAACACAGCCCACATAGTATATAACACAGCCATGTAGTATGTAACACAGCCTCGTAGTATATAACACAGCCACGGAGTATATAACACAGCCCACATAGTGAGAAACTGGGTCTGAGCAGAAAAAGTAAATTAATGTGCATGCAAAATGTAATTGCATATGAACACATGACCTTTACACAGAGAAAACCAAAAGCAAAACACAAAACAAATATCCTGGAATAAAAAAGTAAAAAAAAATATATATTGCAAAAATTGCATGAAGGTAGTAATGATAGTAATAATAAGGGTATTTAGTTAACAAAATTTTGATCAAAATAGTGTAGAAGCCATCCCGCCACGTCACGGCAACCCTTGTGGGACAGTCCTAACTCTTGTATTTAAAACCTTTCCACTTGTCAAGTGACGTAAATGTGAACAAGGACAGAGGGACTGAACCACCAGTAATAGTGTAGGCCAGACAGGATGGATTTTCCAACTCAGAAGCAGGGCGGTCACACCCTTATATGCACAGAATGCACAATGAAACAAATGAGAAACTGGGTCTGAGCAGAAAAAGTAAATTAATGTGCATGCAAAATGTAATTGCATATGAACACATGACCTTTACACAGAGAAAACCAAAAGCAAAACACAAAACAAATATCCTGGAATAAAAAAGTAAAAAAATATATATATTGCAAAAATTGCATGAAGGTAGTAATAATAGTAATAATAAGGGTATTTAGTTAACATAATTTTGATCAAAATAATGTAGAAGCCATCCCGCCACGTCACGGCAACCCTTGTGGGACAGTCCTAACTCTTGTATTTAAAACCTTTCCACTTGTCAAGTGACGTAAATATGAACAAGGACAGAGGGACTGAACCACCAGTAATAGTGTAGGCCAGACAGGATGGATTTTCCAACTCAGAAGCAGGGCGGTCACACCCTTATATGCACAGAATGCACAATGAAACAAATGAGAAACTGGGTCTGAGCAGAAAAAGTAAATTAATGTGCATGCAAAATGTAATTGCATATGAACACATGACCTTTACACAGAGAAAACCAAAAGCAAAACACAAAACAAATATCCTGGAATAAAAAAGTAAAAAAAAATATATTGCAAAAATTGCATGAAGGTAGTAATAATAGTAATAATAAGGGTATTTAGTTAACAAAATTTTTGATCAAAATAGTGTAGAAGCCATCCCGCCACGTCACGGCAACCCTTGTGGGACAGTCCTAACTCTTGTATTTAAAACCTTTCCACTTGTCAAGTGACGTAAATGTGAACAAGGACAGAGGGACTGAACCACCAGTAATAGAATAGTGTATAACACAGCACACATAGTATATAGCACAGCCATGTAGTATATAACACAGCCACGTAGTATGTAACAGAGCCCACATAGTTTGTAACACAGCCCACATAGTATATAACACAGCCACGTAGTATGTAACACAGCAATGTAGTATATAACACAGCCACATAGTATATAACACAGCTCACATAGTATATAACACAGTCTTGTAGTATATAATACAGCCACGTAGTATATAACACAGCCACATAGTATATAACACAGCCCACATAGTATATAACACAGCCACATACTATGTAACACAGCCCACATAGTATGTAACACAGCCCACGTAGTATATAACACAGCCACATAGTATATAACATAGCCTCATAGCATATAACACAGCCCACATAGTGTATAACACAGCCCACATAGTGTATAACACAGCCCACATAGTATATAACACAGCCACATAGTATATAACACAGCCACATAGTATGTAACACAGCCCACATCGTGTATAACATAGCCTCGTACTATATATCACAGCCATGTAGTATATAACAGAGCCCACATAGTATATAACACAGCCACATAGTATGTAACACAGCCCACATAGTATGTAACAGCCCACGTAGTAAATAACACAGCCACATAGTATATAACATAGCCTCATAGCATATAACACAGCCCACATAGTGTATAACACAGCCCACATAGTGTATAACACAGCCCACATAGTATATAACACAGTCACGTAGTATATAACACAGCCCACATAGTATATAACACAGCCCACAATGTCAGAGGCAGAGGAAAATGATGGGAGAGAGAGCGTCAGCTGATGCTATCTCCTCCGTCATTGCTTTGAACTGTATCGGCAGACGCAGCTATAGTTCAATGCGGCGGCGGGTTGAGTCGACGCTGGGGGCAGGCGGGCCCCCCTTCCTCACGGGCCCCATAGTGGCTGCGCGATGTGCCACTGGCTGGGGGCCCCTGGGGGAGTGGGGGCCCTAGCCAGCTGCCTGGTCTGCCTGACCCTAACGCCAGCCCTGTATATGGGCTAACAATCAAGTTTTATCAAGAACATGGAAATCCGGATTTGAAGGAAAGGAAAGGTTCCATGATATCTAATATATAGAGCTCAATGTGGGTGTGTATGTGTGTATGTGTGTATGTCCGGGATTGGCATCCGCACCGTCGCAGCTACAGCCACAAAATTTGGCACAGTCAAATGTCTGGACTCCAAGAGCGTCATAGGCTATATTGTGAGGCGAAATTTTAACCCCGCAAGTTCCAATTCACCAAACAATTTTACCCCTATCTACATAATGGGGAAAAAGTGTATGTATGTATTGGCATCTGCACTGTCATAGCTACAGCCACAAAATTTTGCACAGTCACACGTCTGGACCCCGAGAGCGTCATAGGCTATGTTGTGAGGCGTAATTTTAACCCCGCGCGTTCCAATTCACCAAACAATTTTGCCCATATCTACATAATGGGGAAAAAGTGAAAGGAAGAGTGTTGGAGGCAAATTGACAGCTGCCAGATGTGAACAAGGGGGACTTAAAGAATGAGAGCGATGGTGCCAAAGAGTATATACCGTACAGTTGCTAAGGTGGGGCCCTGACATGGGATACTCACAACACACGAGGATATGCACACACACACAAAATGCGCCACACACTACCACGTGCTTCAACGCATATACCACCCTCAGCACACATTTCACCACACATACACCAACCTCGCCACATAAAAGTCTAAACACAAAAGTCGCCACTCAAAACTCACCATGCTGTCCCAGAGCTGTTTAAAAGATGAAAAATGAGCTGTGATTGGTTGCTATCAACAACAGTTTTCTTTGTAGACAGTTGTGGTAACCGAGGCCTATTATTCTCATCATTTCTATGGTGTTATCGTCCTTCTGTAAAGCTGAAAATAACACAATTTATTACCGTGCCAACACAGACCACCCTCTGACACAGACTGCAGGGGGAGCCCAGTATCACAGAGGATAGGATTAGATAAACGGCTCAACAGTCAGTATCACACAGGATAGGATTAGATACACAGCTCAGCAGGCAGTATCACACAGGATAGGATTAGATACACAGCTCAGCTGTCAGTATCACACAGGATAGGATTAGATGCACAGCTCAGCAGGCAGTATCACACAGGATAGGATTAGATACACAGCTCAGCAGTCAGTATCACACAGGATAGGATTAGATACACCACTCAGCAGTCAGTATCACACAGGATAGGAATAGATACAAGGCTCAGACAGTATCACACAGGATAGGATTAGATACACAGCTCAGCAGTCAGTATCACACAGGAGAGGATTAGATACACAGCTCAGCAGGCAGTATCACACAGGATAGGATTAGATACACAGCTCAGCTGTCAGTATCACACAGGATAGGATTAGATACACAGCTCAGCAGGCAGTATCACACAGGATAGGATTAGATACACAGCTCAGCAGTCAGTATCACACAGGATAGGATTAGATACACCACTCAGCAGTCAGTATCACACAGGATAGGAATAGATACAAGGCTCAGACAGTATCACACAGGATAGGATTAGATACACAGCTCAGCAGTCAGTATCACACAGGAGAGGATTAGATACACAGCTCAGCAGGCAGTATCACACAGGATAGGATTAGATACACAGCTCAGCTGTCAGTATCACACAGGATAGGATTAGATACACAGCTCAGCAGGCAGTATCACACAGGATAGGATTAGATACACAGCTCAGCAGTCAATATCACACAGGATAGGATTAGATACACCACTCAGCAGTCAGTATCACACAGGATAGGAATAGATACAAGGCTCAGACAGTATCACACAGGATAGGATTAGATACACAGCTCAGCAGTCAGTATCACACAGGAGAGGATTAGATACACAGCTCAGCAGACAGTATCACACAGGAGAGGATTAGACACATGGCTCAGCAAGCAGTATCACACAGGATAGGATTAGATACACAGCTCAGCAGTCAGTATCACACAGGATAGGATTAGATACACGGCTCAGCAGTCAGTATCACACAGGATAGGATTAGGTACACAGCTCAGCACACAGTATCACACAGAATAGTATTAGATACACGGCTCAGCAGTCAGTATCACACAAGATAGGATTAGATACACAGCTCAGCAGTCAGTATCACACAGGATAGGATTAGATACACAGCTCAGCAGTCAGTATCACACAGGATAGGATTAGATACACGGCTCAGCAGTCAGTATCACACAGGATAGGATTAGATACACAGCTCAGCACACAGTATCACACAGAATAGTATTAGATACACGGCTCAGCAGTCAGTATCACACAAGATAGGATTAGATGCACGTTTTTTATGTGTAATATAATCATTATAATTTGTTATAACTAACCACAGTTGGTTACTATGCCCAGGCAACGCCAGGCTCTTCAGCTAGTCATTGATAATATTGGCAGAATCTCTGTTCATAACACCTTTGAATTTGCATTTGCTCTTAAAATAACTCTCTTTCCAATTTTGAGGTCACGTGGTCTTCATGGAACATGCTTTTTAAGCGTTCAACCCAGTCCCACATCATTGCATCGTTGCCCGTAAGTTTTGGTATGTTGCTGAGCGTAGCTCCGGGGGGAGACTGCCCCCTGTGGACTCAGTTGCCGACTGCTCCGCCATTTCTGCAGTTGAGTGTTGCATCCTGCCGACTGCGCCAAATGTAAGCAACAGCACAGACAATGAGGAGCTGGAGCAGTGGTTATGTGACAAGCAAATAGGAGATTTGCATACTTTCAGTAATGTGTGGATCAGTTTCTCATCTAGAGAAGAAAACCTAGTGATGGCAGTTATGCCAATCACAACTTGAACACCTGCTGCAGCTGGAAATAGAGGGGAATCCTGACAGCGTTCATAATGCAGACCATCAGGATCCGGACATCGGTAGAGTGACTGCAGAAATTTGACCCCTCCCTTTAAAATAGGGGAGAAAACTGTGAGGTGCTCTTGGACCCTCATCCAATCAATAGGCATCCAATATGTCAGAGGTGTAACTTATGGCTCATGGGCCTCAATTCGCAATCCTCATCTACCATGCACCATTTTTAATGCTGGTTTCTTTATAAGCAGGGGTGATAGTGCCCCCCTCAGACATCACGGATTAAAATGACAGCTACCTCTTCCTCCCCCCAAATATCTTTCTCTCTGTATAATGCTATATCATTGCTTCCAGCAGCCCCGTATACTATAGTAGTATGAAACTACTGCGGGGGCTGCGGTGTCAGCATCGGACCTGCTGTGCTCAGGTGTGTCAGGAATGCTGCGGCTCTGCCCAGACAAGAACTGACAGCCTGTTATTATCCTGTCACAGTGATCACAGCCGGGCAACACCCTGACCGCAGGGCGGTAAGGAGAAGGTAGCCGAGATCAGGCCAGAACCGACAGCCAAAGTCCAGTCTGAAGACCGAGGTCTATGAAATGCATGATAAAGATGGCTACATATGAATTGATCTCTAAGAATGTTTTTAAAAGGAATTGAATAAAGAAAAAGTTTTTTTTTAATATCAAGAAGATGTGCTGGATAATTATGGATTCATATGACTGTGCATGTGTGTGCTTTACGTGTATGCAGTGGCAGCTTGCAGAGAAATGCTGTATACCTGTAGAGAGAATGACATATACGGTACGTGTGCATTGCATGTCCATTTTCCACATCGTCATTAGCAGCTGCATTAATATTTGAGGCATCTATATGTTTCCATCTGGTTATGGTACACGAATGACCAAATTATTTGATGGCACGTTAGGATCTATACTATGGCTGCACATCCGGATCATGCTGGATGGACTGGATGAATCATTACAGACCCCATAGTGATCTTAGTTTGCTTCAGCCAAGGTTGTTACATTGTAATGCAGACCAGTAAATACGGGTGCACCATGCTTGCCTGCATTTAGCCCTAAACATGCCAATCCCATATAGTACATACGTGTCATTTCTACATCATCCAAGTAGAGCATAAGTGGAATGTCATAATTGCAGACAGGGCCAAGACTGGCCATCTGGCAATTCTGGTAAATGCCAGAAGGGCCTGTCTGGTCATGGGCCACCTTGTCTGCTACGTTGTTAACAGAATTGGTGTTCTCAAGACTCCCATACTGT
Source organism: Dendrobates tinctorius (assembly GCF_039654945.1). Lineage (NCBI taxonomy): Eukaryota > Metazoa > Chordata > Amphibia > Anura > Dendrobatidae > Dendrobates > Dendrobates tinctorius. Next base: position 30,376,706 of record NW_027361700.1, read on the forward strand.
TAAGAGTTGGAACGGAGTACAAATTCACTGACTTCATCACTTATCCCAGCAGGCCATGGGAATCATTATAAATATTGATTATGTAGTAAATCTTGCTTTCCTGCATCCAGGGTAATATTAGTAATATATTCAATTTGGTGCTTGGTGTCATGCCACCTGCCACGCCGCTCTCACCTGGGGGCGGGACCCCGCGCCCGGCATCACCACTTCCAGCGCCGCGGCCGCTCCAGGGTTCCCGTCGGGTGTGCATGCGCACCTCTCGTACTTAGTTCCATGGCTGCACAATGTTGCTAGTGCGCATGTGCACTCTTCTCGGTTCTAGCTGCAGCCTTGTCCTCTCTATGGTCCTGGAGGACTGACCCGGAAGTCCCTGTGCTCCTGCCCTATGTCAGACTACCTCTTTCTATGGGAGGTGCCTGATTATTGTTGTGCTTCCTGGCTTGGTCTGCTTGGTCCGTGCCTGGCTGTGCGCTGTATTCGGGTCCTCTGTAGTTGTGCTCTGTGCCTGTACTCTGCCTTGTGCTCTGTTCCTGAACTCTGCCTTGTGCTCCGTTCCTGTACTCTGCCTTGCCGTGCTTCCCAGCACATGCGCCGTGCATGCACTCTGCTCTGTGCTCTATCGTGCTTCATTGCACACACTCTGCCTCTGCTCTGTGCTCAGTCTAAACTTGCACTCAGGCATGCTTTCTGCGCACTCTCTGTCTAACTCTGTACTCAGGCGTGCTCCTTTGCACGCGACCTACTTTGCTCGCACCCCGGCGTGCTTGTCTGTGCATGCCATATGTGCTCTTGTGTATCCGCCTTGCACTATCCTGCATCTAGCACACTCCCGTGTACATGTGGCGCCCCTGAGGCTTCAGTCGCCACAGAGGTACTGCACCTCCTCCTTAAGTGTGGTACCTCACCATCCAGGTAAGGTGGAGACTCATGACCACACTCCAACACCTGCACCCCCACACCACAAAGTAGTGTAGCAAAGCACCTTCGGCGGTACCCTGCTTGGAGTATAGCAAAGCACCTATTGGTGGCTCCCTGCTTGGAACACGAAACGTGCTGGGAGGCGGGTGGACTTAGTATATATTGAGAGAGCGGGAAGTTTTAGGGCTTTTTGGTTGTCTGAGTCGGAGAGTGAACAGTCAGCAAGCGAGCGCGGCTGAGTGGATCCCTAGAGAGAGGGATGGATGGAAGTGCTGCAGCAGATCCCAGTGACCTGGGTCTGCTGGCACAGGAAAGGAAGAGTGAGAGAGCGACAAAGACTGAAAGCCTAATTCTCCATAAGAAGGAAAGATTAGTTTGGAACGTGAGGAGAAAAGAGAACAGAGGACTTGGGTTAGAGGAGAACCCGTCCTAGAAGTTCTAAGCGCAAGGCCGGGGCCCGGTCCCCGAGGTTGTACGGATACTAATGGTCCTGCAGCAGACACCGGAGGAATAGAAGTAGTGACCACTTTATTCCCACACAAGACTCGGGGGCACAACAGCAACATAATAGTGAGCCGGGACTTAGTAGCAAGGAGTCCCCGAAGCAGGCTACAGCTGTCTGCCATACAAGTAGAGTTCATAGGAACATCTGACAGGAGGCACTCCAGTGTAACTCAGTACTGAGAGTACTTCATTCTTAGGTGCTATAAGAGGAGACGTTCAGAGAAGGCACATGTTGGCGGAGTGTTGGAAAGGAGTGCTTCATCGGGCCTGTAGGTTGACTGAGTCCCTGACACGGAGGACACAGCATGGAAGCGGGCACCTGTTTGCACAACAGACTGTGAGTAAAGCTTTGGAACTACATGCCCTGGTGTCCTCTACTTATTCCTGCACCAAGACATTCAGCACGGCTACATCTCGGTGCCCTCCACTACTCTGTCTGCGCCTATTCCCTGTCTCTTCATTTACTACACTGCCCTGGGACTGCAGCCCTGCCTGTGGAGGGCTACAACATCTTTGCTGCACCACACCATCCGTCCCAGAGGATCTGCATGCAGCATCGGCTTAACACCTCCCTTGCTGAACACCACAGATGGCGTCACGAATCATCAATAGACTTTATTCCCCTTTTACAATGGAGCCCAGGGCCACGGGCCGGGTCACAGCTGCCGTGACATTCCCCCATTGAGATCAACGGGCCCGGTACCGAGCACCCCATTGCCCTGGTGACTGAGGGCGCTCCATACATGCCTTGTATTGTCCTGTACTCTCCGTGCTCCCGTACACTCATCCTGTATTGTCCTATGCCCTGCGTGTCCTGTGTCCACGCTTTGCACACTTGTACTCTGCACATTCCCTGTTGCTAGACTCACTCACTTGCTCGTGTCTACTGTGAGCCGGCCACCTGGTGCCAGTGCCAACAGTCGTGGTACCTTACCCTCTTGGGCTTGCCCCTGATACTCCCTGTATAGGGGGTGGTCCTCACTAGGTCAGCTCGCCTTGGGAGAGTTGGTGCCATGACCCTGAGGGTCCACTCTAGGAGTCGTCACAATTGGGGACGGGGACAGCATGGGCTTGTGTGATCTCAAATGCCAAGGATGAATTTCAGTCCCAGTCCATACCTGATTGCAGAGGTATTCTATGGAAGCATTGCTTGCATGGGATGGTATGACAGCTCATGGAGAGTTTACAAGTCTGGAACAGCAGGAACTTTTGAGCCTCCACCGCAGAGCCCCTTAAGTGTCATTCAGGCGTATGTTTTTCACATAGTGTTCTCTCCATGTTTTTTACGGATAGAACACATACCCATTAATGTTCATGGTTGTAGCGCCCGCGTATCTGCCTGCAGTCCCTCTCTCCAGCGTACTCAACACCGCTGCCCGCGTCCTGCTCCTTCCAGGTCTACTGTTGCCCAGGGTGCGTGCACCGCATGCAGGACCCCGGGCACTGTGCTTAGGGCGCGCACGTGCACACTTCCTTTTTCTTAAAGGGGCCGCACACATTTCTCTAAAGTGTCCCCAGCCAATAGCTGAAGGACACTTGCACCTCTGCCAACATGGAGGTGCCTGTGCAATGTTCTGAGTTTGTTTTCCTAACATTCTTGTGAGTTCTCAAGTCCCAGTGCTTGAATCTCAGCCTCCTGCATCCACCAGTGCTCACCTCAATGGCAGTCAGTCCCGCTGCACTCGCCAGTGCTTATCTCAACGGCAGCCGATCCATTTGCACCCGCCAGTGCTCACATCAACGGCAGCTGGTACTGTTGTTCCTGTCATTGCTCTTCTCAATGACAGCGAGTCCCGTTGCACCTGCCAGGGCTTATCTCAACAGTAGCCGGTCCAGTTGCACCTGCCAGTGCTCACCTCTCCGTCAGCCGGCTCTGTCTGCATCTGTGGTTCCTGTCATCATCTCTGCCTGCCTGCATCTGTTCCATCGGGCCGCCCCTGCAACCCATTCCTAGAGATCTGCTGCCATCTACCCAAGGTCAGTCCTGGAGTAGCACCTGGACCACTTCCCTTGTCTCACCTCGGATCTTGGTGTCGTTAGCTGCTGTGTATCCATGGTCCTAGTCATGCCCCTCCAGGTCTTTCTTGGGCTTCGGCACAGTGGTTCCACCACCCAGCCCATTACAATGGTGCTATTTACTATGTGTTTTTCGCGGACTGTGTGTCAGTGAAAAAATCTCTGAGACGTGTGTTTTCACATCATGGATCCAAGTTACACATACAAGTCTATGGGTCCGTAAAAATGCCTGACAGAGCACACTGCCAGCTGTGCTAGAGCAAGGTTACAGTCGCAGTCATTATGTACTGAGCAATGACTGAAGCCGTGCCTCTATGACTGAAGCCGTGCCTCTATGACTGAAGCCGTGCCTCTATGTTCTTAGAGCAGTTTCACCTTTTGGATTCAACCCAACATGGAGATTGTCCTAGCTATAGCCATATTATAGTCGATGAACTGGTTCTCTATACACCTAATGCAATACAAAAAATTAGCACAAATTTTACTGTCATTCATTGCCATTGGCCATGCCAACAAGGTTCTTATACACCTTAGATACTTTCTATTCCTCTTGACTCCTTCATATACATGCACTTTTAACTCAGTTGAGCATGCATGTTTATGTAACTGAGGAGATAAGTATAAGCAGTTACTAGGCTCCTGTGGCAGCAACTATTCCCCGTGGCAGCAAAGAACTGGGCACACTAAAATTCAACATGCTCAATCCTTCTATTCTTTTTCCATCCTCTTTCCTTTCTTTTTTTTCATCTTCCATCATGTGTGAAGAGTTGCGACACTCACATGCATATTACAAAGTAAGCTGGTATTGTCGAAATCTGAAGCTGGGCAGAATTTTCTCCTGGTGTATATGAGGACCAAGTTTGGAGGTTTATTCCCTGACATTTCAAACATAGGGCTTACCTTGTTGCCTGACTTCCGGCTTCAGGTTTATTACATACACCGGCATCAGGTGTATTAATGTCCATTTTCAAAAGAGTCACAGTTCACCGCTTGTCTATATCAACCAAGTGTACCTCCATCCCTGGTCCTGATGCCAGCGGTGCTCACAGAGGTGAAAGAGCTTCAGCCATAATACTATTGGTTATGCTAACCCTTTTGCTTTTTTCACTTATTCTTTAGTTATCACATGTCACATTATTAATATACTTTATGCGCTTGGCATTTTATGCATAGTACTACATACGTAACCATTGTCTAACATACGTGCAGCACCCGATTTTTCGTTCATTTACTATATCTTCAAATTTAAGATCAAATCAATAAGTCTTGATATCATAACTGATAAACTCAGGGCTTGACAGAAATAAATTAATGAAAGTGGATTTAACAGGTCTATGGAAGAAGGACTATACTTCTGTACCGGCCAAAGTCAATAGAGCTGTGAGGTCTTATCCGTAACTTGCCGCTATTGTTATTTCTTATGGCCTTTAACATAAAATAGGGGAATACTAGATGAAAGTTACTTTCTGCTAGTTTTGGCTAACCCCCAGAAATGATAGCATAACCGGCACATTCTGTGGGCGCAGCCGGTTCCAAAGTAAATTGTCCTGGCGAAGCTTGGGATGCTAATCTGCAGAATACAAAGGTGGAGATTAATCAGCTTTCTCAGGGTGTGGAGAGGCGAGGTGCGGCCTGTAGTGTGGACACACCTGAAGCTATGAGTCAGGATGGGAGCCACCAAAACCCTGGCACACATCGGCTCCTGCCTTATTGTAGCACAGGAGGATTATGGGAATATCCTGAGTTTTATGCTGTGTTGGCAATATTACAAAAGTATTATATGTACTATAAGATGCCAGGTCATTTTATAGCAAATTATACATACAAATTGGATACATACAGTAAATGTATTAATATCAATAGGAGAATTCTGCCTATGAATTTAGCTTCACAAGTAAATGATTGTGGAACATCCTAGGAATATCTAGGAAAGAACCGTATTGCGTGGATCCGAAATGGTCCTCTATTATGTATTCTGATTTTTTGCCACCAAGGACAAAAGCATCTGGTGTATATTTCCCTTTCCATGTCCATTGGGCAATAACAATTGAAAGTAGACTGACTCCTGCAAAGGTTCCGGACCCCTAATGACTAAGGCAATGGGAAAACTAGCACCGACTAGGCCTCCTACCTCCATGAGTCCTATAGCAGATGAATAGGCTTCTTCTATGAAATGTATACATTTTTAGGGACAAGGACAACAAAATTAACACATAAAGACTCAGTCAGAAGTATAATTGGAATAGCTATACATTGATCCACTATGTCCAAAAACCACTGTATGCGATAACATTCCACTACAGAATTAAACATAGACTATAGTACCATGATATTGGGTTACATAGCAAAATAGTTCTGTTAGCAGATTTATAGTAATTATGGTCACCCACATCAGCCTATGTCCCCCACAGCAAACGCTGACATTTTTAGTTCAAACCCACACCAAGGTAAATTTGATATGAAACCAATTATTGAACTCAGAAGGACTTCAAACAACATGAAGATTTTGTACAATGCCAAATTTGAACGCAGCACCCAACTAATGTATGGCAACAGTCCTAACATCTGACCCACCATTCCATCAACCCAATGGTTTTATTGTGCACTTACGAAGTAAAAGTCTGATGATGTAAAAATAACTAGGGCTCATACCCATCAGCGTTAATAAAATCGGTCCGACATTGTTCGTGAAAAGTCGGACATGTGTCATGCGAGTACAAAGGGATTTTTCTCTCCCAGCATCTGTATGACATACATAAGCAAACCGTATGCAATGCGATTTTAACATTAGTTTTTACACAGAGTAATTCTCTCTCTATGTCATTTAAAGATCATTTTCAAACAAAATATTCTTCAATACATAGGTAGATACAGCTCTGGCAAACATTAAGAAACCACTGCAAAATTTTCAGTTTGAAACGTAGAAAACACAGTAAAACAAATGTATAAGAATACTCTGTTGTAAAGAAGTAACAGTAAACAGCAAGTGCTAGTAAAAAGATGATAAAAAGCAGGGTATTTGGTTGATACTTTTTTTGCAAAAAATGGATAAATGTTCAGTTTGTCTGATTTTTCTCTTTATAGGTATATTTTTGAGTAAAATGTAAATTGCTCTTTTATTCTATAAACTACTGACAACATGTCTCCAAATTTCCAAGCAATAAATTTTGCATTTATTTTCAGAAAATGAGAAATAGTCAAAATATCAAAAAAAATGCAGTGCTTGCAGACCTCAAATAATGCTAAGAAAACAAGTTCATAATAATTTAGAAACAACAATGCTAATGTTTTAACTCAGGAAGAGTTCAGAAATCAATATTTTGTGGAATAACCATGATTTTTAATCACAGCTTTCATGCGTCTTGGCATGCATTCCACCAGTCTTTCACACTACTTTTGAGTGACGTTATGCTACTCCTGGTACAAAAATGTAAGCAGTTCTTTATTTGTTTGATGGCTTGTGACTATCCATCTTCCTCTTGATTACATTCCAGAGGTTTTCAATGTTCTTCAGGTCTGGAGATTGAAAAAAAAAAAAAAAAACTGACCGTCACATCCAAACATGAATTAGGTGTGAACAGGTGCCTACCTAGAGTCGCCAACTCATAAACAATCAAACAAACAAGGCAGCACTCTGCAGCGCTATAACATGCAAACATGAAAATTTAATTGCATTGCTGCACTAGAAATATGAAAATTTGAGAATGCTTAGGGCATAAATTGGCCAATTCATGTGTACCTGGTAGCCATGGTAAGGCGATTCTCGTATACCAGAACCTAACAATGCCAATCCTCAGACAGTCTGCAACTCTATCAACTCTATGGGAACCTAATGTAAATTCTCTCCTAGACTAAAGTCTAATATCTTTGTGGAGGGGTAGTGATCCTGCTATGATTAAAAACGCCTAAGGCTAAGGCTTACTGTACATGTATTTAAGACATAAATAAATTGAAGAAAAAATGGTGTGGGGTCCCCCGAAATTTTAATAGCCAGCAGAGGAAAAGCCTACAGCTTGGGGTAGGTGTTTACAGCCTGGGAAGGGGGTAATAAACATGCAGCTTCCCAGGCTATTAATAACAGCTAATAAACATGCAGCTTCCCAGGCTATTAATAACAGCTCACAGCTGAATACTTAGCTTTTACTGGTTATTAAAATGGGGGACCCCCCCAAAAAAAATGCTGTGGGGCCCCGCTATCATTAATGACCAGCAAAGTCGAGGCAGGCAGCTGTGGGCTGATATTGATAGGCCATGGATATTGGCCATCTGTCATACTAAAAACACCAGCTTCCAATCACCCTAGAAATGCTGCACCCATAAGATGCACCAATTCTGGCTGTTAGCCTCCACAGTTCCCACTTGCCCTAGTGTATTGGCAAGTGGGGTATTAGTTTTGGAGTTGATGTCAGCTTTGTATTGGTATCTGACATCAAGCCCATGTGTTAGTACTGTAATGGAGAGGCGTTCTAAGACGCCCCCATTACTAACCCCATAGTCAAATTGTAAAAAAAAAAAAAAAATGGCCTGAATAAAGTCCTTTATTTGAAATAAACAGTCCCCCTTTTACCCATTTAGTTTAAATTATTAAAAATGAAAAAGCACCTGTCCAATGTGAAAATAATCCATCGATGTCAATGTCCCTTGTAAAAGAAAAATAATAAATCACCATATTCCTCACCTGTCTGATGAAAGATAATTAATTTGTCCTGTGATAAGTCTAGCTCTGCTACATCTAGATGCCATGCTGAACGTTGGCATGATGTGAGCGTTCAGCCTGGCATCCTGCAGAGACACTGAGCTGCACATGATAGCGACACATCAGTGAATCGCGGTGACGTGAATAAAGTGAGTTCTGACGCCACTAGCTATGAACTCCGCTCACCTTATTCACATCACGGCGAGACACCGATGCTGCGCTATCATGCACGGCTGAGTGTGTCTGCGGGATGCCAGAGTGAGTGCTCGCATCATGCCAATGCGCATCATGATTGTCAATAGAGAAAGGGATGTGGCATGTTCTCTTTCAGACTACCAATCCTTTTGTCCTCTTAGAAATAATCCACTGTCAGAGATGTCTGGCAAATGGTTCTCTTATAGAGAACACAGTATTGCCTTGCACAGCGGGAGAGTCAGATCTATCTAAAGTGTATTGGGGCTTGGACTTTTTAGGATGATCAGTGACCATATGTCCTCAAACAAAGCAGCCATGAAGTTTGTGTAACCGATAGCAAACAATCAAAATTCAGCTTTTTTTTTTCTAAACTGCATTGGAAAAGGGATAGTAGAATAGTTGCTATGGCCAACAAAATGGCATCTTTTCTGAGATGGTTGTGTGTAATAATGATATGGAATGGAAGGCGGCCATGGCATGTAATCGATTCTATGACTATGAAATTGCAGGGCAAAGCTTAATAATGCAGAAGTGGCCTGTGCTATGAATTACGCCAGGATCCATATAGTAGTAGCAAGCACTGTAGGACCCCATTAGTATCTCCTCTGAGGCCCATGTCTGAGATTCTCACAGGTTCGGCTGGAGCTTGAGGTGTTCTCAGCCCCTTGAGAAAATATGCTGAGTTCTCGCATTCCTCCTGCGCCCATCCCTGAGGGCCCAGCCCAGGCATGCAGCAATCTGTCAGCCAAACACATCCTAACACACCCTGATCCCTGGGGCAAATTCCATATACAAAGCGCTAGCAACACAAAAAACATGACATGTCTATACCAAGCACGTACGACTAACATGTACATCATATAATCTACTGTACAAATATGCTATACCCTATATTCTACCGATGTATAGTCCGACACAAATCCATTATTACTGTTCAAAAGGTGGGTTTCTAGCCCGACAATGATTGATAAGAATAATCCCTCATTATTTTCAATAAAGAAGATCTGCAGCAGCTACAGGATATAGTATAATGGTGTTCTTCAGCAGCTGAAGTTTGTACAAGGATGTTCTGCAGCAGCTGGAGTGAGGGGTTCTATATAATACACCAAGGCTGCTGAAGAGCCTCTTCTTAAAGAGAGACAGAGGACTACATGTCGATGAGTAGTTCACACAGGCGCGAAAATGATTATAAAAATTTGACTGAAAAAAAATTTGCGTCCCAGCACTTAACTGGCAATAATTCATGGGCTCTGCCACCACTGCGCCCACTCACACTTTACATGACATGCTGACTTGTATGAAGTTACATGTTCTCAAAAGGATACAACCCTCATTATAATACTAAATCACTTTGATGTCGCATGGACATTTCCATCATTAAAAACATACAATATGGACCACTGATTTCTCCCATTTCTTTTTTAAATTATGATATATTTGATATGGCGATGATGGGAATAATCAGAATATATTTATGAAAATGCAGAAAAAGATCTTTACTGATCGAAACGCGTCGCTCTTTCCCCGTGTTTGGCAGTTTTGGGAAGCACTATAGCACCACCAATTTGATTTTAATATGGACTAATAAAGACTAGAATTGGTTTTAAGGAGCTGGAACATTTTCTTTTTTTCATATACTGGACGTCTGATCAACGTGGATTTCCGTGCACCTGCGGTGGTTGTCGGTGAGCTGGCTGTGCCTTTCTCTGTTTTGCAGAATATATTTATCACTTGAGGAAACAGATTTGACTGGACAGAAAGGAATGATATGCTGTTTTATGCCCGTCATAAAGCCTGAAGGAGAGAAGAATGATATCTGGACTTAAGAACACCTTGTGTCATGCCCATTCAGACCCTGCAGTTTTTTGGAGAAAGCCCATACAGCTACAGTCTTCATGAATATATTGTCCTGATTATTTCTGAAGCCTTAACGTCAGTACAATATGGTAGCAATGCTTCTGAGCAGCCATGGCAAAACTTTAACATGAATGTATTGTGAGAGTAATTCCACCTCTCGGGCACCCGTGACTAAGGCCAGTCTCACGCATCCATGTTTCGTGGTCAAAGTACAGAATACAATGTATAGACAGGCCATTGGTCTCCAGATCCGAAATCAACAGCTTCTTCTATGCCTATGAGAATGACAATTTTAGATCAGAAGATACATGTTTGGTCCATACATCGCAGTCCATGCTTGGACCATGAAATGTAGATGTATGAAACCTGCCCAATGCCACCAGTCATGTTCACCACATTTAAACTACATGAAGATGTGATCGCTGATGCTTATCTTGGGCCTCAATGCAAAATCTGTGACAGAGCCTCCACCTACTATGTGGCATTTATAATACCGGTGGCTTCTATGCAGAAGTTGGTCCTTTGAGTCCCCTAAGATATTGAGGTCCATATGTATCCGCTATCTCTGCACCCCTAGAACTCGCTCTATGTGACCTCAATGAAATGAGCAGTTTATAGCCTATGCAGAGCCATATTGTCTACATAGTCTTTCAAGATACAGAAATGCTTTTGGAAAGCGTTAATACCTACTACTTTACACTCCCTTTTGGCTCCCAAGCCTCTGACTCATTGTGCAAATAACTCCCACATTAAACAGGTTTCTGCAGGTCAGCCATGTCCTCCTCCCAGCATACCACATATAGGGGAGGAGGTGTGAGAACGCGTTCATACAGCAGATAACATCCAAAGCTAAGCTCACGTTTTGGTTCAAAATGTTATTAAAATGTAATATTTTTGATATGGGGGATAGTGATGTCCAAATTCTTGTATTATTCATTGTAAGGATCTCCACATTAAACTGTACTCCAATATTTATCGTTAGCCACTAAAGTCGCAAAATGTGTTGCAGAGTGTTTTGACTCTAGTCCCTGTATTCTTTCAGGTTGGTATAGGAGGGTACAGAGGTAACATTTACATCAGGAGCCTGGTGTACTTATAGGAGGGTACAGAGGCAGGAGTTGAATCATGAAATTGATGTGCAGCCATAAGAGGGTGCAGAGATAGTAGTTGCTCCAAGAGCCTGGTGCAGCTATAAGAGGGTACAGACGTTGTAGTTGCTCCAAGAGCCTGGTGCAGCTATAAGAGGGTACAGACGTAGTAGTTGCTCCAAGAGCCTGGTACAGCTATAAGAGGGAAGAGACGTAGTACTTGCTCCAAGAGCCTGGTGCAGCTATAAGAGGGTACAGAGATAGTAGTTGCTCCAAGAGCCTGGTACGGCTATAAGAGGGTACAGATGTGGTACTCGCAGGTGCGCAGGATGCAGTGACGAGTCGCGAGACAAGTAGGTGCTTTCTGTATTAACGTTTATAGGGCCAGAGGGAACTTTCCTCAGTCTCAGCCTGATCACCAAAACAGGGGTAACAAGGGTTGCCCTCGCAGGGGCTCTATACAGGCACACACAAAACGGTAGAACACGACTACTTCCGGCAACAGCCGGTCACTATAGGGCCGCGGTATGGCCGACTACGGGTCCTTAATTATAAAGTCAACTTAGCCGTCCAGATGTCCCTCGCCGTTCGGGTTGTGGTCTTTCAGCGTAGTAGTTGCTGGGCCCAGTTGCTGAGACGATGACGAAGTCTTCACGCACTCCGGCGCGCTGATGACACTGGAGCCCCACAGGCTCCGGCGAGGTCCTTGGACGGTTGGGCCACACACCCTGGCCTGGGGAAAGCAGAAGCGATGTGTGGTGGCGAAGGGCAGGCCACCTGCGCAGCTAACGGCTGCGACGGGGGCTCCGCGGTCAGCGGAGGCCCGGCCTCTGCTGCGGACCGGAGCGGGACAGTGATGGCCGCCGGCGGTGCTGTACTTGCCGCGGCCACTCGTGAGAACAGGGTGGCTGCTGGGGGCGGGGAACAGGCCGCAGCCGCGAGCTCGGGCGGGATAGCAGCGGCAGCGGGTGACCGTGAGCAGGCCGCAGCCGCGGGCTGAGGGGAAGCGGTAGCGGCCACGGGTTGAACTGGGGCCGCAGTGGCCGCGGGCTGGAGCGGGGCAACAAGTCCCGGATAGTCGCCTCGGTACCGTCCTTCTGGAGTCCTTGGTGAGCGTCCTCCCAGGCACTGGTGAGTCGCTCTCCCTTGCAGCCTCTCCCACTGTCTCCTGCTCTCTCTGTGTCGGTCTGCTGACTCATCGCCCCGGGAATTCCCCGCCTTCTTTATATTGGTCCCTCCCCCAGCCCATCTGTCTGTCACAGTGGTCCATCCCTGAATCCTGTCCCCCGGGGACAGTTTCCCCCGGAACCTAGATGACGGCTCTCATGGTTCCGGCCCGGGCACTCGACAGGGGCTGTTCCTCCCACACTGACGTAGCAGTTGCTCCAAGAGCCTGGTGCAGCTATAAGAGGGTACAGACGTAGTAGTTGTTCCAAGAGCCTGGTACAGCTATAAGAGGGTACAGACGTAGTAGTTGCTCCAAGAGCCTGGTACAGCTATAAGAGGGTACAGACGTAGTAGTTGCTCCAAGAGCCTGGTGCAGCTAAAAGAGGGTACAAACGTAGTAGTTGCTCCAAGAGCCTGGTACAGCTATAAGAGGGTACAGAAGTAGTAGTTGCTCCAAGAGCCTGGTGCAGCTATAAGGGGGTACAGACGTAGTAGTTGCTCCAAGAGCCTGGTGCAGCTATAAGAGGGTACAGAGATAGTAGTTGCTCCAAGAGCCTGGTGCAGCTATAAGAGGGTACAGACGTAGTAGTTGCTCCAAGAGCCTGGTGCAGCTATAAGAGGGTACAGACGTAGTAGTTGCTCCAAGAGCCTGGTACAGCTATAAGAGGGTACAGACGTAGTAGTTGCTCCAATACCTTGGTGCAGCTAGAGGATTGTACACTGTGTGCAGAATTATTAGGCAAATGAGTATTTTGATCACATCATCCATTTTATACTGTACATGTTGTTCTACTCCAAGCTGTATAGGCTTGAAAGCCAACTGCCAATTATGTAAATCAGGTGATTTGCATCTCTGTAATGAGGAGGGGTGTGGTCTAATGACATCAACACCCTATATAAGGTGTGCTTAATTGTTAGGCAACTTCCTTTCCTTTGGCAAAATGGGTCAGAAGAAAGATTTGACGGACTCTGAAAAGTCAAAAATTGTGAGATGTCTTGCAGAGGGATGCAGCAGTTTTGAAATTGCCAAACTTTTGAAGCGTGATCACCGAACAATCAAGCGTTTCATGGCAAATAGCCAACAGGGTCGCAAGAAGCGGGTTGATAAAAAAAAAGGCGCAAAATAACTGCCCTTGAATTGAAGAAAATCAAGCGTGAAGCTGCCAAGATGCCATTTGCCACCAGTTTTGCCATATTTCAGAGCTGCAGCATTACTGGAGTTGCAGAAAGCACAAGGTGTGCCATACTCACGGACATGGCCAAGGTAAGGAAGGCTGGAAAACGACCACCTTTGAACAAGAAACATAAGATAAAATGTCAAGACTGGGCCAAGAAATATCTTAATACTAATTTTTCTAAGGTTTTATGGACTGATAAACAGAGAGCGACTTTTGATGGGCCAGATGGATGGGCCTGAGGCTGGGCTGGATCAGTAAAGGGCAGAGAGCTCCACTCTGACTCAGACGCCATCAAGGTGGAGGTGGGGTACTGGTATCATCAAAGATGAACTTGTGGGACCTTTTCGGGTTGAGGATGGAGTGAAGCTCAACTCCCAGACCTTCTGCCTGTTTCTGGAAGACACCTTCTTCAAGCAGTGGTACTGGAAGAAGTCGGTATCGTTCAAGAAAAGCATGATTTTCATGCAGGACAATGCTCCATCACATGCATCCAAATACTCCACAGCGTGGCTGGCCAGTAAAGGTCTAAAAGAAGAAAAAATAATGACATGGCCCCCTTGTTCACCTGATCTGAACCCCATAGAGAACCTGTGGTCCCTCATAAAATGTGAGATCTACAGGGAGGGAAAACAGTACACCTCTCGGACCATTGTCTGGGAGGCTGTGGTGGCTGCTGCACGCGATGTTGATCGTAAACAGATCAAGCAACTGACAGAATCTATGGATGGAAGGCTTTTGAGTGTTATCGTAAAGAAAGGTGGCTATATTGGTCACTGATGTTTTTGTTTTTGATTGTCAGAAATGTTTATTTCTACATTTTGTGTTGCTATATTGGTTTACCTGGTGGAAATAAACAAGTGAGATGGCTACATATTTGTTTTTTTTTAAATTGCCTAATAATTCTGCACAGTAATAGTTACCTGCACAAACAGATCTCCTCCTAAGATAGCCAAATCTAAAAAAAACCCACTCCAACTTCCAAAAATATTAAGCTTTGATATTTATGAGTCTTTTGGGTAGATTGAGAACATAGTTGTTATTCAATAATAAAAAGAATCCTCTCAAATACAACTTGCCTAATAATTCTGCACGCGGTGTACAGACGTAGTAGTTGCTCCTGCACACTGGTGTAGCTATAAGGCCGGTTTCACACGTCCTGATATTTCCAGTACCGGAAAAAACGGTAGCGGAGATATTCGTGTTCGTGTGTCAATTTGTCACCTTCGTGTGGCATCCATGTGCTGTCCATGTGTACCATCCATGTGTGATCCGTGTGCTGTCCGTATGCTGTCCGTGTGTCCGTGTTTTGAAACACTTTGTTTCAATGTTAACACTATGACTTTTAAAACGCACACGGATGGCACACGGACGCCATCCGTGTGCAGTACGTGTTTACACGGACCCATTGAAATGTATGGGTCTGTGTGATCCATGCTGTCGCTCAATAACAGACATGTCAGCATGTTTTGCACATGGACACATGGTCCATGAAAACACGCTGACATGTAAAGTACATAGACCCATTCATTTGAATGAGTCTACGTGTGTCAGAGTCTCCGGTACGTGAGAAAACTGTCACTTCACGTACCGGAGACACTGAGGTGTAAAACCGGCCTAACAGGTAATACAGAGGTAGCTATTGCTTCCAGACCCTGGTGCAGCTATTGGAGGGTACAGAGGTAGTAGTGTGGTACTCACAGGTGCGCAGGATGCAGTGACGAGTTGCAAGACAAGTAGGTGCTTTCTGTATTAACGTTTATAGGGCCAGAGGGAACTTTCCTCAGTCTCGGCCTGATCACCAAAAACAGGGGTAACAAGGGTTGCCCTCGCAGGGGCTCTATACAGACACACACAAAACGGTAGAACACTACTACTTCCGGCAACAGCCGGTCACTATAGGGCTGCGGTATGGCTGACTACAGGTCCTTAATTATAAAGTCAGCTTAGCCGTCCAGATGTCCCTCGCCATTCGGGTTGGTGGTCTTTCGGCGTAGTAGTTGATGGGCCCAGTTGCTGAGACAATGACGAAGTCTTCGCGTACTCCGGCGCGCTGATGACACTGGAGCCCCACAGACTCCGGCGGGGTCCTTGGATGGTTGGGCCACAGCCCCTGGCCTGGGGCAAGCGGCAGCGATGTGTGGTGGCGAAGGGCAGGCCACCTGCGCAGCTAACGGCAGCGACGGGGGGCCCACGGTCAACGGAGGCCTGGCCTCTGCTGCGGACCGGAGCGGGACAGTGATGGCCGCCGGCCATGAGAACAGGGCGGCTGCTGGTGGTGGGGAAAAGGCCGCAGCCGCGGGCTCGGGCAGGACAGCAGCGGCCGCGGGTGACCGAGAGCAGGCCGCAGCCGCGGGCTGAGGGGAAGCGGCAGCGGCCGCGGGTTGGACTGGGGCCACGGGCTGGAGCGGGGCAAAAAGTCCCGGATAGTCGCCTCTGTACCGTCCTTCTGAAGTCCTCGGTGAGCGTCCTCCCTGGCACTGGTGAGTCGCTCTCCCTTGCAGCCGCTCCCACTGTCTCCTGCTCTCTCTGTGTCGGTCTGCTGACTCATCGCCCCGGGAATTCCCCACCTTCTTTATATTGGTCCCTCCCCCAGCCCATCTGTCTCTCACAGTGGTCCATCCCTGAATCCTGTCCCCGGGGACAGTTTCCCCCGGAACCCGGATGACGGCTCCCATGGTTCCGGCCCGGGCACTCGACGGGAGCCGTTCCTCCCACAGTAGTTGCTCCAAGATTGTTACTGCAGCTATAGGAGGATGCAGAGGTCGTAGTTACTCTAAGGCTATGTGCACACGCTGCGGATTGGTCTGCGGATTTTTATCTGCGGAACCACAGGTAAAACCGCAGGTCATTTTACCTGCGGTTTTACCTGCGGATTGGCCTGCGGTTTATCATCTCTACAATGGAAGAGATGGTAAACCGCAGCAGAATCCGCAGAAAAGAAGTGATATGTCATTTCTTTCTGCGGATTCAAAACCGCAGCTTTTCGCAGTTAAAAATCCGCAGCATGTGCACAGCAGAATGTAAATCCCATAGGATAACATGCTACACTGTACACTGTCTGCAGAACTGCTGCAGTTCTGCTGCGGCCAAAACCGCAGCGGAACCACAGCAAAAACTGCAGAGTGTGCACATGGCCTAAGACTCTGGTGCTGCTATACGAGGGTTCAGAGGTAGTAGTTGCTCCTGGACTCTGGTGCATCTATAACTCTGGTCAAATTTTCAGATTCATTTTCCATGCTATCCTGCCATAACTCATAGCCAATGAATTATGTTTTATTACTTCCTATAGGATAAAAGGATAACTCCGTGCACGGGACATGGGCTATGGTAGGATGTAATGGTTCAGCAATGCATGGTAAACAGATGTTATCATTTGGTGGATTAGAAGTGCTGTACAATTGACAGAAAATCTAATTTTATACATGAAAGGAACCAATTCTAATTTGTGCTCTCGGTGTCCTTTACAGGCCTGTATGGAGGATGTTCATCTGATGACTCCAAATGAAGGAAAAATTAGTTACAAAAAGAGAGAAGAGGCACAATAGAGCAATGATGACTTGTATGACTGCACCCACCTAATGAGAAGAGGCTGACTTGTGGGTTTGAGGGCTACAACGCCTGTGTCTGTTCCTCCAGGGAGTATGGTGGATACAAACAGCCTGTGTACAAAGACTAGTAGCTGTATCCTCAGTACCAAATAGCAAATCAGAAACAGTTCCAGAAGAAAACACTTGATTTGCAGGTTGCAAAACCATAAAAAACCTTTTTATGGGATGTAGGGTCTCCATATGTTTGACAAGTGTAATGCATTGTAAAGTATTGTTTCCCTAACAAACCCAATGATCTAGGCCCAAAGTCTTTGGGCTTGAACCCATTGACACCATTGTGACATACGCATACATTTTTCCCATAAATACTCAGTAAATCTTAGGAATACGCCCTAGCTGTAGCTGAAATGATGAGTAACGACCAATATTGATGCCATCAAAGCTCCTGAATGGCTGGTTATGTAGCACAGCCACAATGTACATATTGCTGGATGACAGTGAGGACTGTAATATCTGTCACCTCTGTTTCCTAGAATCAGATCTTTCTAAGAAAAATCTAAATATAATATTTACAAATCTGATAGAAACCGGAAAGTTTGCACTTTATGAATTTTACCTTGGAGGATCGCCCGCCCTGTCATTACTATGGACAGCAATAAATCTAGTAAGAATTTTAGCACGTGATACAGCTCCACCGGTTCATAACCCAAAGCAAAGTGTAAAGAACATACATACAATAGTTTTACAATGCTTCAAATCTCAGGGATGGAATCAAGGTCCCTGCAGTCTTTCTAGACCCTTCCTTGTAGTGTTCACTTTCCCTTATATTGAGATTTAGGGCTTGCTCACACTAGCGTAAAAAAACAGCTCCGATATAGATCCAGAAAAGTAGGAAGAGTGTGAAAAGTAATAAAGCAATCCTATATACAGAGATAGATAGATAGATAGATAGATAGATAGATAGATAGATATGTGATAGATAGATAGATAGATAGATAGATAGATAGATAGATAGATAGATAGATAGATAGATAATGTGATAGATAGATAGATAGATATGTGATAGATAGATAGATAGATAGATAGATAATGTGATAGATAGATAGATAGATATGTGATTGATTGATTGATTGATAGATAGATAGATATGTGATAGATAGATGGATAGATAGATAATGTGATAGATAGATAATGTGATAGATAGATAGATAGATAGATAGATAGATATGTGATAGATAGATAGATAGATAGATAGATAGATAGATAGATAGATAATGTGATAGATAGATAGATAGATAGATAAAAACAAATAGGCAGCACTCCAATATTCAAAAGTGAGCCTTTCTCAAGACTTAAAGGGAATCTGACACCCTTTTTTTCGACTATGAGCTGCCGCCACTGACATCAGGGGCTTATCTACAGTATTCTGTAATGCTGTAGATAAGCCCCTGATGTAACCTGAAAGAGAAGAAAAACAACTTAGATTATACTCACCCCGGCGTCCGGTCCGATAGGTGTCGTGGTCCGGTCCAGCACCTCCCATCTTCATACGATGATGTCCTCTTCTTTGCTTCCCGTCGCGGCTCCTGCACAGGTGCACTGCTCTGCCCTGTTGAGGACAGAGCAGAGTTCTGCAGTGCGCAGGCGCCGGGAGAGGTCCGGCGCCTGCGCACTGCAGTATTCTGCTCTGCCCTCTACAGGGCAGAGCAGTGCGCCTGCGCTGGAGCCACGACAGGAAGGAAAGAAGAGGACGTCACCATTAGAAGATGGGAGGCTCCGAACCGCAACACCCATCGGACCAAGACCGGACCGCCCCCCAGTGAGTATAATCAAACTCTTTTTTCTTATCTTTCAGGTTACATCGGGGGCTTATCTACAGCATTACAGCACGCCAAAAAAATTTGCAGATGAGCACTGACTCATTGAATAACATTGGTTAGAGTGCAATGTGACTTTTTTTTATCACATTGCACTCATCCAATTTATATGTTAGTGTGAGCGCACGCTTGAATTGAGCAGAAATCTGAATCCTTCACAAAATCTGCATGGTTTACAAGAGGATTTGTTACAGATTTTGCAATGCATATCAACCAATGCTTTTGCAAAGGATGAAAAACTAACATGCTATATTCACACATACCGTATTTGCTGTAAATTTTCTGCTTAGATTTGTGCAAGAGAAATCGGCAGTGCAATCCATTGCCCACAAAGTAGTTGGTGTTTTCTTTTTATCTCATTTACATGTTGCAGAAATTTTCAGAGCAGAAATAGACATGTTGTGTGGATTATAAATCTGTATCATGTCAATTTCTTTGTGTGAGATTGATTGCTGGATTGTACACACTGCACCGCAAAGGTCAACTACTGCAAGGAATTCACAAATTTTTCTGCGTACTGCATACCCTATCTTTAACATTGTGTGTGCAGGCCATGCGGATGTATGCTGATGCATCCACATACGTTATTTTGACACGTCCGCCGACCGCAACAAGATGCAACTTGTTGCGTTCGGCGCAGCATCAAAATAACGCAAGCGGATGCATCAGCATACATCCGCATGGCCTGCGGACGTATGCAGACGTAGGAGGAGCTGAAGGAAGAGGTGCGTCAGTGGGCGGGGCTTAACGGAGGAAGTAGGCTGCCATCCGCAGCACTACACAACGCTAGTGTGAAGACAGCCTTAAATATACAAATTGCCTCTTTAAACAGGAAGAGGACTAGAACTCTAGTGCCACCTATTGGAAGTAGCAATCCTAAAAGTCACTATTAACTCTTGAACGAGCTTTGTCACATGACTTAGGATACAAGCCAAACCAATTTGTCGAGGAGAGCCCTGTAAGGAATCGTGTAGATCCCATCATTGCCACCAATAGGTCAGAAGAAACACAGTCGGCCGCCTCCAATTGTTAGGACCATTGTGCAATTGACTAACGAATGATGGACGAGGCCACAGCTGTTTCCACTACAAGACCAGTTATTGGAGAACTCATAGTGAGCATCTACTATATACACATCCGATTCCAACACATGGATTATACACATATAGACCCCAGGATGGTCACTGTCAAACTCCACAATAGCAAAAGGAACTATCTGCCACCACCAATCGTTTATCCTGACTGATTGAACACTCATTACGGATAGCGTATGGTTTCAGGGTTGCGGTCTATAGAGCAAGAGGAATGAAGAGATTCCATTTTTTAAAAATACATACTGCAAAAAGTAGATGCTAGCAAATAGACAAAACAAAATGATATATACAATCACATAAAATAAAAAGGAGCAACAGAAGAAATGTACTAAACCTGATGTCACAGGATTGACTCTATTTCTAATGAAGGAAAGTTCTTTGTTTTTGACGGGTAACGGTATGGAACCACAGGGCACTGTGTCTCCCAGGACCGACAGGGCCTGATACACTGCAAATTTCCTGCCCACGGAAATCCTCGTGAAAAAGCCACCCATGCGAACCTACACCTGTGAGCATTATCAAAGCTTGAGCTTGGTAGTTTCACCAAGAATTTCACCTTTTGCAATATCTAATACAAATCCGCAAGTACCGCGTGGATTTTTGCCACAGAATTTTTCTACTCAATTTACGGCCCATGTAGATGTACCTTTAGGCCATGGTTTTTTTTTTGTTAAAACACTGCATTTTTTTCTGCTGATATCTTTCTGCAGCTGCATGGCAATTTTCTATGAGTTTGCTATAAAGCTGCTTTTTACATTACCAGCAAAAGCTATGACATTGGAAAACTGCTGTTTTTTAAAAAACTGCAGCATGTCGATTCTTTCAGCATTTTTGCTGAGTTTTTCCATCCATAGCAAGCAATGGGTAAGTGCAAAACAGTAGCAAAAATGTTGGTACAGCAGCAAAAAGCAGGACCAGCAGGATGTGAAACCCTTTTATTTTTGTGATTTTCTCAAGTTTAAATGAAAATGTCTTGGTCTCCTCACCTCAGAATGTCAGTTAGGATTAGTACAGTTTAATTAAATTATTGACTTTATACAGTAGAAATTGCTTAAATAATTCAATGGCTGACCAATGTGTAAAACTTAACATTGCCTGACCAATTTGTGAAATTGAGCAATGCCTGACCAATGTGTAAAAGTAAACAGTGTTCGACCTACAAAAAGCTCTGTTAATGTCTCAGGTAAACTATGTCCCACCACTTCAACTCCCTTCACTGTTTCTACATTTGCAATTGCTTATTTTTTCATGAACTTTTTTGTCACTATTTTTTCAGACATAAAAATATGTTTCTACTAAATAATTTGATCAACTTGCCCTTTTTTCCAAAAATGTTTTATGGTGGCACATATGTCTTACACTGGTGGCCTAACCCCTTGCATTGTTCATGCTTGTATGATGGAAGCAAAGCTGAACTTTATGATCCTGAAAAACGCAGCAAGAAAAGCAGCAAAAAAAAGGCAGCAAAACCTACTTTTTGTCTGCAGCTTTTTTACTGCCAAGAGATCAGGTTTTAGCTGCAGAAAAAAAGCAGCAAACAGCAACGTGTGAACATAGCCTTATACAAATCTCACCAAAGATTTTCTTTGGGATTCAAGTCAGACTACTGTGACTGACACTCCAGAATCTTTCAAAGCTTCTTATATCAAGCCTTGGTGGAACCTTAAAAATGCTGGGAATTATTGCCCTGTTGGAAGGTCAAATAATATGTGATTGAGTCCGTTTTGTCTTTCACACATTATAAGTTTGCAATGTCATAGGAAGCAATGCAACTCCTCATCCCTGTCTGCATTGTGATTGCTATAAGTGTGTGCTAGAAGTGTGAAGATTAATTTAAGAATTAAAACCAGAAGGATGTATACAGACTGTGCCCTGCTACCTGCCACTATCGCACTCTAACAAGCATCTCTATTCTTCCGACAGGTATGTCCATCCACCCAGCTCTCCTGCTCTCCTGCTGTCTGTCTATGAAGGACACACAGTGCGTCACCCAGCTTTGCACATAGACTTGCCTCTGCACCTAGCATTCACATGGTATGTCCATCCACCCAGCTCTCCTGCTCTCCTGCTGTCTGTCTATGAAGGACACACAGTGCGTCACCCAGCTTTGCACATAGACTTGCCTCTGCACCTAGCATTCACATGGTATGTCCATCCACCCAGCTCTCCTGCTCTCCTGCTGTCTGTCTATGAAGGACACACAGTGCGTCACCCAGCTTTGCACATAGACTTGCCTCTGCACCTAGCATTCACATGGTATGTCCATCCACCCAGCTCTCCTGCTCTCCTGCTGTCTGTCTATGAAGGACACACAGTGCGTCACCCAGCTTTGCACATAGACTTGCCTCTGCACCTAGCATTCACATGGTATGTCCATCCACCCAGCTCTCCTGCTCTCCTGCTGTCTGTCTATGAAGGACACACAGTGCGTCACCCAGCTTTGCACATAGACTTGCCTCTGCACCTAGCATTCACATGGTATGTCCATCCACCCAGCTCTCCTGCTCTCCTGCTGTCTGTCTATGAAGGACACACAGTGCGTCACCCAGCTTTGCACATAGACTTGCCTCTGCACCTAGCATTCACATGGTATGCCTTTCAGCTAACCCCAGCTTACCCCAGTGTTATTTATGACCTTGTTTACTCTGGCTTGATCATATGCATCTGGTCCACTCTTAATTGTCTGGCCAAGATGAGCAGAGACCACTCCTCTCTGCTTCACACCTGACTGCACTTAGTTGTACATATGTTGCAGAGCACAAGTCTGCATAGACTTCAGTCTGCATTGTGATTGCTATAAGTGTGTGCTAGAAGTGTGAAGATTAATTTAAGAATTAAAACCAGAATTGAACCAGAAGGGAACTGAAGGTAACTGGACACAGTCACTGTAAACAATGTTTCTGTTTGTTTTCACTTTCACCCCAATAATCCTTCACTTTCTGCTAATTCCCCTAATCCCTACTCCTAGTAAGGAACTGTTCATCTCTTCTTCAATCCTCCCCATCCACCTCACCTCCGCCTCAAAACTGTTCCTTAACATACAATCCTCTGTCTCCAAACACAGACAGCCCCCTCATGCCCTCTCCTGCTCCCACCTGCTAACACTTTCTCTGCTCCTTCTCACTGCTGGTGATATCTCTCCAAATCCTGGTCCTCCTCACCACATTCCCACAGTCATTTCTACCTCCCATCCACGCTCTATCACAACCTTCCGTAACCTCTCCAACCTTATACCCATTCACCCAGCCCCCGCTTCCCCAGTCCCACTAACAGGAGCTCTGTGGAACGCTCGCTCTGTCTGCAACAAGCTTTCCTACATCCATGATCTTTTTGTTACTACCAAACTCTCCTTCCTCGCCATCACCGAAACCTGGCTCACCCCTTCTGACACAGCCTCTCCTGCTGCACTTTCGTATGGCGGCTTCCACCTTTCTCACACCCCCCGCCCCAGCAGCAAACATGGTGGAGGAGTTGGTTTTCTCCTGTCAGATACCTGCTCCTTCACCCCAATCCCACTGCCACCCTCTGTTACCCTCCCTTCCTTTGAGGTGCACTCTGTGCGCATCTACTCCCCCTCCAACCTCCAACTGGCTGTCATCTACCGCCCCCCAGGGCCAGCCACCACCTTCTTTGACCACTTCACCACCTGGTTACTTCATTTCCTTTCCGCGGACATCCCTACTATCATCATGGGCGACTTCAACATCCCCATTGACACTTCCCTCTCAGCTGCCACTAAACTTCTATCTCTCACTTCCTCCTTCGGCCTCACTCAATGGTCTTCTACAGCCACCCACAAAGATGGCCACACACTGGACCTCATCTTCACCCGCCTCTGCTCCCTATCTAACCTCTCTAACTCACCTCTTCCTCTCTCTGACCACAACCTGCTCACATTCTCTTCCCTCTTCACTCCATGTCTACAATCCCCACCCCACAAACTTTCACACCCTCGCAGGAATCTTAAACACCTTGACCTACACTCATTCTCCGAATCCCTCCTCCCTCTTACAGATATAAGTTCCTTACACAATGCGGATGACGCTGCCGCTCTATATAACACCACAATAGCTGTAGCTTTGGAATCCGCTGCCCCACTTACACATACCAAAACTCGCAAAATCAACAGACAGCCCTGGCACACCAGCCTGACCAAAGAGCTGAGGCGAGCTTCCAGGGCTGCTGAGCGCAGATGGAAAAGATCCCACTCCAACGAGCATTTCATCGCATTCAAACAGTCCCTCACTACTTTCAAGACCACACTCGCCACAGCTAAACAAACCTACTTCTCATCTCTCATATCCTCCCTGTCTCACAACCCTAAACAGTTATTCAACACCTTCAATTCTCTCCTCCGCCCCCCAGCACCTCCTCCCTCCCCACTCATCTCAGCTGAAGACTTTGCCTCATTTTTCAAGCAGAAAATTGATAACATCAGGGACAGTTTTGGTCAACAACCCCCAGAGCCCTTCCTCCCGACTTCCCAGCCCTCCACCTTCAAAACCAACTTCTCCACCATTACAGAAGATCGACTCTCCACTCTACTCTCAAGATCACATCTCACCACCTGTGCACTCGACCCGATCCCATCCCACTTCATCCCAAACCTCACCACAGTCTTCATCCCAACCCTAACCCATCTCTTCAACCTATCACTAACAACTGGTGTTTTCCCCTCAAGCTTTAAACATGCCTCCATCACACCTATCCTCAAAAAGCCCTCTCTTGACCCATCCTCTGTATCTAGCTATCGCCCTATATCACTTCTCCCATACGCCTCCAAGCTACTGGAACAACACGTCTACCTTGAACTGTCCTCCCATCTCTCTTCTTGCTCCCTCTTCGACCGCTTACAATCTGGCTTCCGGTCACACCACTCCACTGAAACTGCCCTTACTAAGGTCACCAATGACCTCTTAACTGCCAAGAGCAAGCGACACTACTCTGTCCTCCTCCTCCTGGACCTGTCGGCTGCCTTTGACACAGTGGACCATTCCCTATTATTACAGACCCTCTCATCCCTCGGCATCACAGACTTGGCCCTCTCCTGGATCTCATCATACCTAACAGACCGGACATTCAGCGTCTCCCACTCACACACCACCTCCTCACCTCGCCCCCTATCTGTAGGAGTCCCACAAGGTTCAGTCCTAGGGCCCCTGCTGTTCTCTATTTACACCTTTGGCCTGGGACAGCTCATAGAATCTCATGGCTTTCAGTATCATCTTTATGCTGATGACACACAGATCTACATCTCTGGACCAGATATCACCTCCCTACTAACCAGAATCCCTCAATGTCTGTCCACTATTTCATCCTTCTTCTCCACTAGATATCTGAAACTCAACATGGACAAAACAGAATTCATCATCTTTCCCCCATCTCACGTGACCCCCCCTACGAACCTATCAATTACAGTAAATGACTGCCCACTCTCCCCAGTCCCACAAGCTCGCTGCCTCGGAGTAATCCTTGATGCTGATCTCTCCTTCAAACCACATATCCAAACCCTTTCCACTTCCTGCCGACTTCAACTCAAAAATATTTCACGCATCCGTTCATTCCTCACCCAAGAATCTGCAAAAACCCTAGTCCATGCCCTCATCATCTCTCGCCTTGACTACTGCAACCTCATGCTCTGCGGCCTCCCCTCAAACACTCTCGCACCCCTCCAATCTATTCTAAACTCTGCTGCCCGACTAATCCACCTGTCCCCCCGCTATTCCCCAGCTTCTCCCCTCTGTCAATCCCTTCACTGGCTCCCAATTGCCCAGAGACTCCATTACAAAACCCTAACCATGACATACAAAGCCATCCACAACTTGTCTCCTCCATACATCTGTGACCTCGTCTCCTGGTACTTTCCTGCACGCAACCTCCGATCCTCACAAGATCTCCTTCTCTACTCCCCTCTTATCTCCTCTTCCCACAATCGCATACAAGATTTCTCTCGCGCATCACCCCTACTCTGGAACTCTCTACCACAACATATCAGACTCTCACCTACCATCGAAACCTTCAAAAAGAGCCTGAAGACCCACCTCTTCCGACAAGCCTATAACCTGCAGTAACCACCGATCGACCAAACCGCTGCACGACCAGCTCTACCCTCGCCTACTGTATTATCACCCATCCCTTGAAGATTGTGAGCCCTCGCGGGCAGGGTCCTCTCTCCTCCTGTACCAGTTATGACTTGTATTGTTTAAGATTATTGTACTTGTTTTTATGTATACCCCCCTCACATGTAAAGCGCCATGGAATAAATGGCGCTATAACAATAAATAATAATAATAATAATAATAATAATCCCCGGGCCACTGCAATTTTTCACTGTAGACATCACTGACCCACCGTCATAAGGTATGTATGTACATACATAAGTATTGCACTCTGACCAAAAAAGTTCTGCTTCATTTCTGCATCTTTTTGCAGGAAAAACGCAATGTAAAATACACGCATTCTGTCATGTTTTTGAGGCGTTTTTACATGCATTTTTGATGCAGATTTTCTCCACTCATTAGTATGGGTGAAATCTGCAGCAGCAAAAACGCTGAAAGAAATGACATGCTGCAGATTTAAACCTGCACCAAATAAGCAACGTGTGCATTAGACTTAAGGATTCTCATTCACTTTACTGATATGAGGAAACCCCACAGGTTTCAGGAAAAAAGCAACAAATCTACAATGTGTGCACAGACCCATAGGAGTCACTTAGCCACTGACATACTTCATTGTAGAGATCACCAAGCCACCACCATACTTCACTGTATGTATCACCATACCACCACAATGCTTCACTGTAGGATGTTCTTTTCAGCGCATTGTGAACAGCAGAACGTTTGTAAACTTTGCTAATAAATCTAACTTGTGATGAGGATGGAATAAATATAATTGCAAGTGTAAATGAAACATTTTAGTTAGGTGCGACTAAACTTATATGCTCACGTCTTTTAGACGCTGGTGTACCTGCTGAGTTTTTCAAGCAAAAGACTCTTTAGGAAGACTCTTAGGGTACATGCCCACGATCAGGAAGTATCAGTGCTCTAATCACGCACATAAATCCGCATGTGTTCACTGAACAATGCGGATTTACCACATCCAATACATTCTATTGTGAAAATTGACATACTGTGGCTCGTAAATCCGCTCAGCAGGTGAGATTTTGCAGCAGTAAATAGAAGCACAGTGGGCATGGGATTTCTATAAATCCCATCCACTGTGCATGTATCGTAGAACACAGCGTTGTGGATGCAGCGCAGGTGAGATATGTCCAAAACGCTGCTGTTGCAGATCACGGCCACATACCCTTACAGTGTTTTTCCTGAAGTGTATTGTTGCTGACGTTGAGACCGCTTCTTGTGGCGTTTTTTCCGTTGCCATTTTTTTACTTATGTTTATAGAAGTAAAGCTTCTTGCGGCAGTTTCCAAATGGAAGGTTGCTGAAGATTGGTCCACTCTCTTCTGAACAGACTGAACATATGCACAGCGGGTCGCTTTTACATTGCTGTGCATTTTTTCATTGTTCTTAATGTTTATTAAGATTTTTTTCAGAGGGTTTACCTGCCTGAAAAAGACAGATATGGACATGCTGCTGAAGTAAAAGGTTGTACGTCCGGAGTCCTGTGCACATCTGTGCTGAAAATAGAAGTGTTAGAAAAGTGTCGCTCTGTTAAATATGTAGATTCAGCACCGCACATATAATGTCTTACTTTATATCCACTGCATTGTTCCAGCATTCTGGTTCAGACTGTACACAGAATGCCCACTAGGAGGCGCACTCTAGTACAGTGTGCAGTCCTTGCTGGAATAAAGTGTAGAAGGATTCGCTCACATCTATGTATATAAACTCGGTGAGATTCTCAGCCAGAAAAGTTTGCAAGTGTCAGGAGAGCATCATCTGTTTTTTTTCTCACCTAGCATCCGCATGTCATGCGAGTGCTATGCGAGTCTGCGGTTATTGTCACCTACCAAATGTATGACATCTGTATGCAATGAGTTTTTAAGTTTTTAACATCAACTTTTACATGTCGTTATCGGATCGCCGATAGATGCCACTGTACAGGCGCCGGCGGCACCATCTTGGTGGAGACATTATTTTCTCTATCAAGATGGTGCCACCGGCACCTGTACAGTAGCAACTGTCAGTTTGCCAATAGCTGCTACTGCGCAGACGCGGCAGGCGCCATTTTCAAAATGATTTTCTTTTTTTTTATGAATTTATGGATAACATGAAAGAAAAGGATTACATATACATTATATATGCGATCATGCTGCAGCATAGACGCCACCGCTGGCACCTACTTGCAGAAGGGGATTTTTTTTTCAAGATATCTACTACTTAATCGTCTAATTCTGTCTTTCTGTTTGTAATGGAAATCTGCATCGCTGATTGGTCGCGCCTGGCCGGCTGTGACCAATCAGTGACTGGTGCAGTCTGGCCGTGAATTGGTGCGGAATTCAAACAACGTACGCCACCGCTACTGTCGGGAGATCTGCAGCGCTAGCCGCTGATCTCCCGACGGTTGCTACGGGTCATCTCCTGCCGCACGGAGGTCAGTGGTGACGCAGCCGGGAGATGACCGGCGCCAGACGGTCATCTCCTGGCTGCTGAAGTATCCCGACCGGTGCTAGCGATCTCGCTCAGTTTGGAATCTGTCACGGGAAGTTGCAGGCCTATGTAAATGGCCTGGGTTCAGTCCAATGGGCGGTGTTTCTTCTTTTTTCTCCACCCCATTTGTGGCCCCTGTCCACGTTCTTCTACGGTATTCTTCTCCATCGTTCGCGCATGTGCAAAGCAATCTTGCTTCGCGCACGCGCAGTATGCTTTGCCCGACTGCGAGCAAAGCCGAAAATCATTACTGTGCATGCACCGGTACACTATGTCCTGGCACACAGCGAAATACTTCCAGGACATAGTGTACCGGCGCATGCGCAGTAATGATATTCAGCTTTGCCCGCAGTTGGGCAAAGCATACTGCATGTGCGTGAAGCAAGATTGATTATGCTGCAGTACAGGTGCCTCGGCTGGCACCTGCCTGCAGAAGAGTTTTTTTTTTTAGGGGGCAGGTCAGTGAGGGATCAGTGACCTGTCAGCAGACTTCATTATGAATACCTAATAAGAGCACCACATGAAGACCCCCTCCACAGGCCACCCCGGAGCCCGAGCATATCATTAACGCAAAACTGAAAATAAAGACCACAAGACGGATTTCATCAACCCAAGTATCATTTTAATCAGTACAGCGGTGCCGACCTGACACTGTGTGTAGGTTACCGAGCACACCTGCTTACAGGTTCCCTTTAATAGTCTGGAAAGGGGGCTAAAACATGAAACTTTCCAAGCTACTAATATCAGCTCACAGCTGTCTACTTAGCCTTTACCCCCCAAAAAGAATCATATTGGGTCCCCCTTATTTTTAATAACCAGCAAAGGCTAAGCAGACAGCAGTGGGCTGATATTAATAGGCTGGGAAGGGGCCATGGATATTGGTCCCATCCCAGACTAATAACACCAGCCCTCAGCCACACCAGAAATGTTGCATCCATTAGATGTGCCAATTCTGGCGCTGAGCTCTTTCTGCTTGCCCTGGTGCATTGCCAACCAGGTAATGGTTTTGAACTTGATGGCAGTATTATAACATCAGCTGATATTAAGTCCAGGGGTTAATAATGGAGAAGCATCTACAGTATAAGACACCACTTTACTAACCCCGTAAGTTTAATTGAAAAAAACATAGAGTAAAGTCCTTTATTTTAACAATTCACTACCTCTTTTACCCATTTTTCACATTCAAAACATCACATATTCCTAAGGGGTCCGCCATACATCCAACCTATGATGCATGAAGATCTCCAACTTTGCTACATCCAGATGGTGTATTGAGGGGTGACATGATGCGACCAGACAGTCACACTGACAGTAGCGTGAGAACTTGCCTGCAGTGACAAGCGCTGACGTCAGCAACGTGACCAGTGTACACTGGCTATGTATGTATGTGATCCGTGTGCCATGCGATTTTATTTCTTGCACCCACTGACTTGCTTTGGTGAGTCTCAGCCATTCGCAGCATGTTGCGATTTTTTCCTCACCCCAATTTCAGGTGATGAAAATCTTGCGGATGTATACTGCATAATTGATTAACAATGTTGCGAGTGCAAAGCAATTTTTTTCACATTGGAGTCGCCGAATTTATACGCAGATGTGAGAGATCCCAAAGACAGACAACGGCAGGGCTGGTAAAAGGATTGTAAAATGCACAGTGCACTCTGCTACTGGTTCTCTCACAATTTCTCTATGCCATAGACTTATTTTATTTTTAGGGGGTGTAGGTTTTATAACTTTTTACCTAAAGTGTATTCTTTATTCCAGCCCCACAATAGCAGAGTAAGCTGCCTAATACTGTATGGTTGAAATATTGGACACACAGGATATTATGCTCTGGCAAATGGCCTCTCCATGTAGAATATGTGAGACAGGTGTGGCAACAAGACCTTCTATAAGTCTTATAGCGTCACCTACTGGTGAAATATATGTACTACAAAAAAAATGACTGTTAGATCAACTCTTGCGCATCTGCTGCCATCTAAAGGCCACGTGTGGGGTAAAATATAGATTGGCACTATTGAAATTGATAAATGATGTGAAGAAATTTTGCATTGGGGACCTGGAGATTTAAGTTGGGGCGTCTCGTTTGCTGCTACATTCTGGACCATAAATTTCTATTAACAATTGGACAGACCATCAGCAGATTTGGCTTTCAGTACCATCTTTATGCTGATGACACACAACTATACACATCATCCCTCGACCTTACCCCCGCTATACTACAGAACGCCAGTGACTGTCTGTCCGCAGTCTCCAACATCATGTCCGCTCTCTATCTGAAACTCAACATGTCCAAAACTGAACTTCTTCTGCTCCCGCCGTCTACTAACCTCCCTAAATCTGACATTTCTCTCTCCGTGTGTGGCACCTCAATAACACCCCGGCAGCAGGCGCGCTGTCTGGGTGTTATGTTTGACACCAAACTCTCCTTCACATCCCATATACAATCTCTTGCTCGCTCTTGCCGCTTACACCTAAAAAACATCTCTAGAATCCGCCCGTTTCTCACCATGGAAACAACAAAAACCCTCACTGTAGCATTGATCCACTCCCGCCTGGACTACTGCAACACTCGTTGTTACTTATGACTTGTGTTTTGAAACTTTTAAACTGTAAAGCGCTGCGGAATATGTTGGCGCTATATAGATAAAGATTATTATTAATAGTAGTAGTAGTAGATACAGCAGAAAAGTATAAATGTTATGTTTGGCCCCCCAAGTCAAGTCTTACATTATTTGTCATAAAAAGTCTTGTCCCCTGTGGCTGCCATGATTATGGTTATTATTATTATTTAATAGCCTTCAGCTCGATCTCAAGCCATGGTGACTTGATGGATGAATGATCTGTAGGAATAACGATCTTCTGCAAGCCTAGATATGACCACCTGGGCCTTCTCCACCATTATCTTGATTGTGCCAAGTCATCGGGTTGGTGGTCTTCCGCTTCGCCTTGCTCCTTCTATTTTTCCGACCATGATGTCCTTCTCCAGTGACTGATCTCTTCATATGATGTGTCCAAAGTAGGTAAGTCGTAGCTTGGTGATCTTTGCTTCGAGTGACATGTCGGGCTTGATTTGTTCTTCTTGTCATCCATGGTAGTGATAACATCCTTCTCTAGCACCACATTTTAAAGGTTTTGATTCTTCTTCTGTCTTGTTTCTTTTATGGTCACTACTCCAAATAACGGGCAACCTTCACCAGTGACCATCAACAGAGCCTTACGTGACCCGATGCCTCAATTTCAGTGGGAATGTTGGGTGGTTTGTTTAAAGTTTTGCTTCAGTGCACCTAGATTACTAGTTATATCTGTCGCACTTGATTTATGAACCGTATATATTAATTCAGTACTTTTCACCAGTAGGTACCACATTCACACTGGTGTGAAAAGTAAATATTTCACTGTGACTGTAATCTCAAATTCAAATTCAAATAGCCTTTATTGGCAGGACCAAAATACAATTAGTGTTGCCAAAGCAAGAAAAGAAGTGTGGCAGGGGAGTGGATTAGGGTAGTGGGGATGGGGAGTGATTGTCCATTTGGAGGTCTTTAGTTCTTCTCATCTTATGACATGTGGTGACATATTGGGCGGCGACCTCCACCACTGATTCTTCTTCCCCCAGCAGGATGCAGAGTTTCCTCTCCTCGTCCATGGATGGGAAGTCTGGGGTATGGGTGGTAAGTTTCTGGAAGTGGGAGTCCCTCACTGCTGAGTATTTGTTGCAGTGCAGCAGGAAATGCACCTCATCATCCAGAGCCCCCTGCTGGCAGTGCTGGCACAGTCTGTTCTCTCGTGGCTTGTATGTCTGTCGGTGCCGCCCTGTTTCCACCTCTAGGTTGTGGGCGCTTAATCTGTATATACTCAGGGTCTGCCTGTCTTTGGGGTGGCGTAGCCTTTCCAGGTATGGAGCCAGTGTGTAGTCCCTCCGCAGTGACCGGTAGATGGTGAGTTTCTGGGAGTTCTCCAATTCACTCTTCCAACCCTCTATGTATTGCATCTTGCAGCTCTCTGAGATCTCTTTTATTTGGACTTTAGTTAGGGTGTGTTGCTGACTTTGGTTGAGCTGGCTGCCGAGGTTCCTGGCTTGCTCTTGGCTCTGGCTCAGCAGGGCTTTATGATGGTAGGAGCTGGGGTTGCTGTTCTGTATATGCGCCTGGTGTGATAGCGCCCTCTTGTGTATAGTGAGCCATAAGGGGAATCGGCCCAGCTCTGCCCGACAGGCTATGTTTGAGGTGCTGCGATGTACCTGGAGGAGATATTTGCAGAACTCCAGATGGAAGACTTCGGTTGGGCTGGAATCCCACTTTTTCTGGTCTGGATAGGTTGCTGGACCCCATACCTCGCTGCCATATAGCAGTATAGGTGTGATGACGCTGTCGAATATCTTGAGCCAGACTCTCACCGGTGGTTTGAGGTGGTACATTTCTCTTCTGATGGCATAGAAGGTTCTGCATGCTTTCCCTTTCAGGGTCTCTGCTGCTTGCTTGAGGCTCCCGGTTTGGCTTAGCTCCAGACCGAGGTAGGTATAGCTGCTTGTCTTCTCTAGCGTGGCACCATTTAGTGTGAGGGAGGAAGTGGAGGTTTCTTTAGAACTCCTCTTTTGAAACACCATGACTTTGGTCTTCTTTTGGTTGATGGGCAGCGCCCATGTGGTGCTGAATGTTTCCAGCACGGCCAAGCTATCTTGGAGGCCTCTCTCGGTTGGGGAAAGCAGCAGGAGGTCATCTGCATACAGCAGGATCTTCACCTCTCGGTCGTGTAGGCTGAGACCTGGGGCAGAGGAGGATTCCAGGGCCGCTGCCAGTCCATTTATGTAGATGTTAAATAGAGTTGGGCTCAGGCTGCAGCCCTGTCTTACCCCACGGCACTGCCGGAAGAAGGCCGTCCTCTTTCCATTCACCTTCACGCTGCACCGATTCTCAGTGTATGAGCTCTTGATGACGTCGTAGGTTCTGCCACCTATTCCGCTCTCCAGGAGTTTCAGGAACAGACCTGGGTGCCACACTGAGTCAAAGGCCTTCTTGAAGTCCACAAAACATGCAAATATTTTCCCCTGTTTTTTTCTATGGATGTGGGTCTTGATGAGGCTTTGCAGGGTGTAGATGTGATCCGTGGTGCGATGGTTTGGCATGAACCCAGCTTGGCTTCTGCTGAGGGTGTCCCGCTGGGTGAGGAAGGTGATGATCCTTTTGTTAATAATGCTGTTAAATAGTTTTCCCAGAACGCTGTTAACACATATTCCTCTGTAGTTTGCTGGATCATATCTGTCTCCATTCTTGTAGATGGGCGTTATGAGACCTTGATTCCAGCTTTTTGGGAAGTAGCCAGCACTCAGGATGTGGGTGAATAGTTTTGCCAGTGCTGCATGTATATCTGGGGAACTGAATTTGATCATCTCTGGCAGGATGCCGTCACTGCCCGCGGCCTTCTTGCATTTCATAAATTTGATACTGTCTTTTATTTCCATCACACTGATTGGTATGTCCAGAGGATTTTGGAAGTCTTTGATTGTCTCCTCCATGTCTCTGAGTTTAGTGGTTAGGTGTTTCTGTTCTGGGGTTAGGTCTTCTTCTGGTATGTTCTTGTAGAGGCCTTTGAAGTAGCTGTGCCAGATGTTGCCATTTTGGATGTGGAGGGTGCTCTGCTTGGGCTTTGTGCCGATATGATTCCAGGTCTCCCAGAATGAGTTGTCCTGGAGGGAGTCCTCAAGCTTCTGTAGTTCTTGGCAGATATGCCTCTGTTTTTTCTCCCTGAGAGTGCGTTTGTATTGCCTCTGTAGGATGTCATGGGCCGCTCTTAGGTCCCTGTTGTTTGGATCTCTGTGCTTTTGGTTTGAGGCTACCCTTAGGGAGTTGCGTAGTGACTTACATTCTTTGTCAAACCATTTTTGGCCTTGTTTATTTGTTGGTTTCTTGGGGTTGGTTCTTCTGATGCCTGCTAGCTCTGCCATGGTGTATAGGATGTTGTTAAAGTCATTCACTGCCCAGTTGACTCCTTGCTGGTTTGATGCGTAACTACTTGTGTTGAAATTTACAAGTAGCTCTTGGATCTCGGTTCTGTTAGTCATGTTGGTGTATTCAGTGGATAACTGTTTGGGCCACTTGTAGGATGGTGGCAGGTTGTGTAAACTGGTCAGGTGTGGCTTTTCTATGGGTTGTTTGTCCGTGGATCTCATGTACAGCAGTGTCTGGTTGTGGTCTGACAGGTGGGTTTCAGGGGTGACTATGAAGGCATTTATGTTTGCTGGGTCTATGTCCGTTATTGCGTAATCCACCACACTGCTGCCCAAGTGGGAGTTTAGTGTAAATCTCCCTAGTGAGTCCCCCCTGATGCGTCCATTCACTATATACAGCCCCAAGCTCCGGCACAGGTTCAGCAAGGTTCTGCCGCTTTTATTCACCACTCTGTCATAGCTGTTTCTTGCGGTCTGTACTGAGTCATTATAGAAGGATCCATCTCCCATTACATATGTGTTTCCGTCAGGTGACATGTAGTCCTTCTCTGTACCCGTCCTGGCATTGAGGTCTCCGCAGAGGAGCACTCTGCCCATGGACTGGAATTGGGCTGCCTCTCTCTGTATGACCTCATAGATGTCCGGCTTATAGTATGGGGATTCTGATGGAGGGATGTAGGCTGCGCAGAGGTAGATGTCCTGCTGAGAGGTGAGGATGGCGCTGCTTATCATCATCCAGATATGGCTTTCTCCTCTTTTTACTGCCTTGATGTGCTCTTTGATTTCCTCCTTGTACCATATTAGTATGCCCCCTGAACAACGGCCCTGTTTGATGTTCTTGTTTTTCTGGGCAGAGAGAGAAAATTCCCTGTATCCCATGGGTGTCAGGGATTCCTCCTCTGCCCGGGCCCAAGTCTCCAGAAGGATCTGGATGTCAATGTTCTTTAGCTTTTGCTTGAAGTCTGGGTCATTTGTCTTGGACCCAAAGGCTGAGGCATTCAGTCCTTGAATGTTCCAGCTGCTGATAACTAAGGATGTCATATTTGGTCGATATACCTTATAATGAAGAAAGATTTTCATAGGACGTAACACGTTCTTGTGGTGGGTTTGGGTGGCATATTTTAAGGGTGTCCCATGAGTTGGCTGCATAGTGTGCTGAGCAATGTCCTTATTTCAGCCATGTTGCTGTTCTCTGTTGCTCTGTGTTGCCATTGTGGGGCATGTGGTCTCCTGTGCCCTGTCTGTGGACTCTCATTGGGGATCGCTGTGTGTTGCCATTGTGGGGCATGTTGTCTCCTTTGCCCTCTCTCTGGATTCTCTCCAGGCATCGCTGTGGTTTGCCATCTGTTTGGTGGGCGTCTTGCTTGTAGTCTCGGAGGTCTGTTTAGAACCATGTCCTTTAGCTCTTTTGCTAGATTGCTGACCCCTTGTTTATTGAGGTATTTGTCGTCGTATAGGTGACGGAGCGTTATTCTGGGGTGGCTTGCCAGCTGTATATTTGGTGTTCAGGCGATACTGGCAGCCAGCTCTGAGTTGATTTGCTGGATTACCTCTTGGTTTATTTCTTTCCTTGGAAGCAGGGCAGACAGGATTATTTTGGTTCTGGGGAATTTTTGCTGGGCTGCTATTTCGAGTTTTGTTAGGTCCTGAGTGACTGTCTCTTGTTGGATATCGTTTGTGCCGGTGTGTAGTATGAGGTGAAGTATGGATTACTGATCACCTTCTCTGCTTGTGGGATTGTTGAACAGCGGATTTTTGTGACTTGTGCCCCTGGGAACAGTCTCTTAGTGTCCAGGTATTTTCCATTAGAGTCTATTATTAGGACGATGTCGGGATCGGTGTTCTATTTGGGTCATTTGCTGTTTGTGCATCGTTTGGTCCTTGGGTGATGGTTGTCTTTGACTGCTGTGGTGTTGGGGCTGTATTTTTGTTGCAGGGAATGAGGGCACAGTTTTCCTCTGTAGGATTGTTGGTTGCTCTGGTTTGCTGTATGGGAGTCTGCTGTATTTTTATTGCTGAGGTTGTTTCGGTCTGGTCGGGGCTGTCGCCGGTCTGTGATATGTCAGGCATCGGGGTAGTTGCTGCATGCGTGGGTTTTGGGGTGTTCATTATACTTTGAGGTGCTAAGTCCATGTTTTGTTGCAGATTTGATGATTTTAGCAGGGATATTTCTTCTTTGAGAGTTGAGTTTTCTTCCTGCAGTTTTTTAAGTGACATTTGCATTTCACACAAGTCTATTTTCAACCTCAACAGTTCTTCCTTCAGTTGTTCATTTGCATTTTTCTCACCTTGGCTTCTTTGTAAATCCTCTTTGAATTGAGAAAACTCACTTTCTAATCTGGACAGGCAGTCTCTGAGAATATCCATGGGGGGTTGTGATGTAGATTTGGTGGGTGCATAGCTTGGGACCCTGTCTGCTGTAATCTGAGATGGAATGGTTATGCCTCTTCTCAAGGCTTGTACCTGGGTCCTAATGTGACTGAATTGTTGTAAAAATTCCTCCAGTTTTTGTTTTGTTCCTTGCACCATGATAGTTCCATTATTATAAATGTTTATGGAGAGATTAAAAGTCTCGGGGTCCTCCTCATCCTGTACTCTAATTTGTTTGCCCCTGCTAATGCCCCGTGTTTTGACATTCTTGTAATGGTTTCTGAGAGTCTGGTCCCAGGCTTCATGGTGCCCTGAGTAGAATAACACATTTGTTTTTTCTCCCTGTTCATTAACGTCTATTAGTACTGTCTCTGGAGTTTTTTTGATGTTGGCCAGTTTTATTGCCTTACTGGCTGCCTTGGATCTAGCATTCTCAGGGAAGCTTATCACTAATGTAATCAGGCAGACAGCTACTCCTGTATGCAGCACATTTAATTGTAATACAACAGTGCCACCTAGTGCACACACAAATATCACACCGTGAAAATCCTGCATTTGTAGAACAGACCAAGTCACGTTAACTATTTTATTATGGAATTATACTTAATACGTTTTCAATAAAAATTTCTCCCTTTCATGATTCATAGGTCCGTGTAATGGAACTCAAGCCTGGACTGTGGACCTCCCAAAACATGACATAGGTCCACATCACTGCAGAGTGTGCCTGTAGGGCAGCACGGTGGCTCAGTTCCTATAAGCAGTGGCGTAGCGGGGGGGGTGGTCCGCCCCAGGCGGCACGTGTGTGGGGGCGGTGCAGCAGCAGCAGCAATTCCCCTCCTCTGTGGGAGAAGCGCGGAGCCTGGACTCACTGACTGTACATTTCCACCTTTCTATGACTGTCGTACGATTTCTGGTTTGTTTCTGTCTCTGGAGATTCTCTTACATCTGTCCACGAAGTCCACCGGGCGCACAATAGTGTCCACTCTGCGCATGTGTCAGCACAGCAGCAGCTCTGCTTTCCTAGGTTTTCTGTCCCGCCCTGGCACCGTAGCAGCTGCAGAGGCTCCGCCCTATTGATGCTCCCGAGAGGAGGAAAGAATATGGCGGTGCTGCTGCCCCGGCTGGGAGTGAGAGGAAAAGGGTAGGACAATGCTGCACGGGGTGAGGTGGGATACTGGGGAGCATGGTATGGGGGCGACTTGTGGGAGAGGCTGCTGGGTGCACCGCGGCCATTACCGGAGAATGCACCACCAACATCTCTACGGGAGAAGCCACAGATAGCTGTCACATGCCACATAGACATCACACAACAGGTGTCCTAATACAATAATCATCCCCATATACGTGTCCTCGTACATCCCCTGTGGCACCCCTGAGGCTCAGTCGCCACAGAGTACTGCACCTTCTCCTAAGGTGTGGTGCCCCACCATCCAGGTAAGTTGGAGGCTCCTGAGCACGCTCCAACACTCGCATCACACACAATAGAATAGTTCAGCAAAACCACATTGCGGCTCCTTGCTTAGAGAGAGGCAGAGCACCTTTGGTGGTTCCCTGCTTGGAACCCTAGACGTGCTGGGAGGTGGGTGGAGTTCAGAATATATATATGAGCGGGATGGTTTAGGATTACAGGTCAGTCTGACGGGAGGTCAGCGAGGAAGGAAGACACGCGGGAGGAGTGGGGATCCCTGGAAGAAGGGATGGAGGAAGGAGTGCTGCAGCTGCCTCAGTGATCTGAGCCAGCTGGCACGGGAAAGGAAAGAAGGAGAAGGACAGTGAACCGAAGCCTGAGCTTCCATAGAAGGGAAAAGACAAGTACGGAACGTAGGAGTAAAAGGGAACATAGAGGACGTGGGTTAGAGGAAGAACCCTGCCTAGAAGTTCTCAGGGCAAGGCCAGGGTCCGGTCCCCGAGGTTGTATGGACACTAATGGTTCTGCAGCAGACACCGGTGGAGTAGTGGGCTGTAAATGCACTACTCCCATCTAAGACTTGAGGGCACAACAGCAACACGGATAGAGAGCCGGGATTCAGGAGTAGAGAGTCCCCGAAGCAGGCTACAGCTGTCTGCCGTGCAAGTAGAGTTCTTGGGAACATCTGTCAGGAGGAACTCCAGTGTAACACAGTACTAGGAGATCTTCACACTTAAAGGCGCTATAGAGGAGATGTTCAGAAAAGGCACATAAGTTGGCGGAGTGTTGGAAGGGAGCATTCCATCTTGCCTGGAGGTTGACTGAGTCCCTGACCCGGAGGACACGGCACAGAAGCGGGCACTACAGACTGTGAGTAAAGCTTTGGAGCTACATGCCCTGGTGTCCTCCGCTCCTTCCTGCGTCCGTCCGCCTGGCACTGCTACATCCCCTGCGCCAAACACTACAACATCTAAGTCTCCTCACATCTACACTGCCCTGGGACTACAGCCCTGCCTGTGGAGGGCTATAACATCATTGCTGCACCACACCATCTGTCCCGGAGGATCTGACTGCAGCGTCGGCTTAACACCTACCTTGCCGAACACCACAGGTGGCGTCACCAACTATTCATCTAACTACATTCCACCATTCAACATCTTCCTATTACTTGGGCGCCCAGGGCCACGGTCCGGGTCACCGCCGCTGTGACATGTCCCACTGATACCGGCCCGGTACCGAGTGCCCCACGGCCCTGGGAGGGCGCGACCCACCCCACAAACCCCACCCATCCCCCATATACGTGACATCGTACATCCCCCCATATGTGTCCTCGTACATCCCCCCATATATACGTGTCCTCGTACATCCCCCCATATACACGTGTCCTTGTACATCCCCCATATATACGTGTCCTCGTACATCCATCCATATGTGTCCTCATACATCCCCATGTGTCCTCGTACATCCCCCATATATACGTGTCCTCGTACATCCCCCATATCCATATATACGTGTCCTCGTACATCCCCCATATATACGTGTCCTCGTACATCCCCCCATATATGTGTCCTCATACATCCCCCCCATATATCAACGACCAAAGGGGCGGCAAATTTTTCGACCGCCCCGGGTGCCACAAACAGTTGCTACGCCACTGCCTATAAGGCAGCATGGTGGGGTCCTGGGTTCAAATCCCACCCAGGACAACATCTGCAAGGAGTTTGTATGTTCCGGAGGAAACCTGTGTTTGCGTGGGTTTCCTCCGTGTTCTCCGGTTTCCTCCCACATTCCAAAGACATACTGATAGGGAATGTAGATTGTGAGCCCCATCGGGGACAGTGCCAATAATGTCTGTAAAGCGAGGTGGAAGCCCTGGTGCCTGGGAGAGTACAAAGAACCTCACCCAAAAACAGAAGAATAGTATTAGGCTCTGTTTGCACAGCATGTTGAGTACAGGCTTATAGTATGCACAGGGGAAGTCCGGGTGCACAAGTCAGACTTCTCCAATGGTCCTCATTAACTAGCGGATGTCGGGTTGGTATAATAAAGCATACTTGGTTCAATTTTCCTGGAGAAGAATGAAACAAATAAATTTACCTTGTGGTTTATTAGAAGTGTTAGAATAGTGTGCCAGAGTAACATTGACTCTCTGGGCCCACTGTTCTACTACAGTGGGTACGGAAAGTATTCAGACCCCTTTAAATTTTTCAGAACAACTCTGTGACCATTCTTGACTGGCCCAGTCAGAGCCCTGACCTAAACCCAATTGAGCATCTCTGGAGAGACCTGAAAATGGCTGTCCACCACCGTTCACCATCCAACCTGACGGAACTGGAGAGGATCTGCATGGAAGAATGGCAGAGGATCCCCAAATCCAGGTGTGAAAAACTTGTTGCATCATTCCCAAGAAGACTCATGGCTGTACTAGCTCAAAAGGTGCTTCTACTCAATACTGAGCAAAGGGTCTGAATACTTATGACCATGTGATATTTCAATTTTTCTTTTTTAATAAATTTGCAAAAATTTCTACATTTCTGTTTTTTTTTCCATCAAGATGGGGTGCAGAGTGTACATTAATGAGAAAAAAAATGAACTTTTTGATTTTACCAAACGGCTGCAATGAAACAAAGAGTGAAAAAATGTAAAGGGGTCTGAATACTTTGTGTACCCACTGTATATACTGTTATTACATTATGCTCATGCACAGACAAACCTCTGCTTCTATACATTAAACTGGGAAGTGGCTAACTGAATGATGAGATGCTTGTCTGTACATAGGGAATCAGGTGTATGGTGCCAACTACCGCTTATATGTGGGGTCTCCAGCACAAGGGCCCACAGGGGGATTATCCTGCTCCCCTGTGGGCCAGTCCGTGCCACACCATGGCATGCCACATAGTCGTAGAGTGGAGCCTTTCATCGAATGCATAATGTTGTTACCAGGGCTGTGGAGTCTGTAGGCCAAAGCTCTCACTCCTCAGTTTCCTCGACTCCGACTCTGACCCCACAGCACCGGTCACTACTGAGCATGTACATAAAGTGCAGCACAGATTCATCTCATCTACGACTCCACAGCACTGGTCACTACTGAGCATGTACAGAAAGTGCAGCACAGATTCATCTCATCTACATCTCCACAGCACTGGTCACTACTGAGCATGTACATAAAGTGCAGAACAGATTCATCTCATCTACATCTCCACAGCACTGGTCACTACTGAGCATGTACATAAAGTGCAGCACAGATTCATCTCATCTACATCTCCACAGCACTGGTCACTACTGAGCATGTACATAAAGTGCAGAACAGATTCATCTCATCTACATCTCCACAGCACTGGTCACTACTGAGCATGTACATAAAGTGCAGAACAGATTCATCTCATCTACATCTCCACAGCACTGGTCACTACTGAGCATGTACATAAAGTGCAGCACAGATTCATCTCATCTACGACTCCACAGCACTGGTCACTACTGAGCATGTACATAAAGTGCAGCACAGATTCATCTCATCTACGACCCCACAGCACTGGTCACTACTGAGCATGTACATAAAGTGCAGCACAGATTCATCTCATCTACGACCCCACAGCACTGATCACTACTGAGCATGTACATAAAGTGCAGCACAGATTCATCTCATCTACGACCCCACAGCACTGGTCACTACTGAGCATGTACATAAAGTGCAGCACAGATTCATCTCATCTACGACCCCACAGCACTGGTCACTACT
The DNA here is from genome assembly GCF_039654945.1 of Dendrobates tinctorius. Classification (NCBI taxonomy): domain Eukaryota; kingdom Metazoa; phylum Chordata; class Amphibia; order Anura; family Dendrobatidae; genus Dendrobates; species Dendrobates tinctorius. The sequence continues at coordinate 30,418,916 of NW_027361700.1, forward strand.
GAGCATGTACATAAAGTGCAGCACAGATTCATCTCATCTGCGACCCCACAGCACTGGTCACTACTGAGCATGTACATAAAGTGCAGCACAGATTCATCTCATCTACGACCCCACAGCACTGGTCACTACTGAGCATGTACATAAAGTGCAGCACAGATTCATCTCATCTACGACTCCACAGCACTGGTCACTACTGAGCATGTACATAAAGTGCAGCACAGATTCATCTCATCTACGACCCCACAGCACTGGTCACTACTGAGCATGTACATAAAGTGCAGAACAGATTCATCTCATCTACATCTCCACAGCACTGGTCACTACTGAGCATGTACATAAAGTGCAGCACAGATTCATCTCATCTACGACTCCACAGCACTGGTCACTACTGAGCATGTACATAAAGTGCAGCACAGATTCATCTCATCTACGACCCCACAGCACTGGTCACTACTGAGCATGTACAGAAAGTGCAGCACAGATTCATCTCCGCTACATCTCCACAGCACTGGTCACTACTGAGCATGTACATAAAGTGCAGCACAGATTCATCTCATCTACGACCCCACAGCACTGGTCACTACTGAGCATGTACATAAAGTGCAGCACAGATTCATCTCATCTACGACTCCACAGCACTGATCACTACTGAGCATGTACATAAAGGGCAGCACAGATTCATCTCATCTACGACCCCACAGCACTGGTCACTACTGAGCATGTACATAAAGTGCAGCACAGATTCATCTCCGCTACATCTCCACAGCACTGGTCACTCCTGAGCATGTACATAAAGTGCAGCACAGATTCATCTCCGCTACATCTCCACAGCACTGGTCACTACTGAGCATGTACATAAAGTGCAGCACAGATTGCATGTATATAAAGTGCAGCACAGATTCATCTCATCTACATCTCCACAGCACTGGTCACTACTGAGCATGTACATAAAGTGCAGCACAGATTCATCTCACCTCCGACCCCACAGCACTGATCACTACTGAGCATGTACATAAAGTGCAGCACAGATTCATCTCCGCTACATCTCCACAGCACTGGTCACTCCTGAGCATGTACATAAAGTGCAGCACAGATTCATCTCCGCTACATCTCCACAGCACTGGTCACTCCTGAGCATGTACATAAAGTGCAGCACAGATTCATCTCATCTACGACCCCACAGCACTGGTCACTACTGAGCATGTACATAAAGTGCAGCACAGATTCATCTCATCTATGACCCCACAGTACTGGTCACTCCTGAGCATGTACATAAAGTGCAGCACAGATTCATCTCCGCTACATCTCCACAGCACTGGTCACTACTGAGCATGTACATAAAGTGCAGCACAGATTGCATGTATATAAAGTGCAGCACAGATTCATCTCATCTACATCTCCACAGCACTGGTCACTACTGAGCATGTACATAAAGTGCAGCACAGATTCATCTCACCTCCGACCCCACAGCACTGATCACTACTGAGCATGTACATAAAGTGCAGCACAGATTCATCTCCGCTACATCTCCACAGCACTGGTCACTCCTGAGCATGTACATAAAGTGCAGCACAGATTCATCTCATCTACGACTCCACAGCACTGGTCACTACTGAGCATGTACAGAAAGTGCAGCACAGATTCATCTCATCTACATCTCCACAGCACTGGTCACTACTGAGCATGTACATAAAGTGCAGAACAGATTCATCTCATCTACATCTCCACAGCACTGGTCACTACTGAGCATGTACATAAAGTGCAGAACAGATTCATCTCATCTACATCTCCACAGCACTGGTCACTACTGAGCATGTACATAAAGTGCAGCACAGATTCATCTCATCTACGACTCCACAGCACTGGTCACTACTGAGCATGTACATAAAGTGCAGCACAGATTCATCTCATCTACGACCCCACAGCACTGATCACTACTGAGCATGTACATAAAGTGCAGCACAGATTCATCTCATCTACGACCCCACAGCACTGGTCACTACTGAGCATGTACATAAAGTGCAGAACAGATTCATCTCATCTACATCTCCACAGCACTGGTCACTACTGAGCATGTACATAAAGTGCAGCACAGATTCATCTCATCTACGACTCCACAGCACTGGTCACTACTGAGCATGTACATAAAGTGCAGCACAGATTCATCTCATCTACGACCCCACAGCACTGGTCACTACTGAGCATGTACATAAAGTGCAGAACAGATTCATCTCATCTACATCTCCACAGCACTGGTCACTACTGAGCATGTACATAAAGTGCAGCACAGATTCATCTCATCTACGACTCCACAGCACTGGTCACTACTGAGCATGTACATAAAGTGCAGCACAGATTCATCTCATCTACGACCCCACAGCACTGGTCACTACTGAGCATGTACAGAAAGTGCAGCACAGATTCATCTCCGCTACATCTCCACAGCACTGGTCACTACTGAGCATGTACATAAAGTGCAGCACAGATTGCATGTATATAAAGTGCAGCACAGATTCATCTCATCTACATCTCCACAGCACTGGTCACTACTGAGCATGTACATAAAGTGCAGCACAGATTCATCTCACCTCCGACCCCACAGCACTGATCACTACTGAGCATGTACATAAAGTGCAGCACAGATTCATCTCCGCTACATCTCCACAGCACTGGTCACTCCTGAGCATGTACATAAAGTGCAGCACAGATTCATCTCCGCTACATCTCCACAGCACTGGTCACTCCTGAGCATGTACATAAAGTGCAGCACAGATTCATCTCATCTACGACCCCACAGCACTGGTCACTCCTGAGCATGTACATAAAGTGCAGCACAGATTCATCTCCGCTACATCTCCACAGCACTGGTCACTCCTGAGCATGTACATAAAGTGCAGCACAGATTCATCTCCGCTACATCTCCACAGCACTGGTCACTCCTGAGCATGTACATAAAGTGCAGCACAGATTCATCTCATCTACATCTCCACAGCACTGGTCACTACTGAGCATGTACATAAAGTGCAGCACAGATTCATCTCACCTCCGACCCCACAGCACTGATCACTACTGAGCATGTACATAAAGTGCAGCACAGATTCATCTCCGCTACATCTCCACAGCACTGGTCACTCCTGAGCATGTACATAAAGTGCAGCACAGATTCATCTCCGCTACATCTCCACAGCACTGGTCACTACTGAGCATGTACAGAAAGTGCAGCACAGATTCATCTCATCTATGACCCCACAGCACTGGTCACTACTGAGCATGTACATAAAGTGCAGCACAGATTCATCTCATCTACGACCCCACAGCACTGGTCACTACTGAGCATGTACATAAAGTGCAGCACAGATTCATCTCATCTACGACCCCACAGCACTGGTCACTCCTGAGCATGTACATAAAGTGCAGCACAGATTCATCTCCGCTACATCTCCACAGCACTGGTCACTCCTGAGCATGTACATAAAGTGCAGCACAGATTCATCTCCGCTACATCTCCACAGCACTGGTCACTACTGAGCATGTACATAAAGTGCAGCACAGATTCATCTCCACTGAAAGCAGAGATCGTTAGATCAGGAACAGGACAGACACTTATAGGACATTTCAGAACTTTCCCAAATTCTTATGGAAACATATACAGCATATACCGCATTGTACTACTGTGTCCAATGTGCTATATACTTTTGGAGTCGGTCCAATTTATACCGACTCTGACTCCACCAAAATGAACACCGACTGTGAATCCTGAACTCCGACTCCCCAGCCCTGGTTGTGATCAGACCCCGTAAATGGCAGATTTCTATTGGGAATGAAGTAAGTCTGTACCACCATCATAAGGGCATTTACTGGGCACCAGTATTGGGGCTTCATCGTGAGAACACTCATAGTACGGGCTCGTGCAGATGAGTGTATTTGCTGCCTGAGTGCAAACTGAAAAAACATCGGATCACACCCGGACCAATGTTATTCTATGGCGCCTTTAACATGTCCAATTTTTTGGGGGGACACAGACAGTCCAAGGAAATAAAAAATGCTACATACCCAAGTTTGATCTCATATTTGAAACACACTCAGCCACGCAAATCAGTGAATTGACGGAAACCACTAAACTGCACTCTGATGACATCTGAATGCAGTCCAATTTTCACGGACTGACAGATTGGAGAAGATGGAGAATTTTTTTTTCCATCTTCTCATCTGAGAAAATTTGATCACACTCTGATCAGAGTGTAATTTGCATAATCGGCCCGATTCTCTCAGATGAGAGAATGTCTGTGGACCACCTTTACAAACTTTCTCTGGATACCCCTGTACTTTTAAGAAGCAGATTGGACTGATAATAAAATACAATTCTGTATCCCGTCCCTTCAGATGCAGTCAGCAGAATGCTGGAGCATTCTGCCCCATAACTGCACCACCTAGTGGACAGTGAGGAACACTACATCTAAGTATTTTCCCATCATTTTCCTTCTTCTGTGCCAATCACTAATTGATGGACATGAATTAATTCCACTTTCCTAAATATGAGGTTCTTCAGAAAATGTAATGTGTAACAGGGTCTGTAGGAATGCGTCCTGAGAAATCGGTGGCAATAAGCCAAGATTTCTATACACAAGGCTAGGACACCTTTTCTGTCCATGAAAGCAAACCTGTCTTCATCCCTGGTGTGTGTAATACAGTTCTGGACTGTACCCCAGCTGCTGCAGAACCTCATAATGCACGCTGTAGCTGCTACAGATCTGGTGGAGCAGGATCTGCACCCAGCAGCTATATTACCACCCAGACAAGTGCAGAGTAATTACCACTGAGCAGGATAATCTTACAACATCCGAGCAGCAAAAACCGTCCCCACAGGCTTCACATTGACAGCCAGATTGCAGGCACGTGCCATGAGGATTTACAGAAGCACTGCAGGCTGCAGAAAGTGAAGAAAAGCCGGGGTAACAGTGTATAAAGTCTGTGCCCGGAGAAGTTCTGAGGGGCAGATGCCAGGCTTTGTGCATGTGGCACCATCATACACGTTATCACATGAGTGGCCTGGGAACGCAGAGTCATCACAGTAATTTAATAAAGTGTAAAGAAAAAATATATTGATTAAATCTATTTTTTTAAGCATTCATTGCACCCCTCTTCCCAGGAGTCACAAGTGGGTCCGTGCTAGATACGGATACGGTGCCCACATCCCCTTATACACAGTGTGCCAGCCTGGCTCTACATCAGCAGGTTTCAATGATTTGCTTCGCTGGTCCTTGATAGCAGAAAAATACAATAGACCTGTACAGTTTGACCCTTAAAGCACATCTGTCACCAGTTTCATACATTATTAAATAGATAGAGGTCTTAGACCTGAGGAGGCTGGAGCACTTACTTTGAGAATCCATATTAGATTGGCTGTAGAATCCTTTATGAAAGTTTAACTCTATCTCCGCCCACCAAGTCTGATTGACAGCTCCTCAGGGTCCCTGTTGCTGCTGAGATCTCACACTTCTCAGTACGAGCTGCAGCTGTCAGTAAGGTCGGGTGGGCAGAAACTGAATACACTTACACTCACGAGCTATTTTATTCCACAGCTAGACTTATGAAAAAGCGTACCTGCAAATGAGGATTACACAGCTATTCTGATGTTTTAAAAAAAACTACACCAGTCTCTTCATGGCCAAAAATGTACACAGTTTGTATTGTGACACCTGTGACTGATCCGCTTTAACATTCATGAGCGGCCAGGTGGGTCAAGTATACTGTTACTTTGTAATATCTTCTTAGGTGTGCACTATCCAAAGTGTGACGTCAGCATTGCGTCTAGCCCAGACCCTTCTCTGACTCCTAGGGGGCAGGATTATCACGCCCCCGAGCAGTCAGCAGCCCTGGCAGAAGACGTGTTTGGGAGATTATTCATCCATGGAAATCTATGGAGTGGCAGCTGTCGGACATAGATGGTCAGGAGGAACATGTGTCACACTCTATAACTATTAGTGACCCAGTCATCTACAATGTATTAAAGATCACACAGGGAATAGACAGCGATGTGGAGCAGAGACTTTATTGAATACATCACAATGTAGACTGAAGCTCTAGTTTTTGACCTCAGACACCTCTTGCAGACTAGTTGAGGACACCACTTTTCCATCTACCATTTCCTCGACAACTGTCCTCACCTTCTTGATTGTTGTGGTGCTGGAACTTTTGGATTGTTCCTTGCTGACAATTTTGACATCTGAAGAAAGACAAATTTAGGGTCAGAATGGGATGATGTTTCCCAAAGGGTGACAGCAGGATAATCATCCTTTCATGATTCATCAAGGGGTTGTCCAGGTTTGGGATGTTATAGTCTATGTGACTATAGACTTCTCCAATGGCGGAGGTGAAAGCAGGCAGTCACTTGACCGAAAGGATGCGCTTTGTATACATGTAATCACGTGCTGACTAGAAGTGTGCGTTTGCTCAAATCACTTGCGTTGAGCAAGGCCACGTACTTCTAGTCGAATGTGGCAGGGATTCACTTTATGGCCTTTTCACATGTTCAGTTTTTTACCTCAGTATTCGTAAGTCAAAACCAGGGGTGGGAAAAAATCCAGAAGTGGTGACGGGTTTCTATTATACTTTTCCTCTGACTGTTCCACTCCTGGCTTTGGCTTACAGATACTGAGGTAAAAAACTCACCAAATACTGATAGTGTGAACGTGGTCCAAGTGACCACTTTGGGGTTAGGAGTAGAGATACAGAACAGATTCATCTCATCTACATCTCCACAGCACTGGTCACTACTGAGCATGTACATAAAGTGCAGCACAGATTCATCTCATCTACGACTCCACAGCACTGGTCACTCCTGAGCATGTACATAAAGTGCAGCACAGATTCATCTCCGCTACATCTCCACAGCACTGGTCACTCCTGAGCATGTACATAAAGTGCAGCACAGATTCATCTCCGCTACATCTCCACAGCACTGGTCACTCCTGAGCATGTACATAAAGTGCAGCACAGATTCATCTCCGCTACATCTCCACAGCACTGGTCACTCCTGAGCATGTACATAAAGTGCAGCACAGATTCATCTCTGCTACATCTCCACAGCACTGGTCACTCCTGAGCATGTACATAAAGTGCAGCACAGATTCATCTCCGCTACATCTCCACAGCACTGGTCACTCCTGAGCATGTACATAAAGTGCAGCACAGATTCATCTCCGCTACATCTCCACAGCACTGGTCACTACTGAGCATGTACATAAAGTGCAGCACAGATTCATCTCCACTGAAAGCAGAGATCGTTAGATCAGGAACAGGACAGACACTTATAGGACATTTCAGAACTTTCCCAAATTCTTATGGAAACATATACAGCATATACCGCATTGTACTACTGTGTCCAATGTGCTATATACTTTTGGAGTCGGTCCAATTTATACCGACTCTGACTCCACCAAAATGAACACCGACTGTGAATCCTGAACTCCGACTCCCCAGCCCTGGTTGTGATCAGACCCCGTAAATGGCAGATTTCTATTGGGAATGAAGTAAGTCTGTACCACCATCATAAGGGCATTTACTGGGCACCAGTATTGGGGCTTCATCGTGAGAACACTCATAGTACGGGCTCGTGCAGACGAGTGTATTTGCTGCCTGAGTGCAAACTGAAAAAACATCGGATCACACCCGGACCAATGTTATTCTATGGGGCCTTTAACATGTCCAATTTTTTGGGGGGACACAGACAGTCCAAGGAAATAAAAAATGCTACATACCCAAGTTTGATCTCATATTTGAAACACACTCAGCCACGCAAATCAGTGAATTGACGGAAACCACTAAACTGCACTCTGATGACATCTGAATGCAGTCCAATTTTCACGGACTGACAGATTGGAGAAGATGGAGAATTTTTTTTTCCATCTTCTCATCTGAGAAAATTTGATCACACTCTGATCAGAGTGTAATTTGCATAATCGGCCCGATTCTCTCAGATGAGAGAATGTCTGTGGACCACCTTTACAAACTTTCTCTGGATACCCCTGTACTTTTAAGAAGCAGATTGGACTGATAATAAAATACAATTCTGTATCCCGTCCCTTCAGATGCAGTCAGCAGAATGCAGGAGCATTCTGCCCCATAACTGCACCACCTAGTGGACAGTGAGGAACACTACATCTAAGTATTTTCCCATCATTTTCCTTCTTCTGTGCCAATCACTAATTGATGGACATGAATTAATTCCACTTTCCTAAATATGAGGTTCTTCAGAAAATGTAATGTGTAACAGGGTCTGTAGGAATGCGTCCTGAGAAATCGGTGGCAATAAGCCAAGATTTCTATACACAAGGCTAGGACACCTTTTCTGTCCATGAAAGCAAACCTGTCTTCATCCCTGGTGTGTGTAATACAGTTCTGGACTGTACCCCAGCTGCTGCAGAACCTCATAATGCACGCTGTAGCTGCTACAGATCTGGTGGAGCAGGATCTGCACCCAGCAGCTATATTACCACCCAGACAAGTGCAGAGTAATTACCACTGAGCAGGATAATCTTACAACATCCGAGCAGCAAAAACCGTCCCCACAGGCTTCACATTGACAGCCAGATTGCAGGCACGTGCCATGAGGATTTACAGAAGCACTGCAGGCTGCAGAAAGTGAAGAAAAGCCGGGGTAACAGTGTATAAAGTCTGTGCCCGGAGAAGTCCTGAGGGGCAGATGCCAGGCTTTGTGCATGTGGCACCATCATACACGTTATCACATGAGTGGCCTGGGAGCGCAGAGTCATCACAGTAATTTAATAAAGTGTAAAGAAAAAATATATTGATTAAATCTATTTTTTTAAGCATTCATTGCACCCCTCTTCCCAGGAGTCACAAGTGGGTCCGTGCTAGATACGGATACGGTGCCCACATCCCCTTATACACAGTGTGCCAGCCTGGCTCTACATCAGCAGGTTTCAATGATTTGCTTCGCTGGTCCTTGATAGCAGAAAAATACAATAGACCTGTACAGTTTGACCCTTAAAGCACATCTGTCACCAGTTTCATACATTATTAAATAGATAGAGGTCTTAGACCTGAGGAGGCTGGAGCACTTACTTTGAGAATCCATATTAGATTGGCTGTAGAATCCTTTATGAAAGTTTAACTCTATCTCCGCCCACCAAGTCTGATTGACAGCTCCTCAGGGTCCCTGTTGCTGCTGAGATCTCACACTTCTCAGTACGAGCTGCAGCTGTCAGTAAGGTCGGGTGGGCAGAAACTGAATACACTTACACTCACGAGCTATTTTATTCCACAGCTAGACTTATGAAAAAGCGTACCTGCAAATGAGGATTACACAGCTATTCTGATGTTTTAAAAAAAACTACACCAGTCTCTTCATGGCCAAAAATGTACACAGTTTGTATTGTGACACCTGTGACTGATCCGCTTTAACATTCATGAGCGGCCAGGTGGGTCAAGTATACTGTTACTTTGTAATATCTTCTTAGGTGTGCACTATCCAAAGTGTGACGTCAGCATTGCGTCTAGCCCAGACCCTTCTCTGACTCCTAGGGGGCAGGATTATCACGCCCCCGAGCAGTCAGCAGCCCTGGCAGAAGACGTGTTTGGGAGATTATTCATCCATGGAAATCTATGGAGTGGCAGCTGTCGGACATAGATGGTCAGGAGGAACATGTGTCACACTCTATAACTATTAGTGACCCAGTCATCTACAATGTATTAAAGATCACACAGGGAATAGACAGCGATGTGGAGCAGAGACTTTATTGAATACATCACAATGTAGACTGAAGCTCTAGTTTTTGACCTCAGACACCTCTTGCAGACTAGTTGAGGACACCACTTTTCCATCTACCATTTCCTCGACAACTGTCCTCACCTTCTTGATTGTTGTGGTGCTGGAACTTTTGGATTGTTCCTTGCTGACAATTTTGACATCTGAAGAAAGACAAATTTAGGGTCAGAATGGGATGATGTTTCCCAAAGGGTGACAGCAGGATAATCATCCTTTCATGATTCATCAAGGGGTTGTCCAGGTTTGGGATGTTATAGTCTATGTGACTATAGACTTCTCCAATGGCGGAGGTGAAAGCAGGCAGTCACTTGACCGAAAGGATGCGCTTTGTATACATGTAATCACGTGCTGACTAGAAGTGTGCGTTTGCTCAAATCACTTGCGTTGAGCAAGGCCACGTACTTCTAGTCGAATGTGGCAGGGATTCACTTTATGGCCTTTTCACATGTTCAGTTTTTTACCTCAGTATTCGTAAGTCAAAACCAGGGGTGGGAAAAAATCCAGAAGTGGTGACGGGTTTCTATTATACTTTTCCTCTGACTGTTCCACTCCTGGCTTTGGCTTACAGATACTGAGGTAAAAAACTCACCAAATACTGATAGTGTGAACGTGGTCCAAGTGACCACTTTGGGGTTAGGAGTAGAGATACAGCTAAGTTGGATTAGTTGGGCCAACTCCACCATAGGCGATCTATGACATTCATATGGCCTGTTAGGACATCTCCAGGGGTTGTCACGATCGTCTCCTTTATGATATACACATCATTCTTCATGGCGGTGAATACTTACTTTTCTGTGTTTCCAATTGTGAAGAAGCTAAAATGCTTTAAAAAGAAAAACAAAGGGATCAATAATGATTATTTTGTGGCCATGTTGTAATATACAATTATAAACAAAATGTCAGTATTATTTCCACAATTGACTCAGGTCCTTAAAGGGAATCTGTCAGCAGGTTATTGTTATGTAATCCGAGAGCACCATAATGTGGGAGCAGAGACCCTGATTACAGAGATGTGTCACTTACTGGGCTGTGTGTTGCTGTATCAGAACAACCAATGTTTTAGCAGAAGAAGATAATCACTACAGGACAATTTGGCACATGCAGGTTAGTCCAACCTCACCCCCAACACTGATATCTGATCTCTGTCACTATTCAATGTACACAGAAAGCTGTGGTGTGCGTGGGGCTATGCACAGCTTGACAACTGCGCTCTGCTAGATCTGCAGCAGAGAAAACTGTGACTGTATTATAACGCTGCACCCAGTATTCTTAGTGATACATCACTGGAATAAGGGTCTCTGTCCCTACCTCGTGCTGCTGTCAGATTACAAAGCAAAAACCTGCTGACAGATTCCCGGTAATAACAGAAAGACACCGTGCTTGTCCTGACTCCTTACCTGATGTCCTCCCTGTCTAAGAGTCTCCTGTAGGTGGCAATTTCCTGCTCCAGTCTTGTCTTGATATTCAGCAGTCTCGTGTACTCCACCGAATGATTCTCATAGTCGGATCTTACTTGCTGGAGGTCGAGTTCAATTTGGGAAATCAGATTCTGAATTTGTGCAAGTTCTGCTCCGTATCGACCTTCTGTCTCAGCCAGTGTGCCCTCCAGAGCTCGTTTCTGGAATACAGAAAAAGAGACTCAATATTATAATCAGAACATAAGACCACAAGTGCCTTGAATTGAGGGGTTTGTGCCCTTTAAAGTTTTAGCGTTAACAAGTTTGTGACTCGTACTGTGCCCCTATCTTCCAGGCTTTGGATTGTTGATGGTCATAGGACCAATCACAGACAAAAAATGGAGGCTCCTGGAGCTAGTGTCATTTAGGGCATTGTTGGGGCTTTTAGCTTCTGAAAACCTACCAATGTAATTTGTCTAAATGAGACCTTTTAAAAGGGGTATCTGGTATAGAAAACCCATTTTTATATATCCTATTAAGGAGCTAATAGAATGTGATCACCTGCTGAGACTCCGCATTTCTTGGCCAGAGTAAAGAGAGGCAAACAAGCATCTCTGGCTGCCTTCTGTTAAACAGAAAGTGCATTGATTTGAATGAACAATATGTAATGCTAAATTTCTCCTGTGGAGGCGCTGCAGGGAAATCAAATCCTTACCAAGGTTCCCCGCAGAATACAACTGATTGCTGGGGGGAGCAGTAGAAAAATAAGGTTGGTTCTGCTTGATTTCATTGACTCTTCTAACAAGTATGAATTCATCATAGTAGAGAATCTCTATAATCACTAGAATCATATAGCATGGCAACTTAATAGTAACATGGTCTACCGCCCAGGCAGAAACCTCATGGACAGTTGTAAACATATGTATGAATTGAGACCTCCAGACTCACCATGTTCAGCAGAGATTGTAGCTCAAGCTCCAAGCTCTGGAACCTACGTTTCGATTCTGTGATCTCTGTCTTAGAAGACTCAAAATTGTGTTTGCATACGTCAACTTCTTTCCTGAGGCTTTCACTCTGTTGGAAAAATAAAAATCAGGAATCGGGGAGACTGAGGTTAAGTTTACTTTGAGGCTTCTGACATGTACATCTCTTTGTGAATTGAAAATCAACATACCTGTGTTCGGTACCAGGTCTCCACCTCCTGACGGTTCTTCTCCACCACCTCTTCATACTGCTGTCTCACTTCTGCAAGGATCTTGGACAAGTCAACTGGTGGAGCAGAGTCTAGCTCTACATTGACCTTTCCTCCAATCTGTCCCTTAACAACAGATAGTTCCTAAAAAAGAAGAAGTCATATAGAAGTACAACCATCTGTTTTCAGGCGCTTAGGTAGCGCTACTCAGAATTAGAGATGAGCAAATTTGTTCGGATTTGGTTCCGAATACGATCGGATTCGAATTTTGCTTTTGCAATATTTGTCGAACACAGCCGAACGTTATTAGAGTCAATGGGAGTAAAAATTACAGAATATGTTCGGAACCGATAATAAGACAAATATTCAGCACGAATAGTGCTCGAATATGTCAAAATCAGACTCGGGGACAAAATCGAAACAAATTCGCTCATCTCTACTAAGAATGAAAGAAAATGTCACACAAGAGTAACGACAAAAAAGCTGCTAAATATTATTAGTAAAAATTAAGGAAGGTTCATGGAAAGCATATCCTGAAAATGAGCTTGGATAGTAATACCTCCTCATGGTTCCTCTTTAGAAAGATCAGCTCCTCTTTCAGGCTTTCAATCTCCAGCTCCAGATCAGATCGGTTGATAGTCAGCTCATCAAGGGCCTTACGTAGTCCAGTTATATCACCATCTACTCCAACCCGAATGGCCAGTTCTGTGTCAAATCTAAAGGGCAGGCATTAGAAGAATTATCTAAAGGGCAGGCATTAGAAGAATTGTCCATCTTCATCAAACAACGGCCCCAATATGTGATAGTGTGCCATGTCTACTGGTCTAAAAGCATCACAGAAATGCATACACTAGTGCTTAAATTTTAGAAATCAGCTTCCTTCTTGACTTTTTAGCCCCTTCTTTCCATGCACCTGCCTCTGGAAGACCCCCATCCATTCTGAAAAAGAAACCCAGCTCATCTTCCTGCAGCTCAAGACAAGGGAGACTGAAAGCACAGTGAGGAGTCAGGTTACACCTCCTATTGTACTCTATGGAGAGGGGTGGAAAGCAAAGAAACCCTTTAATGTCTCTTACTTAATTTTGAAGTCATCAGCAGCCAGTTTTGCATTATCAATCTGCAGCATCAGCCTGGCATTATCAGTGGTGGCATTTAGGATCTAGGATTAAAGGAGGTTAAAATTGATAAACTAGCTTAAATAAGCCTAAAAAGTAATAAAAAAAATATAGTGCAATCTAATGAATGAAATCATAATAAATAATGCTATGCTAGTGCTGCCTTTGGTAGAACAACATGAAATCTATGAAGACACATTACTATATACGGTAAGTAAATTCCATATTACCTGAGCGCGTAACTTGCTAATGGTCTCATAAAATCCGCTTGGGTCAAATGCGCTGATGGCAGACTTTCTCTCATAGAACTCACGGATTTGAACTTCCAGGTCGTTGTTAACTTGTTCCAAAGAGCGAACCTGATAAACAGAAAGATAATGTTAAAAATATGGATAATAAATCCGAATATTATGGACAACTTAGATGTAGGCAACACCCAACATCAGCAGGGGACTCCCACCAATCATCTTATGCTGTACTTGCCCGTTCCAGATATGTAGCCAGACGGTCGTTCAAGTTGTTCATCGTTTCCTTGCTGTTGTTACCAAAGGAACCAGCATCAAGACCCCCGCTAAACATTGGGCCCCCCATACTGGCCATAGTGACACTTGCAGAGGACATCCTAATGCTACCAGCACCTCCTGCCACACTGCGTGCTCTCTGTATACCAGCACCACTAAATCGGCCAGACTGGGAGATGCTATGGCTGGAAAAACTCATGATTTTCTATCTTTTTGAGATACTGGACTTGTAGAGAATGTGCAGGAAAATGAGATGAATCACTGGCCCCTCTGCCTTGTCTTATATACCCAGTGAGGGGGATGGGAAACTTCTCAACAACACAGACAACCTGCATGACAACATGTACACAAAAGAACATTCCTGCAGTTATACGGGTGTGACGTGATGTCAAGATTCCCAGAAATTCCTGCAAAACGAGATTTTAATCCATCAAAACGTCAGAGTATTTGTAAAAGAAAATGGTTCCGAAGAGCAATCTGTAATGCAACTTTCATCCTGCGACAGAAAATCTAACACATTTGGAGACATTTGTCCCTCTGTGCCACAATTGCAGTATGTCACAGGTCACAATGCGACACCATCGGAGACCGTTACATCCAATTTTGCAATGTGTTGCTGCTGTTTCAGTGTCACATGACCCTTGGCTACATGGTGACTAGAGTTGAGCGAAACAGGTCGGCCAGATTCATATGGTAAAGTCGGGTTTCGCCAACCGAAACCCGACCACAGCGTGTAGTCGGCCATGCGGTCGGCAAAACGAGCGGCAAAGTCGGATTTCCCAGAATGCTTGCACGTGACTTTTTTTCAGCCACTGAGCAAGGACGTACACTGTGGGCAACGAGATGACATGTGCAGCGTCCGGGGAGAGAGAGAGTTTTCGCGCACTTTAAAAAAGCGGTCCGGCACTGTAGGTGTGTTTCCTGTCCTCCACTCCCTGCCGACTTTTCTTCCCCATCGACTAGCATTGGCTTTCGTGTTTCAGTCGGACCCCCGACTTTTCACGATAATCGGCCGATTTCGTTCGACTCGACTTTTGAAAAAGTCGGGTTTCATGAAACCCGACTCGACCCTAAAAAAGGCAAAGTCGCTCATCTCTAATGGCGACAATTTTAACACAGTTCATCCGATGTTGGAACACGTAGCCCTGTAATCATTTAATAAAATCATATTTGGATATTACCGGCCTGTCTGTCACACTCAACAGCGCTTATGTCACCCCTTTTTTATTTTAATTTTTAAGCTATTTATCTGATACCTGATGGTTCCTGCTCCAGAATTGGGACAAGCTGCAGCTGATACATCCCATATCTGGCTTTGCACATCCCTCCAAGGTGAGCGTACTACCATATGCCCTGTTGGCCCTCACCTTCTTCACTTTATGGCAGGGGTCACACGTGTGAGAAACTTGTGTGAGTCTATCGCCTCAATACCCGGCACTGCCGCCGACACTCGGGACCGGAATGTGCGGCTGCATGTCTTTCTATGCAGCTAAACGCTCCGGTCTGAACTGCCGGCGGCAGTGCCGGGTATTGAGGCGAGTTTCTCGCATTGCACTCGCAAGTGTGACCCCGGACTTTTAAGGATCTCTGCACTATGGAACGCCCTGCCTGTTTCTTCTTTTCGAAGGTTCAATGCACATTAGATAGCTGCAACGTTCATTCGGCAGACAACTCCCCTAGACACAAGAGCGCTCACCTGAGGGTTTTGTTTTCAAAGCGAGAGATAACAAAACTGCTTCGGAATCCACTGACAATGGCGTATCTTCTCTGAAAAGAAAAAGGATCAGTTTTGAAATTCCAAACCATCTGATCCTTACCTACCCTCTTCTTCAGTCTTATGAAATTGTCAGGTTTGGCTTTCATTTAATGTCTATGTGCACCTTGTGAATAAGTCCAGTGTGGGGTACTAAATAAAAAAAAAACTTATATTCACGTCCCAGAACGGTGGTACTGCATCCTTCATCAGGCCCCTGGCGCCAACACCCAATGGGAGTCATCACATGACTGCTGAAGCGAATCCTTGGCCGCTAAATGTTGCAGCCTTTACGCCTGAGCAGAAGAGCCCACCGTGGGTGGAATATTAAGACTGCAATGGTTACAATTTTGTCCCATTTTCTGCAGGAACATCTTGGGTTTTTTAAGCTAATGTAGTTGAGAAATTAAAATTTAGCATTTCTATAACTAAAGACACTTAGGCTGTGTGCACACACTGCGGATTGTCCTGCGGATTTATCCGCGCGGATTTGTCAAAAACCGCAGGTAAATCCGCAGGTCAAAAGACCTGCGGTTTATCTGCAGTTTTACTGCGGTTTAGCCTGCGGGTTTCCTCTTCAGTTTGACAGCTTCCATGGAGCAGATGCCAAAACGTAGCGGAATCCGCACAAAGAATTGACATGGTGCAGTCTTGAAACCGCAGCAAATCCGTGCGGAAAAATCTGGACTGTCTGCACAGCGGTTTTCATTTTGAATTGATTTTAAGGATACTGTACACCGCAGCAGAAACTGCTGTGGATCCGCAGGACCAAAACCGCTGCGGATCCGCAGTAGAATCTGCAGTGTGCACACAGCCTTAGTGGTCCGAGGCTTGAATGAGAGACTTTGAACATGTTTTTCTTTCTCGCACGTTTTTAACGTACTTATTCATAGTCTGGCATAGTTCCATGTTACAAGTAAATGCCTTAACCCCTTCACTACCTTGGGTTTTTCAGTATTTTTAGTTTTTTGTTCCTCTTTTTCCCCGAGCCACAGCTTTTTTATTTTTCCCTCAAAATGGCCATGAGAGGGCTTGTTTTTTGCTGAACAAGTTGTACTTTTGAATAACACCATTGGTTTTACCATATAGTGTACTGGAAAATATGGAAAAAATTCAAGATGCGGAGAAATTGCAAAAAAAAAAGTGCAATTCCACAATTGTTTGTTTTTGATTGTTTTTTTACCATTTTCCTTAAGGGAATCTGTCACCACATTTTTGCTCTATGATCTGCGGCCACCGCCATCAGGGGCTTATCTACAGCATTCTGTAATGCTGTAGATAAGCCCCTGATGTAACCTGAAAGATAAGAAAAATGAGTTAGATTATACTCACCCTGGTGTCCGGTCCGGGCCGATGGATGTCGCGGTCCGATCCGGGGCCTCCCATCTTCATACGGTGATGTCCTCCTTCTTACTTCTGCCGCGGCTCCTGCGCAGGCGTACTTTATCTGTCCTGTTGAGGGCAGAGTAAAGTACTGCAGTGCGCAGGCGCCAGACCTCTCTGACCTTTCCTGGTGCCTGTGCACTGCAGTACTTTACTCTGCCCTCAACAGGGCAAAAATAGTACGCCTGCGCAGGAGCCGCGGCAAAAGTTAGAAGGAGGATGTCATCGCTAGAGGATGGGAGGCGCCCGACCGGACTGCGACACCCACCACACCCGACCCCACCCCCCGGTGAGTATAATCTAACTTGTTTTTCTTATCTTTCAGGTTACACATCGGGGGGGGGGGGGCTTATCTACAGAATTACAGAATGCTGTAGATAAGCCCCTGATGGCAGTGCCGGCAACTGATAGAGCGAAAATGGGGTGACAGATTCCCTTTAAATACTAAAACTGACCTGCCATTGTGATTTTCTGTCTGTCATTGGATGTTAAGGGATTAATGTAGCTAAATGTAAAGTAATGGATCTAGGACAGAGTCATCCTATTGCTGCATATACACACATGGTCAAAATTGTTGGTTCTCCTCGTTTAATGCAAGAAAAACCACAATGATCACAGAATGAATCTGACAAAAGTAATAATAAATAAAAAATCTATGAAAATTAACAGATGAAAGTCAGACATTGCTTTTCAACCATGCTTGCACAGAATTTAAAAAAAAAAATAAAACTTATGATATAGGCCTGGACAGAAATGATGGTACCCCTGAAAACAGTGTGACAAAAGGGCCATGTTAAAGCAAGGTGTGACCACTAATTAGCATCACAGGTGTCTACAATCTTGGAGTTAGTGAGTGGGCCTGTATAGAGAGTTACAGATACTCACTGTGCTGTTTGGTGACATGGTGTGTATCACACTCAACATGGACCAGAGGAAGCAAAGGAAAGAGTTGTCTCAGGAGATTAGAAAGAAAATTATAGACAAACATGTTAAAGGTAAAAGTTATAAGACCATCTCCAAGCAGCTTGATGTTCCTGTGACTACAGTTGCACATATTATTCACAAATTTAAGCTACATGGGGCTGTAGCCAACCTCCCTGGACGTGGTCACAGGAGGAAAATTGATGACAAATCAAAGAGATGGATAATATGAATGATAACAAAACAGCCCAGAAAAACTTCTAAACAGATTTAGGCTGTGCACCCACGTAAGCGTTTTTTTCACATTTTTTTTACCGGCAAAAAATGCTTAAAAAATGCTTACAAGAAGCATCCCATTCATTTTAATGAATTTCGCACTTTTTATGCCTATTGATGCGCTTTTTTCCGCGAAAAAAACGCATCGCAGTAAAAAACGCAGCATGCTCATTAATTTCACGGAAAATCCGCATTTCTAACTATATTCTATGAGACTGGGGATGTTCCAGAAAAAAACGCATTAAAAACGTGCAAAAATCATGCAGAAAACGCACAGAAAAAAATGCGCGTTCCCTGGGAAGGAGTCCGGTTTTTAGTCAGGAATTTTCTGCATATGTGGGTACATAGCCTAAAGGTGAACTTCAAGCACAAGGAACATCAATGTCAGATTGCACCATCCATCGTTGTATGAGCCAAAGTGAACTTCATGGGAGACGACCAAGGAGGACACCATTGTTGAAAAAAAATCATAAAAAGCCAGACTGGAATTTGCCAAACTACATGTTGACAAGCCACAACGCTTGAAAGAATGTCCTATGGACAGATGAGACAAAAATGGAACTTTTTGGCAAGGCACATCTGCTCTATGTTCACAGATGGAAAAATGAAGCATTTCAAGAAAAGAACACTGTCCCTACTGTGAAACATGGATGAGGCTCTGTTATGTTTTGGGGCTGCTTTGTTGCATCTGGCACAGGGTGTCTAGAATCTGTGCAGGGTACAATGAAATCTCAAGACTATCAAGGGATTCTAGAGAGAAATGTGCTGCCCAGTGTCAGAAAGCTTGGTCTCAGATGCAGGTCATGTGTCTTACAACAGACCCAAAACACGCAGCTAAAAACACCCCAGAATGGCTAAGAGGAAAACAATGGACTATTCTGAAGTGACCTTCTATGAGCCCTGACCTAAATCCTATTGAGCATCTTTGGTAAAAGCTGAAACATGCCGTCAGGAAAAGGCAACCTTCAAACACGAGACAACTGGAGCAATTTACTCTTGAGGAGTGGGCCAAAATACCTGTCGATATATGCAGAAGTCTCATTGACAGTTACAGGAATCGCTTGATTGCAATGTTTGCTTCAAAAGGTTGTCCAAGAAAATATTAAGTTAAGGGTACCATCATTTCTGTCCAGGCCTATTTTGTGAGTTTTATTTTTTTTTAAATTCTGTGGAAGCATGGTTGAAAAGCAATGTCTGACTTTCATTTGTTCATTTTCATAGATTTTTGATATATTATTACTTTTTTCAGATTCAAGTTATTTCTGTCACCATTGTGGGTTTTTCTGTCATTAAACGAGGGGTACCAACAATTTTGACCACGTGTGTACAGTACATTAAATGGGAGGATACTACAGAACAGGAGAAGGACTTGGGTATTCTGGTTACAAGTAAGCTGAGCAGCAGTACTCAATGTCAAGCCGCAAAAGTAAACAAGATTTTAGGTATAAAAAGAGAGAGAAAATCCAGCAATCCCAATGTATTGTTACCCCTTTATAAATCACTGATAAGGCCACATCTAGAGTATGGGATCCAGTTTAGGGGTCCAAATTTTAAAAAGGATATTCAGAAGTTAGAGTCAGTTCAATAGAAGGCAACTAGATTATTACCAGGAATGGAAGGCCTCTCATATGATGAGAGGTTGGAAAAGTTGGACTTGTTCAGCTTAGAATAAAGACAACTCAAAGGAGATCTCATTTATATGTATAAATATAGGTGTGGTCAGTACAAAGGACTGGCACATGACTTATTCCTTCTAAAGACCGTACTAAGGACCAGGGGACACTCATTACGGGTGGAAGAAAGGTGATTCCGACAGCTAAATAGGAAAGAGTTCTTTAGGCCGGGGTCACACTGGCGAGGAATACGGCCGAGTGAGAGGCGCTAAAAGCACGCATTAGACATGGACAAATGATTCTCTATGGGATCCCTCACACCTGCCGTATATTTCTCATCCGTATTCTACGGTCCGTGCCAATCGCAGCATGCTGCGATTGTCAGCGTACTACGCCCATAGTACGCCAATGCAAGTCTATGGGTGCGCAAAAAATACGGATTACACACGGACCACACATGTGACTTGAGAGAAATACGCACCCGGTGTCTTTTAGCAAAGCCGGCAATTCAGTGCGCTATACAGTAAACTCACACTGACAGGTTTAATAAAGAAATAATAGATATATACACATTGCATATATATATATATGCATTCTATGTGTCTATATCTATTCTTTGGTTTCTGTTAGAAACCCTGTCATAGGGCTCCATTCTATGTCCATTTTGCAAGCGTGCGAGAAAATCTCGCCATACGGATTACATACGGATGCTGACATGCGCAAAATACGCGACCACACCTTGATTACGGATGACATACGGAGCACTATTTAGGGGTCATTCATCCGTATTACGCATGTAAACTACGGACCGTATTTTGCGTCGGTTAGTGTGACCCCGGCCTTACAGTTAGAGTAGTCAGACTGTGGAATGCAATACCACAAGAGGTATTAAAGTGAACCTGTCACCAGGTTTGGCCGATATAAGATATGGCCACTGCCTTTTAGGGCTTATCTGCAGCATTCTATAATGCTGTAGATAAGCCCCCGATCCAACCTGTTAGAGAAGAAAAATAACTTTTATTATACTCACCCAGGGGCAGTCTAGTCTTGCTTGCTTCATCGCTCCCCGACATCGCGCTCCTGCGCAGGTGTACTTATCTGCCCTATTGAGGGCAGTGGAAAGTACTGCAGTGTGCAGGCGCCGGGAAAGGTCAGAGAGGCCCAGCACTTGCGCACTGCAGTACTTTCCACTGCCCTCAAGAGTATATGTTGGCGCTATATAAAATAAAATAATAATTATTATTATTGATACAGTATGAGGAACAGGGAAGACTGGTGCTGCTGACACAATATGAGGAGCAGAGAAGATTGGGAAGATTGCGGACCCGCAGGGCCAGAAACGCTGCAGATCCGCAGCAGAATCCGCACCGTGTGCACACAGCCTTATTGTGGTATTATTGGTTCTGTACACATATAACAATTAGTGATGAGCGAGTGTGCTCATTACTTAAGTTTTCCAAGCATGCACAGGTGTTCTACGAGTATCTTGGATGTGCTCATAAATTATGTCTGAGTCCCCGTAGCTGCATGATTTGCGGCTGCTAGACAGCCTGAATACATGTGAGGAATGCCTGTTTGTTAGGGAAACCCCACGTTTTCAGGCTGTCTAGCAGTCGCAAATTATACAGCTATGGGGACTCAGTCATAATTTTCGAGCACATCCAAGATACTCTGAGAGCAACCGAGCATGCTCGGAAAACTCGAGTAACGAGTAACTCGCTCATCACTAATAACAATCCATAACGTCTAAGATTATATGTTCATGTTAATAAAGTATTGTGATATCTGACAATCATTCTATATGACTGCAGACTTCTGAATTCTCACAGCAAACGTACTTCACACTGTCAGGATTCTCTAGTACCAGCAAGAACTAATGCAACCTGTGATTTGCATACATGCAGTCATGTGCCAACTAGAAATGATGCATGGTCTTACTTAATACAAGTGAATTGAGCGAGGCCGAACACATGGAATGTGGCCAGAAATATGCAAATCACATACTTGTGGTTACTAGTGATGCGCGAATACTAAAATGCTCGGGTGCTCGTTGCTCGGGTTGAGCAAATTGGAATACTCGGGTACTCGGATAGAACAACGAGCCCAATGTAAGTCTATGGGAGACCCGAGCATTTTTACCTGGAGCCTGGGGTTGGGCCCACAAAGTTGGATGCTTTGCTGCCATGTGCTTGATCATGCTGGTAGTGGTAAGGCTGGTAGTTTTGCTACCACTGCTGATGCTGGCATGACAGGTGTTGCAAATGGCCTGTTTGGGGTTATTGGCAGAGTCTTTAAAAAAATAACCAGACTCGGGAAGACCTAACAGTTGGACTGGCAACTTCCATCATGTTGGTGTTACGGGGAACGGTTGCCCGCCTTCTGTCTGCAGCCACCACACTGCTTCTTCCTGCCTGAAGGGGTGCTACACCTCCCTCCCCCTGTGTGCTGCTGTCCTCGCTCTGCACTAAGGTCCAGCGAGAAGATGTAGGTGTTTTTGGTGGCTCAATTGTCACGACCTCGGCATGCACCATCACCATCACATCCACTTCCCTGTCCCTTGCCACGCAACTTGCCCATTGTAAATAGACTAGAATATTATACACGTTCACTACAAATGGCAGAATTGGGAGCAAACTTGTATGTGATACGTGTGCGGGAAAACCACACTTTAAACTATCTGGACTGTAGTTAAAAAGGTTTTTTTGGTTATCAAATTGGTGTCAATAAGCACAGTAGCAGACTGCAAAAACACTAGAATATGTAGGCCTAAAATGGCCAATTTTTTTGCACAGATATATGAGGCCTGGCACGGAGATACCACAGTTCAAAATGCTTAGCTACTTACCAGTAGCAGTGTTTTTCAGGAGCCCATGACAGCACCACGAGAGAGGGTTTCCCCTCTCTTGTGGTGCTGTCATGGCGACTGAATAACTATGTGGCCTGTTATTTTTATACATGCAAAATAGTGCTGTATATAACTAGAGTAACAGACAGGAAAACACTGGAATACCAGCCTAAAATGACCAAACTTGGACCACGCAGATACAGTCATATGTAAAAGTTTGGGCACCCCTATTAATGTTAACCTTTTTTCTTTATAACAATTTTGGTTTTTGCAACAGGTATTTCAGTTTCATATATCTAATAACTGATGGACTCAGTTATATTTCTGGATTCAAATGAGGTTTATTGTACTAACAGAAAATGTGCAATCTGCATTTAAACAAAATTTGACCGGTGCAAAAGTATGGGCACCCTTATCATTTTCTTGATTTGAACACTCCTAACTACTTTTTACTGACTTCCTGCAGCACTAAATTGGTTTTGTAACCTCATTGAGATTTGAACTTCATAGCCAGGTGTATCAAATCATGAGAAAAGGTATTTAAAGTGGCCACTTGCAAGTAGTTCTCCTATTTGATTCTCCTATGAAGAGTGGCATCATGGGCTCCTCAAAACAACTCTCAAATGATCTGAAAACAAAGATTATTCAACATAGCTTTTCAGGGGAAGGATACAAAAAGCTGTCTCAGAGATTTAACCAGTCAGTTTCCACTGTGAGGAACATAGTAAGGAAATGGAAGAACACAGGTACAGTTCTTGTTAAGCCCAGAAGTGGCAGGCCAAGAAAAATATCAGAAAGGCAGAGAAGAAGAATGGTGAGAACAGTCAAGGACAATCCACAGACCACCTCCAAAGACCTGCAGCATCATCTTGCTGCAGATGGTGTCACTGTGCATCGGTCAACAATACATCGCACTTTGCACAAGGAGAAGCTGTATGGGAGAGTGATGCGAAGAAGCCGTTTGTGGAAGCACGCCACAAACAGAGTCGCCTGAGGTATGCAAAAGCACATTTGGACAAGCCAGTTACATTTTGGAAGAAGGTCCTGTGAACTGATGAAACAAAGATTGAGTTGTTTGGTCATACAAAAAGGCGTTATGCATGCGCTGTATTGTTGACCGATGCACAGTGACACCATCTGCAGCAAGATGATGCTGCAGGTCTTTGGAGGTGGTCTGTGGATTGTCCTTGACTGTTCTCACCATTCTTCTCTGCCTTTCTGATATTTTTCTTGGCCTGCCACTTCTGGGCTTAACAAGAACTGTACCTGTGTTCTTCCATTTCCTTACTATGTTCCTCACAGTGGAAACTGACTGGTTAAATCTCTGAGACAACTTTTTGTATCCTTCCCCTGAAAAGCTATGTTGAATAATCTTTGTTTTCAGATCATTTGAGAGTTGTTTTGAGGAGCCCATGATGCCACTCTTCATAGGAGAATCAAATAGGAGAACTACTTGCAAGTGGCCACCTTAAATACCTTTTCTCATGATTTGATACACCTGGCTATGAAGTTCAAAGCTCAATGAGGTTACAAAACCAATTTAGTGCTTCAGGAAGTCAGTAAAAAGTAGTTAGGAGTGTTCAAATCAAGAAAATGATAAGGGTGCCCATACTTTTGCACCGGTCAAATTTTGTTTAAATGCAGATTGCACATTTTCTGTTAGTACAATAAACCTCATTTGAATCCAGAAATATAACTGAGTCCATCAGTTATTAGATATATATGAAACTGAAATACCTGTTGCACAAACCAAAATTGTTATAAAGAAAAAAGGTTAACATTAATAGGGGTGCCCAAACTTTTACATATGACTGTATATGAGTCCTGGCACTGGGATACTAAACTGCAAATATGTGGCCTGTTTTTTTTAAAAAATGCAAAATATTGCTGTGTATAACTAGAGTGACAGACAGGAAAACACTGGAATACCAGCCTAAAATGGCCAAACTTGGGACAACGCAGATATATGAGGCCTGGCGTGGAGATACCACACTGCCAAATATGTGGCCTGTATTTTTTTTAATGCAAAATAGTGCTGTATATAACTAGAGTAACAGACAGCAAAAAAAATGTAATGCAGGCCTAAAATGCCCAAATTTTTAGCACACGGATGTATGAGGCGTGTCACAGATATACCACTGTAAAATGTGTGGCCTGTATGTATTTTTGGGGGGGTCAGCAAAATGGTGTCAAGAAATTGTGTAAGACATTCCAAAAAATTTCTACTCTACCGTTAAGAATTGAAGGTCAGTCAGTCTGAAAAATTGAGAAAACTTTGAAAGTGTCCCCAAGTGCAGTGGCAAAAACCATCAAGCGCTACAAAGAACCTGGCTCACATGAGGACCGCCCCAGGAAAGGAAGACCAAGGGTCACCTCTTCTGCGGAGGATAAGTTCATCCGAGTCACCAGCCTCAGAAATCTCAGGTTAACAGCATCTCAAATTAGAGACCAGGTCAATGCCACACAGAGTTCTAGCAGCAGACACATTTCTAAAACAACTGTTAAGAGGAGACTTTGTGCAGCAGGCCTTCATGGTAAAATAGCTACTAGGAAACCACTGCTAAGGACAGGCAACAAGCAGAAGAGACTTTTTGGGCTAAAGAACACAAGGAATGGACATTAGACCAGTGGAAATCTGTGCTTTGGTCTGATGAGTCCAAATTTGAGATCTTTGGTTTCAACCACCGTGTCTTTGTGCGACGCAGAAAAGGTGAGCGGATGGACTCTACATGCCTGGTTCCCACCGTGAAGCATGGAGGAGGAGGTGTGATGGTGTGGGGGTGCTTTGCTGGTGACACTGTTGGGGATTTATTCAAAATTGAAGGCATACTGAACCAGCATGGCTACCACAGCATCTTGCAGCGGCATACTATTCCATCCGGTTTGCGTTTAGTTGGACCATCATTTATTTTTTCAACAGGACAATGACCCCAAACACACCACAAGGCTGTGTAAGGGCTATTTGACCAAGAAGGAGAGTGATGGAGTGCTACGCCAGATGACCTGGCCTCCACAGTCACCAGACCTGAACCCAATCGAGATGGTTTGGGGTGAGCTGGACCGCAGAGTGAAGGCAAAAGGGCCAACAAGTGCTAAGCATCTCTGGGAACTCCTTCAAGACTGTTGGAAGACCATTTCCGGTGATTACCTCTTGAAGCTCATCAAGAGAATGCCAAGAGTGTGCAAAGCAGTAATCAAAGCAAAAGGTGGCTACTTTGAAGAACCTAGAATATAAGACATATTTTCAGTTTTTTCACACTTTTTTGTTAATTATATAATTCCACGTGTTAATTCATAGTTTTGATGCCTTCAGAGTGAATCTACAATTTATTGTCATGAAAATAAAGAAAACTCTTTGAATGAGAAGGTGTGTCCAAACTTTTGCTCTGTACTGTATATACTCCAGAATTAGTCCTTAGAAGGACTGTTGGTTTAGCTGGATTTGAGTTGTTTAGGATGGTAGACCCCACACTGACTAATAAATCCCCAAATCTGACCCTATTTCGACAGCAGCTCTCCATACACTCTCTCAATCCGTAGCTGAATGCGCCGAGCAGGGCGGCGTCCTGTCTCTTATACCCCTGATGATGCTGTGCGGCCAGCCAATCACTGCACGACCACAACAAAGATGGCTGCGGCGTTTCAGTGCCTGGCAGACAATCCCTGCATCGTGATTGGGTCTCTAAAGACTGCCAAAAATGCTGGGTGGAGACCCGAGTTCCCGCCGAGTAATCCCAGAAATGCTCGGTGCTCGCCGAGTACTGTGATACTCTGGCGAGTAACAAGTAGTGGCGAGCACGTTCGCGCAGCACTAGTGGTTACATAACCGTCCACTCTTGCTGACAGCACGGGAAAGTCCTGAAGGCGTGCACAGTGTGTGCGCTGTGAGAATTCAGAAATCTGAGTAACTGCAGACTTTCAACACAAATCTGGACAACCCCTAATTTTAACATTAAACAGTATAGTATGAACAGTCTTAACTGTGTGTAAAATAATCACTGTCAGGATTTGGCTCTGCTTGCCGGTTCCAGCAGTGAGCACGTGATCACTCATATGCCATTTTCATACTTCCAGGTTTTCTCAGTGAAGCAGGGGCTGTAGCATTTCACTAAGCATTGAGAGAACAGTAAAAGCAGCTCATAGGCACGTGACTATGTATGCAAATCACATTTAAGTGGTTACATGACAACTACTCAAACAGTTTGAGCGGGGGAGGAGTGGGGGGTGCCAAATTGGATTATTTTCCTGAGTGCTGAAAAACCTAGATACACCTTTGTGTAATATAACAAATTGAAATATGAGACAGGTTTCCACAAGTCAGAAATGATTGTTTGGCTACTACCGACCCACCTTCTGGCCATGGGATGTCCAAGCTCATTCACACTGCACAAAATTAATTAAATCTTGTCTTACTTGCAAATCAGAGGACAACTTAAGGAAATTTACAGGTGGTAGCTTGATTTTAAGCATAATATTGAGGTGGACCCATAGTATCTGGCCTTACCATCCATACCCATACTAGGTAGCTGTCGGCCAAACAATCATTATTCTGACAA
Organism: Dendrobates tinctorius; assembly: GCF_039654945.1. Classification (NCBI taxonomy): domain Eukaryota; kingdom Metazoa; phylum Chordata; class Amphibia; order Anura; family Dendrobatidae; genus Dendrobates; species Dendrobates tinctorius. Next base: position 30,446,278 of record NW_027361700.1, read on the forward strand.
CTATCTCCCCGATTTCTCCATGCACAGGAGTGTTCGGCTTGGTCTTTGTCCTATATGAGACTCCTCTGGAAGCAGTTATCTCCTGGAGAACAAATGGGTCGGACGTTGGAATTCTGACTTGCCAATCCTTCTCTACTCCAACCTCATATGTCAAGGGAGAGTCAAGAGGGTACAATATACAGACTGTTGGCTGATCCCAACTATATTGTACAGCTGAGTTTAGTCTTATATGTATAAAGGCCTTTAAGCAAATTTATCAGCAATTGGACAATGTGAGATCAGTGGGGACAGCACAATTTGTGGTCCCTTGACTGCATTACTGTACACATTCATTGACATTCATAAGTGTTATGGCTGTGTCAGGTACTTGGCTCAGCATTATTTACCACCGATGTGACCACCACTGGTGACAAATTGTGGGTAATAATTATAAATATGGTGGCCAAATGCACAAGATGATAAGTACAATCTTGTTAGGAACGGCGGAACGTGCTAAATAAAAAATATAAATAAAGTGCGTTCACCGCTCGGGGTCCACCGTGCAGTAGGGGAAATAACCGCTGCTAAGTGGTGGCAGAAGCAATATGGCGGTATTGTGCACAGGGTTAACCGTCACCCAAGTGCACAGAGCAATCTCTGTTAAATCACAGAGATGCCTATGAACATAAACAAAAGAGCTGAGCCTGTTAAGGTCGCAAGTACTCAGAGTAGTTACACACACGGTATAAGGTCACAGGAATAGCCAAAGATGGCGGCACACAGTCCTTCTAGACCTACTGTGTGTGTAGCGTCGCAGCCGCGAACGCTTAAATGGACTGCTACTGCAGCGCGGCGTAGGACACTGCCGCTGTACGACAATGCTAGACGCAAGCGCAATGTTGGACGCTAGCAGCTGTGGACAATGAAGCAGAGGCGCGCTGGTGCTGGTACTAAACTCAATCCATCACACAAGCGTAATATCAAAGGGTAGGGGTTTCAAATGAGTCATTCACCAGAATCATGCATTCATCGTCATTCATACAGCAGTAAGTATAGTCTATACTAGCGCATGGCGGAACAGCCATGCGCGCTTTTTATAGCAGCCGGGACCTTCCGGAAGCTTCCAGATCTCCGAGATGGACCAAAGAGATCTGGAGCGGGAACTGAGCACATGACTCCCGATCTCCAATGGGAGATCATCTCATGAGCATGCTCAGAAGGTAAATGGAAGGACTAAAGGCCCCTTTACATTTAGCGATGCACCAGCGATTCGACCCGGTCAGGATCGCTGATGCATCGCTAAATGATCACTAGTGAGCTGTCACACAGGCAGACCTCACAGCGATGCAGCAGTGACGTAGCGCACGATACTCACCTGTCACACACAGCGATCCTGACGTCCTCCCGCCCGCCTCCACGTGTCGCTCGTCGGCGCCAGCAGGAAGCGCCCGACGAGAAATGGAGCTGGACTTTCTCGCGCGATCAGCGATGGACAGCGGGGGAGCCGGTCGGAGGTAAGTATCACACATAGCGATATTGCTAGCGATATCGCTATAACGTCACAAAATCGGTGACGTTATAGCAATATCGCTAGCGATATCGCTATGTGTAAAACCCCCTTTAGCCTCTGGAGAGATTTGCTGCAAGGCAATCTCCTCTGCAGTAGATAAACAGCAGGAGACTTCAGAATGTGAGGGTCTGCATCCCTGCATAGCGACCGCAGAAACCTGACTCCTAACACAATCTTATAGAAACCAAAAAATAATGTATCCTGGAACATTGGCTTTTTACAGGACATTACAAAGGAATTTGGGGTGTTGTCCTTACATTCCTGAAATGAAACAGGTCAGACCATCCAAGCAAAACAATAAAGGTTTGAATGAGTCACCAGACCGTATATAATCAAGGGTCCAAGATAAAGAAGATGATGTCCAGGTAAGTGAAGGCTTCAGATAACAGGAACTGGTTGAACCTGAACGCCTCTCAGAGACATCTGAAGCATAGACATAAATAGGATAGCAGATTGGAATAATTTAGGGTACAGGAGTTTCATAACTAGAATCTCCCAATTGGGATCCCATTCTTGTTGCCCATTCATTTACATGGAATTGTGTAAGGTCGATGTTTAAGACAACCCTCTTCGATAGATCAGTGTTTGGTTTTGAATCTTTCATAAGACTGGCCATAGGCTTGTCTATAAAGGTTATCTGTAATATTATGTCCTTTTATTTCCACGAATGATCTCTTATTGACCAGAATTCACCACATTAAAAGCAAATCCTCCAGCCTTAACCAATAAGAACACATATTACATGAACTAGCCTTTGGAAAGCTTTCCCTCCTGTATGAGCCAAAGTAGGAAACCAATAAAAAAGACCGACTTTGACAGAATTGGTCAATATATTACATGGCTGGCTATTAATTTGAATGACTGAATCCTGCTGTGATGGTAGTGATAATTGTGGTACTTGCCTAAGTCATTCTTAGCATTCATGATATCCCACATAGGGGTTCGCTCACACCACTGTATCAATCGGACGAGTGTTATCCACTTTCGTATCGGATACACTAACCCATGTTATTCAATGGGGCAATGCAGATGGCTGCTTTTTTTTCACTAACAGAATCTGTCTGTGAAAAATATTGCAGCATGCAGTGATTAGACTCCTGAAGTTAGATGAGACTTACCCATTCAAGTCATTGGGTGCGAGAAAAAAAATTGGATGCCACAATATGGCATCCGATTTGTACTGATACATTGCAATTCTAGAACATAGGAAACTGTAAATGGTCCTGTAAATGGTTAATAAGTGCAACTGTAAAAAAAATGGATTGAATAAGGATGACGCGAGAAAAAATTTGTCCCACTTTTCTGGATGAGATTCTTTATTCTGTCGTGTGACCCTAGCCTAAATAGATCTTTGATGCTCTAACCTATACAAAATATACAGTATAAAAGCACACTGTTGTGAGGTAACCTAGGAAGGCTCTCTATGCCATAAGTAAGGGTGAGAAATATGGAACAAAGGCGATGATACAGCGGGCAGGACCCAAAAGACAGCATGTGGATCAGTGAAGATCAGGACAGTAAGTAAGCAGGAAACACCAGAAGACACTAAGCCAGGAAGTCAGATATACACAGAAATTTTAGATGTGTAGTCAGTCCATGACTTGCAGCAATCAGATGGACAACCGACGGACAACCGACATTGCGGTTTAACAAGGGTCCTACTAATTGATTCACTAATCTCCTATACAAACCTCCTCTTCCTCTCACTGTCGGGGTACCTCAGGGCTCAGTCCTTGGCCCCCTTCTCTTCTCTCTACACAGCCCCAATTGGACAGACCATCAGCAGATTTGGTTTCAGTATCACCTTTATGCCGATGACACACAACTATATACGTCATTCCCCGACCTTACCCCCGCTATACTACAGAACGCCAGTGACTGTCTGTCCGCAGTCTCCAACATCATGTCCGCTCTCTATCTGAAACTCAACCTCTCCAAAACTGAACTTCTTCTGCTCCCGCCGTCTACTAACCTCCCTAAATCTGACATTTCTCTCTCCGTGGGTGGCACCACAATAACACCCCGGCAGCAGGCACGCTCTCTGGGTGTTATGTTTGACAATCAAATCTCTCCTTCACATCCCATATACAATCTCTTGCCCGCTCTTGCCACTTACACCTAAAGAACATCTCTAAAATCCGCCCTTTTCTCACAATGAAAACAACAAAACCCTCACTGTAGCACTGATCCACTCCCGCCTGGATTACTGCAACGCTCTATTAATTGGCCTCCCCGTTACTCGACTATCCCCTCTCCAGTCCATACTTAATGCAGCAGCCAGGGTCATCTATCTGGCTAATCGGTACACGGACACGTCCGCTCTTCTCCAGTCCTTACATTGGCTGCCCATTCATTATAGGATCCAATTCAAAGTACTTGTTCTCACCCACAAAGCTCTCCACCGTGCAGCACCCCCCTACATCTCCTCCCTCATTTCTGTCTATCGGCCTAACCGACCACTGCGCTCTGCAAATGACTTTCGACTAACCTCTGCACTAATCTGTACCTCCCACTCCCGACTCCAAGACTTCTGCTGCGCTGCACCAATCCTCTGGAATGCTCTACCCCAAGAAATTATGACTACCCACAATTTGCATAGTTTCAGACGCTCTCTCAAAACACATTTGTTCAGAGCGGCCTATCACGTTCCCTAATCAAAGTCATTCTATGTGTAAGTGTGCGTGTGTAGCCCATTCACTATCTCCATCCATCCCTCACTCCCTCAAGATGGCTGGACCATCATTGTAAATACACCATTGTAAATACACACCTGTACTTTGTATCTCCCTCACCTCATTGTAGATTGTAAACTCTCACGAGCAGGGTCGTCTTATTTTGCTTTAATTATTGTATTGTTAACATTGTTACTTATGACTTGTGTTTTGAAACTGTTAAACTGTAATGCGCTGCGGAATATGTTGGCGCTATATAAAGATTGTTATTATTATTTATTATGGACTGTGAACTTGACTGTAGGTGATGTATTCAGTAGTCTCTTTTATAATACTTGTACTCAGTTCCAACCATTACTTACTTAACGACTTATCACACGAGTAAGCAGAGTGCTCAGCAGTTACCATCAGTGACATAGACTTGGACTGGAGTGTGCAGGGCACATGCTTGACTCTGGCTCCATTCAAACTCCTCTTGGCAGAGGACTTGAGGCTGAGAAGGTGTGTGAGTGTAATTGGTGGAGGTTCTTTGGAGAAATGCTTCTGAGTGGGAAACCCATCCAAGACATGATTGCTATGGCAACACTATAGTTGACCCCATCAAACCACAACATACTGTGAATCAGTGAATCAGGTTGACTTGTAATACCAGACACATTCCATGGCGTGGAGTGGCGCTGTTTTGCGGAAAAAAAAAAATAATCATGCACTGAACATGTAAACTATTAAATTCATTCATGCAAATGACCATCTTGTAGATTGCCACTAACTGCACTCTGTGAGGAGCGGATGGGGAGGTGGATGACGTTATTACGGTAAACAGGACAATGATCTCCTCTCCAGAGCACAAGTGGATCCCATTACCTTTGGTATGTAATTTAAAGGGTCTCCAAAAATCTCATTATGGTCCCATCCACCATTTATTTCATCAGTGGCCTTGCTCCTGAGCACCGACTACTTCTCATCTCTACTTACTAATAAACATCCAGCCCTCACCTACTCATCCTATTAACAGAGATTTAACCCTTCATTGTCTGCGACGTGGAAGATATTTCCTGCTCTATAATCTTGTTCCCCTTTTCCTATATGTATGGACAGATCTACTTACAGGTATAATCTTACTAAGTTAGGATTCCTCTTAAAGGGAAATTCTCAACTTAGCATTCATGGCATTTTCACAAGACATACAATAACTGTCTTTTTGTTGTGGGTCCCACATCTTACGTGAAGGATGGTTTCCTAAGGCTACTTTCACACATCAGTTTTTTGCCGTCAGGCAGGATCCGGCTATTTTTAGAAAAAACGGATCCGGCATAAATTTTGGAGAACTGTAGAAACGGATCCGTTTTTTTGCTGGATCTGTCTAGCAGGTTATATCTGTTTCCTGGGGGCTGGCCAATTGGATCTGAGCATGCGCAGACTTAAAAAAACGGATCCGGTGGCTGGATCCGTCTTTTTCTGGATCCGGCGCATTCCGGCGCCCATAGACTTTCATTGTAGCAAAAAGCTGGAGACAAAAAAACGTTACAGTAGCCGTTTTTTCCAGACGCCGGAATGAGACAAGTAGCCGGATCCGGCAAAAAACGGATGAAACGCAATGCCATCCGGCGCGATCCGGCGCTAATGCAAGTCGATGGGGAAAAACTGGATCCGGCATTTTGCCGGATCCGGTTTTACAAAAAAAAGCCGGATCGTGCCTGACGGCAAAAAACTGATGTGTGAAAGAGGCCTAACTTGCCGGGCCGCCATCTGCCGATGGAGAATTAATCATTGGAGAAGCAACTGAGCAAGCGGACACCTTACAAGGTTTGTTTGAGGAACACCTGCTCTTCCTATACATGTGTCTTGTAGAGATGGGACCCAGGTATCTCATATATGACATAAATGTCTAATAGTAAAACCTTTTAAAAGGATATTGCCTATCACTAACGGAAAATAACTACTATAGGGCCATGGTGTGAGGATTTCTGGTAATGAACTGACTCATCTGATTGCTGTACCTCTTTCACAATGATTACCTGCCACCTTCATTAAAGGGAATTGTGTCAAACAATGGTGTTCAGCAGCATGAAACCCCCATCAACCACTGACAATAAGTGGCAGAAGCTCTCAGCTGATCTGCAGATTCAGGTAAAGCGCTTTCCCCAGGTTGTGCTTTTCTCTGCAGCACAGGTTGTCTCATTTCTACTGCAGGCTTTACTGCCTGTACAGTATACAGTAATTATTATTCACCATTGATCCACCTCATGTTCGGAGGAAGGCCGATACGTCAATACTTTTTTATGTGGATCCTTCTGTTTTTTCTATTTGTGCAATATATTATTTCAGCATCGAAAAGCAGTGCCAAGTTCTATTTTTCTTCTTGTACATGGGTTGGAACCCTACTTGAGCACCCTATAAAAGAGGACCACATAAGCCTAATACAGACTGAATAAAGGAGTAGAAATCTTAATTTTCTATTATAGAACACTGTCTTTCTACAGAATTTGCCTGGAATTTTGCGTGTTGACTCTCCACTCTAGGAATGAAACGGGTCAGTGCAAGACAATAAGGGTAGAAAAGGAATCTGTGACCAGCCCCCACTAAGGGTCTTATTATAGATAAAGTTAATGTCCACCAGGTGGAGGGTTTAGATAACATGAACTGGATGAACCTGAACAACTCCTATCTAAATGATCTCAGAAGCATCTGAGGGCCAGGACAGGCACAACATAATAATTTATGTATAAGTTTTAACTTCCAGTCTCTGGGCTGCAGGGTGGAGGAGATTGTTTTGTAGACTTAGGGTGCTTTCACATTGCATTTAGTACACGCTCAGTTGTCCTGTCTGGCCACCCCGCAAAACAGGATTTGTACGTATGCGCCAATGGAGCCAAAGAGTATAACGTTGCCGGCAGAGCAAAAGTTCGCTCTGCCCTGCATCATTTTTGAGCGTGTAAGCCGAGCCACCGGTGGACACTGATGCCTGTCTCTGACTCTGTCCTACCTACACCTAAGTCTGGGCGCTTAACAGGCTAGGCTGCACAACACATGCGTACGAAGGGTAGGGGTTTCCAATGAGTCATTCACCAGAGACATTCATACATGTGTCCAATACTCACTCCTCATAGTCTGATAATGCAGTCTATACTAGCGGCCATGCAACTCTTTTATAGCAGCGTCCTTCCGGGACCTTCCTGACCTTCCTGATGGTCCAATCAGAGCTGGAGAAGGACCTGAGCATGTGACCTCCGATCTCCAATGAGAGATCGTCCCACGGGCATGCTCAGTGGACCGAAAGGAGGACTTAGTCCCTGGAGTAGCTCGCTGCTGACCAGCATGCGTTGCTATAGCTGGACAAGAGGTGGCAGCAGCAACCTAACCTACAGAGCTGGTCTGAGCAGAGCGCCTGGATCAACGAATCTGCTGAGTAGCCTCCTGTGCGGCTGGAGAGGAATGGGAGACTGCCGAATGCAAGGCTCGGGATTTCTGCTGTGCAGTGGCTGGAACCCGACGCCTATCACCTATGGCCCCATTGGCGCCTACATCCAAATCCTGGTGAGGTTCGGACAAATGCTACGACAGGACCACTGAGCATGTACTAAACACAATGAGAAAGCACTCTAATACAGCATTAGCATTCCTAGAGGTGAATGATTTAGGACTAGAGTTGGTGCGAATCGACTCACACAATCTGGTCCATCGGCTATGTCAGTATTTGTGGCTGCAGAACAGGAGCTGTGAGAACCTCTTTTTACTTCACAGCATTCATGGCGCTACTTTTAATTTGCCATCCAGTCAGTCAAAAGAAGAGTCATGTACGCCATCAGGTAAGATTCTGTCCTGCAGCCACAACTTACTGATGTGGCCGATGGACCAGGTTGAGGGAATCTAAGACAGATGGATGTCAATGTTACTGATTGGGTGCAGCCAGACTCCTCAAGGATCACATCGCAATCCTCGGACTGGCCATCTACTCTCCTGACATGAGCGTGACAGCATGTATTTCTATGCAGCTGTCACTCTTATGTCACTGTCACTCTAATGACCCCAGTGTGAGGGTTGCGATGTGTCCCTCAGGCATACGGCAGTCTCTATGAATCAGTGATACCAGAGCAGAAGGGTAGGCGGGATTATAGAAGGGGAAGGAGTGAATATTCATTTTCATATGCTTGACTTGCCGACACACAACTATAAATTTGTCCAGGGCTTATAGCAAAACAGTGGGGCTACATACAGACATAATCGTTCCATATCCTAAAAGTGCTGCCCAAGCCCTACTTCTGGATACTATTAGGATGCTACACAAAAATCACCTGACAGATTCCCTTTAAAGCTAGCGTTGTACACAACAGTGTAAATGACAAGATGTTTTGGAGCAGGGTGCATCAAATTCATAAAGAGGTACATGCATCTTCTCATTGGTGTGCACCTCCTAGTGCCTCTATAGTAAAAAACGCTGCCAACTATTGACGAATTTCATGGAAGTGCAATACCATGCCCTACTTCAGCTCCATCCATTTTGGCGGAGCTGCTAAAAGCTGTCGTAAAAACTTCAAAAGCTGCAGTTTTTTCACAATGACCAAACATTTTGTGACGTCTCAAAATTATTTACACCCATTTTATGACGTAAACATGTCAATGAAACAAGGCCAAAGTTTTAGAGGAGTTTGGAGGATTTGAGTTTCCACTCAGTGGGTATGTGCACACCTTTGTCCCGCCAGTAGAGCTGCAGAGTTTCCTAGGCGAAGCTGCTTCAAGAAAACGCCTGGCGGTTCTTTTTCATTAAGAGGCTTTACAGTAACATTTTGAGACTGCTTTACACATAACGCCCAACTTTTGAAGAAGGTAAAGAGGGACAAAGGCTGTGGCGCGTGCAGTGCGCTGCGGCAAGTTTTAGGCCATGCCCCGGCCACACCCATTTCACAACTTTTCACACATGTCCACGCCCCAACCACACCCATTTAGCACTGCTGATCACACTGACTGGTACTGAGGGCACAGTGGCTGGCATTATGGGCACAGTGGCTGGTACTGAGGAAAAGAAAGAAAGAACAGAGAGAGAAAAAAACAGAGAGAGAAAGAAAGAGGGGACGAGAGAAAGAACAAAGAGAAAGAAAGAAAGAAAGCGGGGAAGAGAGAAAGAACAAAGAGAAAGAAAGAAAGCGGGGAAGAGAGAAAGAACAAAGATAAAGAAAGAAAGAAAGAAAGAACAAAGAGAAAGAAAGAAAGAAAGAAAGAAAGAGGGGAAGAGAGAAAGAACAAAGAGAAAGAAAGAAAGAGGGGAAGAGAGAAATAACAAAGAGAAAGAAAGAAAGAAAGAAAGAAAGAAAGAAAGAAAGAAAGAAAAAAAGAAAGAGGGGGAGAGGGGAAAGAACAGAAAGAGGGGAAAGAACAGAAAGAAGGGAAAGAAAGAACAGAGAAAGAAAGAAGAGAAAGAAAGAAAGAGAACAGAGAGAGAAAGAAAGAACAGAAAGAGAAAGAAAGAAAGTTTATAGAGAGAGAGAGAAAGAAAGAGGCGGAAGAACAGAGCGAAAGAGAGAACAGAGAGAGAAAGGAAGAGGGGAAAGAAAGAAAGAACGAGCAAATGAAAGAACAGAGAGAAAGAAACAGAAAGAAAGAAAGAGGGGAAAGAAAGAAAGAACAGAGAGATAGAGAGAAAGAAAGAACAGAGAGAGAAAGAGAGGAAAGAAAGAAAGAACGGAGAGAGAAAGAAAGAACAGAGAGGGAGAAAGAGAGGAAAGAAAGAAAGAAAGAAAGAAAGAAAGAAAGAAAGAAAGAAAGAAGGGAAGAGAGAACATAGAGAGAAAGAAAGATTAGAGAGAGAGAAAGAGGGGAAAGAAAGAGAACAGAGAGAGAAAGAAAAAGATTACAGAGAAAGAGGGGAAAGAACAGAGTGAAAGAAAGAAGAGAGAGAGAAATGAAGAGGGGAAAGAAAGAACAGAAAGAAAGAAAAAAAAGAGAGGAAAGAAAGAAAGAACAGTGAGAAAGATTCTATAAAGATACTGTCACTCCGCTCTCACCTGGGGGCGGGGCCTCGGGTCCGACTTCACCTCTTCCAGTGCTGCGCCCACTCCGAGGGTCTCGTCGGGTGCGCATGTGCAACTCTCACTTAGTCCCATGGTTGCGCTGCACTCCTGAGCGTAAGCGCGGTCTTCTCAGCTCTGTCTCTGGTCTCGTCCTCTCTATGTTCTGGAGGACCTGACCTGGAAGTCCAGGTGATCGTGTGCTCTATCAGGCTTCCTCCCCCTGTGGGAAGTGCCTGATTATTGTTGTGCTTGCTGGCTTGGTCGCTTCGTTCCTTGCTTGGCTGCGCGCTATACTCGGGTCCTCTGCCTTTTGCCCTGTCTCAGTGCTTTGCTCTGTCATGCCTCCTGACACCTGCTCCATACCTACGCTCTGCTCTGTGCCCTGTCTGTCCCTTACTTTGGTGTGCTTCCTTGCACGCATCCTGCTCTGCCCGCTCCCAGACGCACGACATGTGCTCTTGTACACCTGCCTTGCACGGTTCAGTATCTAGCGCACTCCCGTGTACACTCTCTATACAGCCCTATACCCTGCGTACTCCTGAGACCACGCTTTGCACTCTCCTGTCTCCAGTTCACTCTCCGTTGCATCCTGCAAACATACTCATTCCTGTCTCCTGTGAGCCGGCCACCTAGTTCCAGCAGTCATGGTATCTTACCCCCTTGGGCTTGTCCATGAAACTCTCTGTATAGGCCAGCCCTCCCAGGGAAGGTGGGTGCCACAATCCAGAGGGTCCACTCCGGAGTCATCATGGTATAACAGATACTATAGCAGCCCGGCTCCCTTTGTAGTGCCCACCTGAGCCTCCCGATGCAGGACATATCATGATCCATTCACATGGCCAGCATCCCAGATTCCAAGGCGATCCTGCTGTCTGCGCTATCAGAGGAGGAGACGGTGATGGATCTGAAGCATTCCCTGAAGTGCCTCCATGGTTCCATCACACTCTCCTCCCAAAATTACCTCATTTCCGGTCAGCTTCTAGCACATCCCTTCCAGTGGAACATCACGTGCAAATTTTTAAGTGCTCCTCAGGGCTCCGCCGTGTACTCCTGTGTCCACGGGACTCTCAAAATCGGGACTATCCCGCTGGATCCAGGATGGTTGGGAGGCATGAATGCTCCCCACCATACACCTTGTGCACGCACGGCTCCGCTTTGTATGCTTCGTACACACATGGCTCCACTCCGTACACCTCGCGCACACACAGTTCCACCTTGTACACTACACACGTGGTTCCGCTCTGTACACACAGGGCTCTGTTCACTGCACCTCATACAGATCCGGCTCTGCTCCGCACACCTCGTACACACGCGGCTCCGCTCCGTGCACCTTGTACACACCCGGCTCTGCTCCGTACACCTCATACACAAGTGGCCCTGCTCTGTACACCTAGTACACACATGGCTCCGCTCCGTCCACCTCGTACACACACAGCTTTGCTATATCCACACTGTAAACTCCTCTTGACCCCACACATAAACTTCCCTTCATCTAGCACCATGACAACCAGCACAGCAGAGTCCTGCATACACTGAGGCCCCTGATCATGTGACCCCTGACTCCTCCCCTCCTGTGACCTCATCACAGGTCCTATGCACACAGAAGAGAACAGCCTAGCGACGTCATTTCAGGCTATGAGGGGGCTGCGGTTGGTCTCTCTGAGAGGGCGAGGGTGCATGGGGGGGAGTGTAGCTTATCTCAGTGCAGTGTGGGAAAAATAGACTCCCGATCGGGACAGCGGGTGGGAGCGGGAGGGTCAAAATCGGGACTGTCCTGCTGGATTCGGGACGGTTGGGAGGCTTGGCTCTACAGCCTACATGTACAGTAGAGTCTTTTGAAGCCTGAAGCGGTTAAAAGACGTGACATAACACTGCAATTTTGACATTGCTGTGCATCTGTTTATTTTACGGGCAATTTTTCAGGTGGATTCCAGGCAGAATCTGCCTGAAAAAGATTTTGTGTGTACAAAGCCTTAGGCAAGGTGCACGTGTTGAATATTTTACCTCAGTATTTGTAAGCCAACACCAGGAGTGGGTGGTACATACAGAAGTGGAGAGGCGTTTCCATTATACTTTTCCTCTGATTGTTCCACTCCTGGTTTTGGCAAATACTGAGGTAAAAAACCGACCAAACACTTAACATGTGAACATGGCCTAAGGGTGTCTTTACACAGCTCCTTAAATTTGCCAAGGGAACTGCCAAGTTTTGGCAAAAACACTTCAGGAAAAAAACTGCAGATCATTCTCCTGAAGCATCTTCACCGGCGTCTTTTAAGTTACTCAGCATCTTTGCTGAGTACATCTAAGGTTTTAGAGGGGGGCAACTTTCACATAAAAGCTGCCCAAAGAATAAACAGATTACTTCTTTTAAAGGGAACCTGTCAGCAGTTTTGGCCGCTATAAGCCTTTCAGAGCTTATCTGCAGCATTCTATAATTCTGTAGATAAGCCCCTGGTCCGACCTCATTTTTTGGGGGCAGTTTGAAGAGGTTAAAGCGAACCTGTCAACAGTTTTGGCCGATATAACATGCGGCCACTGCCTTTCAGGGCTTATCTTCTATAATGCTGTAGATAAGCCCCCGATCCGACCTGAAAGATAAGAAAAATAAATTTTATTATACTCACCCAGGGGTGGTCCGGTCCGATGGGTGTCCCGGGTCCGGCGCCTCCCATCTTATTGCGATGCAGACCTCCTGTTGCTTCATGGTTCCTGGGCATCGTGCTCCTGCGCAGGCGTACTTATCTGCCCTGTTGAGGGCAGAGCAAAGTACTGCAGTGTGCAGGCGCTGGGCCTCTCTGATCTTTCCCAGCACCTGCAAACTGCAGTACTTGGTCTTCCCTCAACAGGGCAGATAACTACGCCTGCACAGGAGCGCAATGCAGGTGAGCGATGAAGCACACAGGAGGGCGGCATCGCAAGAAGATGGTAAGTGCCGGACCTGGACCTGCGACACCCATCGGACCGGACCACCTCCCGGGAGAGTATAATAAAACATATTTTTCTTATCTTTCAGGTCGGATCGGGGGCTTATCTACAGCATTATAGAAGATAAGCCCTGAAAGGCAGTGGCCGCATGTTATATCGGCCTAAACTGTTGACAGGTTCGCTTCAACCTCTTCAAACTGCCCCAAAAAAATGAGTTGGGCGTTTTTTTTATAAGGATTTGGAGACTTTCTGCTCAGTTTATTCTCCAAAAACTCCTACAAAATTAGTGTGACTATGCCATCTTCAGGTTTGAGTCTTCACCTGAAACAATGCATTTTCTTCATTGCATTACGACTTTCATAAAATGTCCAGAAAACGCCAGTAAAAAGATGCCCAAAGAATGTTGGAGGAAAAAAAAAAGTAAAAAAAAAAATAAAACACGTAAACGACCAAAAAAAATACGAAAATACAAGATGTTTCAGGTTCACAAATCTCCAGAGAGAAGGAGCAATTCCTGAAGCATCTTCTGCTTGAAAAACTGGAAAAGACGCAATGTGAACATACCCTTATAGGTCTCAAAAGATGGCGACACAAAGCAAACATTTGTTTTATACGTAATAAAATATTAAGAAAAACATCAATTTGGTAGTGCTGTGATCACAATGAACAGCGAAATTAAATAAACGTGTCATTTTTACCGCACTGTGAACTTTATAAAGGAAGGAACCCAAAAACCAGTGGCAGAATTGATGTTTTGGTTTTTTTCACCTCACAAATAAAGAGAACCAGTCAGGTCCCCCATGCCCTCCAACCCAGCAGCATTCACCTATGTATGAGTAAACTCCCTACCTAACCAGCCCTGTGTACGGTTATTGAGTTAAATAAATGCTTTAAAAAAAAGCATTTATAATGTCCCCTTTCTCCATGCTAATGAGGGCTTTGACAGGTTGATGGGGTGTTAGTTCCCCAGACTAGCCAGCTCTCTTTCCATGTTATCACAACCCTGTGGGTGTGCTAACATAATCTGCATGAGTGGCATCATCACCAGCTCCAACAAATCTAGAGCATGGGCGCCTGTTGTGAATTCGGTTTCTGGCCTCCCTCTGGTTATTACTGAAGGTAGTGGATCTGGTCAGATCGACAGAGGGGTTGTGAGTTCTCTTTCTGGGCTCCCTCTGGTGGTTACTGGAGGTAATGGAGCTGATCTGACTGACAGAGGCTTGCCACCTGATAATGAGGATGACGATTGGAGATCTGGGGTTTCAGATTGGGATTTAAGACAGCCGACTCCCTCTATCCCTGCTGATGATTTGCTTCCTGTTCCTCCTGAGGTCTGATTTCTCCAGCTCTGTCCCTGCATGTTCAGCTAAGTGGTTTATTTGCTATTCTGTTTGCATTTGATCTGGTTTTGTCTATCTCTTCATGGTGCGGGTCAGCCAGCTCCAGCTGGGGCTGATGCTGAATCACCGCCCATACGTTACTGCTTGTGCCAGTTTGTTTTATCCCGTTAGATTGGTCTCTTTTTGCTCTGCTTTCAGAATATACCAGAGTGCTGATATAGTGGGGGGCGAAGTTGTGTGACTTCAGTGTTTTTTACATCAGACGTGTTGGACTTTTTGCAGGGTTTTTTGCGTGATTGCAGACAGTGTCTTTCCTTTCCTGTCCTGTCTAGTCAGTGTGGGGCCCATCATGTGCTCAGTCTATTTTCCTGCCTGTGGGTTTTTGCGTGATTGCAGACAGTGTCTTTTCTGTCCTGTCCTATCTAGACAGTTTGGGCCCCATCATTTGCTCAGTCTATTTTCTGCCTATGTTTGTGTCTCATCTTGTCTCACCGACAATATATGTTTGGGGGCTATCTATTCCTTTGGGGTCTGCTCTGGGGCAGTTAAGATTTCCCCTTTCTTGCTTTAGGCTTACTTAGCTCTTCGGCTGTGCCGAGGTGTCTAGGATCATCGTAGGTACGCTCCACGGCTACTGCTAGCTGTGTGGATAGCATCAGGAGTCTGCAATCCGCTTAGGTATCAACCTCTCTGGTTTTCTGTGGCTTAGCCTGGACCTGCTCTCCTCCTCAGTGACCCTTTCATAAGAGAATCACCAGCCTAACTGTAGACTCTAGGGTACTCCAAAGAAGGAAAGAATTTAAAAAAAAAAAAAAGTATCAGGATTTTTTTTTTTTATATTTTTTCCTCTTTTTTTCTGGGGCTGCAGGAGGAGATTTTTTTTTATTTTTATAAATAGAGACTCAGCAATTATCTGATCGTGTTGAGCAGCTCGATGCTGAAGTGCAGGGAATTTCTGCCTATCTCGCTCAATCATCTGCTGTTGAACCAAAAATCCCTACTCCTGATGTGTTTTTTGGTGATCGGTCTAAATTTTTGAATTTTAAGAATAATTGTAAACTATTTTTTGCTTTGAAACCTAACTCATCGGGGAGCTCTGTGCAGCAGGTTAAAATTGTCATTTCCCTGCTGCGCGGCAATCCACAGGATTGGGCCTTTTCTTTGACACCCGGAGATCCTATTCTGGCTAATGTGGACACGTTTTTTCAAGCCTTGGGGTTGTTGTATGATGAACCTAATGCTACTGATCAAGCTGAGAAAACTTTATTGGCATTGAACCAGGGTCAGGATTCTGCAGAGTTATACTGTCAAAAATTCCGAAAGTGGGCGGTCCTTACTAAATGGAGTGATGATGCCCTAGCAGCTCTCTTTCGGAAGGGTTTGGCAGAAACCGTAAAAGATGTTATGGTGGGATTTCCTGTTCCCTCTGGTCTAGAGGATTCTATGTCATTGGCCATTCAAATTGATCGGCGTTTACGTGAACGTAAAAGTACACGAGAGGCGTTGCCGCCTTTCGAACAAGCGTCTGAACCCATGCAATGTGATAGGGTTTTGTCTAGGGAGCAAAGTCAGGAGTTTAGAAGGCGTAATAAGCTGTTTTTTCTGTGGAGTCGCCTCTCATACTATTTCTATCTGCCCTAAACGAGAAAAGTGTTTTGCTCACACATTTGCGGTGGGCAGTGTACAGCCTAAGTTCCTTTTGGCGATTACCCGGATCTCCTCCTTGTCTACATTTTCCGCTAAGGCTTTTGTAGATTCAGGAGCAGCTTTGAATCTGATGGATTTGGACTTTGCTAAACGTTGTGGTTTTCCCATGATACCCCTGCGGACTCCTATTGATGCTACTCCTTTGGCTGAGAATAAACCCCAGTTTTGGACCCAGGTGATAATGCAGGTCGCCCCGGACCACCAAGAAAATTGAAAATTTTTGGTGTTGCACAATTTGCATGATACTATTGTTCTGGGCTTTCCTTGGTTGCAAACTCATAATCCTGTTTTGGATTGGAAATCTGTGTCTGTGGTGAGTTGGCGTTGTCAATGTGTTCTTAGTGACACTCCTGTTTTCTCCACCTCTCCCCAATCTCATGATAGTCCTGACTATTTGGCTGATTTTTCTGATGCATTTAATGAGAGTAAGTCTGCGTCTTTGCCTTCTCATAGGAGTTATGACTGTGCAATTGAGTTAATGCCCAGGTGTAAATTTCCCAAGGGTCAGCTTTTCAATTTATCGGTACCTGAACATGATGCTATGCGATCTTTTATCAAGGAGTCGTTGGAGAAGGATCATATTAGACCATCCTCTTCACCTTTAGGTGCTGGGGGTTTTTTTGTGGCCAAGAAAGATGCTTCATTAAGGCCATGTATTGACTATCGTTCCCTTAACAAAATCACTGTTAAATATCAGTACCCGTTACCCCTGATTTCTGATTTATTTTCCAGAGTTAAAAGTGCCTGTTGGTTTACCAAGCTTGACCTCAGGGGGGCGTATAATCTTATTCGCATCAAGCACGGGGGTGAATGGAAGATGGCGTTTAATACTCCAAAGGGACATTTTGAGTACCTGGTGATGCCTTTTGGGCTCACTAATGCCCCTTCTGTCTTCCAATCTTTTATGAATGATATTTTCCGGGACTTTGTGGATAAGTTTTTGAACATTTATCTTGATATTTTGATCTTTTCCAGTGATTGGGATTCTCATGTGGAACATGTCCGGACTGTGTTCCGGATTTTGAGGGAAAATTCTCTGTATGTTAAGGGATCGAAGTGCTTTTTTGGTGTACAGAGGATTTCATTTTTGGGATTAATTTTGTCCCTGTCTGCTATCGAAATGGACCCGGCCAAGATACAGGCCATTTATGATTGGGTTCAGCCCACTTCTTTGAAGGTTTTGCTAATTTCTACCGTAAATTTATAAGTAATTTTTCTGGTATTGTTAAAACACTGACTGATTTGACCAAAAAGGCCGCTGATGTGGTGAATTGGTCTCCAGAGGCAGTCTCGGCATTTCAGGAGCTTAAGCGGAGATTCACTTCTGCTCCAATTCTACAGCAACCTAATGTCTCACTCCCATTTCAGGTGGAGGTAGATGCTTCTGAGATTGGTGCAGGAGCCATTTTGTCCCAAAAAGATCTGGCGACTTCTAAGATGAATCCCTGTGCCTTCTTTTCTCGAAAATTCTCCCCATCTGAACGCAACTATGACGTGAGGAATCGGGATTTGTTGGCCATGAAATGGGCATTTGAAGAGTGGAGACATTGGTTGGAGGTAGCTAGACATCAAGTTGTGGTCCTCACCGACCACACAAGAATCTGATTTATCTTGAATCAGCCAAACGCTTGAATCCTAGACAGGCTAGGTGGGCCTTGTTTTTCACGCCTTTTTAATTTTGTGGTCTCTTTTCTTCTGGGCACTAAGAATGTTAAGGCGGACGCCCTTTCTAGGAGTTTCTTTGCGGATTCTCTTGATGTGAAAGCGCCTACTACCATTCTAAATGAGGGTGTAGCTCTTTCCGCTATTTCACCTGATTTGAGACGTGCCCTGGAGGAATTACAGGAGGACAAACCTGAACGTTGCCCTATGGGAAAATTGTATGTCCCTGACCAGTGGAGGAAAAGAGTAATGACTGAAATTCATTGCTCCGCGTTGGCTGGTCATCCAGGTATTTTTGGTACCAGAGATTTGGTGAGTCGGTCTTTTTGGTGGCCTGCCTTATCTCGTGATGTCAGGAATTTTGTGCAGTTCTGTGGGACTTGTTCTCGATCCAAGCCCTGTTTTTGTTCTAGTGAGTTGTTGATGCCCCTGCCGGTGCTCAGGAGGCCATGGACCCATATCTCAATGGATTTTATTTCCCATCTTCCTGTCTCTCAGAGAATGACTGTTATCTGGGTGATTTGTGATATTTTTTAAGATGGTCCATCTTGTACCACTCCCAAAGTTGCCATCTTCTTCTGAGTTGGTGCCCTTGTTTTTACAGCAGGTGGTTCGGTTGCACGGGATTCCTGAGAACATTGTGTCTAACAGAGGAGTCCAGTTTGTTTCCAGATTTTGGAGAGCTTTTTGTTCCAAACTGGGAATACGGTTATCTTTCTCCTCTGCATTTCATCCTCAGACCAATGGGCAGACTGAGAGAACAAACCAGACTTTGGAATCCTATTTGAGATGTTTTATATCTGCTGATCAGGATGACTGGGTCTCATTTTTGCCCTTGGCCGAATTTGCGCTAAACAATAGGGCTAGTTCTGCCACTTTGATGTCGCCCTTTTTCTGCAACTTTGGGTTTCATCCTCGATTTTCTTCAGGGCAAGTGGAATCTTTGGCCTGCCCAAGTGTGGACTCTGTGGTAGAGAGAATGCAGCAGATTTGGGACCAAGTGGTGGATAAGTTGTCCTACTCTCAGGAAAAATCCCAACGGTTTTCTAACCGGCATAGGACCATTGGTCCATGGTTTAAAGTGGGTGATATGGTTTGGTTGTCTTCAAAGAATATTCCTATGAAGGTTGCGCCTCCAAAATTCAAGCCAAGATTCATTGGACCTTATAAGATTTTGGAGATCCTTAATCCCGTTTATTTCCGATTCGCTCTTCTAGTTACGTTTAAGATCCATAACGTGTTTCATAAATCTTTGTTGAACAGGTTTGTGGAGCCAGTAGTTCCTATGGCGGCGCTTCCTGACCCTGTAGTGGTTAAGGGCAATTTGGAGCATGAGGTAGAGAAAATATTGGATTCTCGTTTGGCTAGACGGAGACTCCAGTACTTGGTCAAATGGAAGGGTTATGGCCAGGAGGATAATTCTTGGGTCTCTGCTTCTAACATTAATGCAGAAAGATTGGTTCGTGCTTTTCACCGGGCCCATCCTGATCGGCCTGGTGGCGTGGATGAGGGTCCGGTGACCCCTCCTCAAGGGGGGGGTACTGTTGTGAATTCGCTAACTGGCCTCACTGGTTATTACTGAAGGTAGTGAAGCTGGTCAGATCGACAGAGGGGTTGCGAGTTCTCTTTCTGGGCTCCCTCTGGTGGTTACTGGAGGTAATGGAGCTGATCTGATTGACAGAGGCTTGCCACCTGATAATGAGGATGACGATTGGAGATCTGGGGTTTCAGATTGGGATTTAAGACAGCCGACTCCCTCTATCCCTGCTGGTGATTTGCTTCCTGTTCCTCCTGAGGTCTGATTTCTCCAGCTCTGTCCCTGCATGTTCAGCTAAGTGGTTTATTTGCTATTATGTTTGCATTTGATCTGGTTTTGTCTATCTCTTCATGGTGCGGGTCAGCCAGCTCCGGCTGGGGCTGTGCTGAATAACCACCCATACGTCACTGCTTGTGCTAGTTAGGCTTTATCCCCTGTTAGATTGGTCTCTTTTTGCTATGCTTTCAGAATATTCCAGAGTGTTGATATAGTGGGGGGCAAAGTCGTGTGACTTCAGTGTTTTTTGCATCAGACGTGTTGGACTTTTTGCAGGGTTTTTTGCGTGATTGCAGACAGTGTCTTTCCTTTCCTGTCCTGTCAGTGTGGGCCCCATCATTTGCTGAGTCTATTTCCCTGCCTGTGTTTGTGTTTTCATCTTGTCTCACCGACAATATATGTTTGGGGGCTATCTATTCCTTTGGGGCCTTCTCTGGGGCAGTTTAGATTTCCCTTCTTGCTTTAGGCTTAGTTAGCTTTCCGGCTGTGCCGAAGCATCTAGGATCTTCGTAGGTACGCACCACGGCTACTGCTAGCTGTGTGGATAGGATCAGTGGTCTGCAATCCGCTTAGGTACCAATCTCTCTGGTTTTCTGTGGCTTAGCCAGGACCTGCTCTCCTCCTCAGTGACCCATTCATAACAGGGGCCCCTCATTTTGGCAGCATCAATGCGTCTCAGTAGCCGGGTGTACGCTTCCTAGCTTCAGAGACGCATCGCACATGACCGGAAGTTCAGAAGATGGCTTCCAGTCATGTGCAGTGCACCTCTGAAGCAGGGAAGCATACACCCGGCTTCAGAGACGCATTGATGCTGCCGAAATGAGCGCCACGCATGCACTAGATTTACATGAGCTGGCGGTGAGGCTGCTTGTGCAAATTATGCTATTGTAACAAGGGGGAAACGGGGTGGTAGTTATGGCCAGGTCACTTAAAGGCACAGTCCACAAGAGTTTAGTGAGCTAATGGTCAACGAGCACCCCGACCCCCTTGTACATAAAACAGGACAGGACGGATGTAGCTCACACCATTTACCTTTGCTTTCCCCCAGCCATGGCAGTCCAGGTAATTAAAGTCCAGGATAAAGCTGCGGTCCAACAGGGAATAAACTTTAATACAACTGTGATGAGCACAAGTGATACAACACTGGCTTCCTGCTCTTTCCCTGACACTTTCCACGGCCGCACCCACTACAGCCACAGTAGAAGAAATCGAGCAGTAGTCCACCTGCTGGGATCTAGACGCTTTAGTCCCTTCAGTGGGGGCCCTTCCGAAGTCCTCGGGCCATGTTGCGGTTGTTAAGTCTATAGTCCGACACAGCAGAGTTCCTACCCTCCTTGGGTCTGGCAATGCCCCGCATTAGTGTCCTTCAGCCAGTGCAACAGAGTCTCTCCCCTCCTGGGGTCTGGCAATGCCCCTGCTGTTCCTATGCATCTGCCCAGGGACAATGTGTGGGGCTACTGAACTCCAGCAGCAGCTTCCTGAGCTGCTAGCCCAGCCCACCTTTAACTATTCACTGTCCCTAACATAACTACAGTCAGACATACGACAATTAAAGGAGACCTACACCATAAAGCAATGTAACACAGAAATATAAAGTAATTCAATACAATTAGATGTAATTTACATGTAATACAGTAACATTCACAAAAAGTGCAAGGGGCTAACACAAGGGAGAGAGAGAGTGTCTAGCCACCTCCTTACACTATAACACCCGATAACATGGAAAGAGGGCAGACTAGTCTGGGGCAACTAACAACCCATGGACTAATCAAAGCCCTCATTAGCATCAGAAATGGGGACATTATATATGCTTTTTTTAAGCATTTATTTAACTGAATAAGGTTATACTGTGCTGGTTAGGCAGGGAGTTTACTTATACATAGGTGAGGTTGGAAGACATGTGGAACCTGACAGGCTCCCTTTAATTATTTCCTCTATCATACTACCACTGGTTTCATGGTACAATAAATGGTGCCTTAAAAAACTACAACTCGCCCTGCAAAAAATAAAAAATACAGACAAATAGCTATGCTGATGAAAAAAGTACAAAACCTTTTGACTCTTGTAAAAAAACACTAGCATTGGTGGCAATGGACAGAAGACTACGGTCCAAGTCCAGAAATTTGGCATAAAAATGAATGAAGGTGAATGGAAGTGTCACAATTTTTTTGCGACACTCAAAGATACATATTTTGTGATTCTTTGCTTTGTAAAAGCAGCTGACAACTTTTCTAAAGTTGGCGGAACTTTGTGATGAAGGGCACAGCCAACAAATTCATCATAATTTACGACACAGCAGCTCTCCAGAAGAACCTTCATCAACACTGACTTGCAAAAAGAAAAGTTTTAAGGAACTAGGGTCAGTCTTCAAAACCATATTTTCATTGTCCCAAAACCTTTCAAATGAAAATAAAGAGGCTTCAGAATAGGTCCTGATTAAAAATGTCTTATTATTTTTGTACATAACTCCTACGAAAACCCATGCCTCCCTACGGTAAGAGAAAATAAACGGTCCCTGTATTCAACCCCTGGCAAAAATTATGGAATCACTGGCCTTGGAGAATGTTCATTCAGATGTTTAATTTTGTAGAAAAAAAAGCAGATCACAGGCATGGCACAAAACTAAAGTCAATTTAAATGGCAACTTTCTGGATTTAAGAAACACCAAAAGAAATCAAGAACAAAAAATGTGGTAGTCAGTAATGGTTACTTTTTTAGACCATGCAGAGGGAAAAAATTATGGAATCATGAAAAAAGAAAAAAAAAAAAAAAAAACACTCCCAACACATCACTAGTATTTTGTTGCACCACCTTGGCTTTTATAACATCTTGCAGTCTCTGAGGCATGGACTTAATGAGTGTCAAACAGTACTCTTCATCAATCTGGCTCCAACTTTCTCTGATTGCTGTTGCCAGATCAGCTTTGCAGGTTGGAGCCTTGTCATGGACCATTTTCTTCAACTTCCACCAAAGATTTTCAATTGGATTAAGATCCAAACTATTTGCAGGCCAAGACATTGACCTTATGTCTTTGTTCAAGGAATGTTTGCACAGTTTTCGCTCTATGGCAGGATGCATTATCATCTTGAAAAATGATTTAAAGAGAATATGTCACCTATTGTTTCAAGTATAAGCTGCAGCCACCGCCATCAGGGGCTTATCTACAGCATTCTGTAATGCTTGTAGATAAGTCCTCGATGTAACCTGAAAGAGAAGAACAACGAGTTATATTATACTCACCCAGGGGCGATCTGGGTTCCGGTCCGGAGGGTGTTGCGGTCCGATCCGGCGCCTCCCATCTTATAGCGAAGACGTCCTCATCTTTCCTTCCCATCGTGGCTCCGGCGCACTGCTCTGCCCTGTTGAGGGCAGAGCAGAGTACTGCAGTGCGCAGGTGCCGGGAAAGGTCAGAGATTCCCTTTAAGAGTTTGATAATCTTCTCCTTTGTTTCACTTGACATCTCTCGTGTTGGAGCCATGATTCATGTCAGTCCACTTGGTGCAACAACTCTCCAAGGTGTGATCACTCCTTTTTAGATGCAGACTAACGAGCAGATATATACCACCAAAGGAGAAAAAAATGGAGCAAAAAGATCCAAAAATACAAATTTTATTTCAATAAATACAAAACCATCATATTAACATAATATAATGCACATAAGAGATACAGAGCACATATAAAGAGGTAAATACCTCACCTGGATAGACAAACAAGCATTGTTGTGGATAAGATAAATTGTATAGGGTCACAACATATAGGTCAAACATAGCATGGACTCTACAATGCAGGTCCTAATTAAGCACCATGTGAGGGGATATAGTAACATAAGTCCTTAATAAGCAAAAAACCCTTGCTCACTTAATATCCATCCCCCTAGTGCGCCAAATGGGAAGGAGTATAACTCCCATGTGGTATAAATAGACGTCACAGAATTAACAACATATATGGTGTACATATACCTGTCATCATGCTGCCACCTAGTTGTACACCCGTAACGCACCCCGACGCGCGTTTCACCGCCTCTGCAGTTTCATCAGGAGATAACGAGCAGATATAATCTGATGCAGGTGTTCGTTTTGGGGAGGAAAATTTACAGGGTGATTCCATAATTTTTTCCCACAGAATTGAGCGATTCCATAATTTTTCCCCTCTGCACAGTCTAAAAAAGTAACCATTACTGACTACCACATTTTTTGTTCTTGATTTCTTTTAGTGTTTCTTAAAGCCATAAAGTTGCCATTTGAATTGACTTTAGTTTTGTACCATGTCTGTGATCTGCTTTTTATCTACAAAATTAAACAACTGAATGAACATCCTCCAAGGGTCCATTAACGATTTGGTTGTCTTCTCCTGGACCTTTGGGACCCATAATTGTGTCACAGTCTGGTACCAATCGAGGATCCCCCCCCCACAGACTGACCCTGTACACCGCATAAGGCCTCATTCACTAACCATTGCTCCCACAAGCCCCAGACCCCAGTGCTTCAAGTAAACTGAACCAAGTACACCATAAGGTTTTAAGCCACATTCACACGTTCAGTATTTGGTCAGTATTTTACATCAGTATCTGTGTGGCAAAACCAGGAGTGGGTGATAATACAGAAGTGGTGACGGGTTTCTATTATACTTTTCCACTGATTGTTGCACTCCTGGTTTTGACTTAGATACTGAGGTAAAACACTGACCGAATACTGAAGATGTGAACGTGGCCTTAGTGGTCAAGTTCAGCTCAATAGAACTGTGAGGGGGGCCAGGACACTTGCAACCATGACATAGACCAGGTACGCCATCCAAATCTCCTGCTAGACACCTGAGTTTAGGTCCCTCTCACCCGGCCACCATTGCAGATCACCGGGTCTGTGCCTGGTATAGGGTGCTTTCACATTACCTCAGGCATCAGATCAATGGCCCCATTGGAGCTTATGTCCAAACTGCCCACAAAACAGGATTTGGACGTATGCGCCGACGGGGCCATAGACTGCAATGCTGCCGGCAGAGCGAACGTGTGCTCTGACATGCATCATTTTGGGGTGTATACACCATCTGGAGGCTGACACCCAAATTAAGTCCACTATGTTTGGGTATCTGCCTCCCGAAAATGATGCACGGCAGAAGGCACGGTCGCACCATCAGCACCATTATTGTCTATGGCCCCGTTGGCGCATATGTACAATGCAGGGGGTCCAAACGCATGTCCGATCGGGCCACCGAGCACAATGTGAAAACACCGGAGACACTTTCCCTAAGCCAGTGCTGCTGTGATCAAATGACAATTACAGGCACTGAGCACAGGCTCAAGTCCCCTAAAAAAAGGAAAAGATAAAAATAATTTGAAAGTTTAAATCACTATATATGTATGACGAGGGTATAGAAATAAAGTAAAAAACCTGAACATTTAGTAGTCACGCCTCTATTAAAATATAAGAATAATTTAATCTGCACACTAAATTTGAAAAAGAAAAAAAACTGAAGACATTTTTCATTTTTCTATTGCAGCATTTTCCCCAAATGAATGCAACACAAAGGGATCAGATCTTCATCCCTGCAACCAAAATGATATAAAAAAACTCCAGAGCAAGAAAACAACAAAGAGCAATCTGTCACACAGCTCCACAGGCAGGAAAAGAAGTGCAGACCATGGAGAATAACCTTCTCCTACAAAGCCCTCAAAAGTTATGACTGAAGAACTGGGGAGACAAGAAAACAAGTGCAAAAGTCCTCAAGGCCTGAAAGGTTAAGTAGCCAGGTTGCTATGGGCAACGCTTACATAAACATCAGGTACGGTAACTACTCGGAGGCACAGAACTGCCGCCCGACAGTAAAATGGCCGCTCAGGCGTCAGCCACGCCCAGCAATGCTTACGTCACTGATACGGGCGGAGCACGATAGGCGCAGCCGTCATCCCCAGACTATAGGCGCTGCCGCTGTTTACTAGAGCACGTGTTACACGGCGGACGCCACATAGTGGATGGCCGCTTGCTGCACATAGCTTTCCGTGAGTATTCGCCGTTTTTATACGGACTGTTAAAAAAAAAGTGTGGTCCTCCGCTCTTGCGGTTTCCCGTTCACTTGATACACTGTGACTGACACGTGTCCCAGTCTCTGCATATATCTCCCCATAGCGGTGAATCGGGACCGTAAGGAGGATATGAGCTGTTATAAGAACGAGTTAGCCGGCATCTTCGTGACAATGTCGGCCTTCAGCGGCGCGACAAGATGGCGGACCGCTCTCGCTTCCTTAGTATTTTATCAGCTGAGCTCGTCCTTTGCGTCATGACGTAATGTGTGGCCACGCCCATGGCTCCCTGACAGCTATAGTTATGTCACGTGACTTTGGCCGCCTTGTGGCGAGGCGGAGTAATGCCGGCTTAAATACAAAATGGCTGGTCCCTCAGAGTGCGAGGAGCTCGGTGCACCCTGCACAGTGTCAGGCCTATAGTATAATATTACTGTACTTGGCACACGCTGCTTAACCCCTTAAGGAGGGGTTAATGCTTCGTTTTTTCTGTTTTTTATTTCTTCCCCTTATACCTAACGTCATTTTTCTGACCGCGTAGCTGTGTCAGGTCTTGTTTTTTGCCAGCTCAGTTGTATTTTTTGAATGACCCTGGTTTTTGGTGGCCACTAACATTTTTATATCTTTTTAGGAAAGATTTGATGCTTTGCTTGCCTTCCATGCTTATTTTTGGCATCTGCCACTTGGGCTACAGGTCTGCGGTCACACTCACTGCAGACTTGTGTCCTTGTCGGGCTGTGAGGATTCCCCGGGAGCGGGTGCTTACCGTATGTGCCCACAAGGCTGCTATACACATACGCCCGGCCACATTCCGACAAGACGTACCTGGTCTCTCCCAATACGATTATACTGAGCGAGGTGGCGAATGTCGAGTCTCCGGGAGCGGGTGCTTACCGTATGTGCCCACAAGGCTGCTACACACATACGCCCGGCCACATTCCGACTAGACTTACCTGGTCTCTCCCAATACGATTATAGTGAGCGTGGTGGCGAATGTCTAGTCTCCGGGAGCGGGTGCTTACTGTATGTGCCCACAAGGCTGCTACACACATACGCCCGGCCACATTCCGACTAGACTTACCTGGTCTCTCCCAATACGATTATACTGAGCGAGGTGGCGAATGTCTAGTCTCCGGGAGCGGGTGCTTACTGTATGTGCCCACAAGGCTGCTACACACATACGCCCGGCCACATTCCGACTAGACTTACCTGGTCTCTCCCAATACGATTATAGTGAGCGTGGTGGCGAATGTCGAGTCTCCGGGAGCGGGTGCTTACTGTATGTGCCCACAAGGCTGCTACACACATACGCCCGGCCACATTCCGACTAGACTTACCTGGTCTCTCCCAATACGATTATAGTGAGCGTGGTGGCGAATGTCGAGTCTCCGGGAGCGGGTGCTTACCGTATGTGCCCACAAGGCTGCTACACACATACGCCCGGCCACATTCCGACTAGACGTACCTGGTCTCTCCCAATACGATTATACTGAGCGAGGTGGCGAATGTCGAGTCTCCGGGAGCGGGTGCTTGCTGTATGTGCCCACAAGGCTGCTACACACATACGCCCGGCCACATTCCGACTAGACTTACCTGGTCTCTCCCAATACGATTATACTGAGCGAGGTGGCGAATGTCGAGTCTCCGGGAGCGGGTGCTTACCGTATGTGCCCACAAGGCTGCTACACACATACGCCCGGCCACATTCCGACTAGACTTACCTGGTCTCTCCCAATACGATTATACTGAGCGAGGTGGCGAATGTCTAGTCTCCGGGAGCGGGTGCTTACCGTATGTGCCCACAAGGCTGCTACACACATACGCCCGGCCACATTCCGACTAGACTTACCTGGTCTCTCCCAATACGATTATACTGAGCGTGGTGGCAAATGTCTAGTCGCCACATGACCGCATGTATGAAAATCCCCTATCTGTGGTCACGTGCTTGACTCTCAACACTGTAGCATCATGGCGGCTCAGGATTCACAAACCTGCAGTCACATTGATTGCAGCCTTGTGCCTCAAGGCCAAGCAGCCCCTTTACCTGGGCTGCTTGACTGTCATGTGTCTTGCTGGCAGTAATGGCACCACAGGGAACGGATATTGTCTGTTTTTTTAAAAGGCACTGTAGTGATTGCGCAGTAATGGACATCCCCTTTAACTTCAAAAAGTCATTACAAACTAGATCACTTCATGAAAGGTGACAGGAGTCACAACTGGTTAATGTATATCTTATGTAATGCTTGAAACTAGCGCATCTGTCTGAAAGTAAGGGTGCATGCCCAAAATCAGGAATAGCAATGTTTTGGACACTGTGCATTTGTGCTGCGTTCAAAATGCTGCATTGTACAGTACAAGCACAGTGGATGGGATTTCGACATTTTCGCTTTTTCCTTTGACTACTTGTATTATATCGTTTTATCATATATTATATTATTTGAAGTCTAATATAATTCTTCATAAGAGCCTCTTTTTATGTTTGCTAAGATTGTTTTCCAGGTGAGGTCTTATTTTACATTTGTTACTGTAACTTGTTAGTACTTGTATTGTTCTATGCATATTGTGTCTGTCTTTATATAACCACACTAATTTGTATATTTCATTTTTTTTATTTTTCTTCTAGCGATGTTTGAAAAAGACCCAGTTAGGGTCGAAACGTCACTCTCTACTTAACATGTTTATTTTCCTAACATTATTATTCTGATGGTGGTACAATCCCTTCACTTAAGAATTCAACTAATCACCTTGCAGTTTTTTGAGTGCGGCTGTTTTCTTCTTTATACTCTTTGGAGTATACAGTTCAGCCAGCACCTCTCGCCTTCTACGAGCTGTGTGCGCCATTTTATCTCCTTGGTAAGCTCACCCGTGGTGCGTGTTTCGTCTTTGTGTTTCAGTCTTTGGGTGGTGTGAATATTGTCCAACCGACCTGTTCACTTGTATGCATGTCACATGTGTTTTTAAGATAAATATCTGA
This sequence comes from Dendrobates tinctorius, assembly GCF_039654945.1. Taxonomy (NCBI): domain Eukaryota; kingdom Metazoa; phylum Chordata; class Amphibia; order Anura; family Dendrobatidae; genus Dendrobates; species Dendrobates tinctorius. The sequence goes on from NW_027361700.1 coordinate 30,474,944, forward strand.
TGCAATAAATCCTGATCATGGGAACGTAGACTAACACTTGTAATCCTCCTGCTTTCCTTCCAGGCTGGTATTGCCAAAGATGACAGACTGAAGGCCCGAGTGAGCAGTCTGCTTTTCCAGCTGATGTTTGAAAGCAGGAGAAAATGGGCAAGCGTAAGGACCTGAGCGACTTTGACAAGGGCCAAATTGTAATGGCCAGACGACTGGGTATCAGTATCTCCAAGACGGCAGAACTTGTGGGATGTTCCCGGTTTGCAGTGGTTAGTACCTACCAAAAATGGATGAAGGAAGGACAACCAGTGAACAGACGGAAAGGTCATGGGCGGCCAAGGCTCATTGATGTGCATGGGGAGCGAATGCTAGCTGACCTTGTGCAGTCCAACAGCGGGGCTACCGTTGCACAAATTGCTGAAAAAATGAACGCTGGCTTTGATAAAAAGGTTTCGGAGCACACAGTACATCGCAGCTTGCTGCGTATGGGACTGTGAGGCAGTATGTGCAGGTGACGGGTCGGGAACGGTTTTAAATTTAACGATTTCTTTTTGGGAACTCTATAGTTCTGTATGGAGTAATCGTTAGTGCTTTGCAGTGTGGAAGGTGTGTGACTCCTCAGTGTAGGGAGATGTACTGCAGACTGTGACAAGGCCTGGTTTTATTGTATCCAAGTCTTATTTAAATGCTAAAGTTTTTTTATAACTTATAAAAGGGAGAGATTGGTCCTAAACAGTGGTGGCAATGCATTTATTAATTAAAGGCCTTGTTGAACGTTTCAAAAATAAAATTGATAGATTTCCATGTTTTTATAGCACAAGTGTTCTGTCTTCTTCTATTTTTTTTTTTTATTTTTTAATCTGATTAATTTGTTTGTGTTGTCATTTGTTTGGAGTTTCTTTTTTTGTTCTGCCAAATTGAAAGTCGCAATTGATGAATCTGCTGGAAATCTCCATTTCTGCCTACAATGACAAGTATATATGCAAAATGCACATATTAACAGGCTGAGTGCTTTAAGGGCCTTTTACACATAACGATATCGCTAAAGCGTTACCGATTTTGTGACGCAGCAGCGATATCGCTACATGTGACACTCGCCTCCGACCGGCTCCCCTGCTGGTTATCGTGTGAGAACGTCCTGGGCCGTTTTCTCGTCACCGGCTTCCTGCTGGCGCCGACGAAAGAGCCATGGACGCGGGTGAAAGAAGTCATCATCGCCGCATCTGACAGGTAAGTATCGATCTCAGACCGCTGCTGCATCGCTGGTGAGATCTGCCTGTTTGGCAGCTCACTAGCGACCATTTAGCGATGCACCAGCGATCCTGACCGGGTCATATCATGGTCGGGATCGCTGGTGCATCGCTAAATGTAACGGGGCCTTTAGTTTTAATGCAAACAGTATTTTATCAGCAGGAGATTATCACTATAGGACTAAATCTCCTGTGTCAGACTTTAACCCCTTCACCCCCAAGGGTGGTTTGCACGTTCATGACCGGGCCAATTTTTACAATTCTGACCACTGTGCCTTTATGAGGTCATAACTCTCGAACGCTTCCATGGATCCCGGTGATTCTGACATTGTTTTCTCGTGACATATTGTACTTCATGTTAGTGGTAAAATTTCATTCAAATAACTTGCGTTTATTTGTGAGAAAAACGGAAATTTGGCGAAAATTTTGAAAATTTCGCAATTTTCCAACTTTGAATTTTTATGCCCTTAAATCACAGAGATACGGCACACAAAAAACTTGATAACTAACATTTCCCACATGTTTACTTTACATCAGCACAATTTTGGAACCAAAATTTTTTTTTGTTAGGAAGTTATAAGGGTTAAAAGTTGACCAGCGATTTCTCATTTTTACACCACCATTTTATTTTTAGGACCACATCACATTTGAAGCCACTTTGAGGGGTCTATATGATAGAAAATACACAAAAGTGACACCATTCTAAAAACTGCACCCCTTAAGGTGCTCAAAACCACATTCAAGAAGTTTATTAACCCTTTAGGTGCGTCACAGGAATTTTTTTGAATATTTAAAAAAAAATGAACATCTAACTTTTTTTCATAAAAAAAATACTTCAGGTTCAATTTTTTTTATTTTACCAAGGGTAACAGGAGAAATTGAACTGCAAAAGTTATTGTGCAATTTGTCCTGAGTACGCAGATACCTGATATGTGGGGGGGAACGACTGTTTCGGCGCATGGCAGAGCTCAGAATGGAAGGAGCGCCGTTTGACTTTTTCAATGCAAAATTGGCTGGAATTCAGATTGGACGCCATGTCACGTTTGGAGAGTCCCTGATGTACCTAAACAGTGGAAACCCCCTACAAGTGACCCCGTTTTGGAAACTAGACCCCCCAAGGAACTTATCTAGATATGTGGTGAGAACTTTGAACCCACAAGGGCTTTACAGAAGTTTATAACGTACAGCGGTACAATTAAAAAATCATATTTTTTCCACAAAAATGATCTTTTCACCCCAATTTTTATTTTCCCAAGGGTAACAGGACCCTAAAAGTTATTGTGCAATTTGTCCTGAGTACGCTGATACCCCACATGTGGGGGTAAACCACTATTTGGGCGCATGGCAGAGCTCGGAAGGGAAGCAGCGCCATTTGACGTTTTTGGCTGGAATTGAGATCGGACACCATGTCGCGTTTGGAAAACCCCTGATGTACCAAAACAGTGGAAACCCCCCACAAATGACACCATTTTGGAAACTAGACACCCTAAGGAACTTATCTAGATGTGTGGTGAGAACTTTGAACCCCCATGGGCTTCACAGAAGTTTATAACATAAAGCCATACAATTAAAAAATCATATTTTTTCCACAAAAATGATCTTTTCACCCTCAATTCTTATTTTTCCAAGGGTAACAGGACCCTAAAAGTTATTGTGCAATTTGTCCTGAGTACGCTGATACCCCACATGTGGGGGTAAACCACTATTTGGGGGCATGGCAGAGCTCGGAAGGGAAGCAGCGCCATTTGACGTTTTTGGCTGGAATTGAGATCGGACACCATGTCGCGTTTGGAAAACTCCTGATGTACCAAAACAGTGGAACCCCCCACAAATGACACCATTTTGGAAACTAGACCCCCTAAGGAACTTATCTAGATGTGTGGTGAGCACTTTGACCCCCCCAGTGCTTCACAGAAGTTTACAACGCCCGGGCGTGAAAATAAAAAATTCATATTTTTTCCACAAACATGATCTTTTAGTCACCATTTTTTTATTTTCCCAAGGGTACCAGGAGAAATTGGACCCCAAAAGTTGTTGTCCAATTTGTCCTGAGTATGCTGATACCCCATATGTGGGAGAAAACTACTGTATGGGCACACGTCGGGGCTCGGAAGGGAAGTAGTGACGTTTTGGAATGCAGACTTTGATGGAATGGTCTGCGGGTGTCATGTTGCCTTTGGAGAGCCCCTAATGTACCTAAACAGTGGAAACCCCCACAAATGACACCATTTTGTAAACTAGACCCCCCAAGGAACTTATCTAGATGTGTGGTGAGCACTTTGACCCCCCCAGTGCTTCACAGAAGTTTACAACGCCCGGGCGTGAAAATAAAAAATTCGTATTTTTTCCACAAACATGATCTTTTAGTCACCATTTTTTTATTTTCCCAAGGGTACCAGGAGAAATTGGACCCCAAAAGTTGTTGTCCAATTTGTCCTGAGTATGCTGATACCCCATATGTGGGAGAAAACTACTGTATGGGCACACGTCGGGGCTCGGAAGGGAAGTAGTGACGTTTTGGAATGCAGACTTTGATGGAATGGTCTGCGGGTGTCATGTTGCCTTTGGAGAGCCCCTAATGTACCTAAACAGTGGAAACCCCCCACAAATGACACCATTTTGTAAACTAGACCCCCCAAGGAACTTATCTAGATGTGTGGTGAGCACTTTGACCCCCCCAGTGCTTCACAGAAGTTTACAACGCCCGGGCGTGAAAATAAAAAATTCGTATTTTTTCCACAAACATGATCTTTTAGTCACCATTTTTTTTATTTTCCCAAGGGTACCAGGAGAAATTGGACCCCAAAAGTTGTTGTCCAATTTGTCCTGAGTACGCTGACACCCCATATGTGGAAGAAAACTACTGTATGGACACACGTCGGGGCTCGGAAGGGAAGCAGTGACGTTTTGGAATGCAGACTTTGATGGAATGGTCTGCGGGTGTCATGTGCGTTTGGAGAGCCCCTGATGTACCTAAACTATTGAAACTCCCCACAAGTGACCCCATTTTGGACACTAGACCCCCCACGGAACTTATCTAGATGTGTGGTGAGCACTTTGAACCCCCAAGTGCTTCACAGAAGTTTATAACACTCGGACGTGAAAATAAAAAAATCATTTTTTTCCACAAAAATGATATTTTTGCCCCCAATTTTTTATTTTCCTAAGGGTAACAGGAGAAATTGGACCCCAAAAATTGTTTTGCAATTTGTCCTGAGTAGGCTGATACCCTACATGAGGGGGTAAAACACTGTTTGGGCGCATAGCAGAGCTTGGAAGGGAAGGAGCACCATTTGACTTTTTCAACTCAGAATTGGCTGGAATTGAGATCAGACGCCATGTTGCATTTGGAGAGCCTCTGATGTGCCCAAACAGTGGAAACCCCCAATTCTAACTCCAACCCGAACCCCAACACGCCCCTAACCCTAGCCCTAACCCTAGCCCTAACCCTAGCCCTAGCCCTAACCCTAGCCCTAACCCTAGCCCTAACCCTAGCCCTAACCCTAACCTAACCCTACCCCAACACACCCCTAGCCCTAACCCTAGCCCTAACCCTAATGGAAAAATGGAAATAAATACATTTTTTTTATTTTATTATTTTTCCCTAACTAAGGGGGTGATAACGGGGGGTTTGATTTACTATTTATGGCGGTTTTTATGTTTGGCGGCTGTCGCACGCTAAAAGACGCTTTTTATTGTAAAAATAGTTTTTGCATCACCACATATTGAGAGCTATAATTTTTCCGTATTTTGACCCACCGAGTCATGTGAGGTCTTATTTTTTGCGGGACGAGTTGACGTTTTTATTGGTACCATTTTCGGGCACGTGACATTTTTTGATTGCTTTTTATTCCGATTTTTGGGACGCAGAATGAACAAAAACCAGCGTTTCATGAATTTCTTTTGGGGGGGGGTGCGTTTACACCGTTCCGCGTGCGGTAAAATTGATAAAGCGGTTTTATTCTTCGGGTCAGTACGGTTACAGCGATACCTCATTTAGGTCGTTTTTTTATGTTTTTGTCGGTTTTATGCAATGAAAACTATTTTATATAAAAAATAATTATTTTTGCATCGCTTTATTCTGCGAGTTATAACTTTTTTATTTTTTCACTGATGATGCTGTGTGGCGGCTTGTTTTTTGCGGGACAAGATGACGTTTTCAGCGGTACCATGGATATTTATATGCGTCTTTTTGATCGCGCGTTATTGCACTTTTTGTTTGGCGGTATGATAATAAATCATTATTTTTTGCTTCGTTTTTTATTTTTATTTTTTAAGGGGTTCGCTAAAGGGGTTAACTAATGGGACAGTTTTATAGGGCAGGTCGTTACGGACGCGGCGATACCTAATATGTGTACATTTATTGTTTTTTTTTATTATTATTTTAAAAAAATGAATTTATTGGGGAATATATATTTTTTTTTTTACTAATTTATTTGGCGATTTTTTTTAAATTTATTTTTACACTTTTTTTTAATTTTTTTTTACTTTATTACATAGTCCCAGGTGGGACATCACTGTCCTGTGACAGATCGCTGATCTGTCACATCACAGATCACTGTGACAGATCAGCAATCTGTCACAGGCAGTGCACAAGGCTTCCTCATGCCTGCGCTTTGCAGGCACTGAGGAAGCCAGCTTCCCCAGGCCCCCGAAGGCCCCCGTCGCCATCTTGGATTCGGGGGCCTGGAGGATAGGAGTCCCCCGCAGCAGCGCTGCACATTGCGCTGCCGTGGGGGGCTCAGGGAAGCACGGAGGGAGCCCCCTCCCTGCCGATGCTTCCCTTTAACTCCCGGTACACCGCGATCGCGTTTGATCGCGGTGTGCAAGGGGTTAACGTGTCGGGGGCGGTCCGTGACCGCCCCTGACACATTGTGCCGGGTGTCAGCTGTGATAATCAGCTGACACCCGGCCGCGATCAGCGGCGCTCACCACGTGGGCGCCGCTGATCGCGGTAGACGTACTATCCCGTCCCCGGTCATACGGGCCCGGGTACCGTGGACGGGATAGTACGTCTCATGTCAGGAAGGGGTTAATCTGTGTAACCCTGCCCCCACTACTGATCAAAGCCTTTTGACAGTTCAGTGTACACAGTAAGCTTCTGGTTGGGTGTAGGTGGGTTACACACAGCCAGAAAGCAGGGCTGTGGAGTCGGTAAAAAATGGCCAGACTCCTAAAAATGTACAGTAGTTCAATGCAGTATGTACTGTACATTTTTTCATAAGAATTTGGGAAGGTTATGAAATCAACTATAAATGTCTGTTAAATTCCAGATCTAAGGATCTCTCTTTAGTTGAGAGAAATCATTGCTGCACTGTATGTACATGCCCAGTGATGTGGAGTCTCAGTCAGGGACATTGTGTCGTCGGAGGTTTAGCTTTCCGACTCCACATCCATCCCAAAAGTCTTAGCTCTGCTACATTGACATCAGACAAATAAGGATTCTGTTAAAATTACACTAATCTTTTCATCCCTAACAAACTAACTATCTCCATCCTGGGCATCGCTGAAACTTGGCTCACCCCCCTCAGATCATAGAATCATAGAATCGTAGAGTTGGAAGGGACCTCCTGGGCCATCTGGTCCAACCCCCTGCTCAAAGCAGGATTCGCTAAATCATCCCAGTCAGATGTCTGTCCAGCCTCTGTTTGAAGACTTCCATTGAAGGAGAACTCACCACTTCTCGTGGCAGCCTGTTCCACTCATTGATCACTCTAACTGTCAAAAAGTTTTTTCTAATATCTAATCTGTGTCTCCTCCCATTCAGTTTCATCCCATTGCTTCTAGTCTTTCCTTGTGCAAATGAGAATAAAGTTGATCCTTCTACAATGTGACAGCCCTTTAGATATTTGTAGACAGCAATTAAGTCTCCTCTCAGTCTTCTCTTTTGCAAACTAAACATTCCCAAATCCTGCAACCTTTCCTCATAAGACAGGGTTTGCAGACCGGTCACCATTCTGGTCGCTCTTTTCTGAACTTGCTCCAGTTTGTTGATGTCTTTTTTAAAATGTGGTGCCCAAAACTGGATACAGTCTTTTCAGCTGCACTTTTTTTATAGTGTATTCCATCTTTCTCACATCCCCGCCCCAGCTACAAGCAAGTTAGAGGAGTTGGTTTTCTCCTGTAAGATGCTGCTCCTTCACCCAAATTCCACTGTTACTCTGTTACACACAGTGCACCTCAAGAGAAGAGAGTATCTACTCCCCCTCCAACTGGCTGTCATTTAATGCCCCATAGAGTCAGGCACCACCTTTTTTTTGACTAATCCACTACCTGGCTACTTCATTTCCTTTCTGCTGACATACTCATGATAGCGGGAGACTTCAATATCATGATTGATACTTCCCACTAGGCAATCTCAAAGCTTCTATTTCTCACCTCCTCGTGAGGCCTAGCTCAATGGTTCTCTGCAGCCACTCTCAAAGATGGCCAATATAGTGGACCTCATCTTCACTTGCCTCTGTTCCCTATCTAACCTCTAACTCACCTCTCCCCCAGTCTGACCACAACCTGCTCAAATTCTCTTCCCTCTCCTGGTGCACAATTCCCACTCTCCATATCTGCACATCTACGCAGAAATCTCAAAACACCTTGATTTACACTCGCTTTCTGAGTCCCTTATCCCTCTTCCAAGCATAGGTTCCTTACCCAATGCTGCCGCCGCTTTATAACACCACAACAGCTACAGTTTTTGAATCGGTTGCCCCTCTCACACATACCAAACCTCACACAATCAATAGGCAACCCTGGCACACCAGCCTGACTAAAGAATTTAGGTGGGCTTTCAGGGTTGCTGCACAGAGATGGCAAATATCCCATTGCATCGAGTACTTCATCACATTCAAACAGTTCCTCACCACTTTAAAGTCCACACTCACTGCAGCAAAACAAATCTACTTCTTATCTCCGTTACACAACCTTAAACAGCTATTCAACACTTTTCAATTCTTTACTCTGTACCTCCTTCCTCTCATCTCGGCTGCAGATTTTTCCTCATTCTTCAAGCAGAAGATTGATAACATTGGAGAAAGCTTTGGCTTAAGGCCCCGTTACACATAACGATGTCCCAGCAATCCCACCAACGATCCGACATGGATGGGATCGCTGGGACATCGTTAGGCTGATCGCTGGTGAGCTGTCACAGACAGCCCCTCCAGCGATCAGGACCAGCGAGCAAGCTGGTTTCCAATGTAAACCCGATGTTTACGTTGGAAACCAGCGTCGCTGATTGCTGGTCTCTCGCTGCCACACGCAGCGATGCGTGCTGGCCAGCGGGAGACCAACGATCAAAAAATGGCCCAGGACGATCGTGCACAATCAGCGATACCCAGCAGGGGGCCATTCGCTGATCCCCATCACACACAGCGATCTCGCTGGCGATATCACTGTGTGAGACAGGGCCCTTACAGCCGCTTCTCCATCATTATAGAAAACTAACTTCTCTCCTTCAGATCACATGTGCACACCTGATCCTATCACTAACTGTCTTCCTCATGTTTTAAACATTCCTTCATCACACCCTCCCGTGAGACATCCTCTGTCTAGCTCTTATCCTATATTCAGGGGAATTTGTAGTTATATTCCGCGCTGCCGCAAGAAAGTATTCCAGGAGATAGATGTCAAAGATTCACAGTGGTTTATTCTACGCGTTTCGGGGGTCTCATGCCCCCTTCGTCAGAAAATACTATTTTCTGACGAAGGGGGCGTGAAACCCCCGAAACGCGTAGAATAAACTACTGTGAATCTTTGACATCTATCTCCTGGAATACTTTCTTGCGGCAGCGGGGAATATAACTACAAATTCCCCTGAATACGTGATTTCTTCTGGTCGTTGAGGACCTGTGGATCTGCAGCAGCCGCCAGACTATATGCTTTCTCTCATCCTAATCAGGTGAGCAAATTTCTTAGTGTAATCTCTCTCTGTAACACGGATAAGACCTATTGTGCTTTTGTGTCTCCTTTTCTCTGCAATAGCTCTTATCCTAAACACTCTTCCCCTATGCCTCTAAACTACTGGACAAACACATCCATCTTGAACTGTCCCCCAACTTCTCCTGCTCCTTCTTTGATTGCTTACAAACTGGCTTCCAACCACATCATTCCATTGATACTGCAGTGATTAAAGTCACCAATGACCTAGTAATGGCCAAATCTAAGCAGCACTACTCCGTCAACCTCCTGGACCTGTCCTCTGCCTTCAACACAGTGGACCATTCCCTCTTACTACGGATTCTCTCATCTCTTGGCATGACAGACTTTGCCCCCCCCCCTCCAGTGCCACTAAAAACCTACTCAGACAGGATGCTAGCAGCAGGGTAGTACAACACCTCCAAGGCATAGAGGGACAGCTCATGCCAGGTGTCATGCTTTGAGACCCAATAGCTGAAGGTTGCAGCAGAATTATGGAGTACAATGGTTTTGTCGGCCAGGTATTGCTTGACCATCTTTAAAAACCTTTCCCTCGTCAAAAGTATTCGGTTAGAGCATGGATGCTGGGAGGGTGTCATAAAATTGGCCAAGGCCTTTGGCAGTATACCTCTGTACCTGGTGTGTCTCCCTCACCTCTCCTCCTTTGTTGGGCAAGGACGTCGTTTGCATCCTGCCACTAATGTTGGCTGATGGAAATATTTTCAACATGTTTTCCATAATAGCCTTCAGTTAGAGCACCATTTTATAAGACCTCTATACCTCAAGAAGAAGAGATGCAAAGTTCTCCTAGTGTGGGTCTAGCAGGGTGAACAATCTGTACTCTTTGGGATGAGATGAATGTAACGCGTAGGTCACTTGAAAGGCAGTGGTACGTAGTCTGCCATATGTACCTACAGCAAACACATCCCTGTATCCATTGTCTGACCACTCTCCATCTCTTCCTCCTTAGCCCATCCACGTAGGAGATAAAGGACGAAGCTTGTATGGGTACATGCCTCATTTGCGTGATCAGTCAGCCCCGGTCCTTCCTCAGCCTCTACCTAATCATTGTTACCCAGGCTGCGCTGTGCACATGAGATGAGACTGGACTGGGTAGTATCTCGGTGTCTCATGTCTTCCTCCATCCTCACCTGTTCGTATGCAAAGCTTCATGTTTAATTGTCAGCAGCGTCTGTTTAAGTATGCACAGATGTGGATTCGTTGTGATGATGATGGCCTCATTGCCCTGTCAGTCTTTGTGGAGGCCACAAAATCATGGAGAACTGCACAAATGTTAGCCATCCATGCCCACTTTTCAGGTATGTGTTTAGGCTGACCAGAAAACTAAGTTGGTGCTGGTATTCCACAACTAGTCTCAGCTGCTCACCAGCCTTGCCAGTGTGTGCAGTGTGGAGTTCCACTGCATGGTCACGTGCACACCAGTTGGTGAGCTGGCACTTGCATATGCTGCTGCAGCACTGAAAAAGCGGGTGGCAACTGTAACTGACTTGCTGAAATGGCCGCTGATGTGGTGTACCTTGAGCGGAAGCTGTGCTAAATCTAGGTAGCTTTTCAGAAACCACTGAACTACCAAGTTGCGCACATGGGCCAAGCACGGTATGTGTATGAGCTTGCCAAGCTTCACAGCTGCCACCAGGTTACACCTATTATCACACATGACCATGCCTGGTTGTAGGTTCAGCGACGAAAGCCACATATCTGTCCAGTCTGTTATTCCTTTCAATAACTGCTGGGTGTGCAATTTGTCTTCTAGAGAAATTACCTTCAGCAGAGCCTGTTGCCGCTTTGCTAAGTCAGTGCTGCAGAGCGTCCAGCTGATGTGGATGACATGCTTAGGAGAGAGTTTATCACGGATGATTTGGAGGTGACGGAAACCCTGATAGAAGTAGGGACAGCAACCCTCGACGTCAGCAGCTCATGTGCCGTGCCAGGGTAGAACTTGGCGACGACCTCCACAGTGTTCCCCCAGTGTGCCGTCAGAGAAATAGAATCATAGAATCGTAGAGTTGGAAGGGACCTCCTGGGCCATCTGGTCCAACCCCCTGCTCAAAGCAGGATTCGCTAAATCATCCCAGTCAGATGTCTGTCCAGCCTCTGTTTGAAGACTTCCATTGAAGGAGAACTCACCACTTCTCGTGGCAGCCTGTTCCACTCATTGATCACTCTGTCAAAAAGTTTTTTCTAATATCTAATCTGTGTCTCCTCCCATTCAGTTTCATCCCATTGCTTCTAGTCTTTCCTTGTGCAAATGAGAATAAAGTTGATCCTTCTACAATGTGACAGCCCTTTAGATATTTGTAGACAGCTATTAAGTCTCCTCTCAGTCTTCTCTTTTGCAAACTAAACATTCCCAAATCCTGCAACCTTTCCTCATAAGACAGGGTTTGCAGACCGGTCACCATTCTGGTCGCTCTTTTCTGAACTTGCTCCAGTTTGTTGATGTCTTTTTTAAAATGTGGTGCCCAAAACTGGACACAATATTCCAGATGAGGTCTGACCAAAGAGGAGTAGAGGGCAATAATGACTTCACGTGATCTAGACTGTATGCTTCTGTTAATACATCCTAGAATTGCATTTGCCTTTTTTGCTGCTGCATCACACTGTTGACTCATTCAGTCTGTGATCTATTAGTATACCCAAGTCTTTTTCACATGTGCTGTCACTTAGCCCTATTCCTCCCATTCTATATATGGTTTTTTCATTTTTATTGCCCAGATGTAGTACTTTGCATTTCTCCCTGTTAAAAACCATTCTGTTAGTTGCTGCCCACTTCTCCAATTTATTTAAATCTTTTTGAATTCTCTCTCTCTCTTCTCTAGTATTAGCTATCCCTCCTAGCTTTGTGTCATCAGCAAATTTAATCAGTTTACCCTCAATTCCTTCATCTAAATCGTTGATAAAGATGTTGAACAATACAGGGCCCAGGACAGAGCCCTGTGGTACCCAACTTGAGAAATTCTTCCAACTGGATGTGCAGCCATTTACGACCACTCTTTGGGTCCGATCACTAAGCCAGTTATGAATCCACCTAACAGTTGCCTTGTCCATTCCATACATAGTCATTTTTTCAATAAGGATTGTATGAGAGACTTTGTCAAATGCTTTGCTGAAGTCAAGATATACTATATCTACAGCATTTCCTTGATCCACCCAATCAGTGATACCGTCATAGAAGGAAATTAAGTTAGTCTGACATGACTTATTAGTTACAAACCCATGCTGACTCTGTTTAATCACTTCATTCTTATCCAGGTATTGACATACATGTTGTTTAATAATTTGTTCAAAGATCTTTCCTGGTATAGAAGTCAGACTCACCGGCCTATAGTTGCCTGGGTCCACCTTCTTCCCCTTTTTGAAGATAGGAACAACATTTGCTCTTCTCCAGTCTTCTGGCACTTCTCCTGTTCTCCAAGAATTTTCAAAGATTATGGAGAGGGGTTCAAAAATTTCTTCTGCTATCTCCTTCAGTACTCTGGGGTGTAATTCATCTGGACCTGGAGACTTGAATTCATTTAGGTTAGCTGAGTGTTTCCTCACTATCTTTCTGTTTATAGATATCCTGGATTCTTCTATTCCCTTAATAGGACAGTGAAGAACAGTTGATGTTACATTTCCTTTCTGAGAGAAAACAGATGCGAAATAGGAATTTAAAAGTTCAGCCTTCTCAACATCCTGTCTTACCATTTCATCATTTTCATCCTGTAAAAATCCTATAGCATCTTTGACTTTTTTACTTTTGACATATCCCCAAAATCCTTTATAATTGCTTTTGACATCTCTTGCAAGCCTCAATTCATTTTCAGCTTTAGCTAATCTGATTTGTGCCCTGCAGGTTCTGCAGACAGCATTATATTCTTCTTTAGATATGCCTCCCTCTTTCCATTTTATAAACATTTTTTTCTTCCTTTTTAGCATGTGCTTAAGTTCTGTGTTCATCCATCCTGGTTTCCTTAAATGCTTCCTATTCTTCCCTCATTTCGGAATTGTTAACAACTGTGCTTTGAGAATTTCATTTTTCAAGATTTCCCATCCTTCCTGGACATTTTTGTCTTTAAGGATATCCAGCCATTGGATCCCTCCAATTCTCTTTCTGAGTCCCTTAAAATCTGCTTTTCTGAAATCTAACCTTGACGTCTGAGTCTTCACAGGTCTTCCGCCTCTAGTTATCCAAAATTCTAAAATAGCATGGTCGCTACCTCCTAGGGTCCCAGCCACTTTTACCTCCTCAACCATTTCCTCCCTGTTTATAAGGATTAAATCAAAGGTAGCAGTTCCCCTTGTTTTCTCCCTTACCTTTTGGAAGATAAAGTTGTCAGCAAGAGAGGATAAGAATTTCCTTGACCTGTTAGTTTTGCCTGAGAGAGATTCCCAACAAATGTCTGGATAGTTGAAATCTCCCATGACAACTATGTCATATTTTTTGGAGAACTTGGCCATTTGATGCATAAAGAGTTCATCCATATCTTCAGCTTGCACAGGCGGCCTGTAGTAAATGCCTACAATGGTGTCCTTTCCATTGTTCTGTCCTTGTATTCTTACCCAAACAGTTTCCACAGAACTCCCAGTCTCTGAAGCTTCAATCTCTGTGCAGATATACGCGTTTCTAACATACAATGCGACACCCCCTCCTCGTTTATCAAGTCTGTTTCTTGCAAATAAGTTGTATCCTTCTAGTCTTGTATTCCAATCATGTGTATCGTCCCACCAAGTTTCAGTGATTCCAATGACATCATATTTCTTTTCCTGTGTTAGTTCCAATTCTCCTTGTTTGTTGCCCATGCTTTGTGCATTAGTATAGAAACATTTTAGTTTGTGATTGGTTTCTCTTTCTCCAATATTTTTATTGATTAGATTCTTTTGTCTTTGTTCTTCCTTTCCACTTCTAATAGCAGAGTTCTCAATAGCATTTGTCAGGTGTATGGCTTTTTCTGGTCTTTTGCTTCCCTTCCCATGTTGTTCTAGTTTAAAGCTCTCCTTACAAGTGTAGCAAGGCGACTTCCAAATACATGCTTTCCAGTTTTCGTAAGGTGCACCCCATCTCTAGCAAGTAGTCCATCGTATAAGTAGTTCACTCCGTGATCCAGAAATCCAAATCGTTGCTGACGGCACCATCGACGTAGCCAGTTGTTCACCTGCAGAATCTTATTCCACCTCCTTGTTCCATGGCCATCCACTGGGAGGATGGAAGAGAAGACCACCTGCGCTTCCAGTTCTTTCACTTTCTCGCCTAAGTCTTCAAAGTCTCTGCAGATGGTTTCCAGGTCGTTTCTTGCGGTGTCATTTGTCCCCACATGTAGGAGCAGGAATGGGTAGTCATCTGTAGGTCTGAAGAGTCCTGATATCCTGTCAGACACATCTTTAATTTTTGCACCTGGAAGACAGCACATTTCTCTTGAAGTTATATCCGGTCTGCAGATAGCGGCCTCTGTTCCTCTCAACAGGGAATCCCCCATGACCACCACTCTCCGTTTCTTCTTCACAACATTTTTCTTTCTCCATCCAGGAGGACTCTGAAGGCGTACAAGGTTGCTGTTTGTTGGCAAAGTCTTATCCTGATGTATTTCTTCATCGTTTTCCTGCGTGAGAGCCTGGTACAGGTTTCTGAGCAGTATGGGTGCTGACTGCCTCCTGATTCTCCTGCTTCTCTGGGTCACATGTCTCCATTCCTGTTTCTTCAGGTGCACTTCGAATTTCTTCTCTTTCTGTAACATGAAGAGATAATTCTGCTCTGTCCAAGAACTCTTCACCTTCCTTAATGATCTTCAACGTAGCTAACCTCTCTTCGAGATTTTGCAACTTTTCCTCCAACAGGGACACAAGCTTGCATTTGTGGCATGTGAAGTTTGGCTTTTCCACTGGTAAATCTGTGAACATGTAGCAAGAAATGCAGCTCACCAGATGGCTCCTGGCCTCTTCCATCTTGAGACTTCTTAAAAACGATGAAAGATGAGCCAAAAGTTTTTCCGATTTCCTCTTTTCAGCTGCAACGGCCAAAACCCAGTGATCGTTGAGCTCGCGGAGACTCTTCACTTATCCCAGAAGGCACTGGGAATATGCAAATGATCTCCTCAAGACTCTTCCCCTGGTTTTCCGATTTCCTCTTTTCAGCTGCAACGGCCAAAACCCAGTGATCGTTGAGCTCGCGGAGACTCTTCACTTATCCCAGAAGGCACTGGGAATATGCAAATGATCTCCTCAAGACTCTTCCCCTGGTTTTCCGATTTCCTCTTTTCAGCTGCAACGGCCAAAACCCAGTGATCGTTGAGCTCGCGGAGACTCTTCACTTATCCCAGAAGGCACTGGGAATATGCAAATGATCTCCTCAAGACTCTTCCCCCTGTAGAGTCTCTGGTCAAAAGCTCTTGTCCACATGTCAGTTGTTAAGTGGACAATCCAAGTAGTGGTGCTGTTCCTGGACACATGATGGTACAAGGTGGAGATACCACACTGAGAGAAATAGTGGCGGCTGCGGACAGCGTACAGAGGGACCAAAGTCTGCACCTGTAGTAGGACAATTATTTTATTTTTTTCAAACCAACAAAATTTCACACAAACCAACTTCAGCAATGTACAGTCATGGCCAAAAGTTTAGAGAATGACACAAATATTATATTTTCACATGATCTGCTTCCCTCTGGTTTTTATCTGTGTTTGTCAGATGTTTTTATCACATACAGAAATATAATTGTAATCATATTATGAGTAACAAAAGGTTATATTGACAGTTAGAATGAGTTAATGCAGCAAGTCAATATTTGCAGTGTTGACCCTTCTTCTTCAGGACCTCAGCAATTCTCCCTGGCATGCTCTCAATCAACTTCTGGATCAAATCCTGACTGATAGCAGTCCATTCTTGCAAAATCAATGCTTTTATTTTGTCTGAATTTGAAGGTTTTTGTTTGTCCACCCGTCTCTTGATGATTGACCACAAGTTCTCAATGGGATTAAGATCTGGGGAGTTTCCAGGCCATGGTCCCAAAATCTCTATGTTTTGTTCCCTGAGCCATTTAGTTATCACCTTTGCTTTATGGCAAGGTGCTCCATCATGTTGAAAAAGGCATTGTTGATCGCCAAACTGCTCTTGGACGGTTGGGAGAAGTTGCTCTCGGAGGACATTCTGGTACCATTCTTTATTCATGGCTATGTTTTTAGGCAAGACTGAGAGAGAGCCCATTCCCTTGCCTGAGAAGCAACCCCACACATGAATGGTTTCAGGATGCTTGACAGCTGGCATGAGACAAGACTGGTGGTAGCGCTCACCTGGTCTTCTCTGAATAAGCCATTTTCCAGATGTCCCAAACAATCGAAAAGGGGATTCATCAGAGAAAATGACTTTACCCCAGTCCTCAGCAGTCCACTCCCTGTACCTCTTGCAGAATATCAGTCTGTCCATGATGTTTTTTCTGGAGACAAGTGGCTTGTTTGCTGCCCTCCTTGAGACCAGGCCTTGCTCCAAGAGTCTCTGCCTCACAGTGCGTGCAGATGCACTCACACCTGCCTGCTGCCATTCCTGAGCAAGCTCTGCACTGCTGGTAGCCCGATCCCGCAGCTGAAACATTTTTAACAGACGGTCCTGGCGCTTGCTGGTCTTTCTTGGGCGCCCTGGAGCCTTTTTGGCGACAAGGGAACCTCTCTCCTTGAAGTTCTTGATGATACGATAGATTGTTGACTGAGGTGCAATCTTTCTAGCTGCGATACTCTTCCGTTAGGCCATTTTTGTGCAGTGCAATGTTGACTGCATGTGTTTCTTTAGAGATTACCATGGTTAACAGAAGAGAAACAATGATGCCAAGCACCAGCCTCCTTTTAAAGTGTCCAGTGGTGTCATTCTTACTTAATCATGACAGATTGATCTCCAGCCCTGTCCTCATTAACACCCACACCTGTATTAATGGAGCAATCACTGAAACGATGTTAGCTGGTCCTTTTAAGGCAGGGCTGCAATGATGTTGAAATGTGTTTTGGGGATAAAGTTTATTTTCTAGGCAAATATTGACTTTGCAAGTAATTGCTGTTAAGCTGATCACTCTTTATAACATTCTGGAGTATATGCAAATTGCCATTAGAAGAAATGAAGCAGTAGACTTTGTTAAAATTAATATTTGTGTCATTCTCAAAACTTTTGGCCATGACTGTATATGACTAGTCAATTTGTAACTACATTTTTATACCTGTAGCAGGACAATTTACGTTTTTATTTCAAACCAACTAAATTTCTCACAAGGCAGGTTCTACAGTATATCTAACAATAATCAATTTTTGGAACAAAAATATTTTGAACTGTACCAGAGCATGTGGTTTTTAAAAACTTTAACCCACCGTACTTTTACACAAAGCACGTTAAACTGCATGGATGATGAATTGAATCCATGAAAAAATTTTGAACATAAATATTTTGAAAATGTAGTTGATGTACTCCTGCACTCAAATTCTTTGCTAAAAGTACAAAGCCAGGAAAAAAATATAAGGAGGGTAATACAGTAATTCTCTTTGGGTGTCGTCTTCTTTCCTCTGGAGGCTGGGGGGGGGGGGACTGCCTTCACCTGCTTCCTGGAGGCCGATTCCCTGGTGTCTTGGCTGTAAGTGACCCGGCTTCAGTTAGTCCCGGAACCCCCGACATGTAAGAATGGGCAACAACCCCCTGCGTCACCTGCACCATCGCCTGCTCCTGCACAGGAGGTGGGGAACCCCAAGGACAGTACGATAGCATGAGGAGCAGGTCATCAGCAAAGGCTGCTGCTATTTCTTCTGTGCCCTTTATTTTGGTACTATTACCTACTGTACAAAGTAGACTGGCGGAGATCGGCGAGCGCTCAACCAAAATGATCAGTTCTGAAAGAAATGAGATATTGGAGAAACCAGGCCTGCTTCGGATTAGAATATACATGCATGTATATACAATTATTTTATAATATTCAACCCAGTTATGCGTACTTCCAGCCTTTTCCTATGGCCCTTTGAAATCTTCCTCATTTCCCGCTGTTAGACCAATTTCTCTCTTTTGCCTCCTGCTGTTGACGCTGCTGCTCTACACAGAAAACCGCACGTGTGGAAATATGGAAATATCCACGTGTAACATAAACCATTAATTATTTTAATGAATTTACAATGACTGATTCATACGTGCAGGAATGACCAGATTGTTTCTGGAAATTGTTAGTTGTCTAAGTACTTATTCAGTTACCATATATGTAACAAGTACCCATGATAGATTCACATGTCTGGTTTTTTTGCATACCAAGCATTCGCAAAAAAAATCAACACATTTCTATGTTTGATCCGAGTAAAGGGTCAAAATTACCCATACAAGTCTCTAAGTCTATAAAAATCACTGACAGCGCACATTGTCATCCGTGTGCTACCCATGATTAGCACTGCCATGAATAGAAGCTTTACAATTTATTTTTTCACAGGAGAAAATCACTAATGACACACTGCTGGTAAAAACTAACACTATGATGAACACTGAAGAACATCAGACACAAAAACAGATCAGCGGTAACGAGCCAGCACCAGAGCGCACTGTTAGGACTCGATCACACGAGCGTATAACTGGGACGAGTGCTAGCTGATGTTTTATCGTACAGCACTCGGACCAATGCTTTACTATGGGGCAGAACAGGTCTGGGGGGGGGGGGGTTCTACAGACTGTGTGTCTTGCTGCAAGTGGCTCCACAAATCGGATAAGCTGCCAGCACCAATTTAAGTCTATGGGTGAGTATAAAACATCGGACTTCACTCGGAAGTCATCTGAATGAAGGCCAATTTACGCGGACACAGACAATGGAGAAGATGGAGAAACTTAAGTTCTTTGTTCTCTGTACCTGTGATCTGATTGGATCAGAGTTTGAGCAAAATGTGATTACCATAATTGATCCGATTCTCTCGGAGTAGAAATCACTTGGGTGGGGTGGCACTGGTCTACGCACGCAAGGTATAACACCACACATTGACAGTGCGCTCTGCTGCTGGCCCGTTACTGTTGATCTGAGCCTGCAACCGAAAGCGCGTTGTCGTGCACAGCGAGCAGGGACTAGCCTGGCCCCTGAAACAAGTATCACTGATGACACATTGTTCAGGGAGGGGGCAGAGGCCTTAGCAGTGTCTGCAGCCTCTGCCCCCTGATGATGCTTGTCTCAGTATCCCAGCATGCACTGGGATTCTCAAACAACGCCTCCCCAAAAAAGGAAGTATTACAAAAAGAGAAGCAGTTAGATAGTGTAGTTAGGGAAGGATAGGACATTTTTCAAGTGTATTAGAAAATAGTATAAATTATTTACAATTATTTATAAAAAAAAAAAAAAAAAAAAGCATTTTTAACATGTAATAGTAACAATGCATAAAAAAAATTCTATGACCCTTGTATCTGTGTAATCGTACTGACCCAAAGAATAAAGCCATCTTATCACTAATACCGCAGGGTGAACGGCATTAAAAAAATAATGCTTGAACTGCTGTTGATTGGCTCATTTTGCCTCCCTCCCAAAAAAATCATAAGTGTCAGTTCACATTTATCCTGCCCTCTATGCTGAGCACTTACATCAGGGTTTATGTGTAAATACCCAAAATGCATGATTCAGACAAAACCTCTGATGGAACCATTCGCAATAATGAGGCAGATGGAGTCACTTTGGGTTCTTTTCTGGGGGTGTCCATCATTTCAGCACACAAAAATGTGGTCGACCATAGTTATGTGCATGACTAAAATGGAAAGTCCAAAGAGACTCCATCTGCCTCATTATTGTGAGTGCTTCTGCTGGAGGTTTCACCCAAAATTTAGACAGAAATCCAATGTAAGTGCTCTGCTTAGAGCACAGGATAAATGTGACCCCAGCCTTACACTGAAAATGATCAAAAAATATCAACCACAAAATGTTACCATGAAAGACTTCAACATAGCCATAAAAAAATAATCCCCCACTCAGGTCCGTCATCTGTCAATGGATAAGTTGAGTATTTCCAGCAGCTTTTTCCATTGCAAAAACAGTGTATTGGCAGAAAAAAAGACTGTAAAATCCGTGCATTTTTGCCATATTTTGATTCCTTTTTCCTTGCATTTTTTTCTCCATTCATTTGGATGGGTGAAAAATGTTGAAAGAGTTGACATACTGCAGAGGGAAAAAACATTTTTTATGATTCTAATCTGCAAGGCGATAATAAGTATGAGATTTCAGAAATCCCATTCACTTTGTTGGTAATGTAAAATGCTGCGTTTTTTACACTGGGCAAATATGTGTGCACAAGCCCTACAACTGGCTGCTTAAATATAAGTTCCTTGTAACATGGAGGAGGGTACTGTGCTGTATTACACATAAAGTAGGCAACCATAGTATCCCCCACATAGTCTAACTCTCCGTACCCCTATACAGTGTTAGTGCCAGCCATGATCTGCTCAGCTCACAAATACCCCATCTCTCAGTGATAGTATCCTCCTCATGCTTACAAAAATGACAGTCTTTGTTGCCTACACAAGAACAGTACCACCCCTGACGAAGCCACAATTGGTGGCGACACGCATCGGGTTTCAGGACGCTCGGGCTCCACTCCACCTCTGATTTGCAACTAGTGCACAACTAATTTGAGGTTGAGCTCTGTCTTCCCTTTATGCGGCTATTTTTAGCCAGTACCATTCTATCTCAACATGCCTGGTGTAGGGATTCGCTCTGGTAGGCAATAGCTGGGCGGCAGTAACGAGGCAACACACAGGCATAAAGTCCAATTTCAGTGGTTTTAATGTCACTCAGTACCCAGCAGCTTAACAAAACATAAGGGAGATAAAACACATACTCCAGCTTGGAGAACCACTGGTCCCAGACTCACCCCTTGCACGGGACGGGCGTAACTAAGCGGCTGCCAGGTCCTGCGGCATCCACCAGGTGCCATTCCCAGGGTTCTTCCAAGTCTTGCTGCGATAGTCCTGCAGCACGGGAATCCTGTATACAAGTTTCAGGCTGAGTCCACACAAGTTCCTGTAGCTTCCAGAAACACTCACACTGTGGCAATCACCAACCTTCATTACATAGGGCCTAACCCCTCCCACCAGTGAGGTAGACATCACATGGGCTGATCACGTGACCCTGACATCATCGCAGGTCCCGTCTTTAAGGAAAAACCCAGCCAAACATTAATCTGTTAGGAGAAACATATCTTCCATCCAGTAAAACACCCTTTACTGTACCACATAACTCCCCCCTATGTTCAACCCTAGAGGGGTGGACACATGACATACAGTGAACTCTGGACATGGCATTTGCATTCCCCTGTAGTCTGCCTGCACAATGTTCTACTGAAAATTTAAAGTTTTGCAGGGACAGGAACCACCTGGTGACTCGGGCATTCCTCTCCTTAGCTTGACTCATCCACGTAAGAGGGGAATGATCGGTCACCAACCAAAATGTTCTCCCCAGCAAATAGTAGGGCAACGATTCCAGTGCCCACTTGATGGCCAGGCACGCTCTCTCCACAATACTGTACCGGGTTTCAGCTGGAGTAAGTTTCTGGCTTAGGAAGCTAACGGGATGCTCTTCCCCATTAACTTCCTGAGACAGCACGGCACCGAGGCCTATCTAAGAAGCATCAGTCTGCACTACGAACTCTTTTTTGAAATTTGGAGTGATCAGAACTGGTGTACCACACAGTACCCCTTTTAATTTTGTAAAGGCCTCCTCTAACTGATCATTTCAGTGGACCATCACAGATTTTTTCCCTTTTAAACAATCTGTTAAAGGCGCGGACAGGGTTGCAAAGTTGGGAATGAATCGCCTGTAATATCCCACCAAACCCAAAAAGGCCTTTACCTGCTTTGTTGTGAGGGGACGGGGCCAGTTCTGAATTGCCTCGACCTTGTTTACTTGGGGCTTGAGAACTCCCCTCCCAATGACATAACCCAAGTAGCGGGCTTCCTCCAACCCTATGAAACACTTCTTTGGGTTGGCAGTTAGCCCTGCTTGTCGCAGGGAGTCTACTACTGCCTGTACTTTTGCTAAGTGGCTTTCCCAATCGGTGCTGAACACAATAATATCATTTAGATAGGCTGAGGCATAGCGGCGATGGGGACGGATAACAATATCCATTAACCGCTGGAACGTAGCTGGAGCGCCATGCAACCCAAAGGGTAACACCTTATACTGGAACAGCCCCTCAGGTGTTATAAACGCTGTCTTTCCCTTCTCCACCTCTGTTAGGGGTACCTGCCAATAACCTTTTGTGAGGTCCAGAGTTGTAAAATACCGTGCTTGCCCAAAGCGCTCTATCAACTCGTCAACCCGGGGCATGGGGTAGGCGTCAAACTTTGAAATGTCATTGAGTTTTCTAAAATCATTACAGAACCTTAGAGACCCATCAGGCTTGGGTATTAGAACTATTGGGCTGGCCCACTCACTCTGAGACTCTTCTATGACCCCTAACTGTAGCATCATTTTTACCTCTTCCGAGATGGCTTGTCACCGGGCCTCAGGCACTCGATATGGCTTTAGTCGGACCTTGGCCTGTGGCTCTGTGACAATGTCATGCTGGATTAGGGAGGTGCGTCCAGGGAGCTCCGAAAAAACATCTGTAACTCCCGGACCTCCTGAACCTGCTTAGGAGACAAAAGTATCTGCAATTTTGACCGCGGGTTGGGCTCCTGCTTTAAGCAAATTAATATGGTAAACCTGTTGTGGCTTTCTCCGACCTGGTTGGTGTACCTTGTAGTCTACTGGTCCCACCTTCTCCATGATCTCGTAGGGTCCCTGCCACCTTGGCGAGAAATTTGCTATCTACGGTAGGCACAAGCACCAAAACTCGATCCCCAGGGCTAAAGGTTCTTACCCGAGCCTCCCAGTTATAGACCCGACTCTGTGACTGTTGTGCTGCCTCCATATGTTCCCGGACCAAAGGTAGGACTGTCTCCATTCTCTCTTGCATTTTTGCAACATGTTCTATCACTCTTTTGTGGGGAGTAGGTTGGTTCTCCCAGGCCTCTTTGGCTATATCTAGTAAGCCCCGTGGATGTCTGCCGTACAAAAGTTCAAAGGGCGAGAACCCCGTAGATGCCTGAGGTACCTCCCGCACTGCAAATAACAAATATGGCAATAACAGATCCCAGTCCTTCCCATCCTTGGAAACTGCCTTTTTTAACATGCTCTTCAGTGTCTTATTGAATCTTTCTACCAGACCATCTGTTTGGGGATGATAGACCGAGGTACGCAACTGTTTAACATTTAACAACCGGCAGAGTTCCTTCATAATTTTTGACATAAAGGGGGTTCCCAGGTCTGTTAAGATCTCTTGCGGAATTCCCACCCATGAAAACATACCCATGAGTTCCTTTGCTATAAGCTTAGCTGATGTGTGGCGCAGAGGAATGGCCTCAGGATATCGGGTAGCATAGTCTAGAACTACAATAATGTGTTGGTGTCCCCTTGCCGACTTATTGAGAGGCCCCACCAGGTCCATGGCCACTCTCTCGAAGGGTACCTCTATAATTGGCAAAGGCACCAAAGGGCTCCGAAAGTGAGGCTGGGGACTGGTTACCTGGCATACTGGACAGGAGCTACAGTACCGTTTAACTTCTTCATGAACCCCTGGCCAGTAAAATCGCTGCAGAATTCGGTCGAGGGTCTTCTTTTGGCCCAAATGTCCCCCCAAGTACATGCGCATGCACTAAATCTATTACCAGCCTTCGATATGTCTGAGGTACCAGTAACTGTTCTACCATTTCCCCACGTATTTTCTCCACTCGGTACAACAAATCCTGATTCAACTCAAAGCGTGGAAACACCGTATCTGCCCCAGGTTGTTGGGGTTCCCCATTGACAAACAGTACATTTTCTCTGGCCCTGGCTAAAGTGAGGTCTCGGAGTTGCGCTGTACCAAAATTATCACCTGATACATTCAAGTCTGACAACTCGGGTCCCAGCGGCAAGTCTTCCACCTCTCCAGCCAATACTTCTATGGGAGAACTCTCCCCCTCCTCCACCGAAGGGAAGGTTATTCCTACCGCCAGCACTTCTTCCTCCGGGCCACCAGGCTCATGCCCCCCTTCTGGAGAATGTAACCTGGTTGCTTCTGGTGCCGGCAGTTGCTCAGTGGACGGGACAACCGACGGCCACAGCACAGAAAACAACGGAAAGTCTGTTCCAATTATCACTTCATAATGTAAATTAGTCACCACCTCCACACTAGTGCGGTGGGATAGTCTTTTAAGTCTCCATGTATACACAACACCCCAATTTTCCGACCCGTATATTGGGGCCTTTCGGGGTGCCCACTGCACACATTGGTTTGGCATAATGGGACTGGCGGTACCAAAAATTGGTGTCCATGGGCTCAGTCAGGTGGGGGCAATCAGCTCTCATATGACCTGGTTCCTGGCACTGCCAGATTATTGGGCTCCTTACTTCCTCAGATAAGTCCTGAGCGGCCTTCCTGGGCTCCGCTCGCCGAACCAGGGGCGGGGACTTAGGGAACCTTCCGGTTACCTTTCGAGGGGTCCCTCCCTGTAACTCTTTGGTAGCCCCATACCTTTCAATGAGGTCTATCATCTGCATGGCATTAGTAGAGGATGCCTGACCGACCCATGTCTGGAGGGAGTGGGGAAAAGCCCTCCAAAATTTATCAGTCACAAAGCGGTCCAGCATGGCCGTGGGGGACAACACCTCAGGCTGCAACCACTTTTGTAACAGGTGCAACAGGTCGTAATACTGGGACCGGGCCGGCTTGGAGGGGGTAAACTCCCACTGGTGTACCCGCTGGGCCCGCACTAACACATTTACCCCAAGACGAGCCAGTATCTCACCCTTGACGACCGTGTAATCCGCCCTTTGCTCGGTGGGTAGGTCCTGATACGCCTTCAAAGGTCCTGGGGTCAGAAACGGAGCGAGGACATCCGCCCAATGGTCCCGGGGTAGCTTCTCTCTCTCAGCGACTCCTTTGAACATCTCCAGATATACCTCAACATCGTCCGATTTCTCCATCTTGGGAATCGCTATACGAACCGCTTTCCGGACCTCATTCCCCGGTCAGCTCCTTTGGTCTGCGCTGCCGTGATATGCTGTATCAACAGCTGATTGGTTTCCTGCTGCTGCAGTCTGCTGTCGCATGGCCTCCTGTTGCTGCTGCCGCATGGCCTCCTGTTGTTGCTGCATAGCCTGCTGCTGCTGTGTAGCCTGCTGCTGGTGTCGCATGGCCTCTATGAGCGTTTTTACCGTGGCCTCCATTTCTGGAAAGTTCCCCGCCTGGGTCTCTGCCACTCGTTTCACCCAGGACATAGGCTGGGGTGCAAATCAAAAATAACAACAGCCTGGCCTCACTGCTTGTGCCCGCATTCAGTCCACCAATTGTAGGGATTCGCTCTGGTAGGCAATAGCTGGGCGGCAGTAACGAGGCAACACACAGGCATAAAGTCCAATTTCAGTGATTTTAATGTCACTCAGTAACCAGCAGCTTAACAAAACATGAGGGAAAGAAAACACATACTCCAGCTTGGAGAACCACTGGTCCCAGACTCACCCCTTGCATGGGACGGGCGTAACTAAGCGGCTGCCAGGTCCTGCGGCATCCGCCAGGTGCCATTCCCAGGGTTCTTCCAAGTCTTGCTGCGATAGTCCTGCAGCACGGGAATCCTGTATACAAGTTTCAGGCTGAGTCCACACAAGTTCCTGTAGCTTCCAGAAACACTCACACTGTGGCAATCACCAACCTCCATTACATAGGGCCTAACCCCTCCCACCAGTGAGGTAGACACCACATGGGCTGATCACGTGACCCTGACATCATCGCAGGTCCCGTCTTTAAGGAAAAACCCGGCCAAACATTAATCTGCTGGGAGAAACATATCGTCCATCCAGTAAAACACCCTTTATTGTACCACACTGGTCAATCGTGACCAGGGAAGTATGTATACCTCTTTGGGATTTTACTAATATCATTGCATTAGTGTGCTATATAAGCAAGATATTGTTTGTGGGCTTTTGTGCATGTTTCTTCACAGGTAAACTATATTATATATTTTTTGATATATGGTCTAAACCATCTCTACCTGTGTGTAGAATACATGCTGTTTTAGTGCTGTTTAACTCATTTACTACCATTTGCCAACATATGTATTCATGGTATCTGCACTTATTTATGCTTATGAGTCAGTTTGTATGCAAAGCTTTTATATTGTGGTATGCTATCTGCAGTTGTGGCCAAAAGTATTGACACCCCTGCAATTTTGTCAGATAATACTCAGTTTCTTCCTGAAAATGATTGCAAACACAAATTCTTTGGTATTATTATCTTCATTTAATTTGTCTTAAATGAAAAAACACAAAAGAGAATGAAACAAAAAGCAAAACATTGATCATTTCACACAAAACTCCAAAAATGGGCCAGACAAAAGTATTGGCACCCTCAGCCTAATACTTGGTTGCACAACCTTTAGCCAAAATAACTGCGACCAACCGCTTCCGGTAACCATCAATGAGTTTCTTACAATGCTCTGCTGGAATTTTAGACCATTCTTCTTTGGCAAACTGCTCCAGGTCCCTGATATTTGAAGGGTGCCTTCTCCAAACTGCCATTTTTAGATCTCTCCACAGGTGTTCTATGGGATTCAGGTCTGGACTCATTGCTGGCCACCTTAGAAGTCTCCAGTGTTTTCTCTCAAACCATTTTCTAGTGCTTTTTGAAGTGTGTTTTGGGTCATTGTCCTGCTAAAAGACCCATGACCTCGGAGGGAGACCCAGCTTTCTCACACTGGGCCCTACATTATGCTGCAAAATTTGTTGGTAGTCTTCAGACTTCATAATGCCATGCACACGGTCAAGCAGTTCAGTGCCAGAGGCAGCAAAGCAACCCCAAAACATCAGGGAACCTCCGCCATGTTTGACTGTAGGGACCGTGTTCTTTTCTTTGACTGCCTCTTTTTCTCCTGTAAACTCTATGTTGATGCCTTTGCCCAAAAAGTTCTACTTTTGTCTCATCTGACCAGAGAACATTCTTCCAAAACATTTTAGGCTTTTTCAGGTAAGTTTTGGCAAACTCCAGCCTGGCTTTTTTATGTCTCGGGGTAAGAAGTGGGGTCTTCCTGGGTCTCCTACCATACAGTCCCTTTTCATTCAGACGCCGACGGATAGTACGGGTTGACACTGTTGTACCCTCGGACTGCAGGGCAGCTTGAACTTGTTTGGATGTTAGTCGAGGTTCTTTATCCAACATCCGCACAATCTTGCGTTGAAATCTCTTGTCAATTTTTCTTTTCCGTCCACATCTAGGGAGGTTAGCCACAGTGCCATGGGCTTTAAACTTCTTGATGACACTGCGCACGGTAAACACAGGAACATTCAGGTCTTTGGAGATGGACTTGTAGCCTTGAGATTGCTCATGCTTTCTCACAATTTGGTTTGTCAAGTCCTCAGACAGTTCTTTGGTCTTCTTTCTTTTCTCCATGCTCAATGTGGTACACACAAGGACACAGGACAGAGGTTGAGTCAACTTTAATCCATGTCAACTGGCTGCAAGTGTGATTTAGTTATTGCCAACACCTGTTAGGTGCCACAGGTAAGTTACAGGTGCTGTTAATTACACAAATTAGAGAAGCATCACATGATTTTTTGAACAGTGCCAATACTTTTGTCCACCCTCTTTTTTATGTTTGGTGTGGAATTATATCCAATTTGGCTTTAGGACAATTCTTTTTGTTTTTTCATTTAAGACAAATTAAATGAAGATAATAATACCAAAGAATTTGTGTTTGCAATCATTTTCAGGAAGAAACTGAGTATTATCTGACAGAATTGCAGGGGTGTCAATACTTTTGGCCACAACTGTACATACACATTTGGTTTTTCATTGAGGCATTTCATGTGGAGTGTGGAGCCATGAGGGTTTGGTTCCATTTTGAGCCTAGATTTTTATGTCACGTGTGACTAATTTTAATGTTTTTAACGATTGGGTGTTTGTTTTTTGTGTCTAAATAAAGATTGTTTTAATTTTTGCTAAATCCTATGTTGGGTGATCCCCAATGTGTGGCCTATTCCTTTCGTCTCTTTCTTTAATCGGAATCAATTTTATATAGGTCTGGTTGGATCCCCTTTTAAGGGCAGTTTCACACGTTCAGATAATTCTGGTACCGGAAAAAACGGTACCGGAGCCATCCGTGCCCGTGTGCATACGGAGGTCATCCGTGTGACATCCGTGTGCTATCCGTATGTCCGTGTGTACCATCAGTGTGCTGTCCGTATCCGTGTTTTTGAAAAATTATTTTCAATGTTAACCCTTTGACTTTTACAAACGCACACAGATCGCACACGGACAGCATCCGTGTGCGGTATGTGTTTACACGGACCCATTGATTTGTATGGGTCCGTGTGATCCGTGCTGTTGCACAAAAACGGACATGTCAGCGTGTTTTGCACACGGACACACGGTCCGTGAAAACACGCTGACATCTGCATAGACACATTCATGAGAATGTGTCTGCGTGTGTCAGTGTCTACGGTACGTGAGAAAACTCACCACACGTACCAGAGACACTGACGTGTGAAACTGCCCTAAGCCAGTGGTGCCCCCATGTGTGTAATTTTGAGTCTCTAACACCTATGATAATTAGTTTGCCAGTTGAGCCTAATTAAAGGAAACCTACTTATCAGGGTGTGTGCACACGCTGCAGATTCTGTTGCGGTTCCGCAGCGGATTTGGCCGCTGCGGATCCGCAGCAGTTTTTGCTGCGGTGTACAGTACCATAAAATCCTATGGATATTAAAAACCGCAGTGCAGACGGTACGGATTTTTCTGCGCAGTTTTCCTGCGGTTTCTAAACCGCAGAAAGAATTGACATGTCAATTCTTTCTGCAGATTCCGCTGCGGTTTGCCATCTCCTCCATTGTGGAGATGAAAAACCGCAGGGCAAAACCGCAGAGCAATCCGCAGGTAAAACCGCAGGTCTTTTGACCTGCAGATTTACCTGTGGATTTTACAAAATCCGCGTGGCCAAATCCGCACCCCAATCCGCAGCGTGGGCACGTACCCTTAATGTTAGGAGTCAGGTTCCTGCGTCTACTGTGCAGGAATCCAGACCCTTACATTCTGCGGTCTCTTGCTCTTTATCTACCGCAGAGGAGATTGCCTTGCAGCAAATCCCTCCAGGGGCTAAGTCCCTCTGTCCTCCTACTGATATGTCAACAAAGCAAGGGTAAATAGCAGCATCATTTGTACTATAACTAAATAGGATGCCTGTATTATGGAGTAAACAAGGGATCAGTTGTTGATATGCATAGCAAAGGGGATGTGGAAACCACAAATTACGACCAAAAGATCCATTAGAAAAACATCTTTATTAAGGAGTCACACAGAACGGGGCGAAATGGGGAGACACATACAAGGGAACAAAGTGCTACAGTGCAACGGACACGTGACCAGCCCTTAGCCAAAGTTTACAATATCAAATTCTACAAAATAAATTGATTCACATCATTCCTATAGCCTAAAGAGGCCTGGCAAGCCGATTATCTTCCTGTTATTACAATGTATTAATTTATGAATATTAATGGGCTACATTATATATGGGCAACCACAAATATTCAGGGCATATCCTCACCACTATAACAAGCCCAAACTATAAGTGCCCAATTGGGAAATAATACAATGACCATATATGAGGTCTAGTATCCACCATGTGTGTAACACATAATCCGCCCGCCAATACACTGGTGGACGGCACAAGGCAGAGGTAATTACCTGCAAAAGGAATGAATGAGAGGCCAGGGCAGTCAACGCGTCACCCCGACGCGCGTTTCGGAGAAAATCTCCTTCGTCAGGGGGCGTGTGTAATCTAAAACCAGTGAGTTTAAATATCGCCAAACCGGAAGTGCCCGTGACGCGGACCGGAAGTGACGCGGGTGCAGTCATGGAAACCGGGAACGCCGGATGGGCATAGCGTCATGCGATAGGGAGGGGCCCAGCAACCTGAGACACTCCCACCGCATAGAGACACCAGTACCATCCGACGCACCGGGAGATGACTCACGCGCGTGCAGTGTCAGCGCCACGTCAGATCCACCGTCACTAATCATGGAAGAGGAGGGGAGAGGAACCAAAATCAGACACAAATCAGGCTGATCAGATGTAGAATTACGTTACATATATTATGCCACCCCGCATCATATTAATGCAAAAACAAATCACAGCCACTTAAAAAGTCAGCTAATATAACATTATGCATAGTCCATGACATAATGTTATACTAGATGTTCACATATAACAATGAAAATCAATCTCCTAATTTCGAACCTTAATGCATAGAAATAATGTGTCAGTAAACAACATGTACATCCATGTACCTATATACCCGCACATAATTGTAAACAACAATGTATACAATGAAAAAATACCTGACGAAGATTTTCTCCGAAACGCGCGTCGGGGTGACGCGTTGACTGCCCAGGCCTCTCATTCATTCCTTTTGCAGGTAATTACCTCTGCCTTGTGCCGTCCACCAGTATGTTGGCGGGCGGATTATGTGTTACACACATGGTGGATACTAGACCTCATATATGGTCATTGTATTATTTCCCAATTGGGCACTTATAGTTTGGGCTTGTTATAGTGGTGAGGATATGCCCTGAATATTTGTGGTTGCCCATATATAATGTAGCCCATTAATATTCATAAATTAATACATTGTAATAACAGGAAGATAATCGGCTTGCCAGGCCTCTTTAGGCTATAGGAATGATGTGAATCAATTTATTTTGTAGAATTTGATATTGTAAATTTTGGCTAAGGGCTGGTCACGTGTCCGTTGCACTGTAGCACTTTGTTCCCTTGTATGTGTCTCCCGATTTCGCCCCGTTCTGTGTGATTCCTTAATAAAGATGTTTTTCTAATGGATCTTTTGGTCGTAATTTGTGGTTTCCACATCCCCTTTGCTTTGTCCTCTGTTGTGAGTTCATTTTCCCCTCCGTCACTGAGGCCTGGTGAACTCCCTATTCTAGTGACGGAAGGTAGTGAGCCTGATTATCAGACACCTGGGACTAATGAAGACGATTGGCTGAGTGGAGTCACTGACTGGATTTAAGGCAGCCTACGCCCTTTCTGCCCTGCGGGTGATTTCTCTGTGGACTCTTGGACACCAGTCTGATTCCTGCTCTCCTAAAGCTAAGTTTTCTGTTTTGCCTTTTTGCATCTAAGATTTGTTTTTCTTGCTTTTTGGATTCTGCCACTCCCTGCTGGAGTGTGCAGTGTTCTGTGAGCTCTGTCTTCTGAAGGTACCTGAGTGCTGATTTAGTTTTGGAAGCTTAGTTGCTTCAGGGCCATTTTTATATCAGCTTGTTGGCTTTTGTCTCTGATAGGGTTTTGGCAGATTGCAGACAGCAGCCTTCCTATCCGTTCCTATCTAGGTAGTTTTTGGGCCCCGTCTTTGCTCAGCCTGTCTTTCTGTCTGTGTAAGTGTTTTCATCTTGCTTCACCGTCATTATATGTGGGGGGCTGCCTATTGCTTTGGGGTCTGCTCTGGGGCAGTTAGATTTCCCCTTTCCTTCTTTAGGCCTATGTATCTCTCCGGCTGTGATTGAGGGGTCTAGGTCATCGTAGGAACCCCCCCACGGCTACTGCTAGTTGTGTTGATAGGTTCAGGGGTCTGCAATCTGATAGTTGCCAACTTCTCTGGTTTTCAGGACTTAGCTAGCATTTCTGTTTTTGCCTCCTACGGTGACTCAATCATAACAGTCCTCCTACTGAGCATGCTCATGAGACGGTTTCCCATTGGAGATCGGGAGTCATGTGCTCGGGTCTTGCTCCAGATCTCATTGGTCCATCTCGGAGATCTGGAAGCTTCTGGAAGGTCCCGGCTGCTATAAAAAGTGCGCATGACCGTTCGGCCATGCGCTAGTATAGACTATACTGCTATGTGTGAATGGTGACAGATGTATGATTCTGGTGACTGACTCATTATGAAACCTCTTCCCTCTGATATTACCCATGTGGTTAGGGAATTAGTTCAGTAGTCTGCGCCAGTCTGTGGCAAGCCTTAGGCCACTGTGCACACCGCACCTCTGCGCTAGCGTCCGACATAGCGCCTGCTTTGTAGCTGTGTTGTCCAGCGGCGGTGTGCTACACCGGGCTGCAGTTGCAGCCCTTCTTGGCGTTCGCAGTAGCGACACCGCACACACGGTAGGTCTAGACGGATGCAGCCCCTCTGTCTTAGTTCCTGCTCCTGTGACCTTATACCGTGTGTGCGTTTACCTGAGGCCTGTGACTCTAACAGGCTCAGCCTTTTGTATGTTTTTGTTGCGGCGCCTCTGTGTGTGAACAGAGCCCGCTCTGCGCACTTCAGGTGAAGTCTAACCCGTGCGCATTATATCACCATATTGCTCGTCTGCCATTACTCTGCAGCGGTTGTAACACCTACTGCATGGTGGACCCCGAGCGGCGAACGCACTTTATTATTATTTTAGTGCGTTCCGCCGTTCCTAACACTTAAGAAGGATGTTCCACATTATTAAGCAGCCACAGCTTTCAAGCATTATGGGAAAGAAAAAGGATCTGACAAAAATCATCAAATAGTGCAATGCCTTGGACAAGGTATGACAACATTTGATACTTCACAAAAAACTTAAGTGTGATTTGCGGCTGATACACATCACAGACGGGTTTGTGTAGATAAAGGCATAATGAGGAAGGTTTCTGCCAGACAAATTCATCAGCCTAAGAGAGCAGCTACTAAAATACCATTACAATGCAGCAAAGAAGTATTTGGAGCGGCTGGTGCCTTTGGAGTCCTTGAACCTCAAAGTGTGTGCCAAACACCCCATTACTAACCCCATAGTCAAAGAAATAAACACACACACAAAGTCCTTTAATTATAAATAGCTCTCCCTGACGATTACCCATTTCTTAGCAAAAAAATAATAATCCGCAGATTCCGCCGTAAATCCAAAATATAGACGGCCCATGACGACCCCTGATCTCAAGCAAGTCTCAGTGTGTTCTGTCGGCCATGGTGAGCAGTCACATTACTTATGTCACTGCTCATCACAGCCTCAGGATGTAGCAGAGTTGGGGATTGTCGTGGGACGTCCATATTATGAATTTACGGCAGACCCGGTGGATTTTTTTTTTTTTGGTTAATAAAAGGGTACATGAGGGTAATCATGAGGGGAGTGATTCGATGTTTGTATGTATGTTTATTTGTTTTGACAACTGGGTTAGTAATGGGGAGTATCTGACAGATGCCTCTCCATTACTAACCCCTAGGCTTGATGTCATCGGACATTACACTGCTAACATCAACCCCAAAACCATTACCCCGATTGCCACAGCACCAGGGCAAGGGAAGAGCCGTAGCTAAGCACCAGAATTGGCACATCTAATGGATTTGCCATTTTTGAGGCGGCTGAGGGTTTCTGCTATTAATATGGGAAGGTGTCATTATTCATTATTAATAGCCCGCAGCTGTCTGTTTAGCCTTTGACGGTTATTAAAAATAGGGAAGACCCAGTGTCATTTTTTTATGGGAGTGTTTCCCCTTTTCTAATAACCAATAAAGGATATGCAGACAGCAGTGAGCTGTTATTAATAGGCTTGGAAGCGCCACAGATATTGGCCTCTTCCCAAAGTAATAACCCCTGCTCACAGCTGTCTGCTTTCCCTCAGCTGGTTAGTAAAAATAGGGGAAGGGGGGCCCAAGCCATTGCTTTTCCATTTGTTTATTTGCTAAAAACAAGTGCAGAAAACTACACAACCAATGCACTGATTATATATCTCCCTGACATATTTCTATCTATATATCAATTCTATTCTGACGGTACAGACTGTGAGGCCCACGTAGTTTTTAGGTGCTGCGGATTTCTCCCTGTGGATTTTGTAAAATGATGCAGATGAGCACTGACGACTAGCCTAACATTGGTCAGAGTGCAATGCAATGTTTTCTCGCACTGCACTCGTCCGATTGCTACGCTAATGTGAGCGAGCCCTAAGGCTTTGTAGCTGTGCATAGACCTACTCTCCGGCCACATAGAGTTTCTTACTGACAACTTTCTTCCATGGTATAAAAAGCAGAAACGTGCCTTCAGGAGCAAAATCATCTTCATGCATTACACTGCACCATCTCATGCTGCAAAGAATACCTCGGAGTCATTGGCTGCTATGGACATAAATGGAGATAAACTCATGGTGTGGCCACCATCTTCCCCTGACCTCAACCCTATAGAGAACCTTTGGAGTATCATCAAGCAAAAGATCTGAGGCCGAGAGGTCGTACACATCAAAACAATAGATCTGGGAGGTTTTCTTGATATCCAAAATGCAAGAAAATCTAAGAAGAATAGCGTTTGCCTAATAATATGGCGTGCGGTGTGCTCAGTGCAGACTTTCAGCTACTGAGATAGGAGACGGCAGTTGGTGCTTATGAGATTCTATGTAGAGAAGGAGCTGTAGGCGACACAGACGTTCTGCTGCCAGACGCCCACTGTTCTGTCAGTTACATGTGCAGTGCTTGCCGCCGTACAGTGGGGGGCGCCACGGTTGTGTGCTTATACACGGTGCCAACCTCAGCAGTCAGGCAGGGGTATCTATAGGGTGCATTATTTAGGGAGAGTAACATCCTGCCTACTCTCTGCCAGACACTGATTTGCCACTTTTGTTCCGGGCATAATTTGTAGTTTTATTATAATAAAGATCATCTTTACTCTCTTTAGCGGTCGTTCATGTTACCCACCCTCATAGCCTCCGTCCTATTTTCACTGTGTTCCTTGCTATTGGCAACTGCTCATTACAGCACTAGGCAATGGCAAGCGTCACGGAGACAACCTCTGCCCTCTAGTAAAATGGCCGCTGCTGCGTCAGCCACGCCCAGCAACGCCACGTCACACAGAAGGTATTATGAAAACAGCGACAAGCATAGGCGGGGCTACGTGCTGACGTCACTGGGCAGTATAAAAGGCGCTGCCGCCGGTTTCCTGCGTACGTGTTACACAAGCTCCTCTGATAGCCGCAGCCTGCGCTCCGTTCTCACCGAGGAAATCTCATCTTATCGTATGTCCGCTATCCAGAACCTCCAATCCTTCGGTGAGTGGCCGTCTCTAATACGGTTGTGTGTTATTAGAGCCGGCGTGACTAACGGACGAGCGATACTGGTGTCCCGACGCGGTTCCCTGGGACTCGCCCGATATCGGCGAGTGACTGTAGCTGTAAAGTCCCATTATTACTGCCCTCTGGTGTCCGGCCTCTGCTAGACTAATACCGCTCTTCCATCCTTCCGAGTAGGACAGCTCCGCCGGTGCCTGGTCGTTAGTCTCGGGCTATAAGGCGGCGACAAGATGGCGGCCGTAGCCTGGGGAGCAGCTATGTCGCAGCTCCTTTATCTGCGTTTTGACGTCACGGGGCGTGGCCGCGCTGGGTACTTAATCTAGCCCCCGCCCCTTTCCTTTGTTTCCCTAAGGCATGACGTCATTTAAAGGGGACGTGCCTAATTCCGGAACTATTTCTCACGGACGCTAATTGCTTCTAGAGAGCAGGCACAGCGCACACATGGGCCTGTATAACACTGCGAGGCCGCAGCAGGACTGTCACAGGCAAAGCGACGGGTATTTACACAGCAGTGGTGGAACTGTCCATGAGTCGGGTGATGTCAGTCATGTCAATCAACTAGGGTGTCTGCAGATCCAGGAAGAAGCCACTGTGTACAGAGATGGCAGTGACCCATGTGAGCTGATCAGTGCTGGGAGATATTGGGTTGTCAGGCTACAGATCTTAAAGGGGATGTTCAGTATCCTAAGCGCTGGAGCTACGGCAATCCAGGATAAGTGCTGTTTGGCTTTGTCCTCAACCCCTTTAGGTAGCTGCCATGGTCAGTGAGAATACATGGCCCGTTCTTAGGATATGCTCGTATATTGTTCTTGCAGACCCCTTTGCTGATGCAAGTAAGGGTAATGACTGGCTCCCGGCGGGCACAGAGGATTCCATCCATATAAGGATTCAGCAGAGAAACGGCAGGAAGACCCTCACTACTGTCCAGGGGATAGCTGATGACTACGACAAGAAGAAACTAGTCAAGGCCTTTAAGAAGGTGAGTGTGTGTGCCAGCGAGGTGCATGACACGGGAGACGTGGCCTGGGCAGTGTGCTGGTGGCCCGGGTGGTGTGCTGATGGTGCGTCCTGCTCTCTTGCAGAAATTTGCTTGCAATGGTACTGTCGTCGAGCATCCAGAATACGGAGAGGTGATCCAGCTTCAGGGAGACCAGCGCAAGAATGCCTGTCAGTTCCTCGTCGAGGTGAGCGAACACTGGGCGGGTGTATGTAAGGGATCAATAATTGGGAGCCTCTTCCCTGTATTGCTCCAGGCTCACTCACTTGTGTGGGGGTTATGAAACGGTAGATCCAAATGCCCCATCTTCATTTCCTCTTGGAGGGAGCACCCACCTTCCAAAAAAAACAGCTGCCACCAGATGTCCATCTCCATGCAATGTGTATGGGCTAAAGGGGGTTTCAATACACACTGATGACCTGTCTGGGATTGGTGGTGGTCTGACACCCAGCATCTGGGGGTGAACTGTGGTGGGAGGTCTGTCACCCACCTCATATTCTGCTGTACTTGTAGTGACGTCTGCCTTCATGTGTCCTGATCCCTCTTCTAGGTTGGCCTTGCCAAAGACGACCAGCTGAAGGTCCATGGTTTTTAGTCTCTGGCTGCAGTGAAGGACTTGCATTTGCAATGAAGATGATGATCACGCCTCTCCCTTGTCACAAGTTTAAGACCTCAGCCTTGTGACTCGTCTCTTTCCATGGACTGTAACAATAAACTTGGGTAACTTGCACTGTCTGTGGGGCAGTCATATTTTGTATTTCTCCCGCCGGGGTTTCCTGTATCAGAGCAATGTCTCGCCCAGTGTGTCAGTTTCTGCCCCTTGGGGGTGTCATGGTGCTCCTGCATCACTGGGTCAGACCCACAAAACATCAGAGCGGGGAGGTGAGATGAGCTGCAGGAATGGGTTATTCAGGTCTGTCTCCTGGGATCGTGAAGCTGGACAAGATGTCTGACAGCAGCTCGGTGTGGTCTGCAGTGCTCATCGGTGAGATATGGAGGGCGCTGATGGCTTAAATTAATGACAAGGGACCTCATGTGGCTCCGCAGTGCAGGGGATGCACTGCTCATTACTGTTGTCGGCACTACATTGTAAAATGGCAGAAAACAAGCGACAAGTCCTGTTATTGTTTTTTTTATTGTATCTAATTTTCTTATTTAAATAAACCTAGTAATAAAAGACTCAGTGACTGATTACTGTATCAGAGTAAAGTAATGAACCATCCAGTCTAACGGGGATAGGGGTTGTAAACTTTAGTTATACCAGACACAGGTGCCAACATATTGGAACAGCACCAATCAGCCGGATTATTGGTTAATTATTGGCCTGGTAGGTATGTGCAGACACAATTGTTCGCCTCCTCATACATATATAATATTTTTTTTTTTTTTTTTTTTTTATAAAAAAAGTTTGCTGATAACTAGAGAAGTCCAGAATCAAACTCTCTACTACAGCTTTCTGTAAAGGTGAGGGAGGTAGGACTAGTCATCTCATTAAGACCAAACCATAACTACTACCGTGGGGGGGTACTCGTGCCAGAACTACTGCCGTGTGTTGCGTGGTGGGGCACTCATCTCGTATCGATCTATACTCTTACACAAGGTGTGGTAATAGCATGTCATGTGACAAATGTACAGCTATGGAAGCTTTATGGCTAGTGACCTTGTCATCTATATGATGACCCATCCAGTACATGGTAGCAATCCACTGGGAAGAGGTTTCTACTGCTGTTTAGCTGGGGGGGGGGGGGGGGGAAACAAGGAATCATCTGTGTGCAGGATAAGTGATCGGTGGGGTCTGATGTCATAGGCTGGTGCTGCAGTTCACATGCGCCACTCTTCCTAACAAGAAGGTGCTCTATTCTGATCTGTGTGGAATGGACCTGGAAAGCTGATGACTTCACATCAATTTCGATGTAAGTGAAGCTTGGGTCGGTGTGGGCGTCTAGCCAGCTAGTGTAGATTGTAGCAAGCAGAGCTTTGAACTTCATAGGAGTACTGTGTAGGCAGTGAATGGGGCCTTCATCAAGCCCCAGCTACCATGGTACCCCATCCCGTGCAATGTCGTATAGAGACCACTTATTCCGGGCTGGTCGACAAGGCTGTGGAGTCAGAGTTAGTTTTGGTCGGAGTCGGTAAAAATGTACGGACTCCAGCTTTAAAAAAAAATGTATTAATATTTCATAATTGAACTTTCATATGAATTTTATAAATGTTACTCAAATATATATGTTCTATCAAACTATGAACAACAGTGATAAGCAGTTCTGCTGGAGATAGAGACATTTCTTACTTCTTGTGTGTCACTGTTCTCCACTGCCCTTATCTAATCTTATACTTGGTTAACCTCATGCTGCCCCAACCCCCCTACTTACAATGTATGAAAGTGAAAATGTGTTGCAAATTCTTAGTAGTAAAGCTCCTCCTCTAGACTAGATCATACTAGGTGTGCGTCTTCCAAGCATCTCACAGCTGCCTGCTACTCAGAAGAGGAAGACTGTAAGAAGTATTATCCTTTCAACAAACTTTGCATCAATTAACTGTGAGTACATGAGGAATAATAACAGTATTACTGACCACTATATCAGTTGTACGATCTGGCAATAATTTTGTACAATTGTTTTTAGGAAAAACAATTGTCAATTGGATTGTGAATGCAGAATTAAAAACCTGAGAGTCAAAGAAGCATCATATTAAATCAGCTGTATTTGAACATTTCACCATCACTCAAGATAGAAAACATTGTCTGTCAGTGTATGACAAATGATCCAGACGAAAACATGCTGTGAAGCCAAGATGAGTGCATATTCAGGCAAAGATAAAAATGCTCCTACCAGAGCTTCTAATCTAAAGAGACATTTACAGCGCTTTCATCCAGAAGTACTGAAAGCAGTGGATGAGAAAGACTGCATCCAAACCAATGAACCAGTGCCCAGCTCTTCCAGCCAAACAAAGGAGCAGAGAACTTTGCAGCCATCAGTTGCAAGATATTTTGTCAGTGACAAAGTTACTGTGACAATGACAGTAGATACATTTAAAAAACAGATCATAGAGCTTGTGTAAAGGATAGTGTGCCTATTTCATTATTTTCACGACCAGCTTTTATGTGTCTGAATGGGGAAATGGCCCGCAAGCTTGGTGTTTCTCTGGAGAGAGAGAGTATTAGAAAATTAGTAATCGAAGAAGCTTTTAAACAAAAGGAAGAACTTAAAAAAACTCTCAAGGGACGCTTTCTGTTTCTTAAAATGGATGCCTGCACACGTCACAGAGTGAACTATTTTGCCATCAATGTCCGATTTGTTTGTGACAAAAATGAAATGGTTACCAAGACATTGGCAGTAAAAGACACCAAAGCTCATCACACCAGTGAGTTTCTCCAGGTCTTGGTGGAAAAGGTTCTGCAAGACTATGAACTTAAAAGAGCAAGTTCTTTCTGTCGTAACTGACAATGCTTCAAATATGATAAGTACTATTAAGCTAATGAATGAGAGTAATGATGGTGACCAGCAGCTAGAAGAACATTCTGGGTCCACAGACACAGAAATGTTTGAAATAGAGGAACACAGTATTGTAACTAAGGAGCAAACTGAAGTTGCTTCAGATGAACAGCAACATGATGGTTTAGATGATCTTGTTGAAACTGTGTCAATATGTTCTTTCATTCATCACATGCGCTGTGTTGTGCATACGCTACAGCTGGCTATAAGAGACAGTCTGCAAGAAGGACATGCTGCTGCACTGATTGGCAAGGTGAGAAAATTGGCTACTGTTGCCAGAACCCCTAAAGTTGACTTAATTTTGAAGAGACGTGCTGGAAAAGGGGCAATTATTGATCAAGCCACACGATGGGGCAGTACTTAATGATTCAGCGCTTGGTTGAACTGAAAACCTTTCTTGTAGACATGGCTAACCCTCAACTGACGCTAAATGAAAGTCCGTGGAATCAGGTGACTGAGCTGGAAAAATTGCTAGAGCACCCATTTACAGTGACTAAAAAATTACAAGCAGAGGACTTAACTCCAGGTATTTTCTTAAAGGAGTGGAAGAAACTGATGTTTCGCCTGTCCCAAAGAGGAGGGTTAATTGCAAGTGGCATTGCTACATCAATGAAACGGAGAGAGGAGCTACTATTACAAAATAACATTCTTTTGGCAGCTGTTTATGTAGACCCAATGCATCGGATTCTTCTAGATGATCAACAGCTAAGTAAAGGAAAAGAAGCTCTGTTTGAAATAGCAGTAAGGATGAAAGGGTTGCAGAACAGTCAGGAGGAACAAGAAGAATTTGGTCGTCCTGCCACATCTTCACCCTCATCATCAACTGATGAAGAATTTAATTTCGAAAAATATTTGGATCACAAGGACCGTGCAAAGCGTTCCCGCATAGAAGAAGAGTCATCCTCATCAAGGAACACAGCCAGTACATTTCAGCAGAATTTTTCATGTGCACTAAAAGAAATTGAGAAATTTGACCGTTCATGAAAAATAACAGTGCAACAAGCGATTCCTCTGTATCCTGACATTGTCAGAGATGTTGCCCGAGTGGTTACTGCTTTGCCACCAACACAAGTTAGTGTAGAGAGGTTGTTCTCTGCTCTCAAAATAATTAGATCAGATTTGAGGGCATCCATGAAGGAGGATCTGACAGAGGCAATACTTTTTCTGAGGACAAATTTATAGATTTCTTATTAACTGCATAAAAGTGTTTATTGCATATTTACTTACAGTTTAGAAAAGTTATTTGCTATATTCTAATTGTAAAATAATGTAGTTTTTGCTCTAAGTGGTCTGATTACTTATATGATGGTGAGAAACTGAATAAGCACGATGTTTAATATTTTACAACAGTAAATTTGTTGTGGCCATTTATGAAGGAGTCGGAGCCTGATAAAATCCAGGAGTCGGAGTTGCAACTGTGGCTTACCGACTCCACAGCCCTGCTGTTCGAGCTTGATATTGCCATCTGGTTACTAGCAGCGACCAGAGCGCCGCTCCCCTTATTGTTAGATTCAGATGCCAGCCGTAGAATGTGAGGCTCCGCTCCTGAGCCCCGTCCACAGACAGCAATCCTGTACAGTTATGGCATACTGAGCCATGTGAAGCAGCTCTCCAGCAGATTCTGTGTTTTAGTGACGGAGTGGCGCCAATAATCCAAGTTCCGCAACCCCAGTACTATTCTCTCCCACCACCGTCCTCTGCTCTTCCAGGCGCTGCTCCAGTCCTGCTCTGCCATCTTGTAACCACAGCTTCAGACTGACTAGAAGTAATGTCACCAGGGCAGACACCGGCATGTCGTCTATACCCTAAGACAATTGAAGCTTTCTTCACAGGTAAGCCCCTATTCATTAAAGGGAAGGTGCCGTGTTTTTTTCATAATGTAAAAAAGAAAATAGTATAAAACTATATTGTCCCCTAAACTTGACTCAGTGGTGTGTATGTTTTTTTTTTTTACTGTATTAATGCCGCCACTGGGGGCTGCCATCTTATCTTTCTGGCCGTGTGATACTGTCTGCTGAGCCGTGTATCTAATCCTATCCTGTGTGATACTGCTGAGCAGTGTATCTAATCCTATCCTGTGTGATACTGACTGCTGAGCCGTGTATCTAATCCTCTCCCGTGTGATACTGTCTGCTGAGCCGTGTATCTAATCCTATCCCGTGTGATACTGTCTGCTGAGCCGTGTATCTAATCCTCTCCCGTGTGATACTGTCTGCTGAGCCGTGTATCTAATCCTATCCCGTGTGATACTGTCTGCTGAGCCGTGTATCTAATCCTATCCCGTGTGATACTGTGCTGAGCTGTGTATCTAATCCTCTCCTGTGTGATACTGACTGCTGAGCCGTGTATCTAATCCTATCCTGTGTGATACTGACTGCTGAGCCGTGTATCTATTCCTATCCTGTGTGATACTGACTGCTGAGCCGTGTATCTATTCCTATCCTGTGTGATACTGACTGCT
Organism: Dendrobates tinctorius; assembly: GCF_039654945.1. Taxonomy (NCBI): domain Eukaryota; kingdom Metazoa; phylum Chordata; class Amphibia; order Anura; family Dendrobatidae; genus Dendrobates; species Dendrobates tinctorius. Next base: position 30,517,121 of record NW_027361700.1, read on the forward strand.
GAGCCGTGTATCTAATCCTCTCCTGTGTGATACTAACTGCTGAGCTGTGTATCTAATCATCTCATGTGATACTGACAGCTGAGCCGTGTATCTAATCCTATCCTGTGTGATACTGACTGCTGAGCTGTGTATCTAATCCTATCCCGTGTGATACTGACTGCTGAGCCGTGTATCTAATCCTCTCCCGTGTGATACTGTCTGCTGAGCCGTGTATCTAATCCTCTCCCGTGTGATACTGTCTGCTGAGCCGTGTATCTAATCCTCTCCCGTGTGATACTGTCTGCTGAGCCGTGTATCTAATCCTATCCCGTGTGATACTGTGCTGAGCTGTGTATCTAATCCTCTCCTGTGTGATACTGACTGCTGAGCCATGTATCTAATCCTATCCTGTGTGATACTGACTGCTGAGCCGTGTATCTATTCCTATCCTGTGTGATACTGACTGCTGAGCCGTGTATCTATTCCTATCCTGTGTGATACTGACTGCTGAGCCGTGTATCTAATCTGTGTGATACTAACTGCTGAGCTGTGTATCTAATCATCTCGTGATACTGACAGCTCAGCAGTGTATCTAATCCTATCCTGTGTGATACTGACTGCTGAGCTGTGTATCTAATCCTATCCCGTGTGATACTGTGCTGAGCCGTGTATCTAATCCTATCCCGTGTGATACTGTCTGCTGAGCCGTGTATGTAATCCTTTCTTGTGTGATACTGACTGCTGAGCCGTGTATCTAATCCTATCCCGTGTGATAATGCTCTGCTGAAATACTCTGTGCTGCTGTCACCCTGCTGGTTTTATGTGTGATCTATAAGGCAATATTATGTGTGCTCTATATGGTGGTATAATGTGTGATCTATACGGTGGTATAATGTGTGATCTATACAGTGGTATTATGTGTGAACACTATGTCAGTTATCTGAAGAAAGGGGACCCATTCTAGGGTGGTTCTGGCTGAGCACCTGCACACGGGTCAGGGATAATAGATGCAGTCAGGGGAGGGCTGGTGAGGCAGCTGAAGAGAGGGGCCTCATTTTTATCGTTACTGAATGGCTCCATTTCCCCCCATCCTGCTTCCCAGCGTCACCCCGGACTGCGCCTGTCGCCTCACTTTCACACATCGCCAGGACAGGATCTGAGGAGGGGAATGGGGTCTTTGCCTGCAAAGTCTGGGTCAGAACAGGCCATCAATCAGCAGAAATGTTTCCTGGATTTCTGTGGTGCTGTCACCCTGCTCCTCCCCCATATATCTCCCTCTGTGCCCCCCATAGACCAGCACAATGCTCTCCTGAAATACTCTGTGCTGCTGTCACCCTGCTCCTCCCCCATATATCTTCCTCTGTGCCCCCCATAGACCAGCACACTGCTCTCCTAAAATACTCTGTGCTACTGTCACCCTGCTCCCAGAATCCCCTGCTCCCAGAATCCTTGCTGCCTGCCATCCTCAGTGACCGAAGACCCCATTCCCCTCCTCAGATCCTGTCCTGGCGATGTGTGAAAGCGAGGCGACAGGGGCCTGATATATGGTGGAAGGAGCAGGGTGACAGCAGCACACAGTATTTCAGGAGTGCAGTGTGCTGGTCTATGGGGGGCGCCCTGTTCGGTGCCAGGGATTGTACATAGAGCGCTGTCTTTTATACACATGGACGGACCGTCTGCTCCACAGAAATCCAGGAAACATTTCTGCTGATTGGTGGCCTGTTCTGATCCAGACTTTACATGCAAAGACAGTCAGTAACTTTGCAGGCCCCATCAAAATGGCTGCTCACTGTGTTCCTAGATGTCATCCTCTCTTTTCCCTTAGCAAACACCCAGAAGGGGAGGAGAGGAGTGACATCACACCCATGTCAGCAGATTCCGCCCATAATTACTGCAGGGCAGTAATGTGAGCTAGTTGTACACTAGGTCTTTGTGCCAAATTTCAGTAGCTGCTCCCCCTAGTGTTAACAAGTGGAAATGACAAACTTTTTAAAATTATTTTTCATATTTTGCAAAATTAAAAACAAATGATAATATTTTTTAAGAAAATGTAAACATTAATTCTTTACATTTTTTCAATTGCTGAAAAAAATTTTTTTTGCTGGCACCTTCCCTTTAAGATGGGCATTTCGTATGCAAGTTTTAAGGGGGGTTGGCCACTACTTAGACATCCTCTACTCACTTGCTACCTTCCCCCTTATTACATACAAACCGCCTATACTCGGCTGCCGGCGTCTTTCCAGCTATGACTGCACCTGCTCTCCTGGGGCTTGCAGAGTAAGCCCTGCAGCCAATCAGCGGCTGCTTCTCTTGCACTTCCTTCGGACGAAAATGCTCTTCAGAGGAAGTCTGAGAACATCAGCAGCTCCCACTTCTTCTGGGAATCCGTTTTGTCCAAGGAAACTGAGTGAAGCGGCTGCTGATGGGCTTTAGGGCTCACATAGCATAAGAACATCATGCAAGCCCCAGGAGAGTAGGTGCGGTCACAGCTGGAAAGATGGCTTCTGAGGGCAGTTTGTATTTTAATTGGGGGAATATAAAAATAAGGGACAGTCCAAGTAGTGGAAAACCCTTTTAAAGAAGAAAGAACAGGAGTACAATGCACCTAATTCATTGAAGGGTTGCTTCACTACTTTTACTTTGATCTAGCCTAATGATATCAGATTGGTGGGGTTCGGACACCTGGCACCCCCTCCAATCAACTGCTCAGTACTGGTGGGGGCCGGATCTTGGCAGTTGCAGAGCAGCACAGCTCCATTATTCGTGTAGGACAGCACCGGCACTAAGAACAGATGATCGGTGGGGTGCCAGGGGATGAAAACCCACCAATCTGATAACGGTAGAAGTAGAGGAGCAAACCTCGTGAGAAGCGTGTGCATCTTAGCGACTGAGGCGCATCTTCAAACTGCAAACCACAAATGTTACTTATACCAGGGGCTGGAGTAGTTTATGGTGTAATTTACTTCACTTCAGTGGCGTAAAATATGAACCTGCAGGGTGGACTATACCACTTCTCACTCACTGCAAACATAGCATTCATACACTGCTCGTGTACCGCACACGGCCCTGACACACTGCTCGCGTACCGCACACGGCCCTGACACACTGCTCGCGTACCGCACACGGCCCTGACACACTGCTCGCGTACCGCACACGGCCCTGACACACTGCTCGCGTACCGCACACGGCCCTGACACACTGCTCGCGTACCGCACACGGCCCTGACACACTGCTCGCGTACCGCACACGGCCCTGACACACTGCTCGCGTACCGCACACGGCCCTGACACACTGCTCGCGTACCGCACACGGCCCTCACACACTGCTCGCGTACCGCACACGGCCCTCACACACTGCTCGCGTACCGCACACGGCCCTCACACACTGCTCGTGTACCGCACACGGCCCTCACACACTGCTCGTATACCGCACACGGCCCTCACACACTGCTCGTATACCGCACACGGCCCTCACACACTGCTCGTATACCGCACACGGCCCTCACACACTGCTCGTATACCGCACACGGCCCTCACACACTGCTCGTATACCGCACACGGCCCTCACACACTGCTCGTATACCGCACACGGCCCTCACACACTGCTCGTATACCGCTCACGGCCCTCACACACTGCTCGCATACCGCACACGGCCCACACACACTGCTCGCATACCGCACACGGCCCACACACACTGCTCGTATACGGCACACGGCCCTCACACACTGCTCACATATGGCACGTAGCACACACGCACTGCTCGTATACCGCACACGGCCCTCACACACTGCTCGTATACCGCACACGGCCCTCACACACTGCTCGTATACATACCGCACACGGCCCTCACACACTGCTCGTATACATACCGCACACGGCCCTCACACACTGCTCGTATACCGCACACGGCCCTCACACACTGCTCGTATACCGCACACGGCCCTCACACACTGCTCGTATACATACCGCACACGGCCCTCACACACTGCTCGTATACATACCGCACACGGCCCTCACACACTGCTCGTATACATACCGCACACGGCCCTCATACACTTCTCGTATACCGCACACGGCCCTCACACACTGCTCGTATACCGCACACGGCCCTCACACACTGCTTGTATACATACCGCACACGGCCCTCACACACTGCTCGTATACCGCACACGGCCCTCACACACTGCTCGTATACCGCTCACGGCCCTCACACACTGCTCGTATACATACCGCACAAGGCCCGCACAAACACTGCTCGTATACATACCGCACACGGCCCTCACACACTGCTCGTATACATACCGCACACGGCCCTCACACACTTCTCGTATACCGCACACGGCCCTCACACACTGCTCGTATACCGCACACGGCCCTCACACACTGCTTGTATACATACCGCACACGGCCCTCACACACTGCTCGTATACCGCACACGGCCCTCACACACTGCTCGTATACCGCACACGGCCCTCACACACTGCTCATATACATACCGCACACGGCTCTCACACACTGCTCGTATACCGCACACGGCCCTCACACACTGCTCGTATACATACCGCACACGGCCCTCACACACTGCTCGTATACCGCACACGGCCCTCACACACTGCTCGTATACCGCACACGGCCCTCAAACACTGCTCGTATACCGCACACGGCCCTCACACACTGCTCGCATACCGCACACGGCCCACACACACTGCTCGTATACCGCACACGACCCTCACACACTGCTCGTATACATACCGCACACGGCCCTCACACACTGCTCGTATACGGCACACAGCCCTCACACACTGGCTGTACACTGCTCACACACTGCTCGTATATGGTACGCAACATTTATACACTTGCTGTATACCACACACAGCTCACATATGGCACGTAGCACACACGCACTGCTCGTATACCGCACACAGCCCTCACACACTGCTCGTATACCGCACACGGCCCTCACACACTGCTCGTATACCGCACACGGCCCTCACACACTGCTCGTATACCGCACACGGCCCTCACACACTGCTCGTATACATACCGCACACGGCCCTCACACACTGCTCGTATACATACCGCACACGGCCCTCACACACTGCTCGTATACCGCACACGACCCTCACACACTGCTCGTATACATACCGCACACGGCCCTCACACACTGCTCGTATACCGCACACGGCCCTCACACACTGCTCGCATACCGCACACGGCCCACACACACTGCTCGTATACGGCACACGGCCCTCACACACTGGCTGTACACTGCTCACACACTGCTCGTATATGGTACGCAACATTTATACACTTGCTGTATACCACACACAGCTCACATATGGCACGTAGCACACACGCACTGCTCGTATACCGCACACAGCCCTCACACACTGCTCGTATACCGCACACGGCCCTCACACACTGCTCGTATACCGCACACGGCCCTCACACACTGCTCGTATACATACCGCACACGGCCCTCACACACTGCTCGTATACATACCGCACACGGCCCTCACACACTGCTCGTATACCGCACACGACCCTCACACACTGCTCGTATACATACCGCACACGGCCCTCACACACTGCTCGTATACCGCACACGGTCCTCACACACTGCTCGTATACCGCACACGGCCCTCACACACTGCTCGTATACCGCACACGGCCCTCACACACTGCTCGCATGCCGCACACGGCCCACACACACTGCTTGTATACGGCACACAGCCCTCACACACTGGCTGTACACTGCTCACACACTGCTCGTATATGGTACGCAACATTTATACACTTGCTGTATACCACACACAGCTCACATATGGCACGTAGCACACACGCACTGCTCGTATACCGCACACAGCCCTCACACACTGCTCGTATACCGCACACGGCCCTCACACACTGCTCGTATAACGCACACGGCCCTCACACACTGCTCGTATACCGCACACGGCCCTCACACACTGCTCGTATACATACCGCACACGGCCCTCACACACTGCTCGTATACCGCACACGGCCCTCACACACTGCTCGTATACCGCACACGACCCTCACACACTGCTCGTATACCGCACACGGCCCTCACACACTGCTCGTATACATACCGCACACGGCCCTCACACACTGCTCGTATACATACCGCACACGGCCCTCACACACTGCTCGTATACATACCGCACACGGCCCTCACACACTGCTCGTATACATACCGCACACGGCCCTCACACACTGCTCGTATACATACCGCACACGGCCCTCACACACTGCTCGTATACCGCACACGGCCCTCACACACTGCTCGTATACATACCGCACACGGCCCTCACACACTGCTCGTATACCGCACACGACCCTCACACACTGCTCGTATACATACCGCACACGGCCCTCACACACTGCTCGTATACCGCACACGGCCCTCACACACTGCTCGCATACCGCACACGGCCCACACACACTGCTCGTATACGGCACACGGCCCTCACACACTGGCTGTACACTGCTCACACACTGCTCGTATATGGTACGCAACATTTATACACTTGCTGTATACCACACACAGCTCACATATGGCACGTAGCACACACGCACTGCTCGTATACCGCACACAGCCCTCACACACTGCTCGTATACCGCACACGGCCCTCACACACTGCTCGTATACATACCGCACACGGCCCTCACACACTGCTCGTATACATACCGCACACGGCCCTCACACACTGCTCGTATACCGCACACGGCCCTCACACACTGCTCGTATACATACCGCACACGGCCCTCACACACTGCTCGTATACCGCACACGGTCCTCACACACTGCTCGTATACCGCACACGGCCCTCACACACTGCTCGTATACCGCACACGGCCCTCACACACTGCTCGCATGCCGCACACGGCCCACACACACTGCTTGTATACGGCACACAGCCCTCACACACTGGCTGTACACTGCTCACACACTGCTCGTATATGGTACGCAACATTTATACACTTGCTGTATACCACACACAGCTCACATATGGCACGTAGCACACACGCACTGCTCGTATACCGCACACAGCCCTCACACACTGCTCGTATACCGCACACGGCCCTCACACACTGCTCGTATAACGCACACGGCCCTCACACACTGCTCGTATACCGCACACGGCCCTCACACACTGCTCGTATACATACCGCACACGGCCCTCACACACTGCTCGTATACCGCACACGGCCCTCACACACTGCTCGTATACCGCACACGACCCTCACACACTGCTCGTATACCGCACACGACCCTCACACACTGCTCGTATACCGCACACGGCCCTCACACACTGCTCGTATACCGCACACGGCCCTCACACACTGCTCGCATGCCGCACACGGCCCACACACACTGCTTGTATACGGCACACAGCCCTCACACACTGGCTGTACACTGCTCACACACTGCTCGTATATGGTACGCAACATTTATACACTTGCTGTATACCACACACAGCTCACATATGGCACGTAGCACACACGCACTGCTCGTATACCGCACACAGCCCTCACACACTGCTCGTATACCGCACACGGCCCTCACACACTGCTCGTATAACGCACACGGCCCTCACACACTGCTCGTATACCGCACACGGCCCTCACACACTGCTCGTATACATACCGCACACGGCCCTCACACACTGCTCGTATACCGCACACGGCCCTCACACACTGCTCGTATACCGCACACGACCCTCACACACTGCTCGTATACCGCACACGACCCTCACACACTGCTCGTATACCGCACACGGCCCTCACACACTGCTCGTATACATACCGCACACGGCCCTCACACACTGCTCGTATACATACCGCACACGGCCCTCACACACTGCTCGTATACATACCGCACACGGCCCTCACACACTGCTCGTATACATACCGCACACGGCCCTCACACACTGCTCGTATACCGCACACGGCCCTCACACACTGCTCGTATACATACCGCACACGGCCCTCACACACTGCTCGTATACCGCACACGACCCTCACACACTGCTCGTATACATACCGCACACGGCCCTCACACACTGCTCGTATACCGCACACGGCCCTCACACACTGCTCGCATACCGCACACGGCCCACACACACTGCTCGTATACGGCACACGGCCCTCACACACTGGCTGTACACTGCTCACACACTGCTCGTATATGGTACGCAACATTTATACACTTGCTGTATACCACACACAGCTCACATATGGCACATAGCACACACGCACTGCTCGTATACCGCACACAGCCCTCACACACTGCTCGTATACCGCACACGGCCCTCACACACTGCTCGTATACATACCGCACACGGCCCTCACACACTGCTCGTATACATACCGCACACGGCCCTCACACACTGCTCGTATACCGCACACGGCCCTCACACACTGCTCGTATACATACCGCACACGGCCCTCACACACTGCTCGTATACCGCACACGGTCCTCACACACTGCTCGTATACCGCACACGGCCCTCACACACTGCTCGTATACCGCACACGGCCCTCACACACTGCTCGCATGCCGCACACGGCCCACACACACTGCTTGTATACGGCACACAGCCCTCACACACTGGCTGTACACTGCTCACACACTGCTCGTATATGGTACGCAACATTTATACACTTGCTGTATACCACACACAGCTCACATATGGCACGTAGCACACACGCACTGCTCGTATACCGCACACAGCCCTCACACACTGCTCGTATACCGCACACGGCCCTCACACACTGCTCGTATAACGCACACGGCCCTCACACACTGCTCGTATACCGCACACGGCCCTCACACACTGCTCGTATACATACCGCACACGGCCCTCACACACTGCTCGTATACCGCACACGGCCCTCACACACTGCTCGTATACCGCACACGACCCTCACACACTGCTCGTATACCGCACACGGCCCTCACACACTGCTCGTATACATACCGCACACGGCCCTCACACACTGCTCGTATACCGCACACGGCCCTCACACACTGCTCGTATACCGCACACGGCCCTCACACACTGCTCGTATACATACCGCACACGGCCCTCACACACTGCTCGTATACATACCGCACACGGCCCTCACACACTGCTCGTATACATACCGCACACGGCCCTCACACACTGCTCGTATACCGCACACGGCCCTCACACACTGCTCGTATACCGCACACGGCCCTCACACACTGCTCGTATACCGCACACGGCCCTCACACACTGCTCGTATACCGCACACGGCCCACACACACTGCTCGTATACCGCACACGGCCCTCACACACTGCTCGTATACTGCACACGGCCCACACACACTGCTCGTATACCGCACACGGCCCTCACACACTGCTCGTATACCGCACACGGCCCTCACACACTGCTCGTATACCGCACACGCCCCTCACACACTGCTCGTATACATACCGCACACGGCCCTCACACACTGCTCGTATACATACCGCACACGGCCCTCACACACTGCTCGTATACCGCACACGGCCCTCACACACTGCTCGTATACCGCAAACAGTCCTGATACACTGGCCGTACACCGCACATAGCCCTCACACACTGCTCGTATACCGCACACAGTCCTGATACACTGCTCGTATACCGCACATAGCCCTCACACACTGCTCGTATACCGCACACGGCCCTCACACACTGCTCGTATACCGCAAACAGTCCTGATACACTGGCCGTACACCGCACATAGCCCTCACACACTGCTCGTATACCGCACACAGTCCTGATACACTGCTCGTATACCGCACATAGCCCTCACACACTGCTAGTATACGGCACACAGCACTCACACACTGCTAGTATACGGCACACAGCACTCACATGCTGCTAGTATACGGCACACAGCACTCACACACTGCTAGTATACCGCACATAGCCCTCGTATACTGCACACAGTCCTGATTCAAATTCAAAGAAGCTTTATTGGCAGGACTAAATACACATTATAGTAGAAAAAGACAGCAGGATGGCACTTACTGTTCTCTTGAAATGATTCACTTTATTTCATATTGACAAAGCACAGGCAATGGCACGGGAGAGATGTAAATAGACGGACGACAGCCGTTTCGTGCACAATGCACTTCAACAGGTCCTATGCTCAGGCTCAAGGAAACACTAATTTATACCACATGTGTGAACAAAAGAAACTCCACCCTTTACCTGAACGTGTCTTGAAAAAAACCCTAAAATAAAAAATAAAATTAAAAACAAGCATAATTTACATACACCATATGCAATAAAACTAGCAGTCATAGCCGCTTCAGAGAAATACGGACATATAGTTCCAAGACACTAGAATTTAAACTACAAGAAGCGGCAGAAAGAGAAATAAACCTTTTTTGGACAAACAATTCCTTGCAATCATACAAGGACTGTGGCAGAGTACCTCGTGGGTTAAGAGTGTTCAAACCGATGGCACAGTTCCAGGACAATATAAGATTTTCTGAGGAATGGAATAAAATCTTGCTAAAATGTTCACAGGATCTTTTGAGTCTGGTTTTACGACAGAATATGCTTAATTATGAGCAAGTGAAAATGGATCTTAATAAAACTAAAAAAGAAGAGTTAAAAACAAGACTCACAGAACAGCAATGGTTAACCTTTAATAAGAAATTGGATAGCAAACTGGTGGTTTTACAGACGGAAATCAAGCAAAGAAAAAAAGATAAATTTATCCGGGATAAACATGATTTTGACACTAATCAAATTTTTTCATGGAACAAAAATAAAAATTTACAGTCAAATCCTCGTTTCAAGAGAAGAAATTTCAAAAGAGAGAACATAAAACCACGACACAACAAAAGGGATTACTTGACTACTGATTCAGACTCTAGCGCTAATGAGGACATTAATCCGCCTACATGTCCAGGTGATAGGAAAAATATCACAGAGTCTACACCATTCCCTTTAGACGCAGAATCCGCAGAGGAAGGTCCAAGCGGCAATTTACGAAAAAGGAAACAGGTGTCCTGGAAAACATAGAGGAGACTGATTCCATGCAAAATTTGGTCATCAATTTAACAGACCGTGCCTTAGATGTATTGTCTAAGGGTCTTAATTATTGCATTCCTCAGGACTTTAATATGGTTGATTTTCAAATAGATCTTTTCAAAGCACTGAGAAAAATCCATTTGCATAAATCTTTTCTTTATCGCCTCATTGGGGGACACAGATTACCATGGGTGTATGCTGCTGCTGCTAGGAGGCTAACACTATGCAAAAACAAGAAAATTGGCTCCTCCCCGGCAGTATACACCCACCGACAGATACCAAGTACCTCAGTTTGTGCTTAGTGTCTGTAGGAGGTGGACCGGGATCTTCTCAGATCCGAAGTTACTAATTCCTTTCTTTCCTTAGGTGTTTGTCGAACTTTTTAATCCTTTCTCGTTTGTTTTTCAGGTTCTCGGTCGGGAAACAGGGTGTAGTTATCACCCTGATTTCCCATACCAGGCAGCTGAGCGAGCAGTGTGGTGTCATCCACATCGCAACTCTCAGTACCGCAGGCAGGACTTTTCCCCTATCACCATTCAGTGCTATGGGCTGATGACGGGTGGCCGGTCCTTGCCAAAGCAACTCCTCACCCCTCTCCCGGGACAGGGCTGAGAGGAAGACGGCGGCAGCCAGTGAGCTATCCTTCGCTCCCAGCAAGAAAAAGCCATCTTCTGCATGACCCAGCGGCCTGTCTGCTCGCATGGCCCCTGCGGTCATCCTCTTCAGGGACGTCAGGTAAGAGTCTGATCGTTCCCTTCAGCCCTGCATTTCTCTGAGCACCATTTGAATTTCCCGCTCCTCCTTCTCCACTACAAGCCGCGCACCTCACGCTGCAGCTGCTCTCCCCTCTGTGCAGAGGCACACAGCGGTCCCACATGGGGCGGTCTCCTGAGTTATCTGCGGGGACTTTATTTTATCACAGGAGGGGTTTTCACAGCCTTGTGGCGCAGGCTCACCTCTATGTACCGGCGCCGTGGCCATTTCAGTTTACAGTTCCAGGCGGGGGAGGAAACCGCGTCACTTTCACTTTCTCTCCTCCCCGCTCTGGACGCGCTCTTTTCCTCACCCTGATCGCGCTTTTTTTGCGCCCATTCCACCCTATCACAGGACGCCTTTCCTTTTAGAGGCATCAATCTCTTTTATTACCGCGCCCCTCTGCTGCCATTGTCCAATCACGGCCTGGCGCCAAGCTCCGCCCACCGACTTCACTGCCAGTTTCCCGGATAGCCTCTAAAACGGTTCTATCCCTGCCAGATGGGGCATCGCTTAAAGATCCTACGGACAGGCAGATTGAATTTCTGGCTAAATCAATTTTTGAGGCATCCGGTGCCTCCCTTTGTCCTATTTTCGCATCCGCCTGGGTAGCGAAAGTCATATCCGCTTGGGCAGAAATTCTTTGCAGGGGAATCTTGGTGACAGCTCCTCAGGACGAGTTGCCAGATCTGGCAGATCAGATTAACCATGCAGGTAAATACATTTTGGCCGCCTCCTTGGACGCGGTCGGGTGCGTAGCAAGGGCTAATAGCAACATAGTAGCTATACGCCGAGTCCTTTGGCTAAAGTCATGGAATGCGGATACCACTTCAAAAAAGTCCCTTACTAATCTGCCATTCCTCGGTTCTAGGCTCTTTGGAGCCAAGCTGGACCAGCTAATCTCCGATGCCACTGGTGGTAAAAGCACTTCTCTTCCCCTGTCTCGACCAAAACTTTTTTTAATAGAAAGGGTTTTCGGCCGTTTAGGCCTTTTCGTCCCTTCTCTTCCACGGACAGATCTGCCCAGCAAGATCGCTCCTCTGCCACTAGAGAGCGAGAACAGAAAAAACCATCTTACAAGCCCACTCCCCGCTGGAGATCTAGAGGACAATACTCCAGGTCTTCAGACGCCAGTTCCGGCAGGTTTTCCTCCAAGTGATGGGTCACCCCCACCTGGAAGTTCTTCCAGGGTAGGAGGCAGACTTTCCTTTTTCGTGGATGCTTGGCTGTCTGTTGTCGACGACGCTTGGGTCAGAGAAATCGTCGCATCCGGATACAAGATCGAATTTGCTTCCCCCCTGAACAGATGTTTTTTCCTGTCTCGGCCTCCGAGATAGCGGTCCCAGATTCCGGGGTTCCTCCAGGCCATTTCCTCCCTTCTTACCGCCGGAGTGATTGTCCCCGTCCCCCCAAACAAACGGTTTACATGGTTCTACTCAAATCTCTTCGTAGTCCCGAAGAAAGACGGCTCCTTTCGTCCAATTCTGGACCTCAAATTGCTCAATCGCCACGTGAAGATTCTTCATTTCAAAATGGAGTCTCTTCGGTCGGTGATAGCCTCCATGGAACCCGGGGAATTCCTCTGCTCTGTGGACATACGGGACGCCTATCTGCACATTCCGGTTTGTGTTCAACATCAGAAATATCTTCGATTTGCGATTCAGGGAAATCTCTATCAGTTCATGGCTCTTCCCTTCGGCCTAGCTTCCGCTCCCCGTGTTTTCACAAAGGTGATGGCGACCGTCATGGCCATCCTTCGCTCCAGAGGGATCCTCATCATCCCTTATCTGGACAATCTTTTGATCAAGGGCTCGTCCCGTCAGGACTGCCTTCAGAGTCTTCAGATAACCCTGGACACTCTCTGCCACCTCGGTTGGCTAGTCAACAAGGAGAAGTCCATTCTGATCCCCACTCAGCGTCTGACCTTTCTGGGCATGGAATTCGACACGAATGTAGCCCAGGTTTTTCTTCCGAGGGAAAAATTTGCGGCTCTTTCCAAGGGCATCAGAATTCTCAAACGGCCAACTCCCATTCCCATTCGGTTCTGCATGAAGGTTCTGGGGAAGATGGTGGCTTCTATGGAAGCAGTGTCCTTTGCACAATTTCATCTTCGCCCCCTCCAGCTGTCTCTGGTTTCAGCCTGGGACAAGACCACGATGTCCTTGGAGCGTCCCATTCTCCTCGCTCTCAGAGTGAGGCAATCCCTCACTTGGTGGTCACTGCCAGCGTCAGTTCTCCAAGGGAGGTCCTTCCTTCCACCTCAGAGGCAAGTCATCACCACCGATGCCAGCCTTCTAGGATGGGGAGCCGTGTTCCATCAGAAAGCGGCCCAAGGGCGCTGGAATCCACAGGAAGCTCTTCTCCCTATCAGTCTTCTGGAGATCAGAGCAATCTTCCTTGCCCTTCTTCACTGGCAGCCTCTCCTCTCCGGCAAGCCGGTCTGTATTCAGTCGGACAACGCCACGGCTGTGGCATACATAAACTACCAGGGGGGCACGTGCAGCAAGCAAGTAATGTCAGAAGTGGCCAAGATACTCCGCTGGGCAGAACGTTACGTTCCGGCAATCTCCGCCGTTCACATTCCAGGGGTGGAAAATTGGGCAGCCGACTTTCTGAGTCGTCAAGGCCTAGCGTCAGGCGAATGGTCCCTTCATCCCACAGTCTTCAATCAGATATGCCACCGTTGGGGCACCCCGGACGTCGATCTCATGGCATCTCGGATGAACCACAAAGTTCCGCGTTTCGTAGCCAGGTCCAGGGACCCTCTATCCGTCGCATGCGATGCTCTTGTAATTCCGTGGTCCCAGTTCCAACTTCCTTATCTGTTTCCGCCTCTGGCCTTGATCCCACGAATGGTCAAAAAGATAAAATCGGAAGGAGTACCAGTGATTCTAGTCGCTCCAGATTGGCCAAGACGACCTTGGTACGTGGAACTGGTGAACATGCTCGAGGACGTTCCCTGGAAACTTCCAGTCCGTACAGATCTTCTCTCGCAAGGCTCCCTTTACCACAAGAATTCTCAGTCTCTGAGTTTACCGGCATGGCCATTGAGGCCGCGATCCTGAGAGAATCAGGTTTGTCCAACCAGGTGATTCAGACTATGATCAGAGCCATAAAACCAGCCTCTTCCCGTATTTACCATAGGTACTGGAAGGCTTTTTTCCGTTGGTGCGATGATAAAAAAGTCTTTCCAATGTCCTTCTCCATTTCATCTATACTTGGTTTTCTCCAGTCTGGCTTAGATGCGGGGCTGTCCCTCAGTACCCTCAAGGGCCAGGTCTCTGCTCTTTCTATCCTCTTCCAAAGAGAGCTCGCTTCCTTACCGCAGGTCAAAACCTTTCTCCAAGGGGTCGCCCATGTGGCTCCTCATTATTCGCCGATAGACCCGTGGGATCTCAATCTCGTCCTTAGCGCTCTCCAGAAGGCGCCGTTCGAGCCTATCCAGGACATTCCTTTGTCCCTTCTCTCGTGGAAGGTAACCTTTTTGATTGCCATTACATCCATCAGAAGAGTTTCTGAGTTGGCGGCCTTGTCATGTTGTTCCCCTTACCTGATTCTCCATCAGGATAAGGTCGTCCTCAGGCCCGTTCCTTCTTTTCTTTCAAAGGTGGTATCATCTTTCCACATCAATGAGGATATCGTTCTCCCATCTTTTTGTCCTGTTCCTTCTCACCCTCTTGAGAAGTCACTCCACAAACTAGACGTAGTTAGAGCCCTGCGTGTCTATCTCGCCAGGACCTCTTCTTTTCGTCAGTCCGATTCCTTGCTGGTCATCTCTGAAGGTCGCCGGAAAGGGCTTCCGGCATCCAAATCCACGATCGCTCGCTGGATTCGTTCTACCATTTGGAAGCGTACCGACTTCAGGAAAAACGGCCCCCTCCGGGAGTAAGAGCTCACTCCACCCGGGCTGTGGCGGCTTCGTGGGCAGTTCGTCACCAGGCTTCGGCCTTGCAAATTTGCAGGGCCGCAACCTGGTCGTCCTTGCACACCTTTGCGAGGTTCTACAGGGTTCATACCCAGGCCTCGTCTGATGCAGTTGTTGGTAGGAAGGTTCTGCAGGCGGCGGTGGCTCACCGGCCGACCTAAGCCTTTCTGGTTCTTTCGTTCCTTATTGCTATTCCCGCCCTTGGGACTGCTTTGGAACGTCCCATGGTAATCTGTGTCCCCCAATAAGGCGATAAAGAAAGATGGATTTTTTGTTCTTACCGTAAAATCTCTTTCTTGGAGCCTTCATTGGGGAACACAGCACCCTCCCTGTTTAAGTTGTACCGTGTTGGGCTTTGAGCTCCTTGTTGGGTTGGTACATATGTTTAAATGTTTAAAGTTCCGTGGTTTCTCCTACTGCTTTCTCACCAACTGAGGTACTTGGTATCTGTCATTGGGTGTATATTGCCAGGGAGGAGCCAATTTTCTTGTTTTTGCATAGTTTCAGCCTCCTAGCAGCAGCATACACCCATGGTAATCTGTGTCCCCCAATGAAGGCTCCAAGAAAGAGATTTTACGGTAAGAACCAAAAATCCATCTTTCATCTAATAATGCTTCCCCTGAAATCAGTAGTTATCCTGGAGAGATTCCATGCACCATGGGCCCTTTGGGGTTTATGGCTGGACATGGATCACTAGCAGATATTAGAGATGATGCATTAATTCTGATGGATATCGATCCCGTAACTCAGTCTAGTGTAACCACTTCTCATAGTTATGTTCCTTTTTTGAAGGGTGCAGTTCCTTATACATGCCTCCCATTTCCCCTGGAAATGCAATAGATGTGTTTGGAACAAAAGTAGTGAAGGATTTAGAGGCATTAATATATTCAAAACAGACCGCAAATTTAACTTGGGAAGAAAGACAGGCCATTAAAGAAATTCGGGGTTGGTCAGATGTAATCCTGCGTCCAGCGGATAAAGGAGGTAACGTAGTTCTACTCAATAAGGACAGTTATGTTGCTAAGGCGAATAGACAGTTATCCTTCAACTTACTGTGTCCTAGATAGTGATCCCACCAATAAATACAAAGAAGAATTGCGGTCTCTTTTAAGGCATCAGGTTGAGAATAATGTACTTTCAAAACGTAAGAAATTGTTTCCAGAATTTCCGAGAAAGCCTCATTGGTATCATATACCCAAAATACACAAGTCCATTAATAATCCTCCAGGCCGCCCTATAGTGTCTGGGATAGGGTCTCTCACGGAGCCCCTATCCCAGTACATAGACTGGCTTCTGCATCCTCTCCTCAAGGAGATTCCTTCGTACATAAAAGATTCGAAAGATTTTGTGACAGTTCTAAAAGAAATTGATTGGCAGGATAATTTCCGGATGGCATCCATAGATGTGGAAAATTTATACACCAGAATTCCACATAAGGGTGAAGTAGACAGAATCAGACAAGTGCTGTTAAGTTCTGATAGAGATCTGGGAACTATCAGTTTCATCACGGATGGTCTTGATTTCATTCTTACGCATAACGCGTTCCAATTTGATAATGTCTGGTATAGGCAGAGAGAGGGTACAGCGATGGGTACTCCCGTCGCATTTACCCTCGCTAACCTGTTTTGGGCAGTTTTGGAGGAGAAAGTAGTTTATGCGGTCACCAATCCCTTTTTGAAATATATAAAATTATTTATTCGCTATGTGGATGACATTTTCATTGTGTGGGATGGTATAAAAGAGGATTTCAATTTATTTGTGGAGTTTCTTAATTCACATAATAATATGAATATGAAGTTCACTTCGCAATTTGGAGGTTTGGAAATAGATTTTTTGGATGTCAGATTAAAGTTAGCTAATGGAGTTTTATACACAGAAATTTTTCGCAAATCCTAATCCACAAATTCCCTCTTACATTACAATAGTGCACACCCCCATTATGTAAAGAATTCTTTGCCTTATGGTCAATTTTTGAGACTAAAGAAATGTAATAGTCACAATGAAGGTTTTCAGAGACAAGCGAATGAATTGCGTAGCAGATTTAAAAAAAGAGGGTATCCTGATTCTGTTCTAGATTCCGCCTTACAGAGGGTTAATAGTGAACCAGTTATTACCGGGCAGACCAAAAAAGGAAAAGAGAAACGGTTTGTTTTTAGTTTTACATATAATTCTATGGATAGACACATTAGAACAGTCATTAGACAGAACTGGCATCTGCTGGAAAGTGACAGAGACCTTATAGATGTGGTCAGTAGGGGTCCCCTATTTGCGAGTAAAAGAAGTACTAACCTTCGAGATTTATTAGTCAAGAACAGATTCCAAAACAAACGAAATAATTGGTTGGAATCCAGTGCCCCAAAGGGAAATTATATATGTAAAAACCGTTCTTGGTGTCCATTTAAATTAAGTGGTAAATCTATAAAAATGGGACCTGTATTTCACGAAGTCACGGAATTCATTACTTGCAGGACCTCCATTGTTTTGCCCATGTGGTTTTTTCTACATTGGGAAAACTATCCGGCCCCTCTGTGTAAGAGTCAGGGAACATTTCAATTCCATCAGCACAGGAAAGGGTGTCCCTAGACTTATAGAACACATGAGGAAGGTACATGGGGGGGAATGCGGAAGCATTACGGTTTACTGGCATCGAAAGGGTCTCTACACCGCAGCATGGAGGGAGTCATAAAAAACATCTTTTCAAATAGAGGCTAAATGGATCCTCCGTACAAAAGCCACAGGTCCTTTGGGTCTAATTGAAAAAGTGGATATGTCCGTATTTCTCTGAAGCGGCTATGACTGCTAGTTTTATTGCATATGGTGTATGTAAGTTATGCTTGTTTTTAATTTTATTTTTTATTTTAGGGGTTTTTTTAAGACACGTTCAGGTAAAGGGTGGAGTTTTTTTGTTCACACATGTGGTATAAATTAGTGTTTCCTTGAGCCTGAGCATGGGACCTGATGAAGTGCATTGTGCACGAAACGGCTGTCGTCCGTCTTTTTACATCTCTCCCGTGCCGGTGCCTATGCTTTATTAATATGAAATAAAGTGAATCATTTCAAGAGAACGGTGAGTGCCATTCTGCTGTCTTTTTCTACTATGATATTTCATGTTTTTCTCATATGGATAGAGCACCCGTTCAATAAGGGTTACAGGTGTCACACTGATAGCGGTTACAAGCAGCCTTGCGGGCATTTCTTATCCAGGGACAGTGCCGGATGTTTCTTTCTTTCCTTGGATTGATATTTGCTAAATATATGTATTTGCTAAATACACATTAGTTCTGCCAAAGCAAGTGCACAATAGGGATAGGGACTGTAGGGATGTTGGTAGGGGCCCCAACAGTGGATGGGGGCAGATCCAGGGTGGGGGCCATAGAAGTCCATTGCATAGGAAAGGTGGATGGGGGCAGATCCAGGATGAGGGCAGTAAGAGCAATGGATGGTACACACTGGCTATGCACCGCTCAAAGCACTCACACACTGCTCGTATACGGCACACTTCTCGGATACGGCACACAGCAGTCACACACTGCTTGTATATGGAGCACAGTTATGATACACTGGCCGTACACCGCACACAGCACTCACACACTGCTCGTATACAGCACACAGCACTCACACTGCTCGTATACCGCACACAGCACTCACACACTGCTCGTATACCGCACACAGCACTCACACTGCTCGTATCCCGCACACAGCACTCACACACTGCTCGTATACCGCACACAGCACTCACACACTGCTCGTATACCGCACACAGCACTCACACTGCTCGTATACCGCACACAGCACTCACACTGCTCGTATACCGCACACAGCACTCACACTGCTCGTATACCGCACACAGCACTCACACTGCTCGTGTGCCACACACTGCACTGACACACTGCTCGTATATGGCACACAGCACTCACACACTGCTCGTATACTGCACACAGTCCTGACACACTGGCTATACACCGCTCAAAGCACTCATACACTGCTTGTATACGGCACACTTCCCGGATACGGCACACAGCAGTCACACACTGCTCATATATGGAACACTGTCCTGATACACTGGTCGTACACCGCACTCACACACTGCTCGTATACGGCACGCAGCAGTCACGCATTGCTCATATATGGAACACAGTCCTGATACACTGGCCCTACACAGTTCTCTCACACTGCTCGAATACTGCACACAGCCCTCACACACTGCTCGTATACGGCACACAGCCCTCACACACTGCTCGTATACGGCACCCAGCCCTCACACACTGCTCGTACACCGCACCCAGCCCTCACACACTGCTCGTACACCGCACACAGCACTCACACACTGGCCGTACACCGCACACAGTACTCACACAATGGCCATATACCGCACACAGCACTCACACACTGGCCGTATACCGCACACAGCACTCACATACTGGCCGTATACCGCACACAGCACTCACACACTGGCCGTATACCGCACACAGCACTCACACACTGGCCGTATACCACTCACAGCAATCACACACTGCTCGTACACCGCACACAGCACTCACACACTGCTCGTATACGGCACCTAGCCCTCACACACTGCTCGTATACGACACCCAGCCCTCACACACTGCTCGTACACCGCACACAGCACTCACACACTGGCCGTACACCGCACACAGTACTCACACACTGGCCGTATACCGCACACAGCACTCACACACTGGCCGTATACCGCACACAGCACTCACACACTGGCCGTATACCGCACACAGCACTCACACACTGGCCGTATACCGCACACAGCACTCACACACTGGCCGTATACCGCACACAGCACTCACACACTGGCCGTATACCGCACACAGCAATCACACACTGCTCGTACACCGCACACAGCACTCACACACTGCTCGTACACCACACACAGCACTCACACACTGCTCGTACACCACACACAGCACTCACACACTGCTCGTACACCGCACACAGCACTCACACTCTGCTCGTATACCGCACACAGCACTCACACACTGCTCATATACCGCACACAGCACTCATACCCAGGGCTGGCTCCAAGCTTTCGTGCTTCCCGGGCGAAAGAGTGTTAGTGGTCCCTTTTAACACATACCATGATTCGTGATGCACAGATACGGCAGAGTTATATAGGTAAAATACAATGCCAAAGATTTCACTTACTTCTTACATTACATGAGTGATATCTATTGTAAATTCTACAGTACCATACAGCTGAGGGGATTAAAGAAGTTGTCCACTAGTTGGACAACTTCTTCTCATACCCCTTGCTTGGCCACCATAAAATAATAAAGCTTATACTCTCCTCTCATGCTAGCACTGTTCCTGCGATAACGGCACTCGGTTTCCCGGGGCCCCCATGCTGCTGTTGTGATGCTGACGCCCACTGGCGCACTGTCCCCGCCTCCTGTCGAATTGAGCAGGATGAGGAAGTCCTAGATCAGCTGCAGCCTGGACTTCCTCTTCATGTTCGATTTGTCCAAAAGCAGAGACAGTGACGCCAGCGCTAATTGGTCACTTGTAAGAGCAACCGCACTTGAGCCCTGAGAGAGCTAGTGCCGACACCTTGGGAACGGTGAGTATAAGCTTTATTATTTTATGGGGGCCAACATTTTGATCAAGAAAGGATGACCTAGTAGTGGACAACCCCTTTAAGTTGATCTCGGGTCCACAGGTTTCAGGGTTTCAGTACCTGTAGTATTAGAGGTAAGTGGGATATTAATAAATGTAATCTGCCAGTAGAAACTGTCATCAGCAGTGTACCTGTTACAAAAGTCAATTTCCTCCTTTATAGTCTTCCGTACAGTATTATGGGCACCACATAGCCCTTCTTACAGTATTATGAGCACCACCTAGTGCTTCGTACACTATTATGGACACCACATAGTCCTCTATACAGTATAATGGGCACAATATAGAGCTCCATACAGTATCTATAATAATAAATGCGCTAAGCAGCTTCCGGGTTGTAACAACTTCCGTCCAGTTGTAACTGGTGACATCACCGCACACCTCTTGCCATGTTAACCCTCAACACACCACTCCTCCTCAACACACACCTCCTCAACACACACTCCTCTCACCTTTCACCATCTCCACTCACGTCCCCCCCTCTTTCACTCCACATACGACCCTTTCTCTCACTCCGTCTCTCATACTCACGCCGTCATCGCCGCTGCTCCACGATCCCCAACAACTTCTTCCGCCGGCGCCATCCTGGATCCAGACGTTGTCCACGCCGGCGACATGTTCTTGCGGCGATGCCATCTTGAGTATCGTGAAATCCCGCGATACTCAAGATGGCGTCGCCGCAAGAACATGTCGCCGGCGTGGACGACGTCATTTTGGATCCCGACATCGTCCTCGCGAGATTTCGCCGACGCCATTTTGGATCCCGACATCGTCCACGCCGGCGACATGTTCTTGCGGCGACACCATCTTGAGTATCGCGGGATTTCACGATACTCAAGATGGCGTCGCCGCAAGAACATGTCGCTGGCGTGGACAACGTCTGGATCCAGGATGGCGCTGGCGGAAGAAGATGTTGGGGATCGTGGAGCAGCGGCGATGATGGCGTGAGTATGAGAGACGGAGTGAGAGAAAGGGTCGTATGTGGAGTGAAAGAGGGGGGGACGTGAGTGGAGATGGTGAAAGGTGAGAGGAGTGTGTGTTGAGGAGGTGTGTGTGTTGAGGGTTAACATGGCCAGAGGTGTCATATACATGTAGAAAAGCTACTGACCAAAAAAGCAGGGATCACCAAAAAGAAATAATAATTTTTATTGGACAACCATTGACAACACAAATATAAAAACAGTTAAAAGTCATAACACATGACAGATCATACACAAGGCTCCTAATAAAGCCAAATAAGCATCCCCCATAGAACTAAGAAAATAGTTGGGCAATGAATACAAATAGCCTGAAGAGAGCAGTATATATATTAGAAGGTAATCAATAACAGTGATTCAAAATATACATGATTCAATACATACCACTAATAATAACCTGAAAATTATCCATGTATCAATAAGTGTGGACTCAAAACATGTCCAACAATACTGCTGCAGCAATATGAATAAAAATACAAGGACAGGTTAAGGTAAAGCCAAGGTGAATAAGAACAAGTCGTGCCATATGAAAAATAGACACACAAAACATGCTCTACAGAAGATACACAAATAAAATTGCCCAGAATGTCCTAATAACCCTCTTACATATGGGGGAGCTTGTGGAGTGCCCTGCTCGACGCGTGTCGCTACCGCAAGGTAGCTTCGTCAGGGGCTAGAGAGTGTGTGCAATGAAGGTCATATAAATACATACCATAATAAGCTTAATAAGTAGCAGCTGTGAGGTTTAATCTGATCGAGCGCAGTGTGTGAAAGCGCAAGGACGCGCGTCAGGCCAGGGCCGGATATGTAACCCGTGACTCTACACTCCTTCCGGGTACATGCAAGAAAGACGTGGTAACCTAAGCTGCGCATGTGCCAAAGGCGTGGTAGTTATAGCAACCAGAGGACGCTGATGTCGGCGATTATACAACAAAAAATAGTAATCAAGGGACGCACAAATCGGCGATACATAGCAGCTTAGGAAACTTTTATCTCAATTAGGTACATTATATGAGGGCGCGAAAGCGCATATCAAGTCAAGGCCAGATGTATGACCCACTCCTTGCAAATAAATACAGGAGATACGGTGGCACATACTGCGCATGTCCAAAGACATGATAATTATAGTAACCAAAAAACACCAATACCGGCAAATATGCACAAATAGTTAGTGATCATGGTGAACAGAAAAAATCGAAGAGGATCTAATGCAAATATTTAGATCCTGAATATTTAGAATTTGAGACAGTTCCCCATTGCTGCAGTACAAGTGGAAGTACCAATAATGCCGCATATTAATACCCTACATATAAAACGCACGCATAGAATGTAATAGCTGCATTAGTCCTAATCATATTAGTAGAAAAAGGATGAAGGGTGAGTAACGCGCCCTAAAATAGGGACAAAACTATAAACCGCAAGACATAATTGCTTAATTACGACGAGAGAGGCTTGCTCATCATAGTAACCAGACAACGCTGGTAACAGGAATGAGTGACCATGCTGAATACTCAAATCATAAATATGTAAGAAAACTCGCCGTTACTCCAATATAGAAAAGGATAACAGCAGTGGTGCTTGCCGATGTCAAGCACAGAAACGCATACATAGATTACAATTGCCACATTAGTTCTAAACATCTTATTTGGTAACGGCTAAATAACGAGCCCTAAAAATAGGGTCAAAGCTATGACCCACGATGCATAATTGTTTAATTGCAACAAAGGGAGCTTGTTCGTCATAGCAACTAGAAGACACTGATAATTGAAATGCATGACCATGCTGAATACTTAAATCATAGATATTTACGGCGAATCCCCATTACTAAGGTGAAGGAAGTGGAAATAACAAAAGTGCATGCCAATACCTTACACATGAACAAACACATGGATTACAGTCAGATTGAGATGTGCACACTAGTGGACATATTATTTCCCCAGTGAGTCAAATAACGGAATAAAACAGTATAGCTCCTGAATTGATCATACGTAATTCATGGTATGAATCACCCAGTCCTATTTAAGGAAAGGCTCCACATGAATAGCAAAGTCAAAAATACCATTTTATTATCATAATATATAAACAAAATAGCGCAAAGACACAGTCCAAAATTGGAAAAAAAAAAAAAAAATGGCCAGAGGTGTGTCACTATCCTCCCGATGCGATAGCATCGGGCCTTAATCTAGTAACAGTATAATGAGCCCCATATATTGATCCATTCGGGATATAACGGGCCCCATATATTGCTCCATTTAGTTTAAAGAGTGCCATATATTGCTCCATTCAGTATAACAGGCTCCATATATTTCTCCATTCAGTATAATGGGTCCCATATAGTGGTCAATACATTAGAAATAAATAAACAAATCCTCGCCTCTCCCCGCTGCTCCAGTCTTTGCAGTCTCCAGTCATCTGACTCCGCACTGCTCGGCACGGAAGTGGCGTTATCGCATTCTCTGTGCTGAGGTGTCATGGAGCTCAGATGCAAAGGGCGAATGATGGGAGTAGGAGTGTCAGGTGATGGCTCCATCTCCCATCATTGCTTTCAACTGTATCAGCATCCAGGATGTCAAAACATTTCAAAGTACGATATGGTGGGGAGCAAGTGCCAGTGTTGGCTCCGGCCCTCCGACTAAGGGGCCCCATAACACCTGTGTTGTCTGCCGCTATTGGCAGTACGCCACTGAGTGGGCCCCCCTGTTTGTCTAGGGCACCGGTACTGCGTATACTGTACTCAGCACTCACATACTGGCCGTATACTGTGCACAGCACTCACACACAGGCCATATAATAATAATAATCTTTATATAGCGCTAACATATTCTGCAGGGCTTTACAGTTTGCACACATTAACATCACTGTCCCTGATGGGGGCTCACAATCTAAATTCCCTATCAGTATGTCTTTGGAATGTGGGAGGAAACCGGAGTACCCGGAGGAAACCCACGCAAACATGGGGAGAACATACAAACTCCTTGCAGATGTTGTCCTTGGTGGGATTTGAACCCAGGACTCCAGCGCTGCAAGGCTTCAGTGCTATCTACTGAGTCACCGTGCACAGAACTCACACACAGGCCATATACCGTGCACAGAACTCACACACAGGCCATATACCGTGCACAGCACTCGCACACAGGCCATATACCATGCACAGCACTCGCACACAGGCCATATACCGTGCACAGCACACTAATGTCACTAATACATTAGACATACGAGGGGCGATCCAAAAGTAATGATAATCGGTTATTTCTATTGCACACAGAAATTAAAATAAAATGTTTTCTTCTCTCTTAGGCTACTTTCACACATCAGGTTTTCGGCGGATCCGGATCCGGCAAATGTTTCGTAAAACCGGATGTGACGGATCCGGTTTTCTGCCGGATCCGTCTTTTTCTTGACAGACAAAACCGGATCCGTCTCATCCGGTTCATCCGTTTTTCTATCCGTTTTTCGACGGATTACGCCGGATCCGGTTTTTAAAATTGACCCTTGTGGCCTTCCGAACGGGATTGGCTACTGGAAAACTATATATAGCATGTTCCTACAGCCCTTCTTTGACAGGTTGTAGAGGAGAAAGTGCAGGTTGGAGAGAAGAGCAAGTTACTGGCGAAGATGGATGTTGTCATTGGAAATATTTTGAAGAATTTGGCGGATTTTATAGCGGAGGCGAATCGTTTGAGGGTGATTGTTCTGGAGAAGGAGAGAGCGAGACAGCAGCGCATCAGGCATCGTAGACGACGTTTGTGGATCCACCCCATCACAGCCAAGAGAATGACGCGTGGGTCTATTCTACACTCTGCATGGACCTTCGACGAAACCCGGATAAATTTTTTGGATATGTTAGGATGAAAATGGAGAATTTTGATTACTTGGTGGAGCGCATTGCACACCTCATAAGAAAAGCGGACACCTATTGCCGCTTCTCTGTTTCACCCGCAGAGCGTCTGATGGTGACTTTAAGGTAAGCCACATTTATTGGATATGCTCGCATCAGAGCACACTTTCACTGCAATCTTGTTGGTGGTAGTTTTTTATCTCCAAGTGTTATAGGTCAGTTTTGGTATGTAATGCTGTGATTTAAAACTAATTTATTGTTTTTTAATTCCCCACAGATTTCTTGCAACTGGAGAATCCCTTTCGTCACTGCATTTCCAGTACAGACTCGGGATTTCCACCATATCTGGAATTGTGAAGTACACATGCCGTGCACTGTGGGACTCCTTGGCTGAAGAGTTTTTACCAGAGCCCACAACAGAGAGATGGATTGAAATTGCTGACAAGTTTCAACAGATATGTCAGTTTCCAAACTGCTTGGGCGCTGTGGACGGGAAACATATCCGCATTGTAAAGCCAGCTGGATCGGGATCGGAATATTTCAATTACAAGAAATATTTTTCAATTGTCCTCATGGCCATCGCTGACGCGGAATACAAATTTATTGCGGTTGATATTGGGGCCTATGGCCGCTCCAATGACTCTCAAGTTTTCAAACTGTCTGCCATGGGGCGTAAACTGTATGGAAACACCTTCCAGTTCCCACCACCTAGACCGCTGCCGCAAACATCTGGTCCACCTATGCCATTTGTCTGTGTAGGGGATGAAGCCTTCCAGCTGTCAGAACACCTTTTGAAACCGTACTCTAGCAGAGGATTGACAAGACCAAAACGCATTTTTAATTACCGCCTCACAAGAGCAAGAAGAATGGTTGAATGTACCTTTGGTATTCTGACAGCTAAATGGCGGGTCCTATTGCCTGCGATCAACCTCAAGACAGAAACTGTGGACGAGGTGATCAAAGCGTGCGTGGTACTCCACAATTTTGTTATCTGCAAGGAACCCATTTCCATTGAGGACACCTCTGAAGAAACCACCTTGCAAGATTACCATGACATTACCACTAGAAGTTCTGTGACGGTTTCAGTAATGAGGGACAATTTTGCACTATACTTTATGTCACCTCAAGGCAGAGTACACTGGCAGGATGACAGAGTGTGAAAGATTTGTGCCCAACCAAACTTGTGTACCTTCTGTACCAACAGTATATACCTTTGCCAACCAAAGTTGGCTATCTTGTCATGGTCTCTATTTTTAGCTTTAGGCCACAGGTGTGTACCTGGTTGTGTTTTATGCAAAGTATTTCACCTTTTAACAAAAGTTGTGTACATTGTTAGGAAATCACCAACAATAAACACAACTTTTTAGGTGAAATACTTTGCTTCAAACACAACCAGGAACACAACTGTGGCAAAAAGCTAAAATTTACCCACAGTTATATACCTAGTTTTGAATACCATTTCACCTTTTAAATACCCTGTATTTAACCTTTTTCGCCGCAGAAAGAAATGACAGACAACCAGTGTAAAATAATTTAACTTTTATTGAAAAATGTTTTTTTTAGTAAACTTTTTTAAAATTTTAATAAACTTGTTAAAGCTTTGAAACTATAAAACTGAAACCATAAAACTGGTCATTTTTATTTAAATACACACATTATAAATCTGTGTAGTGTGTGGTGGAAATACTGCTGTAGGGGCTGCGGGACACTTCGACACTGGGAGTGTGGAGAGAGGACTGGGATCGTGGTGGGGAAGGAACAGTTAGAGGTGAAGGTGTGGAAAAAACTACAGAATGGGTGGACATGTGGGAAGCAGAAGAGGTGGTGGGTGGTGGAGTGGAGGGTTGGGCAGGGACTGTAGGAGCAGATGATGTTGATGGCAAGTTGTATGGGGAAGGAGTTTGGTACGGGGCAGGTTGCTGGAAGTGGGGAGATGTCTGGTACGGGGCAGGTTGCTGGAAGTGGGGAGATGTCTGGTACGGGGCAGGTTGCTGGAAGTGGGGAGATGTCTGGTACGGGGCAGGTTGCTGGAAGTGGGGAGATGTCTGGTACTGGGGAGGTTGCTGGTACTGGGGAGGTTGCTGGTACTGGGGAGGTTGCTGGTACTGGGGAGGTTGCTGGTGCTGGGGAGGTTGCTGGTGCTGGGGAGGTTGCTGGTGCTGGGGAGGTTGCTGGTGCTGGGGAGGTGGATGGTGCTGGGGAGGTGGATGGTATGTAATAGGAGGGGGAGGATGGAAAGTGGCTGGAGGGGGTGTAGATGTAATAGGAGGGGGAGGATGGAAAGTGGCTGGAGGGGGTGTAGATGTAATAGGAGGGGGAGGATGGAAAGTGGCTGGAGGGGGTGCAGGTGGAGGAACTACTGTGGTGGGAGGAGGAGGTTGGGAGGTAACTTGCTGGAGAGCAGCGTGGCATGAATGCATTACATGCATCTGCTGGGCAGGAGAGAGCGTTTCCATGCGCTCCACAACAGACCTGAAAAAGGTGTGGTTTGGCGAAGATCTTTCTTCTGAATGCATGGTTTGCAGAAGTGTCTTCACCTCCAAAATGCTGGAGTTGATCTGCTGATAGCCTGCGGAGATTTGCTCTGACAAGACTTTTAGACAGTTCTGGAAAGATGCATTCAGATGCAAGAACTCTGGCGCATAAGTCTTTTCCTGACCCCTCTGCCGCCCAGTACCCGCAGGTGTACTAGAGGTGGCAGGGGCAGAAGGGTGGGGTAAAGGGAAAGCGATCTCCTCACCAGCAGCTTCATGTAATGTAGGCGGCCACGATGCTCCTGTGCTGGTGGATGGGACAGATGGGTCGAATGTGTGGGAAGGCTGGGAAGGTGCAGATGTACCGGGGCGGTCGAAGTGTCCCTCGGTGCCGGTCTCCTCAGGGATCGCCTCAGAAGGGTCCAATCGTGCAGGCTCCCGAGTGCTGCTCACCGTGCTGTGGAATAAAGAGAAAAAAAAACAATTAAAATACTGACATGGTATGGCCCTGGCTGGAAAAAAAAAATTTACATCTAACATTTTTTTTCACATGTGGTGTGTAATATTTACCTTCTAGTGACCATTGTTTCCCGGAGGAACGACAGGGCTTCTGCGTACTTGTACTTGCTCCTGCGTCCTCCAGATCCACTCGGGGCCCGCATCTCTTTATTGAACTCCTTCTTGAAACGATCCCTCACAGACCGCCACCGATTCACATCAGTGTTTCCCAAACTCCAGTCCTCATGGTCCCCAGGGGTCATGTTTTCAGGATTTCCATAGTAAATAGAAATCCTGAACACATGATCCGTGGGGACCACGAGGACTGGAGTTCGGGAAACACTGGTTTACATCAAGCAACCGGTACTGTATATACTTACGCTCTTTAATCTGGGCCCGAACATCGAGGTCCTCCCAGCGGCCCACAAGGAGCGAACAGATTTCCTCCCAGAGTCGTCGGGTAACGATAAGGTCAGCGTGGCGGCGGTCAGCCATATTCCAGAGCGGCTCCCTTTCTCTGACGAGATCGATGAGGTGGTCCACATCGAGTCCTCCATCCTCACCGTCAGAGTCGGGAGCACGCTGTGAAGGCTGTTAAAGAAAAAGACAAAAATAACATAATTAGCCTCCACAAAAGAAATGAAATAAAAAGTGCAAAAAAACAAAGCAAAAATATTTATACTTACACGCTGGTGACCGCCGCGTTGCTGTCGCCGACGACCCTGGGAGGCACTGCAAGGACCTCTTGGCCGAGCACCAGATTGGGAAGACTAGAGAAGAAAACAAAAAATGTTATGTCTTTGGATGTAGGCATTTGTTTGCTGTGTGTGGTCTGCAGAACATTGTTTTCTATGTGTTGTGTGTAGTGTGATGTTGTGTTTCTGCGTTTGATGCAAAAAACTTACCAATTGTGAGCCCACTCCAGGTGTCTGTCCACCCCTTCCTTCTTCTTCTGGGAGCTCCTCTTCATCTTGTGAATCCTGTTTTGAAATAAAAGGCAATGAATAGACATATATTACAGAGATGATGGATTTTGGAAATAAAAACTTACCGTCAAACGCTGACGATGCGAGGGAGGGCTCCCAGAAGATGATGTGCTGTCTTCCTGGTGGCCACACTCCATGCCTGTGGATGGTGTTCCAGCTGCTGCCATTGCTGCTGCTGCTGCTGCATCTATTGGGCGGCTGTTGAATAAAGAGAAACAAAGGGCCAATGAATATCTTGATATTCAATAGCCCTAGTTTGGAGGAATTGGGGATTTGATAATTACCGTCTCTCATCTGCTGCTGGCCTCCCCTCCTCAGCATGTTCCATTTGCTGCTCCATTTGGGGTGGTGGTGGTGCTGATGGTGCTGCAGTGGTCTCCTGCCTTCTCCTGCTTCGCTTGGTTGCTTTCTTGGGTGGCATGTTGGGTGTGGCTGTGGGTCCCACTGTCTTGCTTTTATATATGTCTTGTGGGCAGAGCTACTGAGCAAAAAAACCGGATCCGGCTTTCGCCGGATCAGGCGCATTGCGGCGCTCATAGGCTTTCATTGTGTGAAACGTGCCGGATCCGGCGTGTCCGGCTTTTTCGCCGGAGACAAAAAACGTTACAGTAGCCGTTTTTTCCAGACGCCGGATCGCGACACATTGCCGGATCCGGCGAAAACCGGATGAAACGCATGGCCATACGGCGCGATCCGGCGCAAATGCAAGTCAATGGGGGGGAAACCGGATCCGGCATTGCATATCGCCGGATCCGGTTTCTGTCAAAAGGGCCGGATCGCGCCTGACGGCGAAAACCTGATGTGTGAAAGAGGCCTTAGGTACCCACTAGTCCAGGAAAAAAAAAAATCACTTAAATAGGCCACGATTCCCGGGAGCTACATTCATTTGAATATGAACTGCCAAGGAGTGAACATCAAAATGGAAAAAAAACGAGCTCAGAGCTGTCATCAAATACCTCTGCTTGAAAAAAATGTCTACCAAATACATACACAGCGACTTGGTGGAAACATTGGGGGACTCTTCTCCTCCATATTCCATAGTTGCACGCTGGGACAAGGAATTTAAGCTGGGAAGAACATCGACGGAAGATGATCATCGCGAAGGACGCCCATCCATGTCCCTCAATGAAGAAAACATGAAAAAAGTTGAAGAAGTTGTGTTGGCAGATCGAAGAGTGACTATCAGGCATGTAGCTGAGGTCACAGGGATCTCATATGGCAGTATTCAAAGAATCCTTGCAAAAGAATTGCATATGAGAAAGGTCTACGTGCGTTGGGTGCCAAAAATGTTAACCGACAAGCAAAAGAAGAAACGAGTTGACATTTCAATAGCAAATTTCGAAAAGTTCCAAGCAGACAAGGAGAATTTTTTGTCACGTTTTTTGACCATGGATGAGACCTGGATCCACCACTTTGATCCCGAAACTAAACAACAATCGATGACATGGAAACGAGCCGACGAACCGACGCCAAAGAAATTCAAAGTGTCAAGCTCAGCAGGGAAGGTTATGGCGTCCGTTTTTTGGGACGCTGAAGGAATTATTATGGTGGACTATTTGGAGAAGGGAGCCACTATTACGGGCTCCTACTACGCAGAACAAATAAGAAGATTGCGGGAGGCTATCAAGGAGAAAAGGCGCTGCAAACTGCGGGCTGGAGCGCTGTTTCACCAAGATAACGCACCGGCTCACAAAGCTGCAGTTGCCATGGCTACCATTCAAGAAGCGGGCTTTGAACTGGTGGAACACCCCCCCTATTCACCAGATCTGGCTCCCAGTGACTTCTTTCTCTTTCCTCGGCTCAAGGAACACCTCCGGGGCAAGAAATTTGATGACAATAGCGACGTGATAACTGTTGGGGAGTTTTTTGAGGGTCAAGATCAAGAATTTTTTTCAAAGGGAATTCTAAGTTTAGAAAAGAGATGGACTAAATGTATAGACTTGTTAGGAGACTATGTAGAAAAATAATTTTTTTTGACTATATTCATTATGTTTATTAGTGATTATCATTACTTTTGGATCGCCCCTCGTATGATACACACATTGCTTACAATCAGTACACTTATACAATGGAATGCACTGAACACTCACTGTAAACATCAATGACACACAGCAGATCTCACACTTATCTGCTTTTTTTCATAGACTTCTGGTTCTTGTTTGATGGGTTCTGCAGTCCATGGGCAGCTCAGGTTGAGAGTCTGCTGGCTCCAGCTTATCCATGCCCGTTTGCGCTATGCTGGCTCCAACTAAGGGTCTCCTCAGTCTGTTGCTGCCCCTGTGCCCTCTGTAACTTCAGGTACAGAACATGTTCCCTGACTGAGGCTCCTCCTCATGTTCAGGGCTGCTACTAGGAATTTCAGGGCCCCATACTGGCAAAATTTTCGGGGCCCTCTTGAGACTCCTCCCAGGCTCCACCCCAGCCCCGCCTCAACCACTCAAACTGTCCACAGCCAAAAGATTTCTTAAGCAGCCACCACGACAAGGTAGACTCTTTTGGCCGGGCCCTACTCTACTGTAACCTAATAAACATTTGTTAAAATATCCAATACAATTTAGGTAAATTTTTATTTTTTCCAATTTTTAAAATGACCAATAATATCACATACAGGGGACAAATACCACTGCACCATGACTAGACACCATATTACCACCACATAGTGACCAAATAATTGCACATACAAGGAACAAATACCACCACACCATGTCCAGACCACATATTACCACCACATAGTAACCAAATAATAGCACATACAAGAAACAAATACCAACACACCATGACCAGACCACATATTACCACCACATAGTAACCAAATAATAGCACATACAAGGAACAAACACCACCACACCATGGCCAGACCACATATTACCACCACATAGTGACTGAATACTACAATACTGATCAGTAATAAAAAAAAACCACATTACTAATGTCACCATAAATGCCATTATACACAGGAGATCTGTACTTAGTATGCAGTGTCTGTGTACAGGTAATACAGTGATCACCGGTGACATTATACACAGGAGCTCTGTATATAGTGTATAATGTAAAGGTAATACAGTGATCACTGGTGACATTGTACACAGGACTGCTATATATAGTATACAGTGTATAGTGTCAGTGTATAGGTAACACACTGACTCACCAGTGACGTCTCTAGGTGAAGTCCTTCATCTTCGCTTTTAATCTTCATCTAACACAGATCCCCAGTCACTTCTTCCAGCCAGGGCTCGTCTCTGCAGGAAATAAGTTATCTAGAGCACCGCTTGCAGAACACATTACTTATTTTTTTCCCAAATTCTAAACTACACCAGATGAAGAAAAAAAGGTGAAAGTGTCCCTCTGTACAGTAACAGAACCGCCCACCCATTTAAATCAGTATCCTCAAAAAATAAAATACATCACTGCAGTAATATTATCCCTTAATTAGCCCCTATAATAATAATATCCCCCATCCTGCCCCCCCCCCGTGTGTCTCATTCCTGGCTCCAGCCATATGTTCTCCTATCCTGCCCCCATGTGATGTCCCATCCTGCCCCATATGATTTCCCCATCCTGCCCCATCTGCCCGATGATCCTGCCCCATATGTCTCCATCATATCCATCATGCCCCATGATCCTACACCATCTGTCTCCATCCTGCCCCATGATCCTGCCCCATCTGTCCCCTGATCCTGCCCCATCTGTCCCCTGATCCTGCCCCATCTGTCCCCTGATCCTGCCCCATCTGTCCCATGATCCTGCCCCATCTGTCTCCATCATATCCATCCTGCCCCTTGATCCTACGACATCTGCCCCATGATCCTGCCCCATCTGTCTCCACCGTATCCATCTTTCCACCTGTGTCTCCCATCTTTCCCCCTATATCTCCCATCGTTACCCCCCGTGTCTCCCATCGTTACCCCCCGTGTCTACCATCTTTCCCCCCCGTGTCTCCCATCTTTCCCCCCCGTGTTGCCCATCTTTCCCCCCCGTGTCGCCCATCTTTCCCCCGTGTCGCACATCTTTCCCCCCCGTGTCTCGAAATCTTTCCCCCCGTGTCTCCCATATTTGCCCCCGTGTTTCCCATCTTTCCCCTCATGTCTCCCATCCTACTCCCTTGTCTCCATTCTGGCCCCTTGTCTCCAATTCTGGCCCCTTGTCTCCAATTCTGCCCCCTTGTCTCCATTCTGCCCCCTTGTCTCCATTCTGCCCCCTTGTCTCCATTCTGCCCCCGTGTCTCCATTCTGCCCCCAGTGTTTCCAATTCTGCTCCATGTCTCCCATTCTGCCCCTTATCTCCATTTTGCCCCGGGCAGGATGGAGACATATTTTCCATGTGTCTCCATCCTACCGGTGAAACATTGTACGGCTTGCTGCTTTCAATAAGAAGAAAAAAAAACTTTCTCCTTACCTGGCCACGCTCCTGCAGCGATGATCTCTCCCGGCGTTTCAAGCGCGCACTTGCCGGCAAATGGCAATGATGTCATATGCCGGCGACGTGTGCGCTGACATCACTGCCAGCCTCCGATTGGCTGGCGGCTTTAACTATTGCCGTGTGGGACCGCACAGGCCCGCAAGGCAATAGAGTAACTGAACCTGCGTCTCGGATGCAGATTCAGTTATTGCACCTGCAGAATTCTGCTGCTGGGGCCCAATCAGCAGAAGAGAAGGGGCCTGATGCAGGCCCCATATGCCAGTCAGGGCAGTATTGCCTTATGGCAGCCCTGCTCTTTTTAAGAGACTGCTGGCAGCGTAAACTAGAAGAGCTCAAGGACTACAGCAAAAAGAAAGACGAGCACTGATTGGCCAATGTTCGGCTAATCAGAGCTTGCTTTACCTATGTCTTATTACTAGGGGCAAGGAACTTACATTAGTGACACCACTCCAGCAGTGAAATAAAAAAACACGAGTGGTTCTATAAGAATTACATTATTGGGTCAACCGTGTTCAGGATAGGAGTAGCAACTGTCCTTCCAAAAGTTAGAAGGTCTCTGTGATCTATAAGTAGATTACAAATCCTAATAAAGTATGAAAAAAATTGGGTTTGCTTTTGCTTTAATAAGGACTGTCCTTATCTATATAACTTTTTAGAGTAAAACAGTCACCTGTTATAGACCCCTCCATGAGCGTGATTGGAGAGACAAGCCGGTCCATGCATTACACTGTATTTCAATTTGCTCTATGCAGCAACCGAGTGCTCTCTTATCAGTCCTCCAATGTTACCTTTACAGGCAGGACACAATGCTTCATCTTATTGATATCCAAGACAGACCCATCATGGATCATAATATAATAGCTCCTAATAACTGCATCCCAGGGGAGCATATGATGTTAACCATGCCATCCCCCTCATCCTGACATTTACTTATGCTCCATTACTGCCCAATGTGTGATGATAATGTGTTTGTAGAGTCTGTGTCCTAAGAACATTGACCTCACATTTCCATCTAAAATTGAGCTAGAGCAATCTTTGCATGCAGGGCTAACCAGGTCTAGGCCGGCCTATAGGCTCGGTACTGATACAGTATCATGTTCTGTTTCTATGGAGTGTGGTCTCCTGTACATTATCTTTGGTGGGCCCAGTGAATCACAACTCTACATGTATTATTAGTCTACACAGGTTGTATAATGGATCAATGTACAACAAATATGTTATTGTTATCTAGGAACTTACCTATCATTCTATAAGTTTCCACACCCAGTTAGATGGAGTCACGCTTCATCAGCCATGATGCACTGGAATGGGTCCAAATGGCCATCTAAAGTCATAGCCATTAAAAATTGAAATACAGCACAAATCTATGTTTACCACCCTCCTTTAACTGATCCGAAGTATGGCTTCAAAAGAGATTTTGCTATAGGTCCACAGGTTGTTCTGCAGAAACACAGTTTTCACGAATGAGGTCCGATATGCGTTATGCTATACCAGGGGTGCACAACATTTTTTGGTCCAGGCGCCACTTTGCCATACTGAACCAATCCCAAGGTCTGCAAAAGAAATGTAAAGGGGTAATTACATGAATACAACACCAGAACCACAGTTAGTTTATTAATACATCACCACAACCAAGTTTTGAATATTTAAGAAGGATTTGGAGGGTTACTCTTAAACAAAAATCAGTGTGAACACACACGTTAAATTATACTAAGTTTTTGGAGCAAAAACGCACCAAATCCTCATAATCTCTACATTTTGAGGATTTTTGAGTTTTAACAGACAGATAAAGTTCCGATCCTGCAGCACAGTTACCTCTATCACAGGGTTGTTCTCCACGCTGCAAACACGCCCTCAGATACACCACAGGTCACGATTCTGTCCAAATGTTAGAAACTTTTAATGAACATGAGGTAACATGAGAAAAATAAAGTAATGCTTCCTGCGCTTTCCCTGCGTCTTTAACGGGGTATACAGCATCAACGGCTCCCATCCAGATTTTGAGGAACCAACAGTCCATCTGCAGTCACTCCCACAGAGCCAGGTCCCGTCCACACTGCCCGGCAGTCCTTGGCAGCTAAGATCCTCCCTGGACCGGGGAACCCTCTTTTCCTGGCAGTGAAACACGTCTTGCCTTGGGCAAGCCTGCCCGAACTCTCCTGCAGAAGCAGGCTCTTCCTGTCCAGTCAGCCTGCTGGACCAGCCCCTCTTTTTAACACCTTCTATCTGTAATCTCAACATATGCAACTGATAACATATTCAATACAGTTTGCACAATACAAGAACATACATACAAACATACACAGCACATTACATGGGCAAAACATTAATACATGGGTGAACCATCAGGGTACCGCATGGGACACGTGCCCAACATATAGGAGGGAGAAGGCAGCCAAGGGTCCCCGCCAGCTCCTTACACTGTGCCCCTAAGTAAATATTTGCCTCTCATTGTGTTTCCTGCACCAAATATCCCCCCATACTGCCCCTCCCCATAATGTCTACCTTCACAGCATCTGTCCATAATATACCCCCTCACAGCCTCCCTCTATAATACCCCATCACAGCACCCTCTATAATACACCCCCACACTACCCCTCTCCATGATATACTGCCACAATGCCCCTCTCCATAAAATACCCACAGCCACTCTCCATAATAAACCCCCCACATTGCCCCTTTCCATAATATCGGCCCAATATTATGCCCCCTTTCACATTATGCCAATTGCCCTATAATGTTCTGCATTGCCTCGTAATGTATCTCACAATGTCCTAAATTGCATCATAATATACCCCATTAATGTCCTCCTTTGCCCCTTTATGTGACCTCCAGTAAATCCAACCCTTTCAGTCCCCGGCCCCATCATCCAAAATGAAAGCACATTCTTCAGCTCCTCCATTGAGCAGTTACCAGTGCCCGATATCCAGTCAGGCTGTGTGGCTGCGGCATCCGCAGCTGTCCTCATCACGCTGCTGCGCTTCGTGGCTGGGACTGACACATGCTGCTCTGCCTCAGTCCCAGCGCTGCCGTGTTCAAATTTATTTGTGTCTGAAAAATTAAAGTACGTTTGGATACAGGAACAAAGGAGCTGCATCTCCTGGACAGCTGTGTGTACTGCACAACATCTCTTGCTGGGCTGTATGTTGTGCAGGCCTGTTCTATGCAAAGCATACAATGGAATAGGGTCTGGTTTTGTAGCTCACAAGCCCCATCCTTGGCCCCTTTGTGGTATTTATGTCCCCCATCCTGGGTTCCTTCCTGGTATATATGTCCCCCATCTGTTATTTTTGCCCCCCCCCCATCCTAGGCCCCTTCCTGGTATATATGCCCCCATTCTAGGTTACTTACTGGTATATATGTTCACCATCCCAGGCCCCTTTCTGGATTATATGTCCCCCATCCTGGGTCCCTTCCTGGTAAATATGACTCCCATCCCTGTTCTTTGACGCATAAAAAAAAAATTTTTTCCCCTCCACTGCTCCCATGACTTGCGATATCCTTTTCTATAGCCAGGCAGCTGACATCAGTGTGCCTGCTTTGAATGATGTATGACGTCACTGCCATGCACCGCCTGCCGACGTCAGCTGCCAGCCTATGAATGGCCGGCGACGTGTATTGCAGTGCAGGGACACAGCGGGTCTCTGCGCTGCAATACATTTCAGTCGTATGTGCGCCTTTGAACAGTCAGACTTTCATTAATGCTGTTTGTGGTTCAGGCTGCATAAATCTGATGACAGATTCCCTTTAATCGGCACAATATGCCTATCACCGTGCGTTGTGCCAGCAATAGTGCTCCCCAAAACAGTAACAAACACAAATGCCCCATATAAAGCTAGCCACAACCTGTTCCCACCTGGAATACTAAAGCGAGTGCACCTTACAATTATGTACGAAAGACTGAGGCCCAGTTCAAGAGCAGTTTTCAACTCCCGTATATCACCCATTCTGCCATATGGGACTGAACTGGTAACTATTTGTGATCCCTTAACAGGAAGAACACAATGGTTTATCTTTAACATCGTGTCCAGGACCCATCATTTATAGTAAAATAATAGCCCTAATAACCTTATGTATAGCGTCAACCATGTCCTCCTGCACATCCTCACATTTACTTCAGCCTAATTACTCCCCTATAATCTGATATCAATGTGTTTGTACAACTGAATCTGATGAGAGATGGATTGTAGATGTAGCGAAGGTGACATTATTGATCTTCACACAAGACTCACCAGCTGAAAGACATTGTACTGATGGCAGTCATACCTACTAGAAAGAAGTAGGAGGATGGTTGAACAACTGTTGAACGTCAAGGCCACCAACGCTGCCAATATCAAAAGTCTAATGTGTATGGGGTGTCCACCCTGACAAATAGTGTGGTGAGAAAAGAATCTGACCAAACCTGGGTGACAGTCTAATGTAAAAGAGGCCCCTGAGTCTCCTTCGACATCGTGTGATCCATCATGTCCAATTTGAGATTGCTGATCATTTTGGTCAGCAATAAGCTGATGTCAAAGATGTCTGGCAGCAGCTTTCTCATGAAGAACACAGGAGTGCTGCTGGGCAAGATAACTGCTGGCTGAAACATTGTTCCACTCCACCATCTGCCATCTATTGTGTATGGGGGGACTTTAGGAAACACAGTAGCACTCAACTAAGTGTTTCTGCCTATGGGGAAGTCAAGGAACATCTGACAGCCATCTAATGTGTATGGAGGCCTTCATGCTGGTGGTTACACATTTTAATTTATAGTCCATATTGGCCATACAGTTTAGACCATACATGCTTAATTACACCAGTTGAAGGGCAAATCATATGTCTGTGAACATTTTGACAGATTTTTTTGTGGACAAGAGACTAAATTAAAATACAGTCCCCTTCATTTAAGGCAATGCTGGTCTGTTGTGATAAGCTAAAATGACCATTTGTTAATAAAGGGGTGGTCTGAAACTAACATTTATTTTAATCCTAAATGTCTGTCTATTTAGTGTAATAATGACATTTTTTTTCTAATATGCTTTAGTTAAAAAGTCTCCATAATTTCCTCACTACACTATCTGGTGCTTTATTTTTTACTCTACTTCCTGTTTGATGATGCTTCATTCGAGGACTACAAGTGTGTCCTGGGATACTCAAACGAGACGCCATCAGGGGGAAAAGGCTGCAGTCAGGGCCATAACCTCTGCCCCCGCCCTGAAATGAAGCCTCATCAGTGATGTCCATTTCCGGGGCTGGGCTAGTCCCTACTCTATTGCGCATGCCTCGGTGGTCAATTCAGATGAATGCTCAGTAGGATGTTCTCACAGTGAAATAATCTTTTTAATGCACAGTGAGACAGCTCTCCCTCTCTGACTCTGATAAGTGACAAGCCAGAAAGAGTGCACCCTGTTATTGTGCATTGTATGGAGAATACCTGGAGAGCAGGGACCAGCCCCACCCTGCAAGTGAAGTCATATTAACCTGCTGTCAACCCTGTAGAACCAACACAGACTCCGCTTGTGGTTTGCATTAGCACCGAACGTGAACATTCTTCTGTCACAGGACCATTAAGGCCTGTGATTGGTGCAGCGGTCAGGTGACTAGATTCTCAGGGGTGAGAACAGTTGAGTACGGTTCACTTTGTTATTTTCACCTTATCTATGATCCTAATAACATTTTTGTTTAGCACTCACATATTAAGAGTATGTGCACACGTTGCGGATTCTGCTGCGGATCCACAGCGGATTTGGCCCTGCGGAACCGCAGCAGTTCTGCAGGCAGTGTACAGTATAATGTTATTCTATGGGTTTTAGAATCCGCAGGTGAATCCGCAGCGTGTGCACATACCCTAAAGCTTTATTTAAGGGCCCATGGCAAGATTTAGCCCTTAGAATCTTAGTCCAACTTTTTGAAAACTGAGTGCGAATAGCTATAATCAATCCCATCAGCAATTGTTTAATCGGTTTAGACTAGCTGACCAGAATTATATGCACCCAGAATGATCATTAATACGAATGTTCTGTGCCCATGGAATATCATTTTACAGGCAATATATCTCTTGTTCAAACAGTTGTAACAAGTATGTTGTACCAAATGCTCGTTCCTGAATATCTGCTCATCTAAATGATCCCTTATTGGGAATTCCTACTTACCAACTCTCCTGGAATGTTGGGGATACTGCCGGTAAAAAATGGGTGATACTTCTTACTCTCAGGAGAGATAACAAATCTCTTGCAAATATCACTTCACTCCTTGGGTTAGTAGTTGACAG
This sequence comes from Dendrobates tinctorius, assembly GCF_039654945.1. Classification (NCBI taxonomy): domain Eukaryota; kingdom Metazoa; phylum Chordata; class Amphibia; order Anura; family Dendrobatidae; genus Dendrobates; species Dendrobates tinctorius. Next base: position 30,557,942 of record NW_027361700.1, read on the forward strand.
ATGTGTGTCTCCAAGATGACAGTATATTTTCACATGGGGTAAAGGGACGTCTTGGACTTCCTTAGGCTCCAGCGATCCATAAGACTGGAACTTTTGGAGAAGCTATAGTAATATGTTCAACATGAGTGATAGGCTATGACTTAAGAACGCTTATTACATCACCTAAAGAGAAAAAATAATATAGCCAAAGCCACCACACTACCTTCCAAAAACCCAATTAAATTTCTTCTATTACTTTTTGTGTAAGTAAGAGACAAGAAGAGCTCAGATTGGTTTGCTCGTTCTCTATTTTCCAAAGTAGTAGTGGTTGAAAGACCTACCTCATGTTTACTTCACTTAGAGATATTTCACCATCCAGAGCTGGGGCAGTTGAAGAGACACCAGACAACATACTGCATTCTCCTTTACTCAAAAATTGCATCTTTCCCTAAAGGCATGAGTGTTCCAATCCACAATATGGAGAAGTGTAGGTTCTTGTAAGTTAGGTGGAGTCATATCTAAGTGCGTGGTCCATTCTTCTATGGTAGATATTTTCATTTTTATTTTTTTTTACACAGACACTTGATCCCAACATTAGATATCACTGAGTTTTACGTTTTCCTCATCTTCTATCTGAAATTCAAGATATCATACAACCACTTGAGGTAAGGTTATTCCGGTTCAGTAATTAGTAAGTCATTCTTGAGTCTTATTATGGTCTGCTAGATAGCAGCAAAACTCCACTCTATGAATGAGGAGCGGAGGAATGGATGACGTTATTCCAGATTAGCGGTAAATCGGACAATGATCTCCTCGCCAGAGCACAAGCGGATCCCATTATCTTTGGAATGTACTTCATAAAGCTTGTAAAATCTCATTATGTCCCATGCACCAATCTGTTTCATCACCTGTGGCCTTGCTTCTGAGCACCAGCTACATCTCATCGCTCCTTACAAATAAACATCCAGTCTTTACTTACTATAACTGACATTTAACCCTTCATCATCTGCAATGTCGTGAAAGGTATCCAATATTTAGTCAAGTTGGCATGAAAAAAAGCTATAGGTGGTATGAGATAGTGTGTAGGGAACGTCAATTTCTCTAACAAGGTTTATGGTCTCACAAAATCTAAAGGTACTTACACACATTGGCCACCGCTGAGCATTGCATCGGAGATTGCATCTGAATCCTTGAAAAATTAGATTCTAACCACCCCTACCACACACACAAGTGTTCCTCCTGCTGGGACGTTCCGCGATCAGCTGTAATCTGTGGGGAAACCTGGCAAAAAGAATTCAATTTTCCTGCTGGATCCCAAAAGGGGAAAAGAAGCATTCAACATTTTTCATGATTGATCGTCTTTGCAATGCAGGACATGATGGGCTCAGCAGAACCAGGTAATACCTTTGGAACTTTCCACTTTAGGTAAGAGATGAGGATCATGAACACAAGATCTCCCTCCTGCCCCCCCCCCCCCCCCCCCGTCTTGCTCTATGCATTTCTTCTTGCGTAGAGCAATACAGGGAGGGGGGAGCGGTTGAATAATCCCCGCCCATCGGACGGACCGTGGCAGTTTACATACATCTGAACCGATATTAAAAAGGTATTTATGCATGAAAGGTGCGGGGTCAGGGGGAAGCCAAAGTACGAAGAGAATCCTTATGTGACACACAAATGAATGATATCATTATATGATATCTCAAAAAAAGGGGTGACAGATTCCTTTTAAGAAGCCTCTTTCGGTTTTCTAGTGTTGACGGAAAACTATGAATTAAGAAAGCTTATCAAGATTATCTGAGAATCCAGTCTCAAATCTGTTTGGAGTTGGTTGGTAAAGATGGCCCAATTCAACTCTGAGGTTAACAAGATGGAAGAATGCTGAGCTTTTACATATGTACTGGTATCTCCGAAAAGTTTTGTTTTTTGGAGAGACATATTGTATGGTGCTGTATGTTGTGATTCAATTTTTTTAATTATTCATTACATTTTCTACTTTATTTATCAAATCCACTTTGAAAGATTTTCTATTACATCTGCTGTTGGCCAGGGTGATAGCTGAACACTAGAAATCTCCTAAAAAGGGGACATTTTGAACAGGTATTAGTTTAACTAAGAAAATTTATGAGTATGAGGAGATATCCAAGCCCAATTGTATTCATTTTTATTTTCGCACCTGATTACATGTTTCTGGGTGGTTGGGACCAGGGCGTATTTTTTCTGTCCTTCTAATGTTTTTTTGTTTGCATTACATTATATTGTATAATAAAAAGAAAAACAGGATGGAAAGGTGGCACCATATTTAGGACGGTTTCACACTTACAACATTCAGAGTCCATGTACAGACTGCAATGTTCGGAACAGCTGTGGGTCTTCTAATCCAAACTCCACATCTTACTTGCCTTTGAGGCTGATGAGTTCGGGTCAGAGGACCTGAGGCAAGTCCGTAGATTGAGGTTGGTACTCAAACTGTAAATGTCGGAAGTGTGACATACAACCCTTGATGGAAACCACGAGTTTTCATCTTCCTGCTGAATACCCAAGCATTCCAATAATATAGGCAAATTGCCTTCATCTTAGATGAATACCAACCCCCTTTGTGACCCCCTCAGTGCCGAGCTCTAGCATGAGGTATGCAAGATATGCATGCTTTTGTTGTAGTGACCTAAATGGAGACCCTGGTGGAATTCACTTAAGAAGCATACTTCTACTTGTTAATTATCTTTATAGAAGTACTTGCTAATATAGCACCTTTCACAAGGAGATGAAAAGGGTATATGTTGTATTTCCAAGAACAGTAAGGCTTTAATGTTACCCAAAACGTATTTTTTACTATAAGCCTTATGTGCAGCCAGAATGAACACTTGTGAGAAGGATATGGACATGAAGTACATGTTTGCTGCAGGTGGCAGAGCAATTTTGAAAATTATAGCTCGTGTATATTGAGTGACCGAGCAATTTTCCCAGTCTAGGCTTACTGTTCTCATTGATGGTCGCTACGCAGAGACAACTTGACACAGAACGTAATCATTTAGGATAGTAGACAAGAGTGCAGACCTGTGAAACAGGAAGCCTTGAAAACAGACATAAAAGGGTCAAACTGGGCAAGTTATTACCAATCCACATGATCGGTAAGAAATTGATAACTGGGGATCTAACCACTGGGACCCCAACTGATCCCAATAATGTGGCTCTGTACAGAGGTTGTCATTATGTAGGAGGGAGAATCCCGACTGTGTAACCGGACCGGAACCAAGGGGACTGTTACCAAGGTTCCTAGGGAGACTTTCTGGGGCACATAATTAGAGAACGGACCAGAGACAGTTCTAGAAGGAGTGGGGGCGGAGCAGGTATAAAAGGAGCAGAGAACGCTAGCAGGGGGCTCTCGACAGAGCGGGAGAGAAGGAGCAGGAAGCCTAGGTGGCGCCACAGCCAGAAGGAGTGCGCGACGACCAGAGAGATTGAAGGGGGATTCACCACGGCCAGGGAGGAGACAGCACCGAGCAGCCCAGCAGAGGGACGGCGACCGAACGACCGTACTCCTGCTCCCGTCACTCCAGCCCACGGTTGTGGCCTGCCAGCCGCCACCCGTGGCCGCCACTGCCCGACTCCAGCCTGCAGTTGCGGCCTGCCTGCCGCCACCTGCAGCTGCTGCTGCCCGACTCCAGCCCATGGTTGTGGCCTGCCTGCCACCACCCACAGCCGCCGCTGCCCGACTCCAGCCCGCGGTTATGGCCTGCTCGCTGCCACCCGCTGCGTCCAACTCCAGCCCGTGGTTGCGGCCTGCCTGCTGCCACCCACGGCCGCCGCTGCCCGACCCCAGCCTGCGGCTGCGGCGTACACACCCTGGACCCGGCCATCGCCATCCCGCCTCCGCCGGGAGGTGCAACGCAGAGGAACTCTTCAGGGGCCTGTTGCACCCTCACTCCACCTGGGCATAGGAACGCCAGAAGCTTACGTCAACTCCTCGTCAGCTGGGCCCAGCGGCTGAGAAGCTGAATAGACACCGACCACCACTCTGCCGGACGTCAGAGGAGGATAAGTGACATGTTGTAGTTGGTCAATCATAGTTCCTGGACCCGTAGTCGGCCATACTGTGAGCTCATAGTTACTGGTTCCGACCGGGTAGTTATTATCGTGTTACCTGTGTATTATTGTTCTGATCCCTGCGAGGACAACTGTTGTTAGCTCGCTGGTTACTCGAGATAGCCCCTACATATATATATGTAGGTTACATTCTAAGCTCACTCCGGCACCCGTCTCATCACTGCATCCCACGTACCTGCGATTACTACATTTGGCGTAGTTGGTAGGATGCAGTCTACTGTGGACCAAGAGGACGATGGCGGCCCCCGGTCCAGTTTATCCTTAGGGGCTATGCTGAGTATCCTGCCCAGGTTCTCTGGCAGCAATACTATGCTGTGGAGCTGGACGGAACGGATGCGAGGGCTATTTAGGATGCATCCGATGACCCCTGACCTAGAGGTGAAAGGTCCGGAGCACTGAAGTCTCCATGAGCGCCATTGGAGAGCCCCAATGGATGGAAGAAATGAAAGAAGAGCTGAAGAGCATTAGGGGCGAATTGGCCAAAGTGAAAAGGGGCCGTGACCATGAGTGGTCAGCCTGGGCCAGGCCCGGCACCCTGGGGCCCTCATAATCCTAGGGGCGGTTACTCTCTGCAGCCTCGGGAATGCTTTGGATGTGGCGAACTGGGCCACTTTGCCCGAGAGTGCCCTCGGCGTGGGAGATACCCACCCCGGCAGTCATTAAACTAAAGGGCTCTGAGCTGGGGTGACGCAGCTCGGAGCCAGAACCCACAACACGGGGTGGTGGAAGTCCCGAAGATCTGATTGCAAAGTGTCCATTGATATGGGCAGAGTTCGAAGGACGTGCAGTGCGCTGTTTGGTGGATACGGGGTCGCAAGTTACGACCATGCCGGAGACCTATTTTCGGCAACACTTTCCCGAGGCTGTGAGGCCCCAGTGGGAGTCCGTGATAAAGCTACTAGCTGCTAACCAGCTACCAGTCCCTGTCGTCGGAGTAGCCTGGATGCAAATTTCATTGTGCTGCAAACAACTCTGCCGCTGAGGTGTGATTCTGACCTAGGGAGACACAAGCGAAAGACACCCTGTCACCCTAGGTATGAACATATTGAGGGAGTTTGGCAGTCTACTCCTTAGCGAGCCTACACAAGAGACCTTGAAACAATGGGGCTCCCGCACTCCCCAAGGGCAGGTCTTCCAACAGCTGGTGCAGGGGGCGCGGGTCCTACAGAACTGCCAAGAGGGAAAGGGGCTGGGAAGAGTGAACGCGCCGGTGGCCCCTCAGCTCATGCTGCCGCCAGGGCAGACAGTGGTAACCCTGCCCGTCCGGGCCCATGTACCTCTGGAGGGAGTAGAGGTGCAGGTGGAGCCGAACTTCTCGGAACGCCTACCCCCAGGAATCCTAGTGGCCCACACCTTGGCCACCGTGAGGAAGGGGACAGTCCTTGTGCGCTATGTCAACCTAGAGTATCAAGATGTCCTAAAACCACGCGCCAAAATGGTGAAACTGGTGAAACCTCTAAAGGAAGTGCTTCCAACCCCGGCGTTACAGCTAAAAGTGAAGGCGGGCGACTCATGGGCGGTGACTATACGTTCCATCCAAACCGCCGGGTCCTCGCCCAAAGAGAAGGGCCGAGACATCCTAGAAAAATGCGAGCAGAACTCTCTGACCTAACCTCGGCCCAAATACACCAAGTAGAAGCACTCCTGGGCCAGTACCGAGAGGTATTCGCCAATCATGAAGACGACTTCGGGTGCACCACGGCCATCACGCACGGCATTCCCACCGAGGGAACGGCCCCTATCAGGGAGCGATACCGACAGATTCCTCCGCAGCTATACCAAGAGGTGAAAACACTACTGGGCCAAATGCTGGGGAAAGGGGTTATCCGGGAAAGCCAGAGTCTTTGGGCGGCCCCCATTGTGTTGGTCCGAAAGAAAGACGGCACCTTGCAGTTCTACGTGGATTACTGAAAGTTGAACACCTGTTCCATCAAAGACTGCCCCGTATAGAGGAGTCCCTATCAGCCCTGGGGAAGGCGATGTACTTTTCTACCCTGTATCTGGCCAGCGAGTACTGGCAGGTGCCAATGTCGGAAGGAGACCGCGCCAAGACCGCGTTCATCTTGCCCATGGGACTGTTCGAATTTAATCGCATGCCGTTCAGGCTAGCCAACACCCCCGGAACCTTCCAACGGCTAATGGAGCGATGTCTGGGAGATCTCAACTTTGAGGCCACTTTGATATACCTGGATGACATCATCATCTACGCTGCCACGTTTGAAGACCACTTGCAGCGGTTGGGGCAGGTGCTCGGTCGGCTGCAAAAGTACGGGTTGAAGGTAAAACCCCAGAAATGCCACCTGTTCCATACGCAGATCGAATACCTAGGGCATACTGTCTCCTCCGAGGGCGTTAGACCATCTATGGAGAAGGTCGCCGCAATACAGAGGTGGTCTACTCCCGAGACAGTAAAAGATGTACGCGCCTTTCTGGGGTTGGCCGGATATTACCGTCGCTTTGTAAAAAACTTTGCCTGCCGGGCTCGAGCCCTGCAGGACCTACTGAAGGGGGCCCCTGCTGGGGCCAATAGTTGGAAGATGCAGTGGCGGGAACCCCAGGAAGAGGCCTTCCAAGATCTCAAAACTGTGCTCTCGGAAGCCCCAGTGTTGGCCTACGTGAATCTCTCGCAGCCATTCATACTGCACACAGACGGGAGCTTACACGGGCTGGGAGCTGTATTGTCACAAGTCCAAGGCAGCGGGGAAAGAGTGATTGCTTACGGTAGCCGATTGCTCCACGACTCCGAACGCAATCCCGACAATTACAACTCCTTTAAGCTCAAGCTTATCGCGGTCGTGTGGGCCATGATGGAGCGGTTCGCGAAGTACCTGGCAGGTTCATAGGTAGAGGTACGGACTGACAACAACACACTGGCCCACCTCGACAATGCCAAATTGGGGGCCCTAGAACAACGGTGGGTGGCCCGGATGGCCAAATTCAAATATAAGATCATCTACAAATGGGGAGCGGAGAATGTACATGCCGATGGCCTCTCTAGGATTCGACTTATGGCCCCCGGGCAAAGCCGGGACGAAGAACTGGAAGGAGAAGAGACGCTGTTCTCTCTTGCCCCCCGCCGGAATCACAGCCGTAACCTGAGAGCGATCACATACAGGACCCACTAGGGGCATGTTAGAACAATCCCAGGATGAATGGATCCAACAGCAGCAAGAAGATGGAGAGATTGGCCCCCTGCGTCAATGGATTTCTACGAGACAGCTACCCAAAGATGCCCAAAGAAAGAAATTGACTCAAGACACTCTGCTAATGCTACGCCAGTGGGAGAAACTAGTAATCAAAGGGGGACTATTGTACCAAAAGGCAGTGCTGTGCACAGCACCAACGACAGCCTGGCAGGTGGTAATACTGGGAGCCCGGCTCACTGAACTTGCTCACGAGGCTCACGAAAAAGGGGCTCATTTTGGTGCACAAAAGACTTTCCAGTGGTTACAACAAATAGCCTGCCATCCCCGTTTACAAGCCGAAGTGGAAGGAGTTTGCCGTGCATGCTGCCTTGTGTGAGCTAACTAAACCACCTGAGCAACAGGCTCCCGTACATACAATAGTGACAACGGTACCCCTCGAACTCCTGATGATTGACTATTTAACCATCGGTCCCGCTCACCAGGGATACGAGCATTGTCTAGTCATGATGGACCATTTTACAAAATTTGCCGTGGTGACCCCTACTCGGGATCAAACAGCGGAATCGACCGCCTTCGCGATCTGTAAGAACTTTATCCAAGTATACGGCTGCCCCCAGCGGATCCATTTAGACCAAGGGGCGTGCTTCCTGGGAAAAGTAATGGAAGAACTACATCGCTTATACGGCATCAATAAATCCCGAACCACAGCATACCATCCTCAAGGGAATGGGGCCTGCGAGCGATTTAGCTGGACATTAATCCAAATGCTACATACCCTGGAGGACGACCGAAAAGCCCGCTGGCCTGAATACATCCCCGAACTGGTCTGGGCATATAACAACCGGGTACACCGAGTCACCAGCTATACCCCGTATTCGCTACTGTTCGGCCGGGAAGGCAAAGGGATCACCGAGGTGGAGTTGATTCCGCAGGAGGAACAACCATGGACAGGAGTCTCCTGGGTCCGGAATCACCGGTATCGGCTACAAACCCTGCACCGGATCGTCCATACAATACTTCAGGACTTGGAACATCCGGGGAAGACCCTGTTCCAACCCACCGAATTCCAGGCAGGAGAACGTGTACTCGTACGAGATCAGCACCCCCAAAACAAATTGTGACACCGCTGGGAAGAAAATCCCTACCGAGTACTGCGACGAGTAGGCCCAGATGGACCAGTGTACGAAATACAATCTGAAAAAGAGTGAGATCACCCCGCCAGAACAGTACATCGCAATATGTTGCGACCCTGTACATCCACAGACCCGGAATGACCCGAGGCCCCTCCTCAGGCCCCAGAACCCCCTCCAGCAATATGGAATGAGGACGACCTTCCGGCAGTACAAACGGACACTTCAAAAACCAATACCCCAACAACCCTAGTCAATCCACCATCTTCCTCCATCCTTGAAGACTCCACCACAGTCGAACCACGATGCTCCGAGTGGTCCACAGCTGGCAAACCCCCTGAACGCTATGAACAGGGCCTGTTCGTGTGGTAGAAAAGACTTTTACATCAAGAGGCAGTGCCAGACCCCTCCAAGCCCTCACCCAAGGACTGGCGAGCATACAGGATGGGGGAGTGTAGGAGGGAGAGTCCCCACGGTGTAACTGGACCGGAAACAAGGGGACTGTTACCAAGGTTCCTAGGGAGACTGTTTCTGGGGGACATAATTAGAGGACGGACCAGAGACAGTTCTAGAAGGAGTGGGGGCGGAGCAGGTATAAAAGGAGCAGAGAATGCCAGCAAGGGGCACTCGACAGAGCGGGAGAGAAAGAGCAGGAAGCCTAGGTGGCGCCAGAGTCAGAAGGAGTGAGCGATGACCAGAGAGATTGAAGGGGGACTCACCACAGTCAGGGAGGAGACAGCACCGAGCAGCCCAGCAGAGGGACAGCGACCGAACGACTGTACTCCCGCTCCTGTCACTCGAGCCCGCGGTTGCGGCCTGCCTGCCACCACCCACGGCCGCCACTGCCAGACTCCAGCCCGCGGTTGCGGCCCGCCTCCGCCACCCACGGCTGCCGCTGCCCAACTCCAACCCATGGTTGCGGCCTACCAGCCGCCACCCACGGCCGCCGCTGCCCGACTCCAGCCCGCGGTTGCGGCCTACATGCCCAGGGCCCCGGCCATCGCCATCCCGCCTTCGTCGGGAGGCACAACGCAGAGGAACTCTTCAGGGGACTGTTATGCCCTCGCTCCACTTAGGCGTAGGAACGCCAGATGCTTACGTCAACTCCTCGTTGGCTGGGCCCAGCGGCTGAGATGCTGAATAGACACCGACCACCACTCTGCCGTCGTCAGAGGAGGATAAGTGACACATTGTAGTTGGTCAATCGTAGTTCCTGGACCCGTAGTCGGTCATACCGCGGCCTCATAGTTACCGGTTCCGACCGGGTAGTTATTATTGTGTTACATGTGTATTATTGTTCTGATCCCTGCGAGGACAACTGTTGTTAGCTTGCTGGTTACTCGAGATAGCCCATGTATATATATATATATATATATATATATATATATATATATATATATATATATATATATGTTACATTCTAAGCTCACTCCGACTCCCGTCTCGTCACTGCATCCCGCGTACCTGCGATTACTACATTTAGACGGTGATGGAGTAGAGGCATGTTTGCACGCCTACCGCCACATTATAGTGGAGAATTTTACAGTCCTATTTTCAGCTATCAGACCCCTAGTGATCAGTAAGTTCTAATATCCTCTATGTGAATAAAATATGAATATTATACACTCCTCAACATTGAAATTGCAACACAAAGAAGGCAAAGTCATGGAATTATAAAAAGCACAAGATAAATAGAAATAAACATGTAAATGATGAAAAAATAGAAACAATAATTTTAAAACATCTTGATTTTTTCAGTACTTGGCATGTTAGCAGTGAGATAATTAATAGTTGTCTGAGGAATACTGGCTGGCAGCTCCTTTTATAATTTGCCACCCAATGACGTCCCACATGTGCTGGTTGATACACAAGTCTGGAGACACTGCAGGCCGCAGCAGTACATTTAGACCATGCAAGCTGCTCGTATTAGTGCAAGCGACATGTGGCCTGGTGTGTCCTAAAACATCTCCTAAGAAATTGCCGTACCATTTGTGACATTACCGTTCTAGACAGCCAGTCACTGAGCTCAGCATTGCATCCCTTCAACCTCAGCACCATCACTGATCTCAGTAAGTGCCTAGAGTGGTGAGGTGCGGTGCTGACGTGATGTCACTGCTCTAGTCACAACTGCAGCAGCAAGAAGCGCTGGTTCCAGGAAGGGTAAGTATCTGATGAATCTGTTATTTTATGTACTTTACACACTTTGGGAACTGCTTTGCTAAAGAAGGACATTCCCATCCTACTATGATATTGATTGATTATTCTGCTGAGGACGTTTCAGGACCATAGGTGGACATCTCCATCGTACTATTGATGAATTATCCTGAGGGTATTTCAGGACTGCAGTAAAGCAACATTATCTAGAATCTCATGATCACACATGGTAGAAGTAGTCTGGTCTCTAGCATCATCAGCCTTTACTACACAATGCACATTGCATCATGGGCATACCCAGGATCAAAACTAGGGGGGGACAAGCCATGGTCATTCAGGTTGTAAAATTTTAGAACGAAAAAGGTGAATGAAATGAAAATTTTAAGAAAATTATATGTAATTCTGGCAGTGCTTTATTAGTTATTACAATTATTTGCTTGCAAAAAAATTTAGATTTTTATTCTAATTACATGTCTTTTACTAATATCATTTTTCTTGGGTTTGATGAAAACTTGTTCAAAACTTTTGTTTCAATCCAGTCCTGATATTCCATGAAGAATTTCCGATGGACGCTCATCAAACACAACCCAGTCAGTCTGTCCTCTCCCATTGTACTTCTGAGCCAGGTCTGAGCCTTCGAAGGGTACTGATACTACTGAAAGATCGTTCAAAAGTAGCTGTGGTGGACCGGAAAGCACTTAAAATGAAGAGTGCGTGCCTTGTTGCAGGGAAAAAAAATGTTAGCCTCCTCCAAAAGTTCTACCATTTCAATGTACTTTAATTTCTCTTCTGCTAAATTCTTATTTTTCTACAGATTATACCACAAATCTATTTCTGCAGAGATATCACCCAACCCATAAAACTCCATGAAAGACTTTGCATTTTTTCCCAAATCTTTTGAAGCCATTTTTAGCATGTATAAAGGATGAAGATAGGATAAGGCAAAATCAGGTGTATTTTCCTGTGTGAGTCTAACATTCAAACACAAAGTTAGGGAGTCAAGATAAGGGATGATCAAGAACCGTCTCCAGTATTCAATTGCTGTCTCAGATGGTGGATTACTTCTATGTATTTGCTTTTGAGCAATTCGTGGTACTGATAACTCAACCCCGACTTTCTCCGCGATATCATGTTCGATAATTCTTTCTTTGACAACTTCACCACATAATCTTATAATCTCATTTTGAATTTTTGGTGAAGCATAGACTGCATTGTTTCAACATCTCTCTGACTCTTTAGCTTCTCATCACCACAGTCAATTGTCAAATTTAAAAGGTCAAAAAAAACTCCCTCATCTCCTTCCTTTCCTCTAAGTGGCAAATCATGAGTTCCACAAAATATGATACAAGAAATAATTGATGACAATATTTGTTTGTTTTTTCAATCATCTTCTGGTGACCACTTTGCAACTGGACGTCAACTGGAAAATTTTCAAGGAAAGCTTTTGCATCAGCTGTTGAAGTTTTGGGGTAGTGACTGCCGACGTGCTTTCTAAAATCTTCATGTATATCTGTAAACCTCATGGCTTTACCATGAATGACCCCAAAACTCCTTTAACTGTACTAATAGCAGGAGGAAACAAAACACAGTGCATACAAAGAGCACCTTTCAAATGACTTGAGTACACCAACCAAGGAGTATATTGATCTATCCAGCAGTGGTTAAATTTTCTTTTCAAATGGCTGGCATCAGAACCAAAATCGTAATTTGATGGTGGAACCCAGGGATTTGTATGCAATTCCTTCTTTTTTTCTGGTGGTAATTTAAGGGCATGTCCAACATACTGTAATGACCAATGTCATTTTCATGGAAGCTATCGTATTCTTCAATTGTTTTAGAAGTCCCAGTCCCGGGGACAGCTATGTGTACAGGTGAAGAATTACTAGACCCTTGTTCCATAATTGACTCCGAATCCAATGGTTCAGTCATTTTAGTTTCATCACCATCATTGCTTCCACTTCCCCTACTGTCATCTTGATCGTTTTTCCGTTTGAGAGGTTTTCTGACTGAAAATCATAGAAATTAACATAGTACAGTTTGCTGGTGATTTATCTTTCATACATGGTAAAAAAATATCGCGCGGATAGTGGATTTACACCTTTATCGACTACCATGGAACTTAACCCCCCTATTTACAAAGAAAGATAGACTCAGCATTTGTGAATTCGACATTTGCAAGGTTTTCCTGAAACGTAACCCTCGTGAATGTTGAGGGTTTACTGTACAGATAAAATATACATTTTCTAGCCCTTAACTCAAAACCTTCACATTTTGAGATGTTACGTTATTTTACAATGGGTACGATTTTAGTATAAAATTAAGTAAAGTTGGCCAATGTATGTTTATATTATAGACCAGTGATGAGCGAGTGGTGTAATATTCACACTTGCTATACTTGTAACGAGTGCTTTTTAATATTTACATAGTCATCCGAATAGCAAGTACAATGTAAGTCAATGAGTGATTGGCTCCGCCCACACACAGCCGGCCATAAACTGAGTCTTTCCCGGACAGGGCAGGAGGGGAGCCTTTTTCACATTTCTACTATATAAAACACCTTGCAGTGCCCCCCAGAGAGAGCCTAAGGCTGGAGTCAGACTTGCGAGAAACTCGGACGAGTCTCGCATGTCAATATCCGGCACTGCCGCCGGCACTCAGATCGGAGCGTGCAGCTGTATGTATTTCTAGTGCCGGCGGCAGTGTCGGGTATTGACATACGAGACTTGGCTGAGTTTCTCGCAAGTCTGAGCTCGGCCTAACATTCAATCTGCCCTCACTGAGGTGCCAGCTCACTTTATGTAGTGAAGGGAGCTGTCAATTTGAGTCAGATCGATAATGATCGACACATCACTCTCGAGCACCAGCGTTACTCGCCGACTAACGAGTATCGCGAATACCGTACTATTCATGCGAATAGCGAATAGTAACGATTACATTCGCTCATCACTATTATAGACCTATTGGAAAACATGAGATTTCTGGTTAAATGTCGCTAGGCTGGGTTGCTTCCTTTCAATTTCATTTTCTACAGAAAGTACTTAACTTACCTTTTTGGAACCAGTTTCTTATATCCATTTAGGCAGCCTCGATGTCTTCTAAATGTAAATAAGAAGGTAAACTAATAAATTATAACTGGAATAAATTTAAATGATTAGCTGTTTCAAAGAAACAGGTGCGCCCACATGTTGCGTATTTCTGCATTTACATAGCGCTATTTAGTGCTGCGTAAATGCAGTGAAACGCAGCTCCGTAATGCATCACAGCAAAATCAATGGCTTTTACTGAAATCCTTTCACATGGTCTATCTTTTTGCAGATGCGCTTTCCTAGCAGCTCCAGCAGTCTCCCAAGCTTGTGTGCTGGTGCCGAACTGCAGGACTCGGGGGCACTCAGTGATGATGTCATCACTGACTCCAGTCCCCGCTGTGCTGATCTGCAGTGCAGAGTGGCTGGCAGACACTGAGGCTGGGATTAAAGCTCCTACTAGCGGCTGCGGGTGCCCTCCGCCCGGCCGATGCATCATGCCGCCCTGGCGCCCTGCCCTCTGCTTACCGCAGGCGCTGCTTGAGGCAACCGTTACTGTTACCTACTCAGACAGGTGGCGGTCGGTGGTCTCATCATGATTGGTGCGCGCCCCTGCTTCTAGGGGAGGGGCAGCTGCCCCGTCCCTCGGTGGGTACGCCAATGCATTGCAAATTAAAGGGAACATGTCAGCAGGATTGTGCACAGTAACCTACATACACTGTCAGGTCAGCACCGTTATACTGATTTTTTTTATGTATGTACAGATATTCATTATGCAAACTAGGGGGCAGGTCACTGAGATATCAGTGACCTGTCAGCAATCTGCATTATGATTAGCTAACCAGAGCACTCATACACCAACGCCTCCTTAGGGCATGAGAGTCTCATTAACACAAAACTGAAAATAAAGATTCCAAAACAAGCATAAGACAGATTTCATCACCAGGTATCATTTTATTCCGTATAACGGTGCTGACCTGACACTGTCTGTAGGTTACTATGCACAATCCTGCTGACAGGTTCCCTTTTAGGAAGATATGAATACCACAAAATTGGCCAGATGTACAATCAAGAGCATTTCTCTCCAGGGCCGCAGCTATAATGAGGCGAGTTGAGCCAGCTGCTCAAACGGCAGGCAGCAAGGGGCGGCATTATGCGCTCCTCTACCCGCAGCACCTACAATTTAGCCCCTGCACACTGGTGCTGAGGTCATGCAAGTCGGCTTGTTGTAATTGATGCGGTCACAGGAGGGAAGGAGTCAGGGCCCCCTGATCATGAGACCCCTGACTCCTCCCCTTCAGGTCCTGTGCGCATCAGTCCTTGTTTTATGCAGGACTCTGCAGTGCTGGTTGTCATCGTCCTGGATGAGGGAAGTTTATTTATGGGGTCAGGGGGGGTTTACAGGGTGGATGTAGCAGAGCCGTGTGTGTATGGAGCGGAGCAGTGTGTGTACGAGGTGTATGGAGCAGAGCCACGAGTGTGTGAGGTGTACGGAGCGGAGCCGCGAGTGTACGAGGTATACGGGGCGGAGCCGCGTGTGTACGAGGTGTACAGAGCGGAGCCGTGTGTGTACGAGGTGTACGGAGTGGAGCCGTGTGTGTGTACGAGGTGTACGGAGCGGAGCCGCGTGTGTACGGAGCGGAGCCGCGTGTGTACGAGGTGTACGGAGCTGAGCCATGTGTGTGTATGGAGCGGAGCCGCGAGTGTGTGAGGTATACGGAGCGAAGCCGCGTGTGTGCGAGGTGTACAGAGCGGAGCCGTGTGTGTATATGAGGTGTACGGAGCAGAGCCGCGAGTGTGGGAGGTGCACGGAGCAGAGCTGCACGTGTACGAGGTGAAAGGAGTAGAGCCGCACGTGTACGAGGTGTACGGAGCGGAGCCGCACGTGTACGAGGTGTACGGAGCGGAGCCGCACGTGTACGAGGTGTACGGAGCGGAGCCGCACGTGTACGAGGTGTACGGAGCGGAGCCGCACGTGTACGAGGTGTACGGAGCGGAGCCGCACGTGTACGAGGTGTATGGAGCGGAGCCGTGTGTGTATGAGGTGTATGGAGCGGAGCCGTGTGTGTATGAGGTGTACGGAGCGGAGCCGCGTGTGTACGAGGTGTACGGAGCTGAGCCATGTGTGTGTATGGAGGGGAGCCGCGAATGTGTGAGGTATACGGAGCGGAGCCGTGTGTGTATATGAGGTGTACGGAGCGGAGCCGCGAGTGTGGGAGGTGCACGGAGCAGAGCTGCACATGTACGAGGTGAAAGGAGTAGAGCCGCACGTGTACGAGGTGAAAGGAGTAGAGCCGCACGTGTACGAGGTGTACGGAGCGGAGCTGTGTGTGTACGAGGTGTACGGAGCTGAGCCATGTGTGTGTATGGAGCGGAGCCGCGAATGTGTGAGGTATACAGAGCGGAGCCGCATGTGTGCGAGGTGTACGGAGCGGAGCCGTGTGTGTATATGAGGTGTACGGAGCGGAGCCGCGAGTGTGGGAGGTGCACGGAGCAGAGCTGCACGTGTACGAGGTGAAAGGAGTAGAGCCGCACGTGTACGAGGTGTACGGAGCGGAGCCGTGTGTGTACGAGGTGTACGGAGCGGAGCCGTGTGTGTGTACGAGGTGTACGGAGCGGAGCTGTGTGTGTACGAGGTGTACGGAGCTGAGCCATGTGTGTGTATGGAGCGGAGCCGCGTGTGTACGAGGTGTACGGAGCGGAGCCGCGAGTGTGGGAGGTGCACGGAGCAGAGCTGCACGTGTACGAGGTGAAAGGAGTAGAGCCGCATGTGTACGAGGTGAAAGGAGTAGAGCCGCACGTGTATGAGGTGTACGGAGCGGAGCCGTGTGTGTACGAGGTGTGTGGAGCCGCGAGTGTGTGAGCTGTACGGAGCGGAGCTGTGTGTACATGGAGTGGAGCCGTGTGTGTGTACGAGGTGTACGGAGCAGAGCCGCGAGTGTGTGAGGTGTACTGAGCGGAGCCGCGTGTGTGCGAGGTGTACGGAGCGGAGCCGCGTGTGTGCGAGGTGTACGGAGCGGAGCCGCGTGTGTGCGAGGTGTACGGAGCGGAGCCGCATGTGTACGAGGTGTACGGAACGGATCTGCGCATGTGCGAGGTGCATGGAGCATTGCCGCACGTGTACGAGGTGTACGAAGCAGAGATGTTTACAGAGCGGCGCAGCGCATGTGCGAGGTGTACAGAGCGGAGCCGCGAGTGTACGAGGTGTACGGAGCGGAGCCGTGTGTGTGTACGAGGTGTACGGAGCGGAGCTGTGTGTGTACGAGGTGTACGGAGCTGAGCCATGTGCGTCTATGGAGCGGAGCCGCGTGTGTACGAGGTGTACGGAGCGGAGCCGCGAGTGTGGGAGGTGCACGGAGCAGAGCTGCACGTGTACGAGGTGAAAGGAGTAGAGCCGCATGTGTACGAGGTGAAAGGAGTAGAGCCGCACGTGTATGAGGTGTACGGAGCGGAGCCGTGTGTGTACGAGGTGTGTGGAGCCGCGAGTGTGTGAGCTGTACAGAGCGGAGCTGTGTGTACATGGAGTGGAGCCGTGTGTGTGTACGAGGTGTACGGAGCAGAGCCGCGAGTGTGGGAGGTGCACGGAGCAGAGCTGCACATGTACGAGGTGAAAGGAGTAGAGCCGCACGTGTACGAGGTGAAAGGAGTAGAGCCGCACGTGTACGAGGTGTACGGAGCGGAGCTGTGTGTGTACGAGGTGTACGGAGCTGAGCCATGTGTGTGTATGGAGCGGAGCCGCGAATGTGTGAGGTATACAGAGCGGAGCCGCATGTGTGCGAGGTGTACGGAGCGGAGCCGTGTGTGTATATGAGGTGTACGGAGCGGAGCCGCGAGTGTGGGAGGTGCACGGAGCAGAGCTGCACGTGTACGAGGTGAAAGGAGTAGAGCCGCACGTGTACGAGGTGTACGGAGCGGAGCCGTGTGTGTACGAGGTGTACGGAGCGGAGCCGTGTGTGTACGAGGTGTACGGAGCGGAGCCGTGTGTGTGTACGAGGTGTACGGAGCGGAGCTGTGTGTGTACGAGGTGTACGGAGCTGAGCCATGTGTGTGTATGGAGCGGAGCCGCGTGTGTACGAGGTGTACGGAGCGGAGCCGCGAGTGTGGGAGGTGCACGGAGCAGAGCTGCACGTGTACGAGGTGAAAGGAGTAGAGCCGCATGTGTACGAGGTGAAAGGAGTAGAGCCGCACGTGTATGAGGTGTACGGAGCGGAGCCGTGTGTGTACGAGGTGTGTGGAGCCGCGAGTGTGTGAGCTGTACGGAGCGGAGCTGTGTGTACATGGAGTGGAGCCGTGTGTGTGTACGAGGTGTACGGAGCAGAGCCGCGAGTGTGGGAGGTGTACTGAGCGGAGCCGCGTGTGTGCGAGGTGTACGGAGCGGAGCCGCGTGTGTGCGAGGTGTACGGAGCGGAGCCGCGTGTGTGCGAGGTGTACGGAGCGGAGCCGCGTGTGTACGAGGTGTACGGAGCGGAGCCGCATGTGTACGAGGTGTACGGAACGGATCTGCGCATGTGCGAGGTGCATGGAGCATTGCCGCACGTGTACGAGGTGTACGAAGCAGAGATGTTTACAGAGCGGCGCAGCGCATGTGCGAGGTGTACAGAGCGGAGCCGCGAGTGTACGAGGTGTACGGAGCGGAGCCGTGTGTGTGTACGAGGTGTACGGAGCGGAGCTGTGTGTGTACGAGGTGTACGGAGCTGAGCCATGTGCGTGTATGGAGCGGAGCCGCGTGTGTACGAGGTGTACGGAGCGGAGCCGCGAGTGTGGGAGGTGCACGGAGCAGAGCTGCACGTGTACGAGGTGAAAGGAGTAGAGCCGCATGTGTACGAGGTGAAAGGAGTAGAGCCGCACGTGTATGAGGTGTACGGAGCGGAGCCGTGTGTGTACGAGGTGTGTGGAGCCGCGAGTGTGTGAGCTGTACAGAGCGGAGCTGTGTGTACATGGAGTGGAGCCGTGTGTGTGTACGAGGTGTACGGAGCAGAGCCGCGAGTGTGTGAGGTGTACGGAGCGGAGCCGCGTGTGTGCGAGGTGTACGGAGCGGAGCCGCGTGTGTGCGAGGTGTACGGAGCGGAGCCGCGTGTGTGCGAGGTGTACGGAGCGGAGCCGCGTGTGTGCGAGGTGTACGGAGCGGAGCCGCATGTGTACGAGGTGTACGGAACGGATCTGCGCATGTGCGAGGTGCATGGAGTATTGCCGCACGTGTACGAGGTGTACGAAGCAGAGATGTTTACAGAGCGGCGCAGCGCATGTGCGAGGTGTACAGAGCGGAGCCGCGAGTGTGTGATGTGTACCGAGCGGAGCCATGTGTGTGCGAGGTGTACGGAGCGGAGCCACGTGTGTACGAGGTGTAAGGAGTAAAGCTGCACGTGTACGGAGCAGAGCCGCACATGTACAAGGTGTACGGAGCAGAGTCGCACGTGTGTGTATGGAGTGGAGTCGCGTGTGTGCGAGGTGTATGGAGCAAAGCCACATGTGTACAAGGTTTACGGAGTGGAGCCATTTGTGTACAAGGTTTACAGAGTGTGGCCACGTGTGTATAAGGTGTACGGATCAGAGCCGCATGTGTACGAGGTGTACGGAGCGGAGCTGTGTGTGTACGAGGTGTACGGAGCTGAGCCATGTGTGTGTATGGAGCGGAGCCGCGTGTGTACGAGGTGTACGGAGCGGAGCCGCGAGTGTGGGAGGTGCACGGAGCAGAGCTGCACGTGTACGAGGTGAAAGGAGTAGAGCCGCATGTGTACGAGGTGAAAGGAGTAGAGCCGCACGTGTATGAGGTGTACGGAGCGGAGCCGTGTGTGTACGAGGTGTGTGGAGCCGCGAGTGTGTGAGCTGTACGGAGCGGAGCTGTGTGTACATGGAGTGGAGCCGTGTGTGTGTACGAGGTGTACGGAGCAGAGCCGCGAGTGTGTGAGGTGTACGGAGCGGAGCCGCGTGTGTGCGAGGTGTACGGAGCGGAGCCGCGTGTGTGCGAGGTGTACGGAGCGGAGCCGCGTGTGTGCGAGGTGTACGGAGCGGAGCCGCGTGTGTGCGAGGTGTACGGAGCGGAGCCGCGTGTGTGCGAGGTGTACGGAGCGGAGCCGCGTGTGTGCGAGGTGTACGGAGCGGAGCCGCATGTGTACGAGGTGTACGGAACGGATCTGCGCATGTGCGAGGTGCATGGAGCATTGCCGCACGTGTACGAGGTGTACGAAGCAGAGATGTTTACAGAGCGGCGCAGCGCATGTGCGAGGTGTACAGAGCGGAGCCGCGAGTGTACGAGGTGTACGGAGCGGAGCCGTGTGTGTGTACGAGGTGTACGGAGCGGAGCTGTGTGTGTACGAGGTGTACGGAGCTGAGCCATGTGCGTGTATGGAGCGGAGCCGCGTGTGTACGAGGTGTACGGAGCGGAGCCGCGAGTGTGGGAGGTGCACGGAGCAGAGCTGCACGTGTACGAGGTGAAAGGAGTAGAGCCGCATGTGTACGAGGTGAAAGGAGTAGAGCCGCACGTGTATGAGGTGTACGGAGCGGAGCCGTGTGTGTACGAGGTGTGTGGAGCCGCGAGTGTGTGAGCTGTACAGAGCGGAGCTGTGTGTACATGGAGTGGAGCCGTGTGTGTGTACGAGGTGTACGGAGCAGAGCCGCGAGTGTGTGAGGTGTACGGAGCGGAGCCGCGTGTGTGCGAGGTGTACGGAGCGGAGCCGCGTGTGTGCGAGGTGTACGGAGCGGAGCCGCGTGTGTGCGAGGTGTACGGAGCGGAGCCGCGTGTGTACGAGGTGTACGGAGCGGAGCCGCATGTGTACGAGGTGTACGGAACGGATCTGCGCATGTGCGAGGTGCATGGAGTATTGCCGCACGTGTACGAGGTGTACGAAGCAGAGATGTTTACAGAGCGGCGCAGCGCATGTGCGAGGTGTACAGAGCGGAGCCGCGAGTGTGTGATGTGTACCGAGCGGAGCCATGTGTGTGCGAGGTGTACGGAGCGGAGCCACGTGTGTACGAGGTGTAAGGAGTAAAGCTGCACGTGTACGGAGCAGAGCCGCACATGTACAAGGTGTACGGAGCAGAGTCGCACGTGTGTGTATGGAGTGGAGTCGCGTGTGTGCGAGGTGTATGGAGCAAAGCCACATGTGTACAAGGTTTACGGAGTGGAGCCATTTGTGTACAAGGTTTACAGAGTGTGGCCACGTGTGTATAAGGTGTACGGATCAGAGCCGCATGTGTACGAGGTTTACGGAGTGGAGCCATGTGTGTGCGCGAGGTGTACAGAACGGAGCCATGTGTGTACGAGGCATAAAAAGCGGAACCATGTGTATGATGTATGCGGAGCCATATGTGTACAAGGTGTATGGAGGGGAGCATTCATACCTCCCAGTGGGACAGTCACGATTTTGAGGTGTATGAGGTGTACGGAGCGGAGCCGTGTGTGTACGAGGTGTGTGGAGCCGCGAGTGTGTGAGCTGTACAGAGCGGAGCTGTGTGTACATGGAGTGGAGCCGTGTGTGTGTACGAGGTGTACGGAGCAGAGCCGCGTGTGTGTGAGGTGTACGGAGCGGAGCCGCGTGTGTGCGAGGTGTACGGAGCGGAGCCGCGTGTGTGCGAGGTGTACGGAGCGGAGCCGCGTGTGTGCGAGGTGTACGGAGCGGAGCCGCGTGTGTACGAGGTGTACGGAGCGGAGCCGCGTGTGTACGAGCTGTACGGAGCGGAGCCGCATGTGTACGAGGTGTACGGAACGGATCTGCGCATGTGCGAGGTGCATGGAGCATTGCCGCACGTGTACGAGGTGTACGAAGCAGAGATGTTTACAGAGCGGCGCAGCGCATGTGCGAGGTGTACAGAGCGGAGCCGCGAGTGTGTGATGTGTACCGAGCGGAGCCATGTGTGTGCGAGGTGTACGGAGCGGAGCCACGTGTGTACGAGGTGTAAGGAGTAAAGCTGCACGTGTACGGAGCAGAGCCGCACATGTACAAGGTGTACGGAGCAGAGTCGCACGTGTGTGTATGGAGTGGAGTCGCGTGTGTGCGAGGTGTATGGAGCAAAGCCACATGTGTACAAGGTTTACGGAGTGGAGCCATTTGTGTACAAGGTTTACAGAGTGTGGCCACGTGTGTATAAGGTGTACGGATCAGAGCCGCATGTGTACGAGGTTTACGGAGTGGAGCCATGTGTGTGCGCGAGGTGTACAGAACGGAGCCATGTGTGTACGAGGCATAAAAAGCGGAACCATGTGTATGATGTATGCGGAGCCATATGTGTACAAGGTGTATGGAGGGGAGCATTCATACCTCCCAGTGGGACAGTCACGATTTTGAGAGAGATTCTGCCCCACTGCCCCGGCTGGGAGCTTACTTTTCTCGCGGACACAGGAGTACACGGCGGAGCCCCAGGGAGCACTTTAAAATTTGCACGTGACGGTCCACCGGAAGTGACGTGCTAGAAGCTGACCAGAAATGAGGTAATTTCAGGATGAGATTGTGACGGAACCATGGAGGCACTTCAGGGAATGCTTTAGATCCATTATCGTGTCCTCCTCCAACAGCGCGGACAGCAGGATCGCCATGTGAGCGGATCATGATATGTCCTGCATCGGGAGGCTCAGGTGGGCACTACAGTGGGAGCCGGGCTGCTATAGTATCTTTATAGAATCTTTCTTTCTCTCTCTGTTTCTTTATCTCTCTAATCTTTCTTTTTTTCTTTCTCGCTCTCTCTGTTCTTTCCTTCTCTCTGTTTCTTTCCTTCTTTCTTTCTTTCTCTGTTCTTTCATTCCACTCTTTCTTTCTCTCCCTTCTTTCTTTCCCCACTTTCTTTCTCTCTCTATTCTTTCTTTCTCTCTCTGTTTTCTTTTTTCTCTCTGTTCTTTCTTTCTTTTCCTCAGTACCAGTCAGTGTGCCCACAGTACCAGTAGAATAAGAGGGGTAGGAAACTAGGTGGCACTGATCACATTGAGCCTCTCACACTTTTTACTGGTGTATAATCATATGCCCTCAGCACTCCCATAAAGAGGGCCAGCCCCAGACAACAGGGTACAAACAAATCACTATTACTATCAGTCCAAGTGGACAACTATATAGGTAAAGTTAATGATGTCCCTATGCCAAGCACTGCGGAGGATCAGAATACCATGATGAGATCAGAAAAGCGGGGTTTAATTATATGGGGCCCATTACACTGTATGAAGTAATATATGGTGCCCATTATGCTGTATGAAGTAATATATGGGGTCCATTATACTGTATGAAGTAATATATGGTGCCCATTATACTGAATGAAGTAATATATGGTGCCCATTATACTGTATGAAGTAATATATGGTGCCCATTATACTGTATGAAGTAATATATGGTGCCCATTATACTGTATGAAGTAATATATGGTGCCCATTATACTATATGCAGTAATATATGGGGCTCATAATACTGTATGAAGTAATATATGGGTCCCATTATACTGTATGCAGTAATATATGGTGCCCATTATGCTGTATGAAGTAATATATGGTGTCCATTATGCTGTATGAAGTAATATATGGTGTCCATTATGCTGTATGAAGTAATATATGGGGCCCATTATACTGTACTAGCTGAAGAGCCCGGTGTTGCCTGGACATAGTAACCAACTGTGGTTAGTTATAACAAATTATAATGATTATATTGCACATAAAAACATTTCACATCATATATTCAACACTACAGATTTGCAACACAAATTAACTAAACGATTACCCAAGTATTGATAGTATTTTATTTTCAACTCTAACCCTATCCTGTGTGATAATGTCTGCTGAGCTGTGTACCTAATCCTATCCTGTGTGATACTTTTTGCTGAGCTGTGTATCTAATCCTGTCGTATGTTAATGACTGCTCAGCCGTGTATCTAATCCTATCCTGTGTGATACTGACTGCTGAGCAGTGTATCTAATCCTATCCTGTGTGATACTGACTGCTGAGCAGTGTATCTAATCCTATCCTGTGTGATACCATCTGCTGAGCCGTGAATCTAACCCTATCCTGTGTGATACTGACTACTGAACCGTGTACCTAATCCTATCATGTGTGTTACTGACTGCTCAGCCGTGTATCTAATATTATTCTGTGTGATACTGTGTGCTGAGCAATGTATCCAATCCTATCCTGTGTGATACTGACTGCTAAGCCGTGTATCTAATCCTATCCTGTGTGATACTGACTGCTGAGCCGTGTATTTAATCCTATTCTGTGTGATACTGTCTGTTGAGCTGTCTAACTAAAGGTACCGTTACACTAAGCGATACACCAGCGATCCCGACAACGATATGGATCGCTGGTGCATCGCTAAGTGGTCGCTAGTGAGCTGCCACACAGGCAGATCTCACCAGCGACATAGCAGCGGTCGGGGATAGTTACTTATCTGTCAGACGCGGCGATGAAGACGTCCTCCCGCCCGTGTCCACGCGTTGCTCGTCGGCGCCACAGGAAGTCCAGCAGGAAGCTGACGACGAGAAACGGTCCTGGACGTTCTCGCGTGATCAGCGATAACCAGCGGGGGAGCCGGTCGCAGGTAAGTATCAGACATAGCGATATCGCTAGCGATATCTCTGCTGCATCACAAAACCTGTGACGTTTCAGCGATATTGCTAGCGATCTCGCTGTGTGTAATGGGGGCTTAATATTATTATGTGTGATATTGTGTGCTGAGCTGTGTATCTAATCCTATCCTGTGTGATACTGTCTGCTGAGCCATGTATCTATTCCTATCCTGTGTGATACTGTCTGCTGAGCTGTGTATCTAATCCTGTCCTGTGTGATACTGACTGCTGAGCCGTGTATCTAATCCTATCCTGTGTGATACTGGGCTCCCCCTGCAGTCTGTGTCAGAGGGTGGTCTGTGTTGGCACGGTAATAAATACTGTTATTTCCAGCTTTACAGAAGGACGATAACACCATAGAAATGATAAGATTAAAAAGGCAAAATTGTTTGGCGAATTGGAACGCGCGGGGTTAAAATTTCGCCTCACAACATAGACTATGACGCTATCGGAGTCTAGATGTGTGACTGTGCAAAATTTTGTGGCTGTAGCTGCGACGGTGCACATGCCAATCCCGGACATACACACATACATACATACAAACATACACACACACATTCAGCTTTATATATTAGATGAAGTAATATATGGTGCCCATTATACTGTATGAAGTCATATATGGCGCCCATTATACTGTATGAAGTAATATATGGTGCCCATTATGCTGTACGAAGTAATACATGGTGCCCATTATGCTGTATGCAGTAATATATGATGCCCATTATGCTGTACGAAGTAATATATGGTGCCCATTATGCTGTATGAAGTAATATACGGGGCCCATTATACTGTATGAAGTAATATATGGTGCCCATTATGCTGTATGAAGTAATATATGGTGCCCATTAAGCTGTACAAAGTAATATATGGTGCCCATTATGCTGTATGAAGTAATATATGGGCCCATTATACTGTATGAAGTAATATATGGGGCCCATTATACTGTATGAAGTAATAAATGGGGCCCATTATGCTGTATGAAGTAATATATGGTGCCCATTATGCTGTACAAAGTAATATATGGGGCCCATTATACTGTATGAAGTAATATATGGGGACCATTATACAGTATGAAGTAATATATGGGGCCCATTATACTGTATGAAGTAATATATGGGGCACATTATACAGTATGAAGTAATATATGGGGCCCATTATACTGTATGAAGTAATATATGGTGCCAATTATACTGTATGAAGTAATATATGGTGCCCATTATACTGTATGAAGTAATATATGGTGCCCATTATACTGTATGAAGTAATATATGGGGCCCATTATACTGTATGAAGTAATATATGGGGCCCATTATACTGTATGAAGTAATATATGGGCCCATTATACTGTATGAAGTAATATATGGGGCCCATTATACTGTATGGAGCATTATGTGGGGATAGGGGATGACTTTCTGTTTGTTGTGGATCTCACCGCTGGGACCCCCATGATCCTGGGAAACGTAGCTTTGAAGAGCACCATGTAAATGGAGCTGTGGTCAATCATACGCACTGTGGTGCCATTCACATGTGGCTCTTCAAATAACTCCTTAAAGAGAGTGATGAGGGGACGACAAAGTATAGCAAAAATTCACTTATCGGGGTGATGAGTGCTATAGTTTGTGGGCTGGTGGGATTTGTGTGGCAGGGCTGCTTTTTTGTCCCAGTTTGGCCCTGTGCCAGGCCTACCATTGCCATTAATGGCCCTTGTTCTGGATACCTCTGTGTTGTTCTTGTATGTGCGTGTGATTTACTTTGTGTGCGGGGGGGGGGCGTCATTTTTTTTGTTGTTCGCCTCAGGCAGCGGAGAGGCTAGGTTCACCCCTGTTTCTCTCAGCAGGCTACAACCTAGAAAGGAAGTAGCTATATACCCTGCTAACGGACCAAATATCAGAAAGATCAGGTTCCTGATACACATGAGTCAAAAACAGGAAATGCCAAAGTGTTCTGGAAATGACAAATGATATTAAAAAGTAGCAAATTAAGTAATGGTATAAAAATGGAAAGTTTATGAGTAGAAGAAGGTGCAGAAATTTCAAGTGCAGAATGTTTAGCTGTCACGTGATGCAGAGGAGGTGATGATCATTAATGGACAGTAAGCACTGTCTCAAATCTTTCATGTACCGTATACTGTATATGTAAAACGAGTCCTATCAAAGTCTAAAGGCCCTTTACATTTAGCGATGCACCAGCGATCCGACCCAGTCAGGATCGCTGGTGCATCGCTAAATGATCGCTAGTGAGCTGTCACACAGGCAGACCTCACAGCGATGCAGCAGCGACAATACTCACCTTTCACACACAGCGATCCTGACGTCCTCCCGCCTGCCTCTACGCGTCGCTCGTCGTCACAGCAGGAAGCCCAGCAGGAAGCTGACGACGAGAAATGGAGCCAGACATTCTCGCGCGATCAGCGATGGACAGTGGGGGAGCCGGTCGGAGGTAAGTATCACACATAGCGATATCGCTAGCACGTCACAAAATCGGTGACGTTATAGCGATATCGCTAGCGATATCGCTATGTGTAAAACCCCCTTAATTTGCAGGTAGGAAGTATCATATTTTAGCATATTTACCAACTCCAAGCTGTATACACTTGAATGCTTATTGGATGAAGCAAATCATGTGGTGTATTTGTGCAATGAGGGAGGGTGTGTCCTAAGGATACAACACCCTTTATCAAGGTGTGCAGAATTATTAGACAGCTTGTTTTCCTCTGTCAAAATGGCCATAAAAGGGATTTAATTGACTGAGAAGTCAAAATTTGTTACTAGTGTTACAGAAGGATGCAGCACTCTTGAAATCGCTAAGATATTGGGATGTGATTACGGAACCATCAAAAGTTTTTTTGCAAATAGTCAACAGGGTCACAATAAACGTGTTGAGGAAAAAAAAAAGGCATACATTATCTGCCAAAGATTTGCTAAGAATCAATCGTTAGTCGACCAGAAATCCGTTATCCTCCAGTGCTGTCATATTCCAGAACTGCAACCTGGCCAAAGTAAGTCAGGCTTAAACCCCACCACCAATGAACAAAACAGAAACGTGAAAACGTCAAAACTGGACCAAAAAATATCTGAAGACAGATTTTTCAAAGGTTTTATGGACTGATGAGATGGATCTGTGGTGGAATTTGTATTAGGCACAGACCTCCACTTTGACTCAGACACCAGCAAAGTGGATGTGGGGCACTGCTACAGGCTAATATTAAAGATGAGCTTTTTGAAACTCTTTCATGTTGAAGACGGACTCAAAATAAACTCCCAAACCTAGAGCCAGTTTTTAGAAGACACTTTCTCCATGTAGTGGTACAGCAATAAGTCTGTATCTTTCAAGAAAACCATGAATATTATGCAGGCCAAAGCTCAAATCCAGCATCGAAATCTCCACTGCTTGGCTGACAGTACAGGCCTTAATGATGAAAGAATAATGACATGGCCCCTTCATCACCTGACCTAAACCCCATAGAGAACTTGTGGACCCTTCTTAAGAGGTTTGAGGTGAAGGAAAACAGTATACCTCAATGAACAATGTCTTGGAGGCTGTGGTGTTGCTGCTCAAAAAGTTTTTCGACAACAGATTAAGCAATTGACAGCATCCACAGATGAAGCTTGGCATATTATTCTCACTTTAACAGATGAAAGAAAAACAACATTTCATTTAAATGTATAATCACGGCCGAAAGTGTGGGCAACCTTGAAATTGTTCCAGAAAATTAAGAATTTCTCCCAGAAAATTATTGCAATTGCATATATTTTGCTATACACATGTTTTTTTTCCTTTGTGTCTATTGTAACAACACAAAAAAGCAGAGGCAAATTGGACATCATTTCACACAAAACCACCAAAATAGGCTGAACAAAATTGTTGTCATATTTCTTAAAATGTGGGTAAACAACTTAGTTTCATGCATGTGATGCTTGTGCAAACTCACGTGTGGCAAGTAACAGATCTGGGTAATATGAAAATCACACCAGAAACCACATAAAGAGTTGTCTATGTGTGCCACATTAAGCATAGAGAACAGAAAGAGGAAAAGAGAATTGTCTGAGGACTTGAGAACCAAAATTGTTGAACAATATCAACAATCTCAAGGCTAAAAGTTTATCTCTAGAGATCTTAATGTTCCTTTGTCCCCGGTGTGCAACATAATCAAGAAGTTTACAACCCATGGCACTTTAACTAGTCTCCCTGGACGTGGTTAGCAGAGAAAAATTGTTAAAAGGTTGCAACGCAGGATAGTCTGGATGGTGGATAATCAGTCTCAATCAAGTTCCAAAGATTCAAGCTGTCCTGCAGGCTTAGGGTGCATCAGTTTCAGCACGAACTATCTGTCAACATTTGAATGAAATGAAACGCTATGTCAGGAGATCCAGGAGGACCTCAATGCTGACACAAAGACATAAAATCTAGATAGCAATTTGCCAAAATGAACGTGAGTAAAAAAAGCCTTCTGAGAAAGCGTCTTGTGGACAGATGAGACAGAGATAGAGATAGAGCTTTTTGGTAAAGCACATCATTCTACT
This sequence comes from Dendrobates tinctorius, assembly GCF_039654945.1. NCBI lineage: Eukaryota > Metazoa > Chordata > Amphibia > Anura > Dendrobatidae > Dendrobates > Dendrobates tinctorius. The sequence goes on from NW_027361700.1 coordinate 30,586,538, forward strand.
GTTTACCAAAAACAGAATGAGGCCTACAAAGAAAAGAACACAATACCTATAGTCAAATATGGTGGAGGTTCAAAGATGCTTTGGGGTCGTTTTCTTTCCTCTGCCACTCAATGCCTTGACCGTGTGCAATGCATTATGAAATCTCAAGATTAGCAAAGGATTTTTGGTTCCAATGTAGTGCTCAGTGTCAGAAAGCTGGGTTTGCGTCCTAAGTCATGAGTCTGCCAGCAGGACAATAACTCCAAACATGCATCAATAAGCACACAGAATTGGATGAAAACAAAATGCTGGAGAGTTCTGAAGTGACCATCAATGAGTCTGGATCTAAATCCCATTGAACATCTACGGAGAGATCTTAAAATTGCTCTTGGGAGAAGGCGCCCTTAAAATTTGAGACCTGGAGCAGTTTTCAAAAGAAGAGCAGTCCAAAATTCCAGTTGAGAGATATAAGAAGCTTGTTGATAGTTATAGGAAGTGATTGCAGTTATTTATTCCAAAGAGTGTGCAACCAAATATTAAGTTGAGGGTGCCACCTACAGTATTTTGTCTGACCCGTTTTGGGGGTCTTGTGTGAAATTATGTCCAATTTGCCTTTTTCTCTGTTTTTTGCTGTTGTTCCAATACATACAAAGGAAATAAACATGTTGTCACACTCGGACACAGGTAAGTCCGGCAGATGACACAGCATACACCGACGACGGGATGGAAACGGGGAGTGGAAGGCCCTAAATATAGGGAGCAAGGTATTGGACACCTCCTGTCTAGAGATGAGCAAATTTGTTTGGTTTTTGTCCTCAAATCTGATTTTGACATATTCGAGACATATTCTAGCACTATTAATGCAGAATGTTTGTCTTATGATTGGTTCCGGACATATCTGGCAATTTCTACTCCAATTGACTCTAATGACGTTCGGCTGTGTTCGACGAATATTGTAAGAACAAAATTTGATTCTGATCTTATTCAGAACTGAATCCGAACAAATTCGCTCATCTCTACTCCTGACACCAATCTGTGCCTGTCCCTAAACTCCCCTAATGCCTTATGCGGGTCCTTCCCCACGCCGCCATCATGTGCTTAGTCCCTGATTGTCTTCTGAATGTACCCTAGCTAGTGCACTAACAAGCAAGTATGTTAACCTCACCACTGCACATGGTAAAACACAGGGGAAGAGAAATACAGGACAAAGAAAAAGGGACAAAATACTCGGCTTCAGGCTCTGCTGCCGAGCTCCACAGCATCATAGAAACAGCACCAGGAATCTTAACTCCCACAGCAGCAGTAACACCACTGACACAAGAGAGCTCCTCACTCCAGGCAGGTCTGCATAGAATAACTCTATTACCCACTATCAGCTGATGAGTCATGTGACTATTTAAAAGAAGGTGGGAGTGGTTACCCACCAACCAGCAAGATAATGACCAGCTGCCAGCAAGATAATGACAATAACTCTTGCTGGACCAAAACGAAAAAACATTTAAATTACAACAGAACCAGAGTTGCTACGATCTCATAATAAATTATGACACTTGTGTATAAGTAAACATTTGTGATTGCAATGATTTTCTGGAATAAATAGTTCCTTTTTTGAAACAATTTCAAGGGTGCCAACACATTTGTCCATGACTGTATAATAATTATGCACACAGATATTCTCCTAAGAAAGACAAAACCTCACTTTTATTTTCTTGAGGCTATGTACCCACGTTGCAGAAATTTCCGGAACATTTCCGCACTCCTGCCGAGGGTAAAACGCATGCGAATTCGCATGCGTCTTTTCCGTGGAAAACAAGCGCTTCGCTTGGAATGTGATAGGTAGGATTAAAACAATAAAAAAAAAAAAAAATGTGTTATTCTCACCTTCCGACGATCTGCTCTGCGGCTGTAATGCTTTGCGCGAAGGACCTGAGATGACGTCACACTCACGAGAGTGCGACGTTATCGCGGTCATTCACGCAAAGCATTACTGGGACCAGAAGATGCCGGGAGCGTGGTGAGAGGCGGGAAGGACTCCGGGGGCCGCCGGAGGGTGAGTATATCACTATTTTTTATTTTTATTCTATTTTTTCCAAGATTATGGTACCCAGGGCCTGTTCAAGAGTCTCCTCTCCTCCAGGCCCTGGGTACCATCCGCACATGATCCGCTTACTTTGCGTATGGTGGGCATAGCCACATGCGGAAAGTAAGCGGATCAATGCATTCCTTTGGGTGCGGAATCACCGCGATTCCGCAAAAAGAATGGGCATGCTGCGGATTTTTCCGCTATGCGATTCCACAGCGGAAAAATCCGCAGCATTAGCACAGCATTGCGGAATCCCATAGGATTGCATGGGATGCGTTTTTTTACGGTGATTCCGTAGTGGAAAAATGCCGCGAAAATGCAAAAAAAAAACGCAACGTGTGCACACAGCCTTAATATTCATGTTTCAGGATCATTAACCTTTTGGATTGACTGACAGCACTGTAGTTGATCAATAAAATGAATTATCAAACATACAAATTGCTTAATAATTCTGCACACAGTGCACACAGAATCAGACAGTGAATACTTTTGTGAGCAGTTTTGCAGGATGCAGTGAGGCAGCAGAGGCAGAGCAAGGGTTAAAGGATTTAATTAACAGGGGAATACTGCACGCAGGAAGATAAAGCAATTTAAATGTGGGAACAGGTGGTTAAACGCAGGGTATATGATGGGGAAAATAGCAGTAACTATAACAACAGAAGTTCTTTTAGCTGACTTATCGTGCAGGTCAGTTCTTGGGTCGTGGATGTTGCTGAACCAAAGATGGCGGGCGCGATGCTGATCCGTTGAAGGCCTATGGATAACGAGGATCCGTCTTCTGGCAGCAGCGGTTGGCTTCCGGTACCTTCTGCTGAGCCTTTAGTCCATATAGGATATAGATCTCGACACTCTCCGGGTTTAACGTAGACCGGTGGATCAAGGCACAGCTTATGGTCCCACACTGAGTCTCTCTGAGGTAATGCGTGCGCAGTACTCACAAGCCCAGAGCGTTAGGCACCTTTCTTCAAGGTGACCTGCGGGCGCAGGTCTGCTCTGTGACCGGGCTCGAGGGCCAGAGCACTCACCTCCCTGTCGCGCACTGTCTGTTCCCGCCAAAACTAAGTATTACCGCGCGCACTATGGCTGCAGCTGCTTAGCCCCACCCCCTACTCCTGGATGTGTCCGTTTGTCCGGTCTCATTAGCTTTCCCCTGGACAACAGAGGAGAGCCCCGACAGTTCTGGACTCGACACAGAACAGGTACCCGTGGTCCGATCCTTCTTCTTACACTTTGACCCACCAAAAGAAACTGTTCTGGGTGGCTGCTGTGCTCGGCTGGAACTTTCGGGTCCATTCAACTATCTTCAAGTAATCTGGTGAGACAGTCCAGCTTTGTCTTTATGAACGTCTAAGTATAGAAGTATTTTGATGATACCCACTGCCTGGTGGGCCAAAACCTTGTAAATATATTTCAAGTCAGACCTGGGCTACAGACCAACGATGTACGATTGCATACAACATTAAGCACCAGAAAGCTTTGGAAGATATTAGATTTTTTTTCTAAAAATCTTCCATGACATTAGAGAACTTTATATTTATAGAAGGTCCATTTCCAGATAGATGAGCATTTTCCACGAATGTGAACCGCTCTGCTGTGTGACAAGAAACGTCATTACGATCATTTCCTTGGCTATATTTGCCCATCTTTCATTATGTTGAGTGATCCTCTTGACAAATAGTTAATCTTCATCAATCCTAGGGCAGTGTGTACATTGACATCATGAGCAGAAGTGGCAGAAAATAAGGAGGGTTGGAAAGTGAGTGATGGATACAGATGGGAGGGAACATCCCACATTGCCCTCAATAAAAAGGTGCTCACAACCTGCAGAAAGCCAGAGACATCTCCTGCACTACCGTCCAGGCTCCGATACAAGATCAGGTGAGTTACACATGATAGCAGAGGGCAATGAAGGAAGGGACAGGCTATGTTACTCAACTTATTTTAATAATACCAAGAAGGGTCAATTTTCTCAGTTTGCAAGAAAAATGCAGTGGAGAGAAAATGAGAAAATAGCGTACAAATAGGATGACCCTATTAGAGAAGGATGATAAAAAATTGGTACTGCTCACTTATCGGGTTGTGCGGTAATCACTATTAATAAGATACCAGTTGCTGTTGTCTCATGGTTGGGGGGATCCTGGAGAAAAAATTCAACATTGGGCATAAAAACACTTACAAATTAAGCTGCGCAACTGGCATGAAGTTTCTTGCTGCAAAAAAATGTAGCGAAGGGTTATTTTTTTCATTTGCTTTTATTGGAACAATTTTGAAACATATCAAACGTCAGAAACAATAAAATATACATATAGCAATGTTAAAAGAAGAATGTTTCTCTTCTCACACAAACTATCTCACATCTTTATTTTTGTCTGGTTTGTATATTAATTGAAAAATGAGTCGTATAATTAGATAATCCTTCCATCCAATCTAATATAATGGTATGAAAAATTGTCACCTTTTCATATAGCGTCTTATAAATGAGGATAATGTTGGAGGTAGGACCTCCATCTCCTACCATACGGCAGGAAGTATTCTTATGCGGACCTTGCCACCATCATTTGACCCTTACATGATCATTATATAACGGCGGGCATCCCTTCCCAGCTTTCAAAAAAAGTCTGACCCTGATTTCTTGTGGAAGAAAGAGTCTAACCAATCCATTTATAATAGATAAGAGATTTTTCCCTGAAATAATTTTAAAAGTGATGGTTGTACCTGAAGTCAGGTGTGTAAAATAGATTTTTCTCCTGCGGACAGCACAGAATGTACCAATTTTCTCACCCCCTCATGTAATGGTATGTTTCTGGGTCTAGATAATCAAAGATAGCAAATAGTGGTTCTTGTGGTTCAAAATTTGTTAAATGTATTAGTGTTGAATCAAAAGGTTTGGATACTTGGGTTATCCCATAGGCAATGATAAAAATGTGCATTGCAGTTTGGCTTTTAAAACAATTATTTGTTGTGTATGGTCCCATTTTATATCCCTTTTAGGGAGTTAAATATGATCCGTAACATAATTTGAGCCTCATTTCTAGATACCTGGATTATGGGAGATTTTGCAGTGTCTGAACTAGATCATTCAATATGTTTGAACATGTTAATTTTGGGTCATCTAAATTCCACTTTGCCATTGGGGAGAGGGGTTCTTTTATTACGCGTTTCGACACCGTTTGGGCGTCTATTTCAAGTAAAAAAAAAACCTGACAGGTAAAACATTCAGACACATAGAGGTATTTAAAGCCTGAAATGGGTGCTAAGTAACACATGGAATTCCCGTTAAGGAGTTGAAACACAAATTAAAAAGAGAGGGAGGAGATTGGGATGGTGCTGTGTGAAGAAACTTGATAGTGATGTTGGAAAAAACATAGAAATGGAGATATGTATGAAAAACAGTATGTACTCGAAGAGAAAGTGGAGGAGGAAAAAAGAAAGAAATAGCTGGAAAACCATGGTTTGGGCTATATTGTGTGCATGCGTATAAGTGCAAGAGATGTAAGTGTTTTTTGTGAGAACAAACGAATTTCCGTGGAACTCATGGATGGAAGGGTCGTGAGAATAGACCCTTCAGATGTGTATGGATGTGGAAATGCAAGGGAAGCTGTCCACTAGTGTTCAAAGTGAGGGAAAGGGTGTTAGAAGAGAAGCAAGTGAACGGACCATAGGGAAGATGATGGAAAAGGAAAAATAAAAGAGAATGAAAATGTGAAAAAATTGACTAAAGTAGAATTTTGTGAAGTCGGTAGTTTTATAAAATGCTGTGCAGAATAAGTCACCAATATAAGATTTCAATAAATTAGAGAGAAATGTAACTACTGAAAGTTTTTTCCTAAGATGCCATATAGAAAATGAAAGAGAGAGGTGGGAAAGTGATTGAGAAGAAATAGGAAATATTGAAATGAGAGAGGGTGTTGGAAGCATTTTAGTTTTTTAAAAAAGTGGTGAAGAATTACATAACAATGCCTGGAAATGAAAAAATAGGAAAAGATTTAATGAATAAAAAAAAGTTTTTTTTCCAATTACAAATGTGAAATGAGGGAAATATAAGAACAAAAATTGGAAGGTTGAAGGAAACATGAAAGGAAGAAAAGTCCCAAGATATAGATTTGTGAGCAGTCTTGTTCTTTAAAATGTGGTGAAGAATAAGTTGAGAATGATATGATTGAGTATAGGAGGAAGGAATGTTATGAATAAAAGTTTTTCCCCAGGAGGGAATGGAAAAATGGTAAGATATGGCATTTGAGCTTTTTTTTACAGACAAGTAATAAAAGCTAATTTTTATAGGTTCTGTTTTTTCCTTTTGGTTCTAAGATATGGGGTTTGAATGAAGGATGGTGTACCAGAAAGGATAAACTGCAAAGTCCGAAAGAGATAGGTGAACTTAGAAAGAGTGCTGGATGAAACGTAAAAAAGAGAACAATAAGCAGGTTTAGATTTCGTAAGATAGGTGAGAAAGGTGCGAGAACATTTAAAGTGTGAGTTAGCAATGGGAGAGAACTCCAACAATTCATTTTAAAAACAAGATAAAGTAAGCTTAAAATTGCGGATTTACAATAGATCAGCGGTAAACCTGCTAAATGTGGGAATGTAGAATATAAAGGGGATACGAGTGATTAAAGGGATGAAGAGGAAAAAATATACAAAAATTCACAAGTTACACAAAAAATGACAGAATAAATACAGTAACAATAATTTCGATGTAAAAGAATATTGTAAGAACAATATAAGGTGTTTATAGTTAAACATATGAATACATAATAGAGCATTCTCATAGAATGTATATAATAGACAAACGTCACAAAAGAATTTTAAGAAAATATAGCAAAAAAGGGACAAAGGTATAGTAAAATGTTATAAGTCCTGTGGGTTTCTAGTCAGCTAGTTGTTAGGTTGGTAAACATGGCTATTATGAGTCCTTGATGTAGTTCATGGTACTATTAATGTAAAAATATAAAGAACATAGAGAGAGTTCACTGACCAACAATTAGTTATCTCAAATAGATGCAGGGTCTATTCTCCCCGAACCTTCTATCCACGATTTCTCCAAAAATGTGCTTACTGGGTCAAAAAAAGCTCACAAACGCACAATATTCCCCTACCTTAGTTGTCCAGCTAGAACTTTCATTCATCAGCACTTTCACCCTTCCTATCTCTTTATCCACTCCGCCAATTCCGCCTCTACTACATACTTCCCCCTTCTTTCTCTCCCGAACCTTTTTCTCCTCGTCTGATACTTTCCTAGTTATTGATCCTAACTTTACAGATAGTAACATAGTAACATAGTTATTAAGGTTGAAGGAAGACTTTAAGTTCATCTAGTTCAACCCATATCCTATCCTAACCTGCCCTAACATGTTGATCACTCCGTGGCTCCTGCTGTCAGCGCCGCTTGCTTTCTCCCTTCATTTTGCTTCTTCTGTCCCAGATCGATTTCTGTGATTGTCTTATTTCCTCACCATTTTTTATATTTTATTTGGTTCTTCTTTTCTCATTCAAGTACACATGTTTATTCATACATATCTCCATCTCTATATTCTTTCAAACATCACCATGTATGGTCAGACAGCTCCATCTTGGCGTTGGCGCTGTGTGTCAGTATGTTTTAACTATCGCTTTTTTTTTACTTGAAAAAGATGCCAGAATGGCATCGAAATGCGTGGTGAAATGAAAGAACCCTTCTCTACATTTTTTTCTTTTCAGCCATGCGGTCTATTTCTAATGTTTTATCCCTTCTGGTGAATTTTCTCAGTTTGGAGCAATATTTTCTATTAATGGTTAGTCCTGAGCACAAGTCCCACATCAGTCAAAGCCACCTGAATGGGGTCTCTAAAAAGGTAATAAAACTCAGTTATCCATTAACTATTGTGGTCCCTGAATGGGAGATCCTTGGTCTACAAGTATTTAGAAGAAGGTATCTTATAGGTTTGCTTCCTTTAATATCTATTAAATGTCAATTATTACATAGCTTGAAAAAAGACCTAGGTCCATGAATTTCAACCTTTCTCCACCAATTATAAATTTTTTTCACTAAATTATCTATAACCCACCTTTTAATTGCATAATCGAACACTGGGAATCCCTTTAACAATTCTAGAACCAACAAACTGATAATTGCACTAGATATATGGAATGAGTAGGAATAAGTTGGTCCTGCAGGTCAACCTGATACTTATGTAGGGTCATGCTTCTGGGACATTTTTATATAAAGAGGTATTAATTGTATCTATTTATTGTGCTTGATCCATACACTTTTATGTGCACCAGGTGGCAGCAAAAGCCACAATGATCTGATGTTCTTGTATTTCAGAAATGGACAGAAGAGTTTGTGTTACTATTCTGTTAGCCGTACTGGCGACGGCTGCCCTTTGTAGACCAATGGCAGAACAGCAATCAGCAAGGTATGGCCCACAGAAGAAGGTCCCCTTTCCTTCTGAAGTCAGCAGACGGGACCTCCTTGCATCCCTGTCCCATGAACAGAAGCAGCTGATGATGTCACAACTTCTCCCGCAGCTCTTAGCAGGTAAATGATCGACAGACGGGACAAAACACCCATTCCCTTACCCAATATTCACAGTGCTCCTCTTAATGAATTAGGCTCATGAAATCTTCTCCAATCAGGGGCTGTAGGACATTTTTTTTTATAAATAATGAGGAGTTTGTTGGCTGCACTTGATCACGCCCCCTACTGGTTAAGTTCTGCCCAATTTTCAAAAAGTCTGTGCTGGCAAAACCGCCGCTGCACTTTGTGATGCTTTAGACAGTTTTACACCTGAATCCTAGAAAAAAAATGCTTAAAGAAAATGTGTTAGAAGGTTTTTGCCACTTAACCTGAGAGCAGCATTTGACGTAGTCTATAGTGACATGTGTTTAGGATCATTATCTAATATGTCATCTTTAACTTCAGGTCTTTTAGAGATCATTTCATCTTCAACTTGCCTAACTGTTCACAGTAACAGGAATTTTGACCAGAGGTGCCCAAACTTTTACATTCCACTGTACTGTAGTGTTCTTTTGTTAGACATAAATGCAATGATGGCTGATGGAGCATGGGAAAGCTTCTTCTCTGATGAAAGGAGCTGATGGACTGGTCTTCTGGTCACCGGCTGCTCCATCAGCAGTCATTTTACATCTAACAAGAGAGGATTATGTAATAAGAGATGGTGTTATATAAAATAGGAAACTATGTAATTAAGGACAGCGCTATATATAACAAGAACGTAGACTGTATACAGGGCAGGGACGGACTGGGACTGAAATTCAGATGTGGCATCTGTGGTCACACAGCCCCATGCAGTCCCAGATGGGCATACCCATTACTAACAATTACCTTCCTGGAGGAAATCAAGATTTACTACAAGACGGATATTTCTAATAATACCAATTATACTGCTATGTAAGATTGATTAATAATAATAATAATAATAATACTACCGCAATAACAATATTGCTATATAACAGATACACACCACCAGACTATAGCCAAATATAAACCGCATATACCGTAGAGTTAATACCACCATACTGGTAGTTAAAGGGGTTATCCAGGCTTGGCGTTAAAGGGAACCTGTCACAAGTTTTTTAATGTGTGAACCAATGCCACCACCTTTCTGAGCCTATGCTACCAAAATACCTTTTTATTTTCCCTAAGCGCTCTATGTAAATGCCTTTATTCCGGTCAGATGGGCATCATTTCTCGTCTGTGTCGCCTCTTTGCCATCCTCCGGCTTTGATTGATGCGGTTGATGTGCCCAGTGTCACCTACATAGCCGAAAGAGATCTCGCGCCTTCGCATTAGCATCGCCGGCTAGTGTAGGCACACATAGCTCACATAGCTCTGTCCTACTGCATAATTGGGCATATGCCAGGAACGGCGCCTTTTTACCAGAACCAGTTAGTCAGAATTAAGTTTCCCGGGCGCATGCGCAGTTATGTTTTATGCTCTGCCCGCAGTAGGGCAGAGAACAGTGCGCTTCTACTAGCCGGTGATGCTAATGCGCAGGAGCGAGATCTCTTTCAGCTATGTGGATACGCTGGACCCGTCATCCACATCAATCTAAGCCAGAGGCCAACTTTTGGGGGCAAAGAGGCGGCACAGTCAGAAAGAAATGACGCCCATCAGACTGTATAAAAGGCATTTACATAGCGCGTAGGACAAAATAAAAAGGTATTTTTGGTGGTATATGGGGGAGTAAGGGGATGATGGACACTTTTAAGAAAATAGAAGTGACAATTAATAAATAATTAAAACATATTGTTTATTTCCATATAATGCTAAAAAAAAAAAAAACTTTAAAAAAATTTCAGGAATAGGTACTGGAAAGAATTAGAAGGCAAGAAGACACACATACGGCAAATGTTATATCAAATGGCTACAAAATATGGCGGTATACAAGAAGTGAATTTTTAGTTTGCTTTACAAAAAAATCATTCAATATCCACAAATGTTATTGCTGTGAATAGCCACAAGATGGCGATATATCCCAGAAAAACAAAGTGCTTGTGCTTTTCTAAAACAAACATAGGGTATACATACAAATGATCATTCTAAATTGAGAGACCTGAGTAGTCTCGAAAGCTTGCAATGTGTTACCATCTTTTCAGTTAGCCATTAAAAGGTATCAACTACTGAGGACTCTCAATCCTAAATATTCTTCATTCTAAATACATGAATTTATGCTTATAAACTTTCCTGCTAAAGTCAACATGGTCATGGCATCTTAATATATGTAACACTCTTACACCGTATTATGCCTATGTACTATATATATGCAGCAAAAATAAGTCTCTGGCAAAATACAAAAATGATTTGCTGATAAACAATTAATATACCTGTTTCGGGTAACTGTTGTGTAAAAAAATGTAAAGAAGTAATGGAGTTCCTGCCTCCGGCCCCGAAGAGCGTTTCGCCCTGCTTCTTCAGGGGCATAATATGATGTATGAGAGTTACATTAATTACAATTAAGTAATGCAGTACAGGCGCTCAGAAAGGTGATGGCATTAGTTCAAACACTAAAAATTGGTGACAGATTCCCTTTAATGTGACGTCTGACATCTGAATCCTTACTGCACACTGTCAGGGTATTTGGTGCTGGCGATTTCCACAACTTCAGCCACATTCCGACAAAACGTACACACCGTTACCAGTATACCTCTATGCGCATCCTGGGGGACACATACGGTTCCCCATACATGATTCCCCTCACTACCTCACAGTGTACAATGTCGGAGCGCTGCCTCGGACAGCACACAGACCCACTGAGAGTGTCCTATTCTGATCCTCAAAATCAGATCAGCTATGGATATGCTCGGAGTCTCACAGATCTCAATCTCGGATCTTTGATGTTCACAGATGTGTAAATGGATATATGAAACTCTAGGTCCATGTGCCATCCGGTAAAAAAACTGGCAGAACACAGACATGTCAATTGAAAGTGAGAATGCAGTCTCAATGAGGTTGTTTTACAGCAGTATTAAGTCATAGAACATAGATAGAGAATAAATACTTACATCCAGTGATTTACTGCTGATGTCTCGTCTGATTAAAGCCATTTCTGTTGTTTATTCTCCATCTTGTCAGACCTTCATGTTGACATTTTCTAGCCAGGACTTGACTTGTCTCATCATACTGATCACAGCAGCCCTGAAAAACAAATTCACATAAATTGCATATATTCTTTTATCTCCTGAATAAAAAAATCTTCCACACTGTGCCCCTGAATATAAATATCTGCCCCACTATTAATATACTATTAGCCACGCACCATTCAAAATATAAATTAATAAGCCAGCATTGTGCCCCCCATCAACTATGATTCCGCCACCCAATAAATATAAATTAATCAGTCTCTTTACACGCATGTTAAAAACACGACAAAAACTCTTGCTTTTCCTGCCAACACATCAGACTTTGCAGTAGAATTTGAATTTGGAGGTTGGGAGCAGATGCTATTAGATATTTAGAAAAATTTGGACCAGGACTCCCACCTGTTCATCAGATGTATGGGTCCTTGTAGCGTACTGGGATAATGTCCGCAATCCTGGTATAATGTCCCCCATCATGTGCCTCTTCCTGGTATAATGTTCCCCATCATTAGCCCCTTCCTGGTATAATGTCCCCTATCCGAAGCCCCTTCCTTTTATACTGTCCCCCATCCTGGTATAATGTGACCCATCCTAGGCCCCTTCCTGCTTTAATGTCTCCTATCCTGGGCCCCATCCTAGTATAATGTATCACATCCTGTGCCCCTTCCACTGCAGCTGTATGTCCTCCCCTGGTAGAGACAGAGACCCTGTTTCCAGCGATGTGTCCCTTACTAGGATGCTTGCTATAGGTTTTATAAAATCACTGTTTCATCAGCAGGAGATTATTAATAGAAGACCAGTAACTCTGCTGCCATGTCTGCCTACATATTCATGAGCTCTGTATAACCTCGCCCCCCACCACTGATTGGCAGCTCTCTGCCTATGCACAGTGTACATAGAAAGCTGCCAATCAGTGCTGTGAGAGAGGAAATAAAGAGGTTTATCAAAACTGTAGCAAGCAGCCCAGTAAGTGACACATCGCTGACATCAGGGTCTGTACCCTTATATTATGCTGTTCTCAGATAGTGTATTGCCAAGTGTTTAACACTTAGGCCGGAGTCAAACTATCATAGAATATGGTCGAGTGCTATGCAAGAAAACATCACATAGCACTTGGCCCAGTGTTAACCTATGGGGCAGCTCACATCAAGAGCAACGTTAAGTGCCAGAATTGACACATCTTAGCGATGCACCTTTTCTGCGGTGGCTGACAAGTGATGTTTATAGCCTGGGTGTGGCCAATATCCATTGCCCCTTCCTAGGCTATTAATATCAGCCCGCAGCTGTCTGCCTAGCCTTTGCTGGTTATTAATTATAGGGGGAACCTATATCATTTTTGTTTAGGTTCCCCCATTTTAATAGCCAGTAAAAGCTCAGTATACAGCTGTGAGCTGATATTAATGGCCTGGCAAGCTCCATGGGTATTACCCCCTTCCCAGGCTATAAACATTGGCCCCCAGCTATAGGCCTTCCCTCTGCTGGTTAAGAAAAGTATGTGGGAGCCCATGCCATTTTTTTCAGAAAAATAATCTTTTATTAATTAAATACATGTACAGTAAGTTGCACACATGCTGTACTAATTGTATTTATATATATATACTGTATATATTCGTGTATAAGTTGAGTTTTTCAGCACTTTTTTTGTGCTGAAAACGCCCCCTCGGCTTATACCTGAGTCAATTGTCCAGATAGCCGGCAGGGGAGGGGGAGCGGCAAAGCAGCGGGTCACAGGAGGCAGAAGCCGGCGGCTGCGGCTGTAACTGTGCCCGCTGCTAAAAAGAAGAGAATATTCATTTCTCTTATAGCTTCACATAGTGACAACCACTGGCTTCCAGAAGACCTCCTACTCACCCACCAGCGTGCCCTCGCAGCATCTCGGTAGTCTTGGCGCCTTCGCAGCATCTCAATGGTTTCGGCTTCCAGCAGCTCTTCCGGCGCTATCATGCGGCGCCGCTCATTAAGGTAATGAATATGCATGTGTCTCCGCTTCCATAGGCGCAGAGCGCATATTTATAACCTTAATCAGCGGCGCCACATGATCACGCCGGAAGAGCTGCTGGAATCCGAAACCATCTAGATGCTGCGAAGGCGCCGGGACCACCGAGATGCTTTGAGGGCACGCTGGAGGGTGAGTATTATAGGGGATAAGGAGCCATGCATACCAGGATAGGATGGGGCAGCTATGCATAGCAGGGCAGGGACCAGAGAGCCATGTATAGCAGAAAAAGTACCGGGGAGCCATGCATACATTGACAGGGACTGAGGAGCCATGCATACAATGACAGGGATCGGGGAGCCATGCATACCATGACAGCGATGGGGGAGCCATGCATACCATGACAGCGATGGGGGAGCCATGCATACCAGGACAGGGACGGGGGAGCCATGCTTACCAGGACAGGGATGAGGGGACAATGCATGCCCGGCTTATACTCGAGTCAATAAGCTTACCCAGTTTTCTGTGGCAAAATTAGGTGCCTCGGCTTATACTCAAGTATATACGGTATATACATACGTGTGTGTGTGTTTTGAAGAATATTTCCTTTGAAAACGATGTGTATATGACAGAGAAGTGCTCTATGTAAAAGCTCATGTTAAAATCGCATTGCAATCGCACAGCATTCAGATTTAAATCGGGTGCTATGTGTGAAAAATCGGATTGTGCTGTCATGACACTTGCATTACACTCATGCGACTCTCAGCAGTAAGAATTGGACCGATTTTTATACATTTAGTGTTACACCAGCCTAAGGTTCAGATACGGCTTTAAACAAGGCTATTACTTGCGATATAATGCAATTTTATTTCAAAGTACAAAATTAAATAGTATGATTGCGCACACTTTTGTATATTTTAACATACAAAGGTTAAGTACATACACACATGGTCAAAATTGTTGGCACCCCTCAAGTGGTGACAGAAAAACCCACAATGGTGACAGAAATAACTTGAATCTGACAAAAGTAATAATAAATAAAAAATCTATGAAAATGAACAGATGAAAGTCAGACATTGCTTTTCAACCATGCTTCCACAGAATTTAAAAAAAAATAAAACTCATGAAATAGGCCTGGACAGAAATGATGGTCCCCCTGAAAATAATGTGACAAAAGGGCCATGTTAAATCATGGTGTGTCCACTAATTAGCATCACAGGTGTCTACAATTTTGGAATCAGTGAGTGACCTCTATAGAGGGCTACAGATACTCACTGTGCTGTTTGCTGACATGGTGTGTACCACACTCAATTTGGACCAGAGGAAGCGAAGGAAAGAGTTGTCTCAGGAGATTAGAAAGAAAATTATAGAAAAACATGTTAAAGGTAAAAGTTATAAGACCATCTCCAAGCAGCTTGATGTTCCTGTGACTACAGTTGCACATATTATTCTGAAATATAAGATCCATGGAACTGTAGCCATCCTCCATGGACGTGGCACAGGAGGAAAATTGATGCCAAATCAAAGAGATGGATAATATGAATGGTAAAAAAGAGCCCAGAAAAACCTACACAGATTAAAGGTGAACTTCAAGCTCAAGGAACATCAATGTCAGATCGCACCATACATGGTTGTATGAGCCAAAGTTCATGTAAGATGAACACGGAAGACACAATTGTTGAAAAAAAATATAAAAAAGCAAGAGTGGAATTTGCAAAACTACATGTTGACAAGCCACAAAGCTTATGGGAGAATGTCCTATGGACAGATGAGACAAAAATGGAACTTTTTGGCAAGGCATATCAGCTCTATGATCACAGACAGAAAAATGAAGCATATCAAGAAAAAAACACTGTCCCTACTGTGAAACATGGAGGAGGCTCTGTTATGTTCTGGGGCTGCTTTACTGCATCTGGCACAGGGTATCTAGAATCTGTGCAAAGTGTAATGTAATCTCAAGACTATCAAGGGGATTCTAGAGAGAAATGTGCTGCCCAGTATCAGAAAGCTTGGTCTCAGTTGCAGGTCAATGGTGTTGCAACAGGATAATGACCCAAAACACACAGTTAAAAACACCCAAGAATGGCTAAGAGGAAAACTTTGGACTATTCTGAAGTGGCCTTCTATCAGCCCTGACCTAAATCCTATTGAGCATCTTTGGAAAGAGCTGAAACATGCCATCTGGAAAAGGCAACCTTCAAACACGAGACAACTGGAGCAGTTTGCTCTTGAGGAGTGGGCCAAAATATCTGTCGAGAGGTGCAGAAGTCTCATTGACAGTTACAGGAATCATTTGATTGCCTCAAAAAGTTTGGGCAACAAAATATTAAGTTAAGGGTACCATCATTTCTGTCCAGGCCTATTTCATAAGTTTTATTTTTTATTTAATTCTGTGGAAGCATGGGTGAAAAGCAATGTCTGACTTTCATTTGTTCATTTTCATAGATTTTTGATATATTATTACTTTTGTCAGATTCAAGTTATTTCTGTCACCATTGTGGGTTTTTCTGTCATCACACGAGAGGTACCAACAATTTTGACCACATGTGTATACTCACATCATCACCAAGGAGCTTTTTAAACATCATTCGCCTGGAATATCAGAGAGGCAACCACCAAGACAGAGAACCCCTCGAAAATTCACAACACTGCATGGACGACCCCACTTAGGCTAGGTTCACACTAGCGTTACCAAGCACAGCGCAGGGCCGCCACTAAGCTCTGCCCCCTGCCGCGCCCCCTCCGGTCAGCTCCTCCTCTGGATGCATGACGCTGTATGCGACCAGCGTACCCTACATTTAGCGTTGGGTACGCTGGCTGTGCACTGGTATAGTTTTTCCGGCGCATGCGCCCTTTTTTGCACTGCGCCGACGTGCTCCAAACGCACTCTGTTGCATTTTTGTGCGCTCGGCGCAGCGCAAAAAGGGCGCATGCACCGGCAAAACCATACCAGTGCACAGCCAGCGTATCCAATGCTAAATATAGGGTAAACTGGTCGCATGCAGCGTCATGTGCCCAGAGGAGGAGCTGACCAGAGGGGGCATGGCCATGGGTGGAGCTTAGTGGGGGCCCTGCGCTGCGCTTGGTAAGGCTAGTGTGAAACTAGCCTAACTCAGGTGTCACAACACTGTACACGTATAATTACAGGTACACAACTTTCTGTTTCTGTCTTAGTCATGTTTCTCTGGCTTTATATAGTGATTTGCACTATGTGTAAGTCTGGTTCACCCTTGCTCTCTAGTGGCCAGCCTTTGGGATAAGTCGAATAAGAGATACAGGTAAACATCAGACAATGGGGCAATAAGCCCACACAATTCAAAAGTTCCCAAGGATAATATATAGTCCACAGCAGACCGAGGTTAAATAAATCTCAATGTTTTACAATAACAAACCTCAAACATAGGACTATTTGTGAGGTAAAAACCTTTAGACGATGGGAGTAAACAGTTCTCAAGATTTAGTCACTATGAACATTGTCTGTCTGTATATGTATGACCAGTGATGCCGCTCTGTCATCTGTCTGTATATGTATGACCAGTGATGCCGCTCTGTCATCTGTCTGTATATGTATGACTAGTAATGCCGCTCTATCATCTGTCTGTATATGTATGACCAGTAATGCCGCTCTGTCATCTGTCTGTATATGTATGACCAGTAATGCCGCTCTGTCATCTGTCTGTATATGTATGACCAGTAATGCCGCTCTATCATCTGTCTGTATATGTATGACCAGTAATGCCGCTCTGTCATCTGTCTGTATATGTATGACCAGTAATGCCGCTCTTTCATCTGTCTGTATATGTATGACCAGTAATGCCGCTCTGTCATCTGTCTGTATATGTATGACCAGTAATGCCGCTCTGTCATCTGTCTGTATATGTATGACCAGTAATGCCGTTCTGTTATCTGTCTGTATATGTATGACTAGTAATGCCGCTCTGTCATCTGTCTGTATATGTATGACCAGTAATGCCGCTCTGTCATCTGTCTGTATATGTATGACCAGTAATGCCGCTCTTTCATCTGTCTGTATATGTATGACCAGTAATGCCGCTCTGTCATCTGTCTGTATATGTATGACCAGTAATGCCGCTCTGTCATCTGTCTGTATATGTATGACCAGTAATGCCGTTCTGTTATCTGTCTGTATATGTATGACTAGTAATGCCGCTCTGTCATCTGTCTGTATATGTATGACCAGTAATGCCGCTCTGTCATCTGTCTGTATATGTATGACTAGTAATGCCGCTCTGTCATCTGTCTGTATATGTATGACCAGTAATGCCGCTCTGTCATCTGTCTGTATATGTATGACCAGTAATGCCGCTCTGTCATCTGTCTGTATATGTATGACCAGTAATGCCGCTCTATCATCTGTCTGTATATGTATGACCAGTAATGCCGCTCTGTCATGTGTCTGTATATGTATGACCAGTAATGCCGCTCTGTCATCTGTCTGTATGTGTATGACCAGTGATGCCGCTCTGTCATCTGTCTGTATATGTATGACCAGTAATGCCGCTCTGTCATCTGTCTGTATATGTATGACTAGTAATGCCGCTCTATCATCTGTCTGTATATGTATGACCAGTAATGCCGCTCTGTCATCTGTCTGTATATGTATGACCAGTAATGCCGCTCTGTCATCTGTCTGTATATGTATGACCAGTGATGCCGCTCTGTCATCTGTCTGTATATGTATGACCAGTGATGCCGCTCTGTCATCTGTCTGTATATGTATGACCAGTAATGCCGCTCTGTCATCTGTCTGTATATGTATGACCAGTAATGCCGCTCTATCATCTGTCTGTATATGTATGACCAGTGATGCCGCTCTGTCATCTGTCTGTATATGTATGACCAGTAATGCCGCTCTGTCATCTGTCTGTATATGTATGACCAGTAATGCCGCT
The DNA here is from genome assembly GCF_039654945.1 of Dendrobates tinctorius. Lineage (NCBI taxonomy): Eukaryota > Metazoa > Chordata > Amphibia > Anura > Dendrobatidae > Dendrobates > Dendrobates tinctorius. The sequence goes on from NW_027361700.1 coordinate 30,605,028, forward strand.
CTGTCATCTGTCTGTATATGTATGACCAGTGATGCCGCTCTGTCATCTGTCTGTATATGTATGACCAGTGATGCCGCTCTGTCATCTGTCTGTATATGTATGACCAGTAATGCCGCTCTGTCATCTGTCTGTATATGTATGACCAGTAATGCCGCTCTGTCATCTGTCTGTATATGTATGACCAGTAATGCCGTTCTGTTATCTGTCTGTATATGTATGACTAGTAATGCCGCTCTGTCATCTGTCTGTATATGTATGACCAGTAATGCCGCTCTGTCATCTGTCTGTATATGTATGACTAGTAATGCCGCTCTGTCATCTGTCTGTATATGTATGACTAGTAATGCCGCTCTGTCATCTGTCTGTATATGTATGACCAGTAATGCCGCTCTGTCATCTGTCTGTATATGTATGACCAGTAATGCCGCTCTATCATCTGTCTGTATATGTATGACCAGTAATGCCGCTCTGTCATGTGTCTGTATATGTATGACCAGTAATGCCGCTCTGTCATCTGTCTGTATGTGTATGACCAGTGATGCCGCTCTGTCATCTGTCTGTATATGTATGACCAGTAATGCCGCTCTGTCATCTGTCTGTATATGTATGACTAGTAATGCCGCTCTATCATCTGTCTGTATATGTATGACCAGTAATGCCGCTCTGTCATCTGTCTGTATATGTATGACCAGTAATGCCGCTCTATCATCTGTCTGTATATGTATGACCAGTGATGCCGCTCTGTCATCTGTCTGTATATGTATGACCAGTGATGCCGCTCTGTCATCTGTCTGTATATGTATGACCAGTAATGCCGCTCTGTCATCTGTCTGTATATGTATGACCAGTAATGCCGCTCTATCATCTGTCTGTATATGTATGACCAGTGATGCCGCTCTGTCATCTGTCTGTATATGTATGACCAGTGATGCCGCTCTGTCATCTGTCTGTATATGTATGACCAGTAATGCCGCTCTGTCATCTGTCTGTATATGTATGACCAGTAATGCCGCTCTGTCATGTGTCTGTATATGTATGACCAGTGATGCCGCTCTGTCATCTGTCTGTATATGTATGACCAGTAATGCCGCTCTATCATCTGTCTGTATATGTATGACCAGTAATGCCGCTCTGTCATGTGTCTGTATATGTATGACCAGTAATGCCGCTCTGTCATCTGTCTGTATATGTATGACCAGTGATGCCGCTCTGTCATCTGTCTGTATATGTATGACCAGTAATGCCGCTCTGTCATCTGTCTGTATATGTATGACCAGTAATGCCGCTCTATCATCTGTCTGTATATGTATGACCAGTAATGCCGCTCTGTCATGTGTCTGTATATGTATGACCAGTAATGCCGCTCTATCATCTGTCTGTATATGTATGACCAGTAATGCCGCTCTGTCATGTGTCTGTATATGTATGACCAGTAATGCCGCTCTGTCATCTGTCTGTATATGTATGACCAGTGATGCCGCTCTGTCATCTGTCTGTATATGTATGACCAGTAATGCCGCTCTGTCATCTGTCTGTATATGTATGACCAGTAATGCCGCTCTGTCATCTGTCTGTATATGTATGACCAGTAATGCCGCTCTGTCATCTGTCTGTATATGTATGACCAGTAATGCCGCTCTGTCATCTGTCTGTATATGTATGACCAGTAATGCCGCTCTGTCATCTGTCTGTATATGTATGACCAGTGATGTCGCTCTGTCATCTGTCTGTATATGTATGACCAGTAATGCCGCTCTGTCATCTGTCTGTATATGTATGACCAGTAATGCCGCTCTGTCATCTGTCTGTATATGTATGACCAGTAATGCCGCTCTGTCATCTGTCTGTATATGTATGACCAGTAATGCCGCTCTGTCATCTGTCTGTATATGTATGACCAGTAATGCCGCTCTATCATCTGTCTGTATATGTATGACCAGTAATGCCGCTCTGTCATCTGTCTGTATATGTATGACCAGTAATGCCGCTCTGTCATCTGTCTGTATATGTATGACCAGTAATGCCGCTCTGTCATCTGTCTGTATATGTATGACCAGTAATGCCGCTCTGTCATCTGTCTGTATATGTATGACCAGTAATGTCGCTCTGTGCTGGTTTGAATGCATTCTATATATTTCAATATGGACTCAAAATAGCCATTTTTATGTTCACACTACAGATAGGGTAGCAGCAAGCAAGTGACATATTCCCTTTAATGACTCAGGACCAGAATCTCTAGGAACAGATGTGCCAAGTGACCCGGATTCACATGATATTACAGCAAGGAGGCTTAGTGACATGCATGTGACAGTAGGAAATCTAGTGTCAGGAGGAGCAGCATAAGATGTGTGTGAAAGTAGGAACGCTAGTAACTAGAGGAACAGCATAAGATGTGTAAGACACCGGGAGCTCTAATGTCGACATACTAGATTTTTCTGGGAGGTACCCATTTTTAAGGACCCCTAAGGCTATGTGCCCACGTTGTGTTTTTTATGCTTTTCTGCCGCAGCGGAAACGCTTAAAAAACACTAATAAAACGCACCCCCATGCAATCTTATGCTATTCCGCAGTTACTGTGCCCATGCTGCGGATTTTACAGCTGCGGAATCACATAGCGGTAAAACCCGCAGCATGTTCATTATTTCTGCGGAATCGTGGCGACTTTACACATGTGGCTATACCCACCATGCGTAAAGTGAGCGCTTCATGTGCGGATGGTACCCAGGGTCATCAATAGTAAAAAGTTGGTCACACTTGTCAAGCACTATGCTTGTGTGTGACCAACCTGTCAATCACTTTTCCAAGCGATGCTTCAAATTGATTGGAAAAGCGCAAGCATTCTGAAAGCTAAAAACGCTTGCAAAACACTTGTCTTTTGCGGGAAAATGCATGCGAATTCCGCATGCGTTTTACCCGCGGCGGGGAGTTGCGGAAATGCTGCGGACATTTCCGCAGCATTTCTGCAACGTGGGCACTTAGCCTAAAGGCCCCGTCACACTAAGCGACTTACCAGCGATCCCGACACCGATATGAAGGTGTCAGGATCGCTGGTAAGTCGCTATGTGATCGCTGGTGAGCTGTCACACAGACAGCTTCACCAGCGATCAGCACAGCGATGCCGCGCGCCCGGCATCGCTGGCCATCCTGTAAAAAATAGAATCAAAATAAAAAATATAGTTATTCTCACCTTCCGACGTCCCGTTTAGCCATCCTGCCTCTCTCCACGCTCCGGTCCCAGTGATCCTTTGCATGAATGACCGCGAGATGTCACGGTCTCGAGGGATAACAAAGTCTCGCGGTCATTCGTGCAAAGGCTTACTGGGACCGGAGCGTGGAGAGAGGCAGGATGGCTGAACGGGACATCGGAAGGTGAGAATAACTATATTTTTTATTTTTTTTATTATTTTTTACACCCGATCGCTGGTCTCCCGCCTGTCACACACAGCGATGCGTGCTGGCCAGCGGGAGACCAGCGAACAAAGAAATGTCCAGAGGTTTCTTCCAGCGATCAGCGATACCGGCAGGGGGGCCGCTCGCTGATCGCTGTCACACACAGCGATCTCGCTGGTGAGATCGCTGTTACGTCACAAAAGTTGTGACTCAGCAGCGATCTCGCTACCGAGATTGCTTAGTGAGACGGGGCCTTAAGAGTTTAACCTAGTTACTGTTGCGGTGCACTTGATCTGTGACTGCATACCCAGATAAGGAACACAGCTGTAAATTCTAGATTTCTTTTTCAAAGTATTTTTTTTAAAAGGCTCTCCCAGGTTGACATGTCTGAGGATGCATAGTTAATGGGCCAGTGTACTTAGACGCCATAAGCCTATAACTGTATCCTTAGGAGGATTTCCGAGACTCATTTTCATTGTCAAAAAACACGTGTGGTTGTGTTTTGGAAATAATGTTATACCGGTAAAACACATTTATTTTACATGTAAAATCTGCATGGCCAAGAGCCACTGCAAAACCCATGGTACCGGCTTTTGATTCAGGTCCTAACCTTATTGACTTTACTCCCTAGAAATGTCTAATGCTGAAGGCCACCTCCACTCCATGCATGACCGGGACTACGCTGGCTGGATGGACTTTGGGCGCAGAAGTGCAGAAGATCAGGTCCTAGGATCTTAAGCCCACAGTGTTGTGAAAGCCACTATAGGGGGAGCTGTATTATTTAAGTATTGATATACTGTTCTGATTTCTGATGAGATGTGCATGGTAATGTGGGAAAGCGGAAAAAAAATAAAAATAAAGAGAGGTTGGAATAAATTCCTTGTTCATGTCCATTTTTCAACCCGATGTTCTTTTACCACATTATTTTATACTCTGCAGTGGGTGTGATGTGTATGATCTAGAAAGACTCTCTTATTCCTGGAAAATGCCACAGCTCTGCTCACACTGGTGTCATGGCCTACAGAAGATCATGATGAATCTGACTCCACAATAGATCCGTCATGTAAAGTGCGAGTGGAGTGCCCGCCAGGGCCGTGGGGTACTCGGTACCGGGTCGCTTCTTAAAGGGGCAGTGTCACAGTGGCGGTGACCCGGTCCGTGGCCCTGAGCATCTAATAAAAGGGGACATTTACAAGGGAATAAAGAGTTTGTAATAATGTTTATAATAAAGTGTTTGTGACGCCACCTGTGGTGTCTGATCAGAGGTGACCAGCGCTGCAGGGCAGATCCTTTGGGACTGATGGTGATGCAGCAGAGTTAGTATAGCTCTCCACAGGCAGAGCTTTTGTCCCAGGGCAGTTGTGTTAGTGAAGATGATATATTTGAGGATGATAGATGTAGCAGAGTTGGATAGGTGATGCGGGAATAACTAGAGGACACAACAGAGTGAAGTTTCCTTTACCTTTTAGGTACAGTCCAGGGCTCAGGTTACAGATGGTTCTGGAGGCAGTCAGCCTGAAAGCAATTTTGGAATCTCCTTATTCAGGTGGGTTGTCAGGCCTCCTCTCTAGCGCTATTCTCTGAGCTACTTGCTGCTGTGGACTCTAATCAAGTTCCTATCTGTGTCTGCTACTTAGGTAGAACTCCACTTGCTATTCTCTGAGCTACTTGCTGCTGTGGATTCTAATCAAGTTCCTATCTGTGTCTGCTACTTAGGTAGAACTCCACTTGCATGACAGGCAGCTGTAGCCTACTTCAGGTATCTCTCCTATATGGCGTCTCCGGCTCACACGTGCCGCTATGTCGTCGAGTCTCAGTTGGGGACAGAGGATCTGCAGCCTCCGGTCCACAGTATTCTGCTGTGGGACCTTTAGTACCCACACAGCCTTGGACTCCGGTGTCCGGGCTCTGGCACTCAAGCCTGGAGATGAGCTCGGCTATCGCTCCTGTCCCCAGCGTCTCTGCACGTCCTCTCTTCACCCTGCTCAAGCATTAACTACCTCTAACTTCCTCCTCCTGACCAGAAAGAGCAGCTCCCCTGAAGTCAGGTTTAGAGCTCCCTCTGCTGGCCTGTAGCAGGAACTGTATTGTATGCTGGAACTACCTGATAAAGAGATCCCTTCCTTGCTTCCAGGCATGACATCACTCCCCCCGGGAGGGAGGTAAGGGCACTGTGGCAACCAAACTCCTGGGTTGCCACATTCCCCCCTTAGTACAATTCAGTATTCCTGAACTGAGGAAATATACAAGAGAAATAAAGCATAACTTTTTACAGGTTTTAACAACAAATATCTAAATTCAGCAAAGTCCTGAAATGGGGTGTCCTTTTCACCCTGACAAAGTACAATATGAGGGAACCCGTCTCAAACCCTCAACGTAGTCCTTGGGGGGGCTACAAAGCATGGCTGGTCTCCCTTTTGGACCACATCTTCAGCCACGCCAGACGATTTTTGTTCTCTGGTCGTTAGTGCTAACTATTTAGAAGCATTGTCCTGGTCACTACGAGTCCAGTGACCCAATCGTCCATAAGAATGCTCAAAAGTTCTTACAGTAGTCTCTGTAGGCTCATATGCTTGGTAGTTGAAGTTATAAACATTATTAACTTATTTACATTTCCTATGTATACAGTCTACTTATATGCAGAACCTCATAGGGGGTAGGCCTTTGGTAGTACGCATAGACCTATGTAGCACTGGTTTTGGTGGTGACCTTATCGGATTTACTGTGCTAACTACCACTGGTGTAGTGCGCTCTCTACTGAGTACGCTATGGGTGACTCTACGTAGCACGGGTATACCTGATTTTCTAGGACCACTTCTGCTCACTGTGGGCACGGCAGATTCCCTGCTGGCAGGGTGAGGATAGTCTTGCTCCACTGCTGGTTTGGCATCTGCTGCTTGAGCTCGTTGATTTTCAGATTGGTCTTGAGCCACATCTCTTTCTGGCACTACCAGTTGTGGAAAGGTCAAAACGGGCACTACTATGGCCTGAGTCACTCTAGTCCAATTTGAAGGGAACTCGCCGAGTACAGTGCTGATCTTTTCTTCTTCTTCTTTTACTGGCTGAAGAATGTCCTTATCTCCAATCTTTTCCTTCAGTTGGCCAGGGCATGATTTTAAGTGATCCCTTGACACTGACGTGGAGTTTTCTCCTCCATCTTTGCTGATGAGGCACACCTTGGTGTTATAAACGTCTGAAGGCATGATGGTATATGGTTCAGCTTCCCACTGATCATCAAGTTTGTGTACTCCTCTCTTTCTTTTGAGTACCTGTTCTCCAGGCGACAAGGGAACTGCAAGAGCGTGCTGATTGTAGCTTCTTTCTTGCTTCTGTCTTGCTTGGGCTAGACTCTTCTCTACGCAATCATGCACTTTGTGGTACTGCTGCTGCCTCTCTGTCAGGACTCCCATGTCCAAGTCAATGGGTAACTTGCCAGGTCTTGCTCTCAGCAAGTAGGCTGGAGTACAGTTGGTGGAATTTACAGGGATATGATTGTACAGATCTACCAGATCCAGCAACTTCTCTGGCCACAGGTTTCTCTCTTCCAAGGGCAAGGTCTTGAATAGGTCAATTACCACTTGGTTCATTTTCTCACACATGCCATTTGTCTGTGGATGGTACGGCGTCATCCTGATCTTCTTGCAGCCGTACAGGTTACAGAACTCCTGGAACACTTCTGCTTCAAAGGCTGGGCCTTGGTCTGTTAGCACTCGTTCAGGGTAACCGTGCGGTCGACAAAAGTGTTGTTGAAATGCTTTGGCCACGGTCTTTGCTGTTTGGTCCTTGACAGGCACGATTACCAGGAATCTTGAGTAATGGTCAACAATGGTGAGGGCGTAGACATAGCCTGAACGACTTGGGACCAGCATCACATAGTCTAAGGTCACCAACTCAAGTGGCTGCTTGGTGATTATTGGCTGTAGTGGGGCTCGCTGGCTGTTACGGTCCTTCCTGCGCAGGTTGCATGGTCCACACTCTCGGCACCAATCTTCAATGACTTTCCTCATACCAGCCCAGTAGAATCTCTCTCGAAGTAGGGCCTCCAACTTCTTACATCCGAAGTGTCCTGCTCCATCGTGGTATGCTTCCAAGACCATTGACGCATCTCGCTTCGGGACTACCACCTGCCAGACCAGTTCGTGAGTTCGGGCATTGACACTTCTCTGCCACAGCTTTCCCTCGTAGATGAATAGCCTGCCCCTTTCCTTCCACAACTGTTGAGTCTCTTGTGGAGCATCTGGACCGGGGCGCAAGTCAGCCTGCGTCTGTAACTCCTTCACTAGACAGACTGCTGGGTCGCTATCCTGCGTCTCTGCCCACTCATGGTGGGTAAATGGGTTTAGTGTGGCCTCTTTCACGACGTAGCACTTGCCTGTCACCCCTTGGGCCCGTTGGGCAGCAACCGGCCAGTGGAAGGCTGGTAACTCCATTTCTTTTTTTTTTTTTTAATTCGTTTAACTCCATTTTTTTGAGTGCTTCCGGTTCTTCTCTCGATTTGATCAATTATGAGTGCCTTATGGTGCATTTCTTTTCCTACTTCGTGAGACTATTGTTTTGGTCCTATGAATGCTGTATTTTGGTCTCATGACATTTGACTTTTTGTGTAGACGTTTTTTGAGCTATTTTTTGTGGACATTTATTCCACGGTCTGTCTATTTTTTGCAGCATAAGCACTTTTTACTACAAGATAAGGTATGATAGCTGCATGAATAAGAATTTTTCACTCCAAAATAAGTGTACCCCATAGTGATCTTTACTACGAGATAAGTTTACAGCACTTGTGCACTTTTTTCATTAAAAGACTTATTCAAGTCTCCCCACTAGGGAATTCTTTTTCTTTTTCGGGTGTATATTTACTGTATGTTTGTGTTTTTTCTGTGTATCATTCTGTGTTGTTTAGGGTGTTTTAGGGTTATCTATGGCCACCGACATTGAGAGGGGGCGCTACATCGTCAACAACTAGGGTGCCAACCTCCACAGTCAGGAAGGGACGTATTAGGGCCCACTAGGGTAAGCTTAGCTGCCCCTGATATTTTGATTATATTTATTCTGTGATTTATTGCTCTAGACCCTATAAGTTGGGATTGTCATCTGTTTTTAATCATTGAAGTAAAAGTAAATTTTTAGGGGTCATAATTATTGTGCTATATAGATGTGTTTTTTGATTTTTTTTATCCCAATACTTCTTCTGAGGTTTTTGGGGTTTAGTTTCCAAAATGGGGTCACTTATGTGGGGTTTCCACTGTTTAGGTACATCAGGGGTTCTCCAAACGCGACATGGCGTCCGCTCTCGATTCCAGCCATATGTCATGAAAAAATATTCTCAGAATCAGCAGGATCCGTTGAAGCTTTCCAGAATTATAAGCACATAAAGGGACAGTGGTCTGATTTCCAAATTAAGGCCTGGTCTTTAACCTACAAAATGGCTTGGTCGTTAAGGGGTTAAAGCTCAGGCAACAATAAAGTTGACCACCTGAATGACTAGCGATATCACCTCACTAAGCTGCTCACCACACATCTGAGCACAAAGCGCCTCCTGATGTAGGATGCTGTGAAAACTCTTGATAGGTCTCTTTTCATGTTCACGAGGAAGCGTTACGAATCCTTTGGTTTTCCACAACATGCACAGAGCACCATCAGTACACACCGAAATAAGTTTATCCATTGGTAGATTTTTTTTTTTTAGCAAGCTCAGTGAAAGACTTGAATAAATCCTCCCCTCTTGTCCCTTTCAAAGGCAAAACAGCCAGACTTTCCTCACATAGTGTGTCACCGACAGCATACCTACCTTGCAATCATGCTGAACTGGGATAAATGGCTTAAGTCTGTTGACTCATCCAAAGCGAGAGAAAAGAATGGTGCTGCATTTATGTCCTTCACTTGTGTTCCTCAATTTTATTTGCCATCATGATGGTACGATTGTGAACAATTCTTGCCGACAGAGGCATGTCTTTTATTCATTTTATTATCTTGTCTTTATCTGAAAAGTCGTCAAAAAGTTCATTGGCAACATCAAGCATGAATGTTTTGGCGTACTCACCATCTGTGAATGGCTTTCCGTTTCTCACAATTGCTAAAGAACTAGCAAAGCTAGCCGAATTCCAGTCACCTTGTTGGGTCCAAACACGGAGTTGCTGCTGACTAGCTTGCACTCTGCACAGTGGCTCTTGACATGCTTTCTTCCTGCTGTCCCCTGCAGGATATTTCGATGCAAATGTAGTATGGCGTGTGTCAAAGTGCCACTTTATATTTGACCGTTTCATCAATGAAATTTTATCATTGTGTAAGGGGGTGAAGCACCGAAGGAGCCAAGGGGGAGTTGCCTTCCCAGCTCCGTGCCCGGAACCATTGAGCAGGGCGTTAGGTTCCCCGGGGGATGCTTTAGGGGACCGGACTGAAGCCAGGTACAGGAAGGGGGCAGGACTGGGAGCGGGAAAACTGTGCGCGCTTTCTGCAGAGCAGCGCAGAGACCAGAGGAGAGAGGACGCTGACGCAGGAGGAGAGAGGAAATGGTTACAGCCGCAGCAGTCAGAGAGACCGCGGACACAAGCAGTGGTCAGTGAGTACGAGAAGCCTGTCACTGCACTGCCAGGAAGGCTGCTGACTCCCCTCCTTGATGAGACTTTGCCTGACAGAGAGACTGCATATCTCAACCAGACGCTTCCACGCAGAGAGACCGGGTTATGTGCTGAGACGCTCCCTTGTGACCGAGGGGCGTTCAGTGACGGAACAGTGACCTGCAAAGAGAGACTGTGTAAGGCAGAGCCCCTGACCTCGATGGGAGAACACTGCTGTCGCATAAGCGAGAAGGACTTGGAGCACAGGTGGATATCATCCACCTCATACCCCTTTGGCTCCTGCGTTAACCCCTCATACCCCAGCTGGACTACATCGAGGACCCCAGAGACAGAGGAATGCAAGCACCGCTGGTGCCTCGGTGCCAACGTTGGACAAGAGTGAACCCTACAAGCAAGACCCCTGAGAACTGATAAGTTTGTCTCTTAGGAAAATAACTTTTCTACTGTTTGAACCCCATATATGTCTCTTTGCTGTTGATATAATCTGTTAATATCATATCCATTTTCATACTGTTTTACCAGTATTATCCCCTGTAAATAAACCTTCCCCTTTTACTGTTGGTCTGCCTGCTCTGTGGTGACATATACCTCTCCTACACGTTATTACTTTTGCATATTAGACACACTGCAGAACCTGCTCTCTCCACAAAGGCGAATTCCTCTGTCCATTCATGCTGAAAACTACAATACTCCTCATCTTTTTTCTTTTAGCCATCTTCTTCAATAAAATGGTATCTGCAATTACCATCCAGGTAAGGTGGGAACTCCCTGCCACACTCCAACACCTGCATTCCACACACAGGATAGTTCAGCAGGGACACCTAGCAGTTTCAGGCTGGGGGTTAGCAGAGCACCCTTCGTGGAACCCTGCTTCGTAACACGAGATGTGCTGGGAGGTGGGTGGAGTTAGTATAAAAAGACTGGGAAAGATAAAATTACAGGTCAGTCTCCCAGAGGGGAGTCGAGGTCAGTCCTTTAGGGGGCCGCCAGAGAGAGTTAGGACAGGCTGACAGAACGTCAGTCGGGACGGAAGCCACTCAGAGAGGAGTGAGGGTCCCTGGAAGAAAAGAGAGAGACGTAGAACTGTAACCTGCATTTCCATAAGAGAGAGAAAGACAAGTACGGAATGAAGTGGAAGGAGAACAGAGAGGAGGAGTGGGTTGGATAGGAACCCTGCCTATAGGTTCTCAGCGCACGGCCGGGGCCCGGTCCCCGAGGTTGTATGGATACTTATGGTTCTGCAGAAGACACCGGTGGAGTAGTTGGCTGTAAATGCACTACTCCCATCCAAGACTTGGGACACAACAGCGAAACGGATAGAGAGCCGGGACTCAGGAGAAGGGAGTCCCCGAAGCAGGCTACAGCTGTCTGTCATACAAGTGAGAGAGTTGTTAGGAACATCTGACAGGAGGAACCTCAGAGAACCACGGTGCTGGAGTTCTTCACACCAATAGGCACTATAGAGGAGTCGTTCAGCAAAGGCACATGTTGGAGGGGTGCTGGCGGGGAGAGCCCTATCTTGCCTGGAGGTCGGCTGGGCCTCTGTCCCGGAGGACACGGTACCGAAGCGGGCACCTGTGTGCACTACGAACTGTGAGTACTGTGAGTAAAGCTTTGAAACTGCAAGCCCTGGTGTCCTCCATTCATTCCCGCATCAGCACCGCCACATTGGGGGTATCAACATCTACACCATTCGGTGCACTCACTCCTCCATCGCACCTATACACTGCCCTGGGACTACAGCTCCACCTGTGGGGAGCTACACCATCTTAGCTGCATTACACCATCAGTCTCAGTAGATCTGCAAGCAGCGTTGGCTACCATCTTACTTGCCAAATACCACGGGTGGCGTCACGAACTTTATATTACCACCAAACACAACCGCCATTGATATTGGGGCCCAGGGCCACGGACCGGGTCACCGCTGCTGTGACACATCATCCCCCTGGTACCGAGTACCCCATAGCCCTGGGTGAAGCCAGCGGGGGCGACCCACTTGCACCCTGACAGGGCCATTAAACACCTGCTGAGCCACATTGAGCTTGTACAAGACTGTGACCCATATTACCATCAGCCACTGTGGGCCCGCTTGATTGAGACTGTCAGGAGAGTTGTGCAAGAGTCACGTCGGGCCTAGACAGTACCGTGGCCCGTAACCTTGTAGACATCGACAGTATATGGACTAGGGGCAGTGGAAGATACCGGAGACCGACCACTGTTACCAGAAGCAGGGGTATTGTTTGCTTGCTGGACCCCGTTAATAAGGACATCGCGTCGGCCGTTGCCGGTGCCATCGAGTTCACAGCAGGAGCTGCAGTTTAAGGACTGTCTTACATCTGTGCTAACGAACTGCCGTTTTCAGAACTATTGTTAAATCCTTTGCCTTAATGTACCGTTGGTCTCCCCTGTCTAACCCTTTATCTCCCGACATCCTTTTCCATTTATGCTATTTAACTCTTTACCGCCCTGCGTGGAGTATTCCCCTGTAAATAAACTTGTTAACCCTTGCTCTGCATGCGTACCGTCACTGCATACAGCGTTCCTGCTTGTTACCTTACATAAGGACCAAACTTATCTTACGCATTTTCGGAAATCAGCTGTTTCCTTCATTATTTTATTATTATTTCCCTCATTATATTATTTTTTTTGTTAAAGATTTGTCTGAGAGCCAGATGCAGCCATCAAAAGGGCCACATCTGGCTCCTGAGCCATAGGCTCCCTATCCCTGGTGTAGAGGGACGAAAAAAAACGCAGTTGTGAAATCAATTGCTGTAAAACATCTATAAGTTGCTGGTATTTGTGACAGTATGGTATGAGGGTTTGGAACAATTTGGGGTCACACTCTGTCACAGCGTTAATAGCTGTCAAATCATGAACCATTCTGTAAATAACAAATAGCATTTTTCCTAGGTGTTCTGCCTGGATGTATTCTCTTATATGCAGAGGCAGATATACCACTGGTGCAGCTGCATCGCGGGGCCCAGAGGTGCAGGGAGGCCCTTACAGGGCGTCTAATAATGAAGTTAAGGCTAGTTTCACATTTGTGCTTTTGAGCGCAGCGACGGCCTGCGCACGGCCGCCGCTAAGCCCCGCCCCCTGCCGCGCCTCCACCGGTAGCTCCGCCTACCGGCGCATGACGCTGCATGCTTCCTGTGTCCCCCATCTTTATCACTGGGGGCGCAGGCCGTGTGTAGTATGCGTTTGGCGGCACATGCGTCCTTTTCACGGTGTGCCGACCAGCGCCAAACACAACCTGCTGCAGTTTGGTTGCCAGGCCGTCGCTGCGCTCAAAAGCGCAAATGTGAAACTAGCCTAATCTGGCCTGTTTCTCCGGGGAGGCCATGGCCAGATTTCTCTCTTGTGCAGAGGGCAAGGAGCTATCCCTGCAGCTCCGCTGCCCACAGAAATGTGCAGAAAAGTGAGTGGTGGTGGTGTTTGTTTTTTAACAATACACTAGGGGATAGAGGAGGGGGAGGGCAATGATGAAGGTGGTTTGGTAGAGCAATGATGGAGGTAGTGGAGAGGACAATGATGGAAGTGATGGAGAGGGCAATGATGGGGTGGTGGGACAGAACAATGATTGGGGTGAGGGAGAAGGCAAGAATGTAGGTGGGGAAGAGGAGAATGATGGAGGTGGGGAGGACAAAGATGGAAGTGGGGGAGAACAATAATGGAGGTGGGGGAGAGGACAATGATGGAGGTCTGGGAGAGGACAATGATGGAGATGTGGGAGAGGACAATGATGGAGGTGTGGGAGAGACAATAATGGAGGTGTAGGGGAGGACAATGATGGAGATGGGGAGAAGACAATGATTGAGGGTGGGGGAGAGGACAATGATGGGATACCGAGGAGGACAATGATGGAGGTGAGTGACAGTACAATGAGGGATGTGGGGGATTGAGTGGGTGAGAGATCAATGATAGGATGCGGGGGTAGAACAATGATAGAGGTGAGGGAGAGTACAATGAGGGATGTCAGGGATTATGATGCAATCAAAATTTATTGGGGAATGGGAGAGGAGAAGTTAAGGTGCATAGAACACTTTGTAATGAATTGAAAGGTGAGAGAAGGTGTGATCATGAGGTGTCGGAGGATGTTAAGTACCTTATAATGTCTTTTCCAACCCTCAAATTCATTATGCTGCTATCAAGGACTTATAATGAACCATGAGGGGACACTATGTGCACACTCTCAGGATTTGCAGGAAAAAATTCTGCTGAATATCCTAATGTGTTGTCTGGAAGAAAGTTGAGTAAAATACATTTATTTTTTGCAACATTTTTGACATGCTTTTGTTTTGTATTTTCCTCTACTCATTAATATGGGTGAAATACTATAGCACAGTCACTTAGTATATAGTGTACTCACTTATTTTGTATAGCACAGTCCGTTAGTATATAGTGTACTCACATATTATGTATAGTGCCATCCTTAGTTACATAGTCTCCTCTTTTATTATGCATAACACTGTCCCTTATTACATACCATTCTCTCTAGTTATATATGGTATTGTCTTTTTTATAGCTTCTTCTGCTGTTATGTACAGCAATGTCACAAACATAGTATATTCTTGTTATTTTTGTTTTTCACAGTGCCCTCTTTTATTACAGTACCCTCTCTTGTTAGATATAAAACGACTGCTGATGGAGAAGCTTCTGACCAGAAGACTAGTCTATCAACCTCCTCCATTAGAAAAGAAGCTTTCCCATGCTCCATCAGCTGTCACTGCATTATATATTTAACAGGAGAGGATAACATGTAATAAAGAACAGGGTGCTATATAATCTGATATAGAAGGTTTAGGTTCTAAACTTAACAAGAGAGGGCACTGTGTAATAAAGGATGGCAATATACATAATAAAGGACACTATGTAAGATATACTGTATGTATGTATGTGTGTGTATATATATATATATATATATATATATATATGAAGTATATAATGCACTACTCAAAAAAATAAAGGGAACACTAAAATACCACATCCTAGATGTCTCTGAATGAAATATTCCAGTTGCAAATTTATATTCATTGTATAGTGGAATGTGTTCAGAACAATAAAACATAACAATTATCAATGTAAATCAAAATGAATATCCCATGGAGGTCTGGATTTGGAATGATACTCAAAATCAAAGTAGAAAATCAGAGTACAGGCTGATCCAACTTCAGTGAAAATGCCTCATGACAAGGAAAAGATCCTCAGTAGTGTGTGTGGCCTCCACGTGCATGTATGACCTCCCTACAACTCCTGGGCATGCTCCTGATGAGTCGGCGGATGTTGTCATGAGGGATCTCCTCCCAGACCTGGACTAAAGCATCCGCCAACTCCTGGACAGTCTGTATTGCAACGTGATATTGGTGGATGGAGCAAGACATGATATCCTAGATTTGCTCAATCAGATACAGGTCTGGGAAACAGGTGGGCCAGTCCATAGCTTCAAAGCCTTCATCTTGCAGGAACTGTTGACACACTCCAGCCACATGAGGTCTGTCATTGTCCTGCATTAGGAGGAACCCAGGGCCAACCACACCAGCATATGGAGGATCTCATCTCGGTACCTAATGGCAGTCAGGCTACATCTGGCGAGCACACGAAGGGCTGTGCGGCTCTCCAAAGAAATGCCTCCCCACACCATTACTGACCCACTGCCAAACTGGTCATGCTGAAAGATGTTGCAAGCAGCAGATCGCTCTCCATGGCGTCTCCAGACTCTGTCATGTTTGTCACATGTGTTCAGTGTGAACCTGCTTTCATATGTGAAGATCACAGGGTGCTAGTGGCGAGTTTCCGAATCCTGGTGTTCTGTGATAAATGTCAAGCGTCCTGCACGTGTGGTGGGCTGTGAGCACAACCCCATCTGTGGACGTCGGTCACGTAGACCATCCTCATGGAGTTGGTCTCTAACCGTTTGTGCAGACACTTGCACATTTGTGGCCGGCTGGAGGTCATTTTGCAGGGTTCTGGCAGTGCTCCTCCTGTTCCTCCTTGCAGAAAGGCAGAGGTAGCGGTCCTACTGCTGGATTGTTGCCCTCCTACGGCCCCCTCCACGTCTCCTGGTGTACTGGTCTGTCTCCTGGTAGCGCCTCCAGCCTCTGGACACTACACTGACACAGCAAACCTTCTTGCTACAGTTCGCATTGATGTGCCCTCCTGGATGAGCTGCACTACCTGAGCCACTTGTGTGGGTTGTAGAGTCCGTCTCATGCTACTACGAGTGTGAAAGCACAACCAACATTCAAAAGTGACCAAAACATAAGCCAGAAAGTATTGGTACTGAGATGTGGTCTGTGGTCCCCACCTGCAGAACCACTCCTTTATTGAGTGTGTCTTGATAATTGACAATAATTTCCATCTGCTGTCTATTCCATTTGCACAACAGCATGTGAAATGGATTGTCAATCAGTGTTGCTTCCTAAGTGGACAGTTTGACTTCACAGAAGTTTGTTCTACTTGGAGTTATATTCTGTTGTTTAAGCATTCCCCATTTTTGAGCAGTGTATATATGTCCAACGTAAAAAAGAAGAGGCAGCACTCACCATACCGGTCCGGTCTTGATTCTTTATTCAAGGCAGATTAAAGCATAGTGCCGGGGAGAAGAGTAGGAGACGACAGGACTATGGCCGTTTCACGCTGCAAACGCTTTCACGGGTCCTTTCCTTCACCAGTCACTATATATATATATATATACCAAAAAGGAGGGGGGCCCAGGCACATTTTTTCTTGCACAGGGGCCCCAAGCTGTCAGTGTCCTCCCCTGCTGGTCAGGGCAGTTGAATATGCTGGCCTTAAAGGGTCTGTCTGGTCTAAAGGGATACTGTTTTAAACATAATAGATAGATACCTATTTTAATTTAATCATGACTGGGGCAGGGTGGTGGAGGGAGGGGATGGGGAGCTGATCCACATCAGTTTTTCCCTTTGCTCACACTGTGTCTGGCACCTAATGTTTTTACATATCCTCAAACAATCTAGCATCAGGTGTTCTCAAAGCTTTTGCATATAGACATTATTCCTCCAAGTTTGCTTAATTGTTTGTCTGAGAAGTGACTTGTGACTGTAATACCCTCAGGAGTATATTGTATGGTAGCCTGGATAACATTCAACGAATCTGCCCCCAGCAAATTAATAGGAGTATTTTCACTAACCATAAGTTTTCTTAGCACATCTTGGCTATTTAGCAATTTCAATTTCATCCACTTAGTTAGGGGTACTTCAGTCACCAGCCCCACTACCCCCATACAATATCGTAACTAATCATGTCTGGCTTTATCAAGTCCCTGTGCACCACAGTCAAGGCTGACCCAGTGTTAATAAAAAAAATTCTGCCCCTACTCTCCCCTGATATTGTTTTGGTCAAAGTCAAGGTCAGACTAGATCGTGAGGTGATAAAAACAGAATGCAGATTTGTCATTGGGTTGCCAACTAGCTACAGCAAGGGGAGTGTAAAAATCAGTCTGCTCCTTTTTTGTTTTTGTGCAGTATCTGGAGTAATATCTATTCCATACCTCCCAACTTTTGAAGAAGGGAAAGAGGGATAAAGCGGAAAGAAAGAACAGAGAGAAAGAAAGAAAGAAACAGAGAGAGAGAAAGAAAGAAAGAAAGAAAAAAAGAAAGAAAGAACAGATAGAAAGAAAGAGGGGACAGAAAAAAACAGAGAGGGAGAGAAAAAGAGGGAAAAAAAGAAAGAACAGAGCGAGAGAAAGAAAGAAAGACAGATGGAAAAAAGAAAGAACAGAGAAAGAGAAAGAAAGAGAAAGAAAGAACAGAGAGAGAAAGAACAGAGAGAAAGAAAGAACAGAGAGAGAAAGATAGGAAAGAAAGAAAGAAAGAACAGAGAGAACGAAAGAGGGGAATAAAGAGAACAGAGAAAGAAAGAAAACAGAGAGAGAGAGAAAGAAAGAACAGAGAGAAAGAAAGAAACAGAGAGAGAAAGAACAGATAGAAAGAAAGAGGGGACAGAAAAAAAAACAGAGAGAGAAAAAAAGAAAGAGGGGAAAGAAAGAAAAAACAGAGGGAGATAGAAAGAAAAAATGGGAAAGAAAGAAAGATGGGAAAAAAGAAAGAACAGAGAAAGAGAAAGAAAGAGAAAGAAAGAACAGAGAGAGAAAGAGCAGAGAGAAAGAGAGGAAAGAAAGAAAGAACAGAGAGAGAAAGAAAGAACAGAGAGAAAGAAACAAGGGAAATAAAGAGAACAGAGAGAGAAAGAAAGAAAACAGAGAGAGAGAAAGAAAGAACAGAGAGAAAGAAAAAAAGAAAGCTTAACGAGAGAGAGAGAAAGAGGGGAAAGAAAGAAAGAAAACAGAGCAAAAGAAATAACAGAGAGAGAAAGGAAGAGAAGAAAGAAAGAACAGCGAGAGAAAGAACAGCGAGAGAAAGAAAGAGGAAAGAAAGAACAGAGAGAAAGAAAAATGAAAGATTAGAGAAAGAAAGAACAGAGAAAGAAAGAACAGAGAGAAAGAAACAAGGGAAATAAAGAGAACAGAGAGAGAAAGAAAGAAAACAGAGAGAGAAAGAAAGAACAGAGAGAAAGAAAAAAAGAAAGCTTAGCGAGAGAGAGAGAAAGAGGGGAAAGAAAGAAAGAAAACAGAGCGAAAGAAATAACAGAGAGAGAAAGGAAGAGAAGAAAGAAAGAACAGAGAGAAAGAAAGTACAGCGAGAGAAAGAAAGAGGAAAAAACAGAGAGAAAGAAAAAAGAAAGATTAGAGAAAGAAAGAACAGAGAGAGAAAGAAAGAAAGATTAGAGAGGGAAAGAAAGAACAGAGAGAGAAATAAACAGAGAGAGAAAGAAAGAAAGATTCTATAAAGATACTATAGCAGCCTGGCTCCCATTGTGATGCCCACCTGAGCCTCCCGGTGCAGGACATATCATGATCCGCTCACATGGCCGGCATCCCCGATTCCAAGGCGATCCCGCTGTCCACGCTGTCGGATGAGGACACGATGATGGATCTGAAGCATTCCCTGAAGTGCCTCCATGGTTCCGTCACAATCTCCTCCCGAAATTACTTCATTTCCGGTCAGCTTCTAGCACGTCACTTCCGGTGGAACGTCACATGCAAATTTTCAAAGTGCTCCTCGGGGCTCTGCTGTGTATTCCTGTGTCCACGGGAAAAGTAAGCTTCCGGCCGGGACAGTGGGGTAGACTTTCAAAATCAGGACTATCCCGCTGGATCCGGGACGGTTGGGAGGTATGAATGCTCCCCACCATACACCTTGTACACGCATGGCTCCGCACACCACATACACACACGGTTCCGCTTTGTATGCCTCGTACACACACGGCTCCACTCCTTACACCTCGCGCACACATGGCTCCACTCCGTAAACCTTGTACACAAGCGGCTCTGCTCCATAAACCTCGTACACATGCGGCTCCACTCCGTACGCCCCGTACACACACGGCTCTGCTCCATACACTTCGTACACACAGGACTCCGTTTCATATGCCCCATATATACGCAGATCCGCTCCGTACACCCTGTACACACGTGGCTCCGCTCCGTACACACTGTACACATGCGGCTCTGCCCCGTACATCCCATACACATGTGGCTCTGCACACTGTACACATGCGGCTCTGCTCCGAACACCCCGTACACACGCGGCTCCGCTCCCTACACACGTGGCTCTACTCTGTGCACCACTCCATAAATACACGGCTCAGCTACGAACACACGCGGCTCCGCTCCGTACACCTCGTGCACACACATCTCTGTTCAGTACACCTCATACACACACGGCTCCGCTCCGTACACCTTGCGCACAAATGGCTCCACTCACTACACACATGGCTCCACTCCGTAAATCTTGTATACATGCGGCTCTGCTCCATAAACCTCGTACACATGCGGCTCCACTCCGTACACCCCGTACACACACGGCTCTGCTCTGTACACTTCGTACACACAGGGCTCCGTTTCATACGCCCCATACACACGTGGCTCTGCTCCGTACACCCCATACACACACGGCTCTGCACCGCTCCATAAACACACCCTGCTCAGCTCCGTGCACCTCGTACACACACAGCTCCGCACCGCACACCTCGAACACACGTGGCTCCGCTCCGCACACCTCGTACACATGCAGCTTCGCTCCACACACCTCGTACACACGCAGCTCTGCTCCGCACACCTCGTAACTTGCGGCTCCTCTCCGTACACCTAGTACACACACTGCTACACTCCGTACACCATGTACACTTCTCCGCTCCGTACACCTTGTACACATCTCCACTCCATACACCACCTACACACGCACTCCGCTCCGTACACCTCGTACACACGGCTCCGCTCCGTACACCTCGTACACACACGGCTCCTCTCCATACACATTGTACACACATGGCTCCGCTCACCTCGTACACACATGGCTCCGCTCTGTACACCTCGTACACATGCGGCTCTGCTCCGTACACCTCGTACACACATGGCTCCATTCTGTACACCTCATACACACACGGCTCCGCTCCGTACACATTGTACACACACGGCTCCACTCCGTACACCTCATACACACATGACTCCGCTCCATACACATTGTACACACATGGCTCCTCTCCGTACACCTCGTACACACACTTGGCTCTGCTCCGTACACATTGTACACACACGGCTCTGCTCCGTACACCTCATACACACACGGCTTGGCTCCATACACATTGTACACACACGGCTCCGCTCCGTACACCTTGTACACACACAGCTCCGCTCCGTACACCTTGTACACACACGGCTCCGCTCCGTAAACCTCGTACACACATGGCTCTGCTCCATACACATTGTACACACATGGCTCCTCTCCGTACACCTCGTACACACACGTCTCCGCTCCATACACTTTGTACACACACGGCTCCGCTCCATACACACATGGCTCTGCTACATGCACCCTGTAAACCCCTCCTGACCCCACACAACCTTACCTTCATCCAGCACCATGACAACCAGCACAGACAGCAGCGTCCTGCATACACTGAGGCCCCTGATCATGTGAGCCCTGACTCATCCCCTTCCTGTGACCTCATCCCAGGTCTGTGCAGTGTGTGCACACAGAACAGCCATCGCGCGCTCCTGAATGCGCGCCCTTCCCCTGCCTCAGGGAGTGAGACATGTGGTGCACTGCGGGCCGCAGATGCCTGCCTCAGGGGCCGCTTACGGCCCGCGGGTCGCGTGTTTGAGACCTCTGCTCTATACTCTCGTTTTTTTGCTCAGGAGTATAGACCACTCTGAATGTTTCAGCGTAGCTAAATCTCTCAGCAAGTCACAATATATTTCTCCAGACCACACAGACTGCTCATTCATTAAGTGCATTTGATCCTTTGTCAAGTCCGTATGCACCTTAATTATGTGTCCCAGCATGTCACCTGTCTTTGCAGTCACCAAACTCTCTAGGTCTGCCCAAGTGCACTTATACATCCTCTATTATCTGTATTCGTCTGTACAAGTGTAGACCTTGGTTCTTGGGATCCAGTAAAGTGTTTCAACACAGGACCACAATCAGAGCATTACTGCCACTGGCTTCCTGCATGGCAACAGTTAAAGGCGATATCCGGGACTTTTAAAAAAATAAAATAAAAAGAAATAATAAGCACTTGAAATAAATCACTCTGTAATGACTCTATATATGAGATTAAATAGTAACATAGTAACATAGTTATTAAGGTTGAAGGGAGACATTAAGTCCATCTAGTTCAACCCATATCCTATCCTAACTTGCCCTAACATGTTCACTTTTTGTATTGAAGAACTGAAATAAGCTAATTTTTTGATGATATTCTAATTTTGTGAGAAGAACCTGTAGAAGGCAGAGAGTGTGATCTTTACATCGTATAAGTGACAAGAATGTGGTGTATACGTCATATTGGAGGCTGAGAGGGCAGTGTATATAGCATATTGGAGACCAAGAATGCGATGTATACATCATATTGAAGGCCTGGAGTGCAGGATATACATTGTAATGGAGATAGAGAGTGCAGTGTACAGTTGTGCTCAAAAGTTTACATACCCCAGCAGAATTTTTGCTTTCTTGGCCTTCTTTCAGAGAATATGAATAATAGCACCAAAACTTTTTCTCCACTCATGGTTAGTGGTTGGGTGAAGCCATTTATTGTCAAAAGACTGTTTTCTCTTTTTAAATCATAATGACAAACCAAAACATCCAAATGACCCCGATCAAAAGTTCACATACCCTGGTGATTTTGGCCTGATAACATGCACAGAAGTTGACACAAATGGATTTGAATAGCTACTAAAGGTAACATCCTCACCTGTAACCTGTTTGCTTGTAATCAGTGTGTGTGCATAAAAGCTGAGTGAGTTTCTGGGATCCAGACAGCCTCTGGCATCTTTCATCCGGTCACTGACGTTTCTGGATTGTGAGTTATGGGGAAAGCAAAAGTATTGTCAACTCATCTACGGGAAAAGGTAGATAAACTGTATTATATAGGAAAGGGAAATAAAAATATATCCAAGGAATCGATAATGCCAGTCAGCAGCGTTCAAACTGTGAAATGGAAAATCAAGGGCTCTGTAAAAACAAAACCACGGTTAGGTAGACCAACAAAAATTTCGTCCACAACTGTCAAGAAAATTGTTCAGAATGCAAAGAAAAACCCACAAATAACATCAGCTGAAATACTGGACTCTCTATTGATGCACAATAAGGAGGTACTTGAAGAAAAATGAGCTGCGTGGTCGAGTTGCCAGAAGAAAGCCATTACTACGCATATGCCACAAAGTATCTCACCTACAATACGCAAAACCGCACAGAGACAAGCTTCAAAACTTCTGGAACAAGGTAATTTGGAGTGATGAGGCCAAAATTGAACTTTTTAGCCACAACCATAAACGCTACATTTGGAGAGAGGTCAACAAGGCCTATGATGAAAGGAACACCATTCCTACTGTAAAACACGGAGGTGGATCGCTGATGTTTTGGGGATGTGTGAGCTAGAAATGCACAGGAAACTTGGACAAAGTTGAAGGAAAGATGAATGTAGCATGTTATCAGCAAATACTGGAGGCAAATTTGCAATCGTCAGCTCGGAAGCTGCGCATGGGACGTACTTGGACGTTCCAACATGACAACAATCCGAAACACAAGGCCAAGTCAACCTGTCATTGGCTACAAGTTAACTAGAGGAGGAAGACCTGTGAAGACTCAGACGTCAAGGTTAGATTTCAGAAAGGCAGATTTTAAGTGATTCAGAAAGAGAATTGGAGGGATCCAATGGCTGGATATCCTTAAAGACAAAAATGTCCAGGAAGGATAGGAAATCTTGAAAAATGAAATTCTCAAAGCACAATTGTTAACAATTCCGAAAAGAGGGAAGAATAGGAAGCATTTAAGGAAGCCAGGATGGATGAACACAGAACTTAAGCACATGTTAAAAAGGAAGAAAAAAATGTTTATAAAATGGAAAGAGGGAGGCATATCTAAAGAAGAATATAATGCTGTCTGCAGAACCTGCAGGGCACAAATCAGATTACTAAAGCTGACAATGAATTGAGGCTTGCAAAAGATGTCAAAAGCAATAATAAAGGATTTTGGGGATATGTCAAAAGTAAAAGAAAAGTCAAAGATGCTATAGGATTTTTACAGGATGAAAATGATGAAATGGTAAGACAGGATGTTGAGAAGGCCGAACTTTTAAATTCCTATTTTGCATCTGTTTTCTCTCAGAAAGGAAATGTAACATCAACTGTTCTTCACTGTCCTATTAAGGGAATAGAAGAATCCAGGATATCTATAAACAGAAATATAGTGAGGAAACACTTAGCTAACCTAAATGAATTCAAGTCTCCAGGTCCAGATGAATTACACCCGAGTACTGAAGGAGATAGAAGAAATTTTTGAACCCCTCTCCATAATCTTTGAAAATTCTTGGAGAACAGGAGAAGTACCAGAAGACTGGAGAAGAGCAAATGTTGTTCCTATCTTCAAAAAGGGGAAGAAGGTGGACCCAGGCAACTATAGGCCGGTGAGTCTGACTTCAATACCAGGAAAGATCTTGGAACAAATTATTAAACAACATGTATGTCAGTACCTGTATAAGAATGAAGTGATTAAACAGAGTCAGCATGGGTTTGTAACTAATAAGTCATGTCAGACTAACTTAATTTCCTTCTATGACGAAATCACTGATTGGGTGGATCAAGGAAATGCTGTAGATATAGTATATCTTGACTTCAGGAAAGCATTTGACAAAGTATCTCATACAATCCTTATTGAAAAAATGACTAAGTATGGAATGGACAAGGCTACTGTTAGGTGGATTCATAACTGGCTTAGTGATCGGACCCAAAGAGTGGTCGTAAATGACTGCACATCCAGTTGGAAGAATGTCTCAAGTGGGGTACCACAGGGCTCTGTCCTCGGCCCTATATTGTTCAACATCTTTATCAACGATTTAGATGAAGGAATTGAGGGTAAACTGATTAAATTTGCTGATGACACAAAGCTAGGAGGGATAGCTAATACTAGAGAAGAGAGAGAGAGAGGATTCAAAAAGATATAAATAAACTGGAGAAGTGGGCAGCAACTAACAGAATGGTTTTTAACAGGGAAAAATGCAAAGTACTACATCTGGGCAATAAAAATGAAAAAAGCATATACAGAATGGGAGGAATAGGGCTAAGCAACAGCACATGTGAAAAAGACTTGGGTATACTAATAGATCACAGACTGAATATGAGTCAACAGTGTGATGCAGCAGCAAAAAAGGCAAATGCAATTCTAGGGTGTATTAATAGAAGCATACAGTCTAGATCACGTGAAGTCATTATTTCCCTCTACTCCTCTTTGGTCAGACCTCATCTGGAATATTGTGTCCAGTTTTGGGCACCACATTTTAAAAAAGACATCAACAAACTGGAGCAAGTTCAGAAAAGAGCGACCAGAATGGTGACCGGTCTGCAAACCCTGTCTTATGAGGAAAGGTTGCAGGATTTGGGAATGTTTAGTTTGCAAAAGAGAAGACTGAGAGGAGACTTAATAGCTGTCTACAAATATCTAAAGGGCTGTCACATTGTAGAAGGATCAACTTTATTCTCATTTGCACAAGGAAAGACTAGAAGCAATGGGATGAAACTGAATGGGAGGAGACACAGATTAGATATTAGAAAAAACTTTTTGACAGTTAGAGTGATCAATGAGTGGAACAAGCTGCCATGAGAAGTGGTGAGTTGTCCTTCAATGGAAGTCTTCAAAAAGAGGCTGGACAGACATCTGACTGGGATGATTTAGCGAATCCTGCTTTGAGCAGGGGGGTTGGACCAAATGGCCCAGGAGGTCCCTTCCAACTCTACGATTCTTTGATTCTATGATTAAAGTGAAGGTTCTATAGTGGCCATCTCAGTCTCATGACCAAAATATCATTGAGCCACTCTGGGGAGATCACAAGCGTGCAGTTCATGCTGTACAGATCAGGAATTTACAGGAACTGGAGGCTTTTTGCCAAGAAGAGTGGGCAGCTTTAATATATGAGAAAATTAAGAACCTCATCCACAACTACCACAAAAGACTTCAAGCTGACATTGATGTATGAGAAAGCAATATACGGTATTAAGAAATGGGGTATGTGAACTTTTGAACAGGGTCATTTGGATGTTTTGGTTTGTCATTATGATTTAAAAAGAGAAAACACAGTAGTTTGATAACAAATGGCTTCACCCAACCGCTAACCATGAGAGAAGAAAAAGTTTTGGTATTATTCAAATTCTCTGAAAAAGGCCAAGAAAGAAAAAATTCTGCCGAGGTATGTAAATTTTGAGCACAACTGTATATTAGAGGGCACCACTAATCAATATGGGCAAGAGGGCTCACCATGGGCTTGAAAAGAGACGAAACAACAAACCAAAAGAAAAGATCATGCCCACATGCAAAGGAACACCTCAAATGCATAACAAATGTAATACGTTATTAACAGGTATCAAAGTTGCATAAAGAGAAAAACACACACAGAAATTTAAAAACATTTAAAAATACTTACAAGAAGACCTATATGAGTCATGCCTTGATATAGAGGCAATGACAACCCACACAAAGAATTCCCCAAAGCAACAAGCAAATACAAGATGGCCCCCAAAAGACTGCTGTACATATAATGTAGTATACACTTGAACCACCATGAAAAAATCCTATAGGGCTACAAGATATACACAGTACCATATGGGCCCAAGAAACCATATAATGGTGCATGAGGAACAAAAGCCCAAAATTCAGGCTCCTCACTGAGGCACCGCAAACATATTTAAACCGGTGAGGCACATAGGATAAAGGAACAAATAGTAGTTATCAAGCCCATTCCTGGGATGAAGTACACTCACACCGAGACATATATGGATCCTGAGATTCAAAATGGAGCCATAGGAGCAAGGAGAGGAGAGAGTTTGGGATGGGTTCCCATGCATATTGCCACACAAACTGTGGCTTCCTCAGGGAAAAGATAGCATGCTGTGTCTAATGTCCATGAGATATTTATGCACACATTCTAAGTAATTAATGATTCATCTGTGAAAGAGGAGACTGATGGAGCGCATGGAGAGGCATGGTCACAGCCATCTTGTCCATGTCCACGTGGGGTCATCATCAATAAAGTTAAGTGAAGAAAGTATTGTGCATGCGTCAGGAATAGTCGAATGCGCATGTGCCTTTTACTCACAAGGTCAGCATCAGAGAAACCAATAATATCTATATCGCGCATGTGTCAGACGGATTTAAAGGCACAAGCGCAGTTACGACATAAGATTAAGCGGTACCACATATGCGCAAGCGCGCTGATAACCAGCGGTATCGTCACTACTTATATATGAAAACACCCAGGTGCGCAGGCGCAGCCGGGACCAATAGCCTAAGATGTCACCACATGAAAACTATGAACCCAAGTCACGCACGCGTACTGGCATATGAGAGCGCAGTTTGGGCATAGACAGGGATAGTACCACACAAACATTGCAAACTACAATCGCGCATGTGCGCCAGTATCCAACAGTGTCCAACAGCGTACTAGCATATGAGAGCGCTTTTTTGGCATAAAGAGGGATAGTATCACACTACAATCGCGCATGCGAGCCAGTATCTAAACAGAAAGCAAAGTCCACACCATGCATATGGAAGGTTGTTCAAGGACGCATGCACAATGAAGGCTTATAGTTAGAACATTACTAAACAGTATTAAAGTTTTTACATGAATACTGGCACCTAAGCGATCAAAAAGCAGGCAAAGGGGGAAAAAGGGGGGAGGGAAGGGGGGTGGATAATCCATTTTGCATGTGTTGGGCCATTGGGTACTGTTACACCCGGTCCACGTCCTGGCGCTGCGCCCAGGTCTGCCACAGTTACACCTGGCCCCCGTCCTGGCGCTGCATCCAGGCCTGCCGCTGCTCTCTGTTCTGGGCACTCACCTCAAGCCTCTCATGCTGCTGCTCAGCGTTCTGTCCTCCCTCCTGCCTCCTCCTCCTGGCGTCCTGTGAGGAGATCTGTAGCTAAGGCTATTAGGGCACGCCCGCCCGCTCTCTTGCCTTCATAAAGGGGCGGCGTGCATTATTCAAAAAGTGCAATTAACCAATGGCAGCGCACTGGCTGCTATTTCTGGCCTCTCCTCCATAAGGAGAGCACCGGAGCAACGAGTATCTATCATTGCTACATCCGGTTCTCATGCTAACCTGTCTGCGCTGCATCTGCAGTCTCTGTGCATTGTCTAATGCTCTCTGTCTCCACAGCATATCAGTATCCTGTGTTACCTGGCTATATCTGCAACCATCTGGGCCTAAGCCATCCCGTTCCGCCAACAGCCATCCGAGTCCAAGGACTGTGTGAAGGTCACTGGAACCGACTCCTTACCAACTACCCGGATCCAGGACCCAGCTCATTACGGACTCTGCTGTAACTTTTGTTATCCCTTTTGGTCCCGCTGGGACAGCTGCCACGTGTTCGGGGTCTAACTGGAGGTAGCACCTGTGTCCTCCGGGTATTCCATTCTGGCCCTGCCTGAGAGGCTTTACTAGGGTACCCGGGGCTCACTAGTCACGCCCCCTTCGGAGCCCCCCGGACCGTGGTCCTGAGGTTCCACTTAAAAATAAAAACGAATGTGAACTTCACCATCTCTGCCTCCGCTTCCATTCGTTACAGATTGCTCCCGCCATGGAATCCGCTGGACCCCAGAGGCCTCCGACGTTGGAGTTGTGCCAAAAGGTGACCCGTTTAAGAGATCAACAGGATAAGATCACAACGTATCTACGTAACCTGTCCACCCGCATGGATTCTCTGCAGAACCCGGCTGCTCCTGATTCACCTAGCAACACCCAGGTACCTGCTGTCATGACAAGCAAGGGCCCCCACCTGGTGGCTCCTACCCGCTTCCATGGTGATCCCACTCAGTGTCAGGGTTTTCTCAATCAGTGTACCCTACACTTCGAAATCTTGGGGCATATGTTCGCTTCTGACTGTGCCAAAGTGGGCTTCATTATGTCACATCTAGCAGGAGAGGCTCTCGCCTGGCTGAATCCGTTATGGGAGAGAAGAGACCCGCTGGTTAATGATTTTCAATCTTTCCTAGAAACTTTTCACAGGACCTTTGATGAACCTGGCCGGGTCACGTCGACCGCTTCTGCCCTGCTTCGCTTACGCCAAGGAACCCTCACAGTGGCTCAGTATGATGTTCAGTTCCGCACCCTCTCGTCTGAGATATCCTGGAACAATGAGGTCTTGCTGGCCACCTTCTGGGAGGGCCTATCTGGAAAAATTAAGGATGAGCTGGCGGGACGGGACAGGCCTACCATCTTGGATGACCTGATATCCTTGGCGACCCGGATTGACATGCGTTTTCAGGAGCGTTCCATGGAGATTAAGCATGACAGGAGGTCCTACCACCTGGACTCTAATTCTTCCAAGACGTCTACCTCATCCTCTTCTCCCGAAGCTATGGAGGTAGATCGAGTAAGTCTGGCCAGCCGCCGCCAGGAGGCGCGTCACAAAGACGGAAGCTGTCTGTACTGTGGTAGTTCCGAACACCTGATCCGCTCCTATCCAAAGAAGTCGGAAAACTCCTGTGCCTAGGCTAGGAGAGGCCACCCTAGGTAGAGAACGTTCCTCTCCTTCATTGCAGATCTCAGTCTCCGTGACCTGCGGAGCAATAAAATTTTCTGGACTCTGTCTGTTGGACTCCGGAGCCGCCGGAAGCTTTATCCAGCATACGCTTGTGGATCGCTACCACTTACCAGATCAGGCTCTTCCCAATCCGTTGCCGGTAACTGCTGACGATGGCCAGCCTCTGACCGAACCCGTCTAGTTCCAGATTGAGCCAGTGGAACTCCGGGTAGGTCTTATGCATTCTGAAAGAATCTGTTTTTATGTGTACCCTGGTTTGTCTCACCCCTTGCTTCTAGATTTGCCTTGGTTTCAGAAACATGAACCAGTCCTTAATTGGAGAACAGGCGAAATTATACATTGGCGAGATTCCTGCTCGGACAGTTGTTTCACCCCCGGTCCAACCTGCTACCCTGCCTGGATTACCATCCGCTTACTGATGTCATGGTTTATTCAGGATTATGGACAGGTGGTGCAGGGGTTAATAGGGAGAGCCTCTCTTTGGGGTCAGGGAGGGTTTTTATAGCTTCAGATGAGCACTCCTCACTGTCGTTTATACTCCTAGTGTGTGTGCCCGACCCTGCTCCGTTTGTGCCTCTCGCCTGTCCTGTAAGTTTGCCTGGTGTATGACCTGTTTTGGACTCGGTTTACGGTTTTTGGATTCTGACTTGGTACCTGTCTGCCCGACCCGTGTATGACCCCCTGGCTTTGTCTTGACCTCTCTACGTCTGCTCCACTGGTACCTCTGCTGCTATCTCGTGTTCTGACCCTCTGCTTCTCCTGACTACCCGCTGACTCTCGCTCCTGTACTACGTTGCCTGACCCGTGCATGACCCCTTGGCTCTTCTGATTACGGTTATTGATTTATCTCTGTAGCTCTGATTCCTCTGACCAGCGCTGCTGTACCTTGGAGGTGAGTTCCACCCACTCCCCTGACCTGCGGTCACATGGTAGGAAGGTCCTGCGGGCACTGAGAGCTTCTCTGCCGCTCCTCCCCTCCCGCAGGTCCTGGAGCAGGATTTCTTACCCGACGCCGTTCTCCTGCCCGGTTTCTGTGACTATGCGCCTCCAGTGCATTATCTATCTGAACCGGGATCTCCGCCCACCTGACAGGCACATCACTCCTGACTGCAGTCACGGTAAGCGTGACATTTGTCCTTCTCGGATGTCTTTGGGAAACAGGAGGCTGAAAAAAAACTTCCTCCCCACAGGTCGTATGACTGTCCAATAGACCTTCTTCCTGGAACATCTCCTCCCCGTGGGAGAGTTTACCCTCTTTCCAAGGCAGAGACTCAGACTATGTCAGACTACATCTAGGAGAACTTGGCCAGAGGGTTTATCCGAAAATCATCGTCACCGGCAGGAGCAGGCTTCTTCTTCGTGAAGAAAAAAGACGGATCCCTGCGGCCCCGTTTCGACTACCGAGGACTGAACCAGATCATGGTAAAAAACAGGTACCCTTTGCCTCTAATTTCAGAACTGTTTGACCGTCTCTGAGGGGCCAGGATCTTCACCAAGCTGGATCTCAGAGGTGCTTACAATTTGATCCGAATCAGAGATGGAGATGAATGGAAAACAGCCTTCAACACCCGTGATGGCCACTACGAGTACCTGGTAATGCCGTTTGGTCTAAGCAATGCACCCGCTGTTTTCCAAGAGTTCGTCAATGACATTTTCAGGGATCTGCTTCACACCTGTGTTGTTGTCTACCTAGACGACATTCTGATTTTTTCTACTGACTTGGTCTCGCATCGCAGACAAGTGCGCCTGGTCTTACAGAGGCTCAGGGAAAACAGACTGTATGCCAAGTTTGAAAAGTGCCTCTTTGAACAATCCTCTTTGCCTTTCCTCGGTTACATTGTTTCCTCCACAGGATTAAAAATGGATCCAGAGAAGTTATCGGCTGTACTCAAGTGGCCTCGTCCGTCTGGGTTGAAGGCCATACAGCGATTTCTGGGCTTCGCCAAGTACTACAGACAATTCATTTCTAAATTCTCCACCCGAGTGGCGCCCATCTCAGCTCTAACCCGAAAAGGTACAAATCCGAAGGATTGGCCTCCTGAGGCTGAGGAGGCTTTTGTTTCTCTCAAAAAGGCAATTGCTATCGCACCTGTTCTTCATTGTCCTAACTCCAATGAACAATTTTTTCTTGAGGTCGATACCTCTTCAGTAGGTGCGGGAGCTGTACTAACCCAGAAATCGTCCTCCGGGCGAATGCATTCCTGTGGTTTTTTTCCAAGGTTTTTTCTTCCACAGAGAGGAATTATTCTGTTGGAGATCGGGAATTATTGGCTATCAAATTGGCTCTGCTGGAGTGGAGGCATCTTCTAGAAGGAGCTCTTCATCAGGTTGTCGTTTACACCGATCACAAAAACCTTGCTTACCTCCAAACTGCGCAAAGGCTGAATCCTCGTCAAGCCCGCTGGGCTTTGTTTTTTGCTCGTTTTAATTTTGTTCTTCATTTTCGCCCAGCTGACAAAAATGTCAAAGCAGACACACTCTCCAGAGCCTTTCTACCTCCTGATCAAGAAAAGGAACCGCAGCACATCATTGAACCCTCAAGGTTAGTCGTGGTCGCTTCTGCTGATCTTGCCCGGCTGCCTCCTGGGAAAACTTTCGTGTCAGCTTCTGAACGTACTCGTGTCCTTCGGTGGGGTCACTCGTCCAAGTTGGCTGGTCACACCGGCCAGAGAAAGACTCTGCAACTCATCTCCCGGTACTACTGGTGGCCTGCCATGGCTAAGGACATTCTTAAGTACGTCACAGCCTGTCCTTCCTGTGCTCGTAACAAGACGGCCAAGGACCTACCCGCAGGTAGGCTTCAGCCTCTTCCAATTCCATCTGCTCCCTGGCAACATATCACGATGGACTTCATCACAGATCTCCCGATCTCATCTGGCTGTTCTGTGGTGTGGGTAGTGGTGGATCGCTTCTCTAAAATGGCTCACTTCGTTCCACTACCCGGTCTTCCAACTGCTCCTGAGTTGGCGGATCTGTTCATCCGGCACATCTTCCGTCTCCATGGTTTCCTTCTCCACATCATGTCCGACAGAGGCGTCCAGTTCACCTCAAGATTCTGGAGAGCAGTTTGTAAACTGGTAAGAATTGAGCTGGATTTTTCCTCAGCATACCATCCCCAGTCCAATGGACTAGTGGAGAGGACAAATCAAATCCTGGCTGGATTCCTGCGTCACTTTGTCAATGCCCATCATGACGACTGGGTAGACTTACTGTCCTGGGCCGAATTTTCTTACAACAATCAAGTAAGTGAATCTTCTGGAAAGTCTCCCTTTCAGATTGTCTTCGGAGTGCAACCCGGTATACCTCTTCCCATCTCTGGATCACCTGGCGTTCCAGCTGCCGATACTTTCTCCGAAGATTTTTTCAAGGTCTGGAGGGATACCAAAACTGCTCTGGAGAAAGCCTCCCAGTGAATGAAAAGGCATGCAGACAAGACACGTTTGGATGCGCCTATCTTTCGCCCCGGAGACAAGGTATGGCTCTCTTGTAAGTATATCCATTTAAAGATGCCATCCTACAAATTGGGTCCCCAGTTCATCGGACCATTTGAGATCTTGAGACAGATCAATCCAGTCTCGCATAAGCTGAAGTTGCCCACTTCCCTACGTGTGCCTAACTCCTTTCATGGCCGTAAAAAAAAGTAAGGGGTAAGACCTACTTCCTGGTGGACTGGAAGGGTTTTGGTCCTGAGGAGAGATCTTGGGAACCTAGAGAGAACATCCAGGCTCCTCTTCTCCTTAAACGGTTCTACGCAGGCTTGAAGAAGAGGAGGTGTAAAGAGGGGGATACTGTTACACCCGGTCCCCGTCTTGGCGCTGCGCCCAGGTCTGCCACAGTTACACCTGGTCCCCGTCCTGGCGCTGCATCCAGGCCTGCCGCTGCTCTCCATTCTGGGCACTCACCTCGAGCCTCTCATGCTGCTGCTCAGCGTTCTGTCCTCCCTCCTGCCTCCTCCTCCTGGCGTCCTATGAGGAGATCTGTAGCTGAGGCTATTAGGGCACGCCCGCCCGCTCTCTTGCCTTCTTAAAGGGGCGGCGTGCATTATTCAAAAAGTGCAATTAACCAATGGCAGCGCACTGGCTGCTATTTCTGGCCTCTCCTCCATAGGGAGAGCGCCGAAGCAATGAGTATCTATCATTGCTACATCCGGTTCTCATGCTAACCTGTCTGCGCTGCATCTGCAGTCTCTGTGCATTGTCTAATGCTCTCTGCCTCCACAGCATATCAGTATCCTGTGTTACCTGGCTATATCTGCAACCATCTGGGCCTAAGCCATCCCGTTCCGCCAACAGCCATCCGAGTCCAAGGACTGTGTGAAGGTCACTGGAACCGACTCCTTACCAACTACCCGGATCCAGGACCCAGCTCCTCTGGGATCCAGCTCCTCTGCTGTAACTTTTGTTATCCCTTTTGGTCCCGCTGGGTCAGCTGCCACGTGTTTGGTGTCTAACTGGAGGTAGCACCTGTGTCCTCCGGGTATTCCATTCTGGCCCTGCCTGAGAGGCTTTACTAGGGTACCCGGGGCTCACTAGTCACGCCCCCTTCGGAGCCCCCCAGACCGTGGTCCCGAGGTTCCACTTAAAAAATAAAAACGAATGTGAACTTCACCATCTCTGCCTCCGCTTCCATTCATTACAGGTACATGCGCATGGCAAAGAGAATAGTGATCACATATACATATGTACAATAAATTACTATGTACGATATATATATAAACCCGGGGATAGCACAGGTGATGTGCATCAATCCTAAAATATTAGAAAGCCATGCACATCAAGAGGCCCTATAGTCATATATAGTCAGGAGCTTAGAAATAATGCAAAGAGAAATTTGAATGCCTTAAAAAGGCACAGTTTAAGGCTATATGCCCACGTTGCAGAAATGCTGTGGAAATGTCAGCAGCATTTCCGCAACTCCCTGCATCGGGTAAAAAGCATGCAGAATTCGCATGTGTTTTCCCGCAAAACACAAGCGTTTTGCAAGCGTTTTAGCTTGTAGAATGCTTGCGCTTTCCAAGCGATTTGAAGCATCGCTTGCAAAGGTGATTGACAGGTTGGTCACACATGTCAAGCATAGTGCTTGACAAGTGTTACCAACTTTTTACTATTGATGCTGCCTGTGCAGCATCAATAGTAATAGATAGAATGTAAAAAATAAAAAAATAAAAAAAAAATATTGTTATTCTCACCTTCCGATGGCCCCCAAACTCCTCAGCGACGCTCCCAGTACTTTCCGTTCCCAGGGATGCTTTGCGCGAAGTACCTGAGATGACGTCACGTGCGCGAGACCGTGATGTCATCTAGGGTGATTTGCGCAATGCATCTGTGGTGCCCCCAGGAGTATGGTCGCCACAGTGGCTTTGCCTTCTTCCAGGGAGGGTAATGCCAGGCTTGGAGGCAATGACGGGTCTCTCTCGCAGTTAATCTATGCATGCAACACAGTTCCACTCCAGGCCAGCAGGGGGGACTCTGAACCTGAATTAAGGGGAGGAGTGCTCTCTGTGGGCCAAGAGGAAGGAGTAGGTAGTTAGTCTGCGGAGGGTGAAGTGTGCAGACGTGTGGAAGGAGCGCTGAGATAGAGCTGAGAGGAAGAGCTCATCTCCCGTAAGAGCGCATGTACTGGAGCCTGGTCTCCACGGCTGTATGGACACTGATGGTCCTACAGCAGACACCAGAGGAGTAGAAGGCTGTAAATGCAATACTCCCATCTAAGACTTGAGGGCACAACAGCAACATGGATAGTGAGCCGGGACTTAGGAGTGAGGAGTCCCTGGAACAGGCTACAGTTGTCTGTTGTACAAGTAGAGTTCTTGGGAACATCTGACAGGAGGAACTTCAGTATAACTCAGTACTAGGAGTACTTCACACTTAAAGGCGCTAGGAAGGAGACTGCACAGCCCATCTGCTGAGAGAGGAATCCTTGAGTTTCTTTCAGGCTAGCCTTCTCTGGTACCATCTGTAATCAGGACCCTGGACTGCATTTGTCAAGTAAAGGTACAGAAACTGCACCCCGCTGTGTCTTGTCTGCTTCCTACCCTTCCGGCACCGCTACATGCCCGTGCCAACCACATCTACACTGCCTTGGGACTACAGCTTCACCTGTGGGGAGCTTTTACATCTTTGCTGCACCATGCCATCAGTCTCAGTGGATCTGCATGCAGCGTCGGCTTAACACTTCCCTTGCCAAGCACCACAGGTGGCGTCACGAACTATTCATCTAACTACATTCCACCATTCACATTTTCCTATTACTTGGGCGCCCAGGGCCATGGTCCGGGTCACTGCTGCTGTGACACATCCCACTGATACCTACCCAGTACCGAGTACCCCACAGCCCTGGGAGGAGTAGCGCCCGTCGCAGTGGTCCACATGTTGCCGCTGTCTATGCCCTACCTCCCGGGAGCGGCCTGGCTACCGCAATACTCAGGTGAGTCACATACCCTGAGTGAATTTAAAGAGAGACTGTGCAGTTTGTTTAAAGTATACCCTCTGTCTGAAAGCCAGAAGGTGAACATCCTCATTGGACAGCTGACGGGTGCAGCACAGACAGAGGTGAAAGCCTGGCAGGACACTGATAAAGAGACTGTTGCAAAGATCCTGGCCAAGCTGAGAAGCACCTTTGACACCCGCAACGCAGCTGAAATCAAGATGAGGTTCTTTGGCTGTAAACAGAAGGCGCAGGACAGTATAAGGGAATATGCTCTCAACCTGCAGGAGGCGCTGCAGTTAAGCAAGTTGATCCTGACAGAGTGAAGGAGGAAGATAAACTATTAAAGGAGCAGTTCATTGAAGGACTTCTATCCAGTACACACAGAGGACAGTTGCGCATCATAACCCTGCAAGACCCTGATCTGGACTTTGCTGATTTTAAGAACAGGGCTATACGGGTACAGCAGGAACCGACTGACAGCCGTCCAGTGCCCCTGAGGCGCCCAGTGATCACCTACCACCAGGAAGCAACGTCTTTCCTTTCCATCCCTGTGGAGGCTGATGCACAGACTCTGGATAAAGATCCAACTGAAGAGCTGCGTCTTCAGGTCCAGGAGTTGACCAAAGGAATGGCTGCACTTACTAAAACTGTGCACTCTCTGCAAGTGTCCTCCAAGGAAAAGATCCAGCTGGCTTCCAGTCCAGAGGATGTCCCGTGGCTCCGGAAGAGGAGAGCTCCGCCACTCCGAGGGAGGAACAACGATCGCTATGACCAGGACGGACGTCCCATCTGTCGTCACTGTTATAAGGCAGGTCATCTTTCAAGATTCTGTCCTTTAAATGAGCAACCCCTGGGGCAGGGGGCCAACCACCAGGAATAGGATCCTCAGGCCCAAAGAACTGGAAAGCCAAGTATGTTGGAGGGAGACCAATCCTTCCAGTGGTGATTGACGATATCCCCATGAACACTCTGCTGGACACTGGCTCTCAGGTGACCACTATGCCGTACATTCTTTACAAGAGATATTGGGCTGATTCTGAACTTACCCGTGGCCCAACTGATGAACTGACAGTAGTTGCTAGTAATGGTCAGTCTTTGCCGCAGATTACTGTTAAAGTGGGTCGGGTGGAGCTAAAATCTCAAGGTCTGATAGTTGTGGATATTGATCGACGTGAATGTAATCCCATGATGACTCTTGGTACAAATGTAATTGAAAATTGTCTTTCCGAGGTTATTGTCTTGTTGCAACAGGTGGCTGAGACTGCTGGTTCCAGTGAACGAGTCCTGCAGAAGGAGATCAGAGCCCTGATGCAAAGGCAACAGGTAGAACTCTCTGGCGGAGAAATTGGCAGTGTCAGAGTGAGTGATCCCTTCCCTATTGCAATACCCCCCAGGTGTGAAATGTTGATTTGGTGTCGGGCAGCTATAGGTCTTAGAGGGAGAAATTACCAGGCATTGGTAGAACCAGTATACTCCGATAGCAGGCCCACTGTCCTGACAGCCAGAGGGGTGGTTGATGTACAAAAGGGGAGAGTACCTGTACGCCTCTTGAATTGTGGGGAGGAGGAGGTCACAATACCCCGGTACGCCACAGTGACTAAGCTGCTGACTGTTAATAACAACTCATTGCAGGCAGCAGAGCCCTTGGTCTCATCCGACCAGGTGGAGGACAATGGCTCTGTGAAGCAGCCAGAGGAGTGGTGTCAGCAACTGCAGGTGGGAACTGACTCTACGCCCTCATACCAGAAAAATGGGGTTTACAGAGTGACACAAGAGTATGAGCGGGTATTCAGCAAACACCCACTAGATTTTGGGCAGGCAAAAGGGGTTCAACATCATATCCCCACTGGAGATCATCCACCCATAAAGGAAAGGTACCGGCCTATACCCCCAACACAATACCAATGTGCTAAGAGTATGTTGAGAGAGATGAAGGAAGCTGGGGTTATCAGAGACAGTTGTAGCCCATGGGCAGCTCCCATAGTTTTTGTAAAGAAAAAGGATGGTACCATGAGACTGTGTTGATTACAGGAAAATTAACAGCATTACACATAAAGACGCCTACCTATTACCTAGAATTGAGGAATCATTAGCTGCACTTAAAACTGCTAACTACTTTTCCACCTTGGATCTCACTATTGGGTATTGGCAGGTTCCTGTGGCAGAGGCAGACAAGGAGACAACAGCATTTACCACTCCAATGGGTCTCTGTGATTTCAACTATATGCCATTTGGGCTCTGCACCGCTCCAGGAACATTTCAACGGCTGATGGAGTGCTGCCTGGGACACATGAATTTTGAGACGGTCCTGTTGTACCTGGATGATGTCATTGTTTTCTCCAAAACCTATGAAGATCATCTGGAACACCTGGCTGAAGTGTTTGAAGCTTTGTCCAATTTTGGTCCGAAGGTGAAGCCTTCAAAATGCCACCTCCTGAAGCCCAAGGTACAGTACCTCGGTCATGTGGTCAGTGCAGAAGGTGTGGCACCAGATCCTGACAAGGTCACAGTCATCCGGGACTGGACGAAGCCCAGCAACCTCCATGAAGTACGCCAATTCCTTGGACTGGTAGGCTATTACCGAAGATTCATCAAAGGCTTTACTGAAATAGCCACCCCTATGCAAAATCTTCTGGTGGGGCAGTCCAAGAAGACCAAACAGAAAAATTCCACTTTTGAATGGACTGAAGAGTTGGAGAGATCCTTCACTCGGCTGAAGATGGCTCTCACACGTGTCGAAGTTCTGGCCTACCCAGATTATGACAAACGCTTTGTGCTGTACACTGATGCCAGCAATGTGGGACTAGGAGCAGTACTGTCGCAGGTACAGAATGGAAAAGAAAGAGTGATCTCCTACGCCAGCAGGAAGCTGCGTCCCACTGAAAGGAACCCTGACAACTACAGTTCTTTCAAGCTGGAGTTCCTTGCCATAGTCTGGGCTGTCACCGAAAGGTTTAAACATTACCTAGCCTCCGCCAAGTTTACTATCTTCACGGACAACAATCCGTTGACCCACTTGGAAACTGCAAAACTAGGTGCACTGGAGCAGCGATGGATGGCTCGGCTATCTAATTATGAATTCACCATCAAGTACCGAGCAGGGCACAAGAATGCCAATGCTGACGTGCTGTCCAGGATGCCTAACCTGCCTGATGCAGGAGAAGACCCTGAGGCTCTTGAAGAAATAGAGCTACCTCCCTTCCACCGGCCAATTGCGGCCCAACGTGCCCAAGGAGTGAGAAACAGACGGCCTGGCTTGAAGGAGGTCACCCTGAGTCCATTGCCCCATCATGACTGGGCAGAAACGCAAGATTGTGACCCTGCAGTCCGTCTGGTGAAGGAGCTACTGTCACAAGCTGACTCACACCCAGAGTCGGATGCTCCTGAGGAAACCCAGCAGTTGTGGAAGGAGAGAGGCCGGCTGTTCATTTATGAAGTAAAGCTGTGTCGGAGGAGTATCAATGCCCGCACTCATGAGCTGGTCTGGCAGGTGATAGTCCCAAAGAGAGAGGCATCAATGGTCCTGGAAGCATACCACAATGGAGCTGGACACTTTGGATGGAAGAAGTTGGAAGCCTTGCTCCGAGAGAGATTCTATTGCGCTGGTATGAGGAAAGCAATTGAAAAGTGGTGCCAAGAATGTGGACAATGTAACCTGCGCAGAAAGGATCGAAACAGCCAGAGAGCTCCTCTGCAGCCAATTGTAACCAAACAGCCACTCGAGTTGGTCGCCTGGACCATGTGAAGCTGGCTCCAAGCCGTTCACGATACATCTATGCTCTTACCATCGTGGACCACTACTCAAG
Organism: Dendrobates tinctorius; assembly: GCF_039654945.1. NCBI lineage: Eukaryota > Metazoa > Chordata > Amphibia > Anura > Dendrobatidae > Dendrobates > Dendrobates tinctorius. The sequence goes on from NW_027361700.1 coordinate 30,644,346, forward strand.
ATTCCTGGTAGTTGTGCCTGTCAAAGATCAAACAGCCAGGACAGCAGCCAGAGCATTCCAACAGCACTTCTGTAGACCACATGGATATCCTGAAAGAGTGCTTACAGATCAAGGTCTAGCTTTCGAGGCGGAAGTGTTCCAGGAATTCTGTAACTTGTATGGTTGTAAGAAGATCCGAACAACACCGTACCACCCACAGACCAATGGCATGTGTGAGAAGATGAACCAGGTAGTGATTGACCTACTGAAGACTTTGCCCTTGGAGGAGAGAAATCTGTGGCCAGAGAAGTTGCCAGATTTGGTGGACCTCTACAACCATATTCCAGTGAATTCCACCAACTGTACCCCATCCTACTTAATGAGAGCAAGACCTGGTAAACTGCCTATTGATTTGGACATGGGAGTCCTTACGCCTGAAGCAACGTCACCAGCTGCTGACTGGGACACAGAGAGGCAGCAACAGTACAGAAGAGTACAAGAGTGTGTGGAGAAGAGTCTAGCCCAGGCAAGACAAAAGCAGGAGAAGCTTTACAATCAAAATGCACCTACCGTTCCTTTTTTGCCAGGAGAACAAGTCTTAAAAAGGAAAAGAAGATTGCACAAATTGGATGATCAATGGGAAGCTGAACATTATACCATTCTGCCCTCAAACTTTGATAATACCAAGGTATGCCTTATTAGCAAAGATGGAGGAGAAACCTCAGCAGCAATATCAAGAGATCACCTGAAACTATGTCCTGACCTGTTGAAGGAAAGAGTGGAAGAACCAGATAACATCCAACCCATAGAGGAAGAAGAGAAGGTCAGCACAATACTTGAAGAATTCCCTGCGAATTGGACTAAAGTAAACTATGCTATAGTGGTGCCAGTGTTGACATTTCCTCAATTGGTAGCACAGGAAGACGTGATTCCAGGAAACACTGAAGATCAGGAAAATCAGGCAGCAGATGCTACACCAGCAGTGGAGACAGAAAACTCTCGCCCTGCCAGTAGTGAATCTGACATGCCCATAGTGATTCTAAGAACACGTAGACATGTGCCACCCAGTTCACATACTACACCGGTAGTTAGAACCAGACAATCAGTAAGGGCCATTACAACACCAGTGTTATGCAGATGTACTCGTATCACCCAAGGCATACTACCAGTTAGATTCCGCATATAACTGTCCAATATAAAATAAAGTTGAGTATTGTAACTGTTAACCTGTCTGTAAATATGTAACTGTTTAAGCTTTTGTACCTACAGGTAACCTGTAAGACTTTCCTTTAAATTTTCCAGTATTTTTCCCTTGTTTATGGACATTGGACCACAGGACTGCGTGTGGTTAAAAACTTTCCTTGTAAATAGTTCACCATTTGCCCAGGAATGGACCATGGACATTGATGCTTGGACTTATCACCATAGGACCATTTTTGAAGCACTTGGTTTTTGTAACTTTTTCATTTTTTAAATCTTGTACAATTATTATTGTTTAACTGTTTATATTTTTCATGTTTTGTTCAGCCCAGGAGTGCTGACTTACACTAGGGGGGATTGTGGCGCCCCAAGGAGTATGGTCGCCACAGTGGCTTTGCCTTCCTCCAGTGAGGGTAATGCCAGGCTTGGAGGCAATGACGGGTCTCTCTCGCAGTTAATCTATGCATGCAACACAGTTCCACTCCAGGCCAGAAGGGGGGACTCTGAACCGGAATTAAGGGGAGGAGTGCTCTCTGTGGGCCAAGAGGAAGGAGTAGGTAGTTAGTCTGCAGAGGGTAAAGTGTGCAGACGTGTGGAAGGAGCGCTGAGATAGAGCTGAGAGGAAGAACTCATCTCCCGTAAGAGCGCATGAACTGGAGTCTGGTCTCCACGGCTGTATGGACACTGATGGTCCTACAGCAGACACCAGAGGAGTAGAAGGCTGTAAATGCAATACTCCCATCTAAGACTTGAGGGCACAACAGCAACATGGATAGTGAGCCGGGACTTAGGAGTGAGGAGTCCCTGGAACAGGCTACAGTTGTCTGCCGTACAAGTAGAGTTCTTGGGAACATCTGACAGGAGGAACTTCAGTGTAACTCAGTACTAGGAGTACTTCACACTTAAAGGCGCTAGGAAGGAGACTGCACAGCCCATCTGCTGAGAGAGAATCCCTGAGTTGCTTCCAGGCTAGCCTGCTCTGGTACCATCTGTAATCAGGACCCTGGACTGCATTTGTCAAGTAAAGGTACAGAAACTGCACCCCGCCGTGTCTTGTCTGCTTCCTACCCTTCCGGCACTGCTACATCCCCGTGCCAACCACATCTACACTGCCCTGGGACTACAGCTTCACCTGTGGGGAGCTTTTACATCTTTGCTGCACTATACCATCAGTCCCAGCGGATCTGCATGCAGCGTCGTCTTAACACTTCCCTTGCCGAGCACCATAGGTGGCGTCACCAACTATTCATCTAACTACATTCCACCATTCACATTTTCCTATTACTTGAGCGCCCAGAGCCATGGTCCGGGTCACTGCTGCTGTGACACATCCCACCTATACCGGCCCGGTACCGAGTACCCCACAGCCCTGGGAGGGCGACCCACATCCCTGGGACCGGAAAATGCTGGCAGCGTAGCTGAGGGCCGGGACGACTCCAGGGGTCATCAGAAGGTGAGTATATCACTATTTTTTATTTTAATTCTATTTTTACAGGATTATGGTACCCAGGGCATGGAGGATAGTCTCCTCTCCTCCAGGCCCTGGGTACCATCCACACATGAAGCGCTCACTTCATGCATGGTGGGCATAACCACATGCATAAAGTGAGCGTTTCAATGCATTCATATGGCTGCGGAATCGCCGCAATTCCGCAGAAATAATGAACATGCTGCAGATTTTACCGCTATGCGATTCCGCAGCGATAAAATCCGCAGCATGGACACTGCAACTGCAGAATCCCATAGGGATGCATGGGGATGCATTTTTTAAGCATTTCCGCTGCAGGAAAAATACGACAAAAACCCTTAAAAAGCGCAATGTGGGCACACAACCTAGATGTTAAAGCACCTGTCAGAAACTGATATATTATATAAGGTCCGAAAGAGGGTCTTTATTAAATAGTTGATACATATGCAAATAAATAAATGAATCATCCACACACTTAGACCCAAAAGGTGATCTTTTCAATATTCCAATAAACCCTCATAGCCAAGTCATGCCCAAAATATAGAGAACTATGGACGTGCACATGAAGCACTGTGACTTTGAGAGACGATGTTCCCTTCTGATTTGTGTGTGTGCACTTGGACTAGTCCTTTCCCCCTTGCAGCTTGCTTTGTGTTGGTTTGAGCAATGCCATAGAAACTGGGGAGCAAACAAGCACAATATTGTCTTAACTGTTAACAAGGTTGAATTAAAACAGGGGTGTGGACTTACCTGAAAAAGTTGCACATTAGTGACACATTACACATATGAAATAGGCTGCAGCGGGACACTGGACAGCAGACCAAAGTGATATACTTGAAAAAAGGTGAAGTGTCTAAATCTGCTGAAGAATCCAGGAAACTCATGGCTTCTTTAAAAGTTTTATTCAAAACAGGTTTAAAAGTCAAGATGGCCATAAAAAGATTAGCATAACTAGGAGCAACCTTTGACCCCATCACCGTTCCTTTAGTTTGGTGCTAAAAATCCTTTAAAAACATGAAAAAAATACTCTTCAAAATGAAGGAAAGACCTATGAAGTTGAATTCTTTATGCTGTGGGATCATCTGCTCAAAACTTTTCAATGCATAGCAGACCTAGGTCTTGAGGCATATTAGAATATAATGATGTCATACCTAGTGTCAAGAACACACATGAAGAATTCCATTTGATGTTCTGCAATAAGCCAATGAGATGTGAGGAGTCTCTTAGGCTAGTTTCACATTAGCGTTTGGAGGTGCAGTGGACGGTTGCCGTGAAGCTCCGACCCCTGCCGTGCCTCCTCCGGTCAGCTCCACCTATGGGCGCATGCCGCTGCATGTAGCCTGCGTACCCTATCTTTAGCATTGGGTACGCAGGCCGTGCGCAGGTATGCTTTTGCCGCCGCATGCGTCCTTTTGACAGTGTGATGAGCGCACCAAAATGCAGCACGTTGCGTTTGGCACAGGTCGCCGCACCGTCAAAAGGACGCATGCGGTGGAAAAAGCATACCTGCGCACGGCCTGCATACCCAATGCTAAAGATAGGGTACGCAGACCGCATGCAGCGGCATGCGCCCATAGGCGAAGCTGACCGGAGGAGGAGCGGCAGGGGGCAGAGCTTCACGGCGAGCATCCGCTGCACCTCTAACTAGCCTTAGATGACTTGGTAGATTAGTAACATGTGGTTGTGTAATGATGTCAATGTATTCAGCTAATCTACTAGTAAGGCCGGGATCACACATGCAAGGAATATGGCTGGCAGGCACCACACTGCCTAAGGAGAGTGCCACTGACTGCGGCGCCCTCCCCTCTCGCACCCCTCTTTCCCCCCAAGTTTGTATGAGGCACGCTTTGGTTCTGCTGCCCACGGTGGGAGGAGTAGGGATGGGGTGAGGGATCATAAGCCAATCAGGGGCAGGGGTTTCAATTCACCCCTCCCTCCTCGTTACAGCTTCTATATATCCTATAGTATGATGCCTATTACTTCCTCTTCCTCCCAGCTTGAAGCGGGTTCAGGAGGCACTTGTCCCACCCTCCTTCCCTTATTGAGATGAGTTTGTAATATTTTTTCTATTTGTTTTGTTTTTTCCTAGATTTCAAGTCACAGCGGTAAAAGAAAGAAAGGACACAAGACTATGGCTCGTTGGCTGACTTGCCTGTGAATTGGGAACAGGGAATTGGGTGACGAGCACGTCTTAATAAAATATAAGTGCCTTTTTGATGGTTGTTATTAAAAGATAATTAAGCTGTGACCGACCTTCAACCATCACTTCGTGTTATGTGCATTATTTGGTTGGGGTTTGTGTTTTGGAAAGTTTGCCAAAGGAAGGGGTCCGGGTCCTGGCTCTGGGGTCGCTGCAGTCTGAGTCTCGCATGTTAATACCCAGCACTGCTGCTGGCATTCAGGAGTGGAGCTCCATGTATTGCTATGTGGCCGCATGCTCCGCTCCTGAGTGCCGGCGGCAGTGCCGGGTATAAACATGCGAGACTCAGCCGTATTCCTCGCCTCTGTGATCCCAGCCTAAGGAATCCAATACCTAAAATTCTAGGTCTACCTGGGGGATTAGTCAAATTTTTATGGATCTTGGGAAGATGGAATAAAAATGGTATCGTAGAATGTTTTACAACTAAAATTCCTGTTTCCTGTTGGTTAAGTATTCCATTCGCAAATGCATTTTGAATAAGAGAATTATATTTAGGTGTAATATCTGGAAAAGGATCATAGTCAATTTTTTTTATAATAGACAGGATCCGAAACAATACGGTCAGTTTCTTTTATATAATCAATATAATTCTGAATCACAATGCCCCCCTACTTTATCAGCTGATCTCATAACTATATCTCTGTTGTCAAGGAATGCAGAGCTTTCTTCTCTCTTGGAGATAAATTGGATGAAGGATGCCTCTGTTTTTGAGCATTTTTAATGATGTACTGTATCTGAAGTTAGCCAGTACTAGATCAGTAAAGGAATGCAAATGGTGACCTTTGTCTTTATTGGGGTAAAATTGTGATTTATTTTTGAGATTTACATGAAAAATGTTATCTACGGGTAAGTTACTGATTGTTACTGCTTTATCTTTATTTATAATAAAGTGCCGTTTGAGGTTTAGTTTCCTAATAAAAATATGAAGATCCCAAAAAAGATCAAATTCTTTTGGTTGAAATGTAGGACAGAATGATAAACCTTTCCTGATTATTGATGTCTCTGCCTCGGTAACCTGGTAATTAAATAAATTAAAGATATTAGTCGTTTTTAATGCTCTAGTGTTGGTTTGGTGGAAAGAGTGATCCTACAGCAGCTCAGGCTCCATCCACCAAACCAATTAATTCCCTGATTGCTGCACAACAGAATGTTGTCACTTCTTTACAAATCCTTGACCTAGCGGTCACTATTGGGTGCATTATACTGCTATGGGGTGCATTATACTGCTATGCGACTGCATTATACTCCTATAGGGATGCATTATACTGCTATGGGGGTGCATTATACTACTATGGGGTGCATTATACTGCTATGCGGCTGCATTATACTCCTATAGGGATGCATTATACTCCTATGGGGTGCATTATACTGCTATGGGGGCATTATGCTATGCGGCTGCATTATACTCACAGTTAGGTCCATATATATTTGGACAGAGACAACATTTTTCTAATTTTGGTTCTAGACATTACCACAATGAATTTTAAACAAAACAATTCAGATGCAGTTGAAGCTCAGACTTTCAGCTTTCATTTGAGGGTATCCACATTAAAATTGGATGAAGGGTTTAGGAGTTTCAGCTCCTTAACATGTGCCAACCTGTTTTTAAAGGGACCAAAAGTAATTGGACAGATTAAATAATTGTACATAAAATGTACATTTCTAGTACTTGGTTGAAAATCCTTTGTTGGCAATGACTGCCTGAAGTCTTGAACTCATGGACCTCACCAGACGCTGTGTTTCCTCCTTTTTGACGCTCTGCCAGGCCTTCACTGCGGTGGTTTTCAGTTGCTGTTTGTTTGTGGGCCTTTCTGTCTGAAGTTTAGTCTTTAACAAGTGAAATGCATGCTCAATTGGGTTGAGATCAGGTGACTGACTTGGCCATTAAAAAATATTCCACTTCTTTGCTTTAATAAACTCCTGGGTTGCTTTGGCTTTATGTTTTGGGTCATTGTCCATCTGTAGTATGAAACGACGACCAATCAGTTTGGCTGCATTTGGCTGGATCTGAGCACACTGTATGGCTGCTTCTGTCCTGTGTCACATCATCAATAAACACTAGTGACCCAGTGCCACTGGCAGCTATGCATGCCCAAGCCATCACACAGCCTCCGCCGTGTTTTACAGATGATGTGGTATGTTTTGGATCATTAGCTGTACCACGCCTTCGCCATACTTTTCTCTTTCCAACATTCTGGTAGAGGTAGATCTTGGTTTCATCTGTCCAAAGAATGTTCTTCCAGAACTGTGCTGGCTTTTTTAGATGTTTTTTAGCAAAGTCCAGTCTAGCCTTTTTATTCTTGATGCTTATGAGTGGCTTGCACCGTGCAGTGAACCCTCTGTATTTACTTTCATGCAGTCTTCTCTTTATGGTAGATTTGGATATTGATACGCCTACCTCCTGGAGAGTGTTGTTCTCTTGGTTGGCTGTTGTGAAGGGGTTTCTCTTCACCATGGAGATTATTCTGCTATCATCCACCACTGCTGTCTTCCGTGGGCGCCTAGGTCTTTTTGCATTGATGAGTTCACCAGTGCTTTCTTTCTTTCTCAGGATGTACCAAACTGTAGATTTTGCCACTCCTAATGTTGTAGCAATTTCTCAGATGGTTTTTTTCTGTTTTTGCAGCTTAAGGATGGCTTGTTTCACCTGCATGGAGAGCTCCTTTGACCACATGTTTCCTTCACAGCAAAACCTTCCAAACACAAGCACCACACCTCAAATCAACTCCAGGCCTTTTAAATGCTTAATTGAGAATGCACAAAAGGATTTGACAACCACACATGGTTAATTAACCATGTATGTGGCTGGATTACTGCAGCCTATCATCAATTCTAATATAAAGACATAGAAAAAAGCGATGATGATCAAAAGGCACACACGTTTCCGACTCCTTTCTCAAGGGGCCCCTTGAGAAAGGAGTCCGAAATGCGCGTCGGGGCGGACGCGCTGGTCCAGGAGGAGACAGCACCCTGGATCCCCACCACCCAGGAAGTAAATTTACCGAATGTTGTGCATTATGAGGATTATAGGAATGGTGGACTAGTGGGGTTATGCCGGACTTGCAGTGGCTTTCCCATAATTTACTGTGAGTGGTAGCCACTGTGCTAATTTAAACACATGGAATAATGGGTAAAGTCCTGTCCAATAGTGTATATGCTGGCTGTCTGAGAGGTGTTAACTTCTTACCTTAACATACATTGGTGGATTACTTTTGGGAGGTGTGCAATAGGGGTGATTTTTATATTGACCCATTAAATCCTTGTGCCATATTAGAGGGATTGTGTTATATAATGGCCGGTAATCCTTGCATCACATCGCTTATAATTAATTATCCGGTATAATTCATCAATAGGCACACAAAAGGTATTATTGATAAAAACGTGTGTATCACTATCGCTGTGAGCAGTGTGTGTGGGCACCCCATGTAATTGTTGACTATTGTATGTGCAGTTGCTCCTTTTAGATCTGTGCGTCATATGTGAATTGTAAGTGACGAGTGTCGTATACTATCCTATCGTCTTAAGTATTTGGCAGTATGAATTTTAATTATGTGTTTCAATAAAAATTATATTTTTTATGAGACTATTGCCTTTTGATCATCGCTTTTTTCTATGTCTTTAATTGAGAATGACATAACGAAGGGATTGCCCACACCTGTCCATGAAATAGCCTTGGAGTCAATAGTCCAATTACTTTTGGTCCCTTTAAAAACAGGGTGGCACATGTTAAGGAGCTGAAACTCCTAAATCCTTCATCCAATTTTAATGTGGATACCCTCAAATGAAAGCTGAAAGTCTGAACTTCAACTGCATCCGAATTGTTTTGTTTAAAATTCATTGTGGTAATGTCTAGATAGAACCAAAATTAGAAAACTGTTGTCTCTGTCCAAATATATATGGACCTAACTGTATATGGGGGTGCATTATACAGCTATATATTACTATGGGTTGCATTATACTATTATATATGACTATGGGGGTGCATTATACCTTATGTTTGAGTATGGGGGTGCATTATACTACTATGGGGGTGCATTATACTACTATATATGACTATGGAATGTATTATACTATCATGGAAGGCTAAACTCAAAAATTGAGCTTAGTTTGAGTTGGTATACATATAGCACATAAACGCATGTTCACATTGGCCATAAAACATATAAAACCTACAAGAGACAAAATGTGCAAAAACCTTGCTGTAAGTAAATAAGTAAAAATCAAAAGTGCATTGAAATAACACAGAGTTCTTAGTAATACTGTTTTTGATCAAAAATAGCATAAAAGCTATCCCACCCTCGACAAGGTGACTCTGATCGTGATGGTCCTACACTGTCTAATATTTAAAACCTTACCATGTGTCAGAGTTGACCTCAGTGTGTGAATAAGGACAGACAAAATGACCGGGTCCCAACCAGTGGACACCAGTCAAGAGAAACCTTTAAACACAATTATTATGGAAGACTATGGGGGAAATATTGAGAGACATAGGGGCAGTATAGAGAGACATGAGGAAGAATGGGAGGACACGTGGGGTCCAGAATGTAGCATATTATTACGGTAGGGGCTAATTAAAGGATATTATTTTTGAGGATACTGTTTTTAGTGTGGGGGAGGAGAGGTCCTGTTACTGTGCAGGGCGACACAGTCGCTTTTTTTCTTCATCTGGCATAGTGTAGAGGATGGGGAAAAATTGGCTATTATTGCTATTATCATTACAAGAACTATCAGTATTTTTTTCCAGCATATAATCCTCTGTCTTTCAGTAAAGCCTGTGTTTTGTTCCTGCCTCCTCGACTGCTGTATCGTAATTGAGTCCTGCCCGTCGGTGTCATTCAGTCACTGTACAAGAGGCGCTGCAAGCATGTATGGTCACAGAAATGGAGGCGACAGACAACAATGGTAGTGTTGTTAATGTGAATACCGCAGGCAATGGTGGAATCCCCACAAGGGATCTACATATGAGCATGTTGTTTAGTGTGCTGCTCATATTGATGGCCAGAATATGCCATTGTCCGACTGGGTGACCAGATTCCAGAGCGCTGCTAAGATTTATAATTCTATCCCAGAGCTACAAGTGAAGATTGCTTTGGATGCCCTGGAGGGTGAGGCCCACAGAGATATCTTCCTGCAACTTGGAGCCACACGTAACACCATGAAAGAGATGGTCACATTTCTGGAAAATATATACAGTGAAAAAGCTAGTGCAGGGCATCTCCAGGTAAAGTTCTTCTACTGGCTACAGCAGGAAGGAGTCTTCCATGGCATTACAGGAAGTACTAACTGAAGAGCAAAAGAAAGAGGCAGACTGAGTAGGCAACATGAGATCTGTGGACCGGATGCTACGAGAACAATTTTTCCTGGGACTCCATAGTACTCACCAGAGGAGGGTTCTACGTGAGCTAATTAGAGTGGACCCTGCCTTAAGCTTTCAACAAATATTGATGGTAAATCACAAATGAAAATCACCTGTGATTTATGTCAGTACCCATCTGACATGAATTAGCCAATGAATATTAACTTCAGTGTTTTAAAAAGTCACATGGAAGGCCTTGTTCATTTGTCACAAAGGTGAAGACAAAGAGCTGTCTGAGGACATCAAAACTGCTATCATTAGCAAACACAAGACTTCCAAAGGGTATAAGCCATCTCCAAAGACCTTGGTATCCCAGTTTCAACAATGCACCATCTTATTAAGACTTTTCAGCGTAAGGCAACATGACCTCTTCAAGTATTTTAATATATGCATGTTCTGCCTTCTTCCACATATGACGCTGTGTGGATTCCAGCATACGGCTTAAACTTTCATCCACTCCCAGAAACAAGACTGTACAGGTGCTTAACTCTATTATTTATTGGGATGATATGGACAACGATGGGAGATAACAGATGGTATAGTAGAACACAGTTATGGATAATTCAGCAGATTGTTGTACAAAATGGGATGATTCAGGTAAAAACTACAAGAGACAGATAATACAGCATGTCAGTACTGGTAGACAGTATACAATACACAAATACTGGCAGGTAATAGCAATGCAGGGTATTATCACAACAGTAGCAATGATACAGGATGCTGTTATCATGCATTATATAAAAGCTGAGCAATATAACGTACACAGCAGCAAAGGAGAAAGAAATATCTAACACAACTAGTGGCTGCCAGCTTTACACTCACTGAACAGAGGATGTTTAACTAGAGGATGCTTATAAAAACATGCAGTGAAATAACATCACAAGAGCTGAGCATGCATTGCAAACATCATGGGGGCTGCATTATGGCTGCTAACACAGATGCCTAACTCATAATTGCATTAACCTTACCGAAATCCGCTTGTTATAGCAATAGTTTTGCAAAGAGCTGAGCTGAGCAGGTGCAAACTACTCAGGAGACTGCTGGAGAATGGTTAGATGTTGTTGACCAGGGCAGAAAGAAGGGGCGGTTCCGAACAATTAACCATTTGGGGAACAGAAAATTCCAAACACATGAATAAAGGAAAAGGGCAACTTATGACACCTAATGGCCATAGCTGTAACAGCACTTAAAAATATCTAGCTGCACAGAATGGGCAGAACACTCCCCGCTTGGCATCAATGGATGCCACTATTTGGCTCTTTTGGGGAAAATAACAATACAAGTTCAGTAACTGGCTTGAGGAACAGTTTGTTCTCCCCACGTTTGCTCACTTTGACCTCTACCTTGCACACTTTCCCATCCTTGCTGGGAAGAGGCTTGGTGACTAGCCCGAGTGGCGACTCATTACAATGTGACTGAGTGTCTTTGACAAGTACCACATCGCCTGGTTGGATGTTTGGGCGGTCTTTTTGCCACTTTGTCCTGGTTTGTAGAGTGGAGAGACATTGCTTCTTCCATCTGTCCCAGAAGACATTGGACACGCTTTGCACTTGCCTCCACTGGCATCTGAAGAGATCTTTATCGTTGAATTCTCTGAGTGGAGCTCTCGGAACACAGGTTTTCTGTGTGAGTAGCCTTGCCGGAGTAAGAACTGTCGGATCTCTGGAATTGCTGGAGAGTTGTGACAGTGGCGTGGCGTTCATGATAGCCAATACCTCGGCCAAGAACGTGGTTAAACTCTCAAGTGTGAGTCTGGTGTTTGTTTGCAAGAAGATCGAGTCTAGTATCTTGTGTGCTATGCCTATCATTCTCTCCCAGGCACCTCCCATGTGTGAAGAGTGTGGCGGATTGAAAGTCCAGGTGCATCCTTGCTCGCCTAGGTACCTTTCAACATTAGCGATGTCTAAATTGGAAGGGATTTGAAGTTCTCTTGCCGCTCCAATGAAATTTGTACCTCTGTCGGAGTGAATATGCTTCACAGGGCCTCTGATTGCGGTGAAGCGTCGAAACGCATTTATGAAACATGAAGTGTCTATAGACTCGATTACTTCAATATGAACAGCTCTGATAGACAGACAAGTGAATAGAACTGCCCAACACTTTGCTTCAGTATTGGATTTCCTAGTGCATCGAGTAGCCAAGGACCGAATAAGTTTAGTCCAACATTGGTGAAGGGGGGTTCGGTACTGAGTCTGTCGGATGGAAGATTGGCCATCTTCAGATTTTGGAAAGAGCCACGGAGTTTGCGGCACATAACACAGTTGAAGATGAGTTTGCGCAGACTATTCATAGACCAGCCACCCGCAGATTCCCCTCGGTGAACAAACGGCTTTGGTGTCTCACCAAGTCATGATGATGTTGAATGAGCAGGGTTGTGACATGATGACGTCCAGGGATTATTACCGGGTGTTTCTCTGAAACTTCTACCTCGGCTTCTTGAAGACGACCACCTACTCTCAGCAGCCCGTCTTGGTCAGCAATTGGACCGAGCTTCTTTAGCACGCTGTTTCCAGGAATAGGTTGTCCCTTGTTGAGGTTGTCTTTGACTATTTATGTATCCATGATATCCAGGAACATCCTATTTTCTATGGACATCGCTACCTTGTCGTCCACCCTTATCTTGTGGAAGACCATACCTCCCATGTGGTCTTGTTCACCTTCACAGGCGTGGTCTTCATTGGTAGGTGCTGAGAAAGGGCAAGGTAGTGGAGTGCTGTTTGGCAATTCCTTTACCAGCAGACTATTGTGACATGGCCGGAAGAGAGATGGACGTCCACTTTCTAGTGTGCTGGTAAGCATACTGTTGACTGAGGCTGGCTCCTCCTAGACAGACGTCTCCTATGATGACCCATCCAAGGTCGAGCCTCTGTGCATACAGAGCGTTACCAGAGCCATTTATACATTCTCTAGTCTTGTGGACTCGTAATATATCTCTTCCCAGGAGTAGAGCTATTGGGGTTCGTGGATCCATCTCAGGTATCAGGTGGGCTATACGCTTTAGATGGGGGTGATGTCTCACGACCTCCCGTGAAGGTATTTCTGACCTGTTGTCAGGAATCTGGTTGCACTCCAGGATGGTCGGTAATGATAGGCAGGTCTGGCCATCTATGTACTCCACTTTGTATCCGGTTGCTTTTCTCCCTGCTGTCTCAACGGTGCCTGAACACGTCCTCAGGGTGTAGGGAGAACCAGGGCCTACAATGCTGAAGCTGTCAAAGAAGATGGACCTGGCTAGAGACCTGTTACTTTGGTTATCCAGGATTGCATAAATCTTGAAGGCTTTGTCCTTGCGGCCTGCAGGATGGACTTGGACAAGGCAGATTTTTGAACAGGACCTTCCTCCTGTGAGTCCCTTACAGATCTCCGTACATTGAGAGCTGACCACAGGGGTGTCTTCGTCAGTGTCCTCCTGCTTCCCATCTTGCTAATCTGCTTGCGACAACTCTCGTGGAGGTGATCCAGGGTGCAAGGCTGTATTGTGATCCGTGCTGCTGCATTCTGCACATTTCACGCTAGCTTCACAGTTCCTGGCGAAGTGAGAGGTTGTGGCACAACATTTGAAGCAGATGTTGTTCTCCTTGAGGAAACCTTTGCGATCCTCTAAAGACTTCTCCCTAAAGACTCTGCATTTTAGTAGAGGATGTGGTTTCTTGTGTAGAGGACAACATTTACTGACATCCTGAGGTTTGCTCTCATCTGGAGGGGGTGTATTCACCTTGTGATGAGGGCCTATGGAATCAATGTTAATTTTGTGGACTGCCACGGGTGTCTTACCGGGTTTGACACCAGGGGCAGTGGAATATGACAGAGTAAAGTCAAAACTAGGGTCATTTCTAATCCTAGATTGTTTGGTGACAAAATCAACAAATACAGTGAAAGGAGGGAATGATACATTAGGATTTTGTTTATACTGTGAACCACATGTAATCCACTTTTCTTGTAGGTTGTAAGGAAGTTTCTGTACTATCGGATTGACACCATTAGCGGTGTGTAAGAATGCCAATCCGGACAAGTCTCCTTCCTGCTGGGCAACCTGCAACTCATTCAATAAATCTCTCAGTTCTCTAAGCTTTAGATAACCTTTAGGTCCTATCTTAGGAAAATCATCAATTCTTTTATACAAAGCATTCTCTATGACTTCTACTGTCCCATAGCATTCATCAAGTCTTTCCCACACTTTATGTAGGGCTGCACGAGGATGCTTTACATTAATCTCTCTCAGTCTTTTGGCATGCTCGACTGACTCACTTCCGAGCCACTTTACCAGGAGATCTAACTCCTCACTACAAGAAAGGTCCAGACCATGAATGGTGTTCCGGAACGAGGCTCGCCATGACCAATAGTTCTCTGGTTTATCAGTGAACTTTACAAGTCCCTTTGTAACCAGTTCTCGGCGGGCAAGGAACTTTGCAAGGTCCATGGTGGCTCGGTCAGTGCTGGCACGAGCCGGTGTGTTATAGTCATGTCTAGTGTGTGGTGTATCACCATACCTGTAAGACGCTTCTGACTCTGGATAGTCTGTGCGGTACCTTATCGGTGTAGAAGGTGTTTCTTTAAGGCGGGATGGGAGCTGTACCTTCTCAGTGGAACGGTAGCTGTGGTCGACATCTCTGTGCTGGACATCTCCTCGCCTATAGTAGTGAAGCTCGGGGTTGGATAGCGGGTAATAGGCATGGGCTGATTGATATGATGCTTCAGGGCTGTCATCTATGCCGGAATGTTGACGGACGTACTCTGCAATGCTCTGTGCTGGATCTTGCTGCTCTAGATCTGGTCCGAGAATGTTGCTGCGTCTCTCATAATCAGGATTTTTCATAGCTTCCAAATTAGCTATTGCAGCTGCTGTCTCTTTGTCTGCCGCAAGTCTTTCTAGCTCTACTTGCAAACGTGCAGTTTCCGCTTCTCTCTGTGCCTGCAAACGTACAGTTTCGGCTTGCAGGCGTGCAGCTTCCGCCTCTCTCTGCCTGCAAATGTGCTGTTTCGGCTTGCAGGCGTGCAGTTTCCACCTCTCTTTCTGCATGCAGACATGCGGCTTCGGCTTGCAGGCGTGCAGTTTCCGCCTCGTTCTCTGCCTGCAGACGTGCGGCTTCCGTCTCTCTCACGGCCTGCAAACGTGTGGTTTCGGCACCTTGATCTGCTTGTCTCAGCTTTAGATGCATCTCTCGTTCGACGAAGGAGGATCTTGTTTTGGCCGCTTTGGCTTCAGCACGAGTGACAGCAGCGAGCTCTGCTAATGACGATGTGCTGGAGCTTGCTCGTGACCTCGTTTTGAGTGAGGATGTGCTTTTCCGAGACATTGTGCGTTTAGCTGAGTACTGCTGAGTATATTGGCGGGAAACTGAGTCTATGTATGGCGGGCTTCCGAGTGGCAGAAAAAATGTAGCACTTCTTGGCGGGCTGCAGTAGCATTCTGCGGCTGTATGGCGGCTGCTGTGATACCAGTATGTGGAGCAGTGTGGGTGTTAGCGGTTCTGTACAGTCTATGCAATCACTGCGTGCAACCAGCGGTCCGCTTTTTTTTTTGGCACTGGGCTCTTGTCCCCTGCGGCTGTATGGCGGCTGCTGTAGTACCCATATGCGGAGCAGTTTGGGAGATAGCGGTCCCATATAGCCTGGGTAACCACCGCTGGCGACCAGCGGTTCGGTGTTTACTGTTCTGCCTTCTTCCACGTATGATGCTGTGTGGATTCCAGCATACGGCTTAACCTTTCATCCACTCCCAGAAACAAGACTGTATAGGTGCTTAAGTCTATTATTTATTGGGATGATATGGACAGAGATGATAACAGATGGTATAGTAGAACACAGTTATGGATAATTCAGCAGATTGTTGTACAAAATGTGGATGATTCAGGTAAAAACTACAAGAGACAGATAATACAGCATGTCAGTACTGGTAGACAGTATACAATACACAAATACTGGCAGGTAATAGCAATGCAGGGTATTATCACAACAGTAGCAATGATACAGGATGCTGTTATTATTCTTATTTATTTATATAGCACCATTGATTCCATGGTGCTGTACATGAGAAGGGGTTACATACAAATTACAGATATCACTTACAGTAAACAAACTAACAATGGCAGACTGATACAGAGGGGAGAGAGGACCTTTCCCTTTCGAGCTTACATGCTACAGGATGGTGGGGAAGGAGACAGTAGGTTGGTGGGTTGCAGCAGTTTCGGTGTTGGTTGGGGTGATATCACCAGTAGTGGTGAGAGACGAGGTAGCGGGGTCATTGCAGGCTGTAGGCTTTCTTGAAGAGGTGGGTTTTCAGGTTCCGTCTGAAGGATCCAAATGTGGTTGATAGTCGGACTTGTTGGGGCAAAGAATTCCAGAGAATAGGGGCAGTTTGGGAGAAGTCTTGGAGGCGATTGGCTGAGGAGCGAATAAGTGTGGAGGAGAGAACGAGGTCTTGGGAGGACCGGAGATTACGTGAGGGAAGGTATTGGGAGATTAGTTCAGAGACATATGGGGGAGACAGGTTATAGATGGCCTTGTAGGTCAGCATTAGTAATTTGAAATGGATACGCTGAGGGAATGGGAGCCAGTGAAGAGATTTGCAGAGGAGAGAAGTGGAGGAGTAGCGAGGAGAAAGATGAATTAGTCGGGCAGCAGAGTTAAGGATGGACTGGAGAGGTGCGAGGGTGTTAGCAGGGAGACCACAGATAAGGATGTTGCATTAGTCGAGGTGGGAGATGATGAGGGCATGCACAAGCATTTTAGTAGATTGAGGGTTGAGGAAAGGACGGATTCCAGAAATATTTTTGAGCTGGAGGCGACAGGAGGTAGAAAGAGCTTTGATGTGTGGTTTGAAGGACAGGGAAGAGTCAAAGGTTACTCCGAGGCAGCAGACTTTCGGTACTGGAGAAAGCGTGATGTCATTAATTGTTATAGCTAGGTTGGGTAAGGAAGATCTGTGAGATGGAGGAAAGATGATGAGTTCAGATTTGTTATCATGTTATCATGCTGTTATCTGTTATCATGCACTATATAAGAGCTGAGCAATATAATGTACACAGCAGCAAAGGAAAAAGAAATATCTAACACAATTAGTGGCTGCCAGCTTTACACTCACTGAACAGAGGATGCTTAACTAGAGGATGCTTACAAAAACATGCAGTGAAATAACATCAAGAGCTGAGCATGCATTGCAAACATCATGGGGGGCTGCATTATGGCTGCTAACACAGATGCCTAACTCATAATTGCATTAACCTTACCAGAATCCGCTTCTTATAGCAATGGCTTTGCAAAGAGCTGATCAGGTGCGAGCTACTCAGGAGATGGCTGGAGAATGGTTACATGTTGTTGACCAGGGCAGAAAGAAGGGGCGGTTCTGAACAATTAACCATTTAGGGAACAGAAAATTTCAAACACATGAATAAAGGCCCCGTTACACATACCGATGTCTCAGCGATCCCACCAACGATCCGACATGATGGGATTGCTGGGACATTGTTAGCCAGCCAGCGATCAGGACCAGCAACGCTGGACGCTGGTTTCTAATGTAAACATCGGGTATCCAGTAGCCGCGGCTCTTGGATACCCGATGTTTACCTTGGAAGCCGGCATACACACTGGTTTCCCAAGTACCCAAGTAAACATTGGGTATCAAAGAGCCGCGCGGCTCCTGGATACCCGATGTTTACATTAGAAACCAGCGTCGCTGATCTTTGCTGCCACACGCAGCGATGCGTGCTTGACAGCGGGAGACCAGCGATAAAAAAAGGCCCAGGCCGATCAAGCACGATGAGCGATACCCAGCAGGGGGGCCGGTCACTGATCCCCGACACACACAACTATCTCGCTGGCGAGATCGCTGTAGCATCACAAAATCAGCGATCTCGTGAGCGAGATCACTGTGTGTGACGGGGCCTTAAAGGAGAAGGGCAACTTATGACACTTAATGGCCATAGCTGTAACAGCACTTAAAAATATCTAGCTGCACAGAATGGGCAGAACAATGCAAAATCATTCATGATCAGGTCCAGCACTATAGTAAGAGAAACATGCCCATATCATAATGCTTGCACCACCATGCTTCACTGTCTTCAGAGTGTACTGTGGCTTGAATGCAGAGTTTGGGGGTCATCTGACAAACTGTCTGCAGCACTTGGACCCAAAAAGAACAATTTTACTTTCAGTAGTCCACAACATGTTTCTTAATTTCTTTTTAAGCCATTTGATGTGCTCTTTTGCAAATTGTATACGCTTCACTGCATGTCTTTTTTTTATAGTCGGACATTACGGGGACTTCTTGCTAAGAAATTAGCTTCACAAAGGCGTCTTCAGAAACCACTGGAGCCATAGGCGGAGGAGGACATGACTTGGGGATGGGTGGACCTTTACTCCTGCAGCTTTTTTGGTATAGTGGTATAGATTTTAAGCAAGAGTGATGTTGCTTTCAGAGTAAAAAGCACAGTATGTCTGTGCCTGGGGGTTACTGTGAGGAGGGTGGGGCTTATATAGAGCAGGAAATCTGTGTCTCTCTCCCTCTTTCATGCACAGGATGAACAGGAGGAAGCATTTCCCGCTCTCCCGCCCCTGTTTATAATCATTGTCCTAAAACATTTTAATTATTGCTTGTATGAAGAATGCTTAATTGTATTTTTGAAATTACCATTGTATATTTTGTTCCAGGTTCAATTTTATCATGGCTATAAAGAGTTAACAGCATTAACCTTCTAAGCCCAAGGGAAAGGCCATCTTTCAGCCTTGGTTCCCTAGAGGTTTCCTCCACAGGGGGTTTTTCCTCTCCTGAGCGCTGTAGGATGACTCTTTGTGAGTCGGAGGTTTGCCAAGTTAGTCCCCTTAATGCTTTTGCAGGGACTTCTCGTTTGTAAGTTTACTAAAGTGATTTATTAATTAAAAAAAGAAAAAAAAAGGTGTCAAATGTGAATTTAGAACCTGTCACAGCTTTGTGGTTTAGGAGTCAGGTGGAAGTTGCAGGCAAGTTAAGGTGGACTCATTTTAACTAATAGAGGATGTAAAACCTCATAGTGGTGAACAGGCTCGGCTTTGGTGGCCAGCCTCAAGGACGTTGTAATGGTAACGTCAATCAGGGGCGGGCACAGTGGTTAAGCACAGGAGTGAGGATAATAGGGTCATTGGTGCCCTGAAACCTTACTGGCTCTGCTTGAATGGCAAGCCAGTGCGTGCCGCCCCCTTTATGGCTGTCTGGCCTGGTTCTGTATGTCAGACAGCTGGGGATATCACAGTACTTGTGAATCCCAATGTACTAGCACTTCACCTGACTCCTACTGTGATTGTTTTAATCCTGTGATTTAAATAAAGCTGTAGCCATTTTGACAACCAAAATAATGTGTTGTGTATTTATTCTAGTGCCTAGGTTTACTGTAGTTATGGTGGTTTTAAGATGGAGTGGGGGTCCATCCCATATCCATAAGTCATGTCACAGTACTCACAGGTAACTTCAGTCTGTCTTTGATCATCCTGGAGCTGATCATTGGCTGAGCCTTTGCCATTCCAGCTATTCTTCCATCCATTCTAATGGTAGTCTCCCGTTTTCTTCCACGCCTCTCTTGTTTGGCTTTTCATTTTAAAGCATTGGAGATCATTTTAGGCTGGTTTCACATTAGCGCTTTTGTGCGCAGCGCATCGTGCGCACCAGTGCGCATGTGCACTGCGCACCTATGCTTAACATGACGTGCGCATGGTCTTGCGCACACGTGCGTTTTCGTGCGCATGCGTTTTTTTGTCTTTCGCGCCAGGCGACATGTTGCATTTTTTGGTGCGCCCTGTCTCGGCAAAAAAACGCATGCGCATGCTTGCGCACGGAATGCGCAAAAACAACACATTGAAGTCTATGAGAACGCATGCGTGCGCATGGTCTTGCGCACGCTTGCGTTTTTTTGCGCATGCGTTTTTGAGTTAAACAAGTCTAGAATGTTCTCTAGACAATGGAAAAAATGTCACACCTAAAAACGCATGTGCATAAAAAACGCAAACGCATGCAAAAACGCATGTAAAACGCAAGCAACGCTGCGTTTTTTTGACGCATCAGCGTGCGCATGACGTTAAAAAAACGCGCGTTTGTTTTGCGTTTTTCTTTGCGGTTTTTATGCGCCCGATGCGCTGCGCAAAAAAACGCTAATGTGAAACTAGCCTTAGCTGAACATCCTATCTTTGTCTGAACTTCTTTAAGTTTTACCCTCTCCAATCAACTTTTTAATCAAAGTACGCTGTTCTTCTGAACAATGTCTTGAACGACCCATATTTCTCAGGCAATCAAGGAGAAATGCATGTACAACACGTCCCAGCTTCACCCATAAATAAGGGCCACCTGATTCACACCTGTTTCTTCGCAGAATGATTGACCTCACTAATTGAACTCCACGCTGCTATTATTTTGAATACACCCCCTTTGAATTATTCTAATACACAGACACAAAAACATGCAGATCATGAATGCTGAGTCTGTTGGTTTTCTTAGAATCTACTGCACCAACTGGTAAATTGTGTGACACGTGGTAATATAATTTATACCAAAAACAATGATTAATCTGGTTAGTCATATTAGACTGCTATTATTTTGAACATGATTTTGACACGGTTTAGGGATTAGGATACCGCTGGAGCGGTCACAGGAACACGGACAAACTATACTAGGAAAACAGAATACACGAATAAATTTAACAAACTAAAGACTAGAGATGAGCGAACCTTTCAAGGTTCGGATCGGCAAACACCCGATGTTCGTCGAACAGGTTCGCCAAACAGTTCAATGAACATACCCGAACTCCATTGACTTCAATGGGAGGCAAAAAGAAACTCATAGACAACACCTTCAGGGGGGCTAAAAAGCTGCCAAAACAGCTAATATTAGGGACAGACACTAGGAAAAGTGGCATCAATTGACCCATCAATTACTCTATAAATAAATAATTTTAAATTTTTTTTACGTGGGTTCCCCTGTATTTTTGATAACCAGCCAAGCTGAATTGGGCAAGCTGGGGGCTGGTATTCTCAAATTGATAATGGGCCATGGGTATTTGCCCCCCAGCCTAAAAATACAAGCCTGCTGCCACCCCAGAAAAGTTGCATCTATTAGATTGTGCTGGCTCTTCCCACTTTTTCCTGTGGCGGCAGCAAGCGGGGTTCATATTTGTGCACAGTGAAAGAGTCTCACGGTGCAGCACTGATCTCACCGAGGTCACCACAGTTCACTGGCCTGGCTGGGAACGCAGCCTCAGTGCCTACTGTATCCTCTATGACATCACCTCTAGTCACTGAGGCTGCGCTCACAGCAGCTCATTCCTCAGTGGTGCTCAGTCTGGACTGTCACATCTTGGCACTGTCCAGGTTGAAAACTGTTTATGCCCAGACAGAGATTATGGCATTTAACAGAACAATGGATAGGTGAAAGATATGGTTGTTTTTTATTTTTGTTTTATTACAGGAGACCATGGCTTCAGTAGAATGCGTTATGACGCAAGTATGGTTTCATTTAGATTCATTAAAGGAGTCTGTGTCATTCTTTAAATTAAAAGGACTTTATTCTGACTGTGTGTTTATTTACAATATAACTATAGGATTAGTAATGGAAAAACGTCTTATAGACACCTGTCCATTAATAAGCCATGGGCTTGATGTTACCGGACAATACAAAGGTGACATCAACTCCACAAATATGAACCCCACTTCCTACCGCCACAGGAAAAGTGGGAAGAGCCGAACAAAGCACCAGAATTGGTGTAACTAATAGATGAGCCTTATCTGGGGCAGCTTCGGGCTGCTATTTTTTTGACTGGGGGCCAATATCCATGGCCCCTTACCAGCTTGAGAATACCAGCCCCTAGCTATCAGTTTTAGCTAGGCTGGTTGACAAAAATGGGGTGGGAGAACACCACTGCATTTTTTTTCAATTATTTATTTAAATAATTAAAAAATACCCCTCTATTCTTGATAACCAGTCTTGCTTATGCTGACAGCTGAGAGATGCAGCACACAGTTGTCAGTTTTGACTGACTGGTTATCAAAAATGCAGGGGAACCCCATGTAATTTTTTTTATATTTATTTATTTATAGTATAAGCGGCGACTGATGGGAGCTGTTAACAATTGAATACAACTCTCAACTTTGTCTCCTGCTAGCACTGATTGCAGTGCGAGCAGGGGACAGTCATGTGAGGCCTCTTCTTCAGCAACCGACATAGGGGAACAGCGCGACCAGTACCGCTGATTTCCAGGCGCCGCTACGTGTCACACTGATGGTACAGATGTCATCCATGTGTCATCAGTGTGCATGTGTGCGGGACGTTTTGTGATCCGTGCTGCTACCAGAAATATTGATGTCTGAAAGAGCCCTTTGTGAACCTGGCCATTTACCAAACTTTGTCTGACTTTTGCTGATTTTTAGGAGAAAAGCTCGGGAATCCGAACATGAATCCAAATATGCAACATTCATGCCAAATTTGAGATTGGCGAATGTTTTCTGAACAATTTCGCTCATCTCTACAATGGACAGAGAACCAGACAATATACAGTTGCACACACCAACACCAATAAGACTAAACTATAGGGGTTGCTCAATCACTTCCCAAATGGGAGGGTGCCTTTTATACAAGATACATCCCAGCAATTGGCTGAGAGACACCTTGCAGGGGATTACATTAGTGAAATACCTACCAACTGTTAGTTGAGGGCATGCTACCATCTGTGTGCGCTGCCCCTTTAAGAGCTGCCAGAGTACAGTGCAGCATGCACAGGGAAGGAGGAGGCAGCTCAGGATGATGCTGCTGCAGCTGGGGCAGTTAGTATCCTGGCATCCCCGCTTGGGCGACATGGGAAACCATGCGGAGGTGCCGGCAGACGATACAGTACCTCCACCTTTACGTCTCCTCTTCTTCAAGCCCCCGAGGACTCCTTGCAGAGAATATGGAGCCAGATTCTTCTCCTTGAACTCCCAAAACCTTTCATCAGGACCATGTTGTCTCCAAGCCACTGGAAGAAAATTTACATCTCTAACCTTCTTCTTAGCCATCATGTCTCTCACTGGTTCTTTATCCTCAGAACAGAATGGAGAGGATTTGGAAACAGAGACCTTAACTTGCTGAGTCTATTTTAGTCCAGCAATAATAGCTGTCCCCTTGGAAGAAGCAAAGATAGATTGGGAGTCCTCATCCTGCTCGGTGGACAGTGGAGACTCGGAAGATACCTAGGCCTTGATGTGGTCATCCTGCGACCACCTGGAACTATAAGATACCTTCTCAGGGTCAATCTTCACATTGTGACACAACTATCCCCATTGCAGCACCTCACTGGACTTCCAATCTAACAAAGGCTAATGAGTTATCAGCCATGGAAGACCTAAGGGAAGGGGGTGAAAAATGTCAGCCAGCACACAGAAAGCAATTTTCTCTGAATGTAGTGCTCCTATCTGGAGCACAATAGGTGATGACTTAAATGACTTCAGGTAGGTCCAGCCCTTCAATGGATGACATCCTCAGTGGATTCTTAAGGCGTTGGATGGCAATTTGATACAGATCCACCAGTGCCTGTCTTACAAAATTTCCACCGAATCAGTCAAAAAAGGCTGTTTTTTTTAATTGGATTCATCAGAATTAAGTGCTCCGCACTACCGCCGCTAAAGCAGACTTCCCTGGCATGACCACTTTCTTATTGCTACTCTGCCAGCCCAACACGATCGACCTGCGAGGATGGCTATTTCTAGAGACTGAGAAAAGAGTGGTCTTTGGAAAGACGGAAGACCGAGCCAGACCCGGTGTTTGCGGTCATGCGTCACCTCTCTATATATTATGTGGCACTGGCAGACTCTGAAATATATATATATATATACACATACACACACAGTATACATATATACATACATATATATATATATATATATATATATATACACACACACAGTGCCTTGCGAAAGTATTTCCCACATATCATGCTTCAAACAAAGATACCAAATGTAAATTTTTGATTTTTGGTGAAGAATCAAGAACAAGTGGGACACAATTGTGAAGTTGAAAGAAATTTACTGGTTATTTTAAATTTTTGTGGAAATTCAAAAACTGAAAAGTGGGGCGTGCAATATTATTCGACCCCTTTACTTTCAGTGCAGCAAACTCACTCCAGAAGTTCATTGTGAATCTCTGAATGATACAATGTTGTCCTAAATGACTAATGATGATAAATATAATCCACCTGTGTGTAATAAAATCTTCGTATAAATGCACCTGCTCTGTGCTAGTCTCAGGGTTCTGTTTGATGCACAGAGAGCATCATGAAGACCAAGGAACACAACAGGCAGGTCCATGATGCTGTTGTGGAGAAGTTTAAAGCCGGATTTGGATGCAAAATGATTTCCAAAACTTTAAACATCCCAAGGAGCACTGTGCAAGTGATCATATTGAAATGGAAGGACTATCATACCACTGCAAATCTACCAAGACCTGGCTGTCCTTCTAAACTTTCATCTCAAACAAGGAGAAGACTGATCAGAGATTCAGCCAAGAGGCCCATGATCACTCTGGATGAACTGTAGAGATCTACAGCTGAGGTGGGACAGTCTGTCTATAGGACAACAATCAGTCGTATACTGCACAAATCTGGCTTTTAAGGAAGAGTGGCAAGAAGAAAGCCATTTCTCAAAGATATCCATAAAAAGTGTGGTTTAAAGTTTGCAACAAGCCACCTGGGAGACACACTAAACATGTGGAAGAAGGTGCTCTGGTCAGATGAAACCAAAATCGAACTTTTTGGCAGCAATGCCAAACGATATGTTTGGCATAAAGGCAACACAGCTCATCACTCTGAACACACCATCCCCACTGTCAAACCTGGTGGTGGCAGCATCATGCTTTTTGCCTGCTTTTCTTCAGCATGGACACGGAAGATGGTTAAAATTGATGGGAAGATGGATGGAGCCAAATACAGGACCATTCTTGAAGAAAACCTGTTGGAGTCTGCAAAAGACCTGAGACTGGGACGGAGATTTGTCTTCCAACAAGACAATGATCCCAAACATAAAGCAAAATCTACAATGGAATGGTTCACAAATAAACGTATCCAGGTGTTAGAATGGCCAAGTCAAAGTCCAGACCTGAATCCAATCGAGAATCTGTGGAAAGAGCTGAAAACTACTGTTCACAAGCGATCTCCATCAAACCTCACTGAGCTCGAGCTGTTTGCCAAGGAAGAATGGGCAAGAATTTCAGTCTCTCGATGTACAAAACTGATAGAGACATACCCCAAGCGACTTGCAGCTGTAATCGCAGCAAAAGGTGGCACAACAAAGTACAAAGTTAAAGGGGCCAAATAATATTGCACGCCCTACTTTTCAGTTTTTGAATTTCCACAAAAATTTAAAATAACCAATAAGTTTCATTCAACTTCACAACTGTGTCCCACTTATTGTTGATTCTTCACCAAAAATTTACATTTGGTATCTCTATGTTTGAAGCATGATATGTGGGAAAAGGTTGAAAAGCTCCAGGGAGCCGAATACTTTTGCAAGGCACTATATATATATATATACATATATATACACATATACACACACACACACACACACACACAGTTGTGCTCAAAAGTTTACCCCAACAGAATTTTTGCTTTCTTGGCCTTTTTTCAGAGAATAGGAATGATAACACCAAATCTTTTTCTCCACTCATGGTTAGTGGTAGCATGAAGCCATTTATTGTCAAACTACTGTGTATCAAAAGTTCACATACCCCATTTCTTAATACCATGTATTGCCCCCTTTATCATCAATGACAGCTTGTAGTATATTGTGGTAGATGTGGATGAGGTTATTTATTTTCTCAGATGGTAAAGCTGCCCACTCTTCTTCACAAAAAGCCACCAGTTCCTGTAAATTCCTGGGCTGTCTAGCATGAACTGTATGCTTGAGATCTCCCCAGAGTGGCTCAATGATTTTGAGGTCAGGAGATTGAGATGGTCACTCCAGAACCTTCACTTTGTTCTGCTGTGGCCAATGACAGGTTGTCTTGGTCTTGTGTTTTGGATCATTGTCATGTTAGAACATCCAAGTACGTCCCATGCGCAGCTTCCTGGCTGATGATTGCAAACTTGCCTCCAGTATTTGCTTATAATGGGCTGCATTCATCTTTCCTTCAACTTTGACCAAGTTTTCTGCGCCTTTGTAGCTCACATATCCCCAAAACATCAGCGATCCACCTCCATGCTTTACAGTAGGAATGGTGTTCCTTTCATCATAGGCCTTGTTGACCTCTCTCCAAATGTAACATTTATGGTTGTGGCGAAAATATTCAATTTTGGTCTCATCACTCCAAATGACCTTGTTCCAGAAGTTTTGAGGCTTATCTCTGTGCTGTTTTGTGTATTGTAGGTGAAATACTTTGTGGCATTTGTGCAGTAATGGCTATCTTCTAGCGACTCGACCATGCAGCCAATTTTTCTTCAAGTGCTTCCTTATTGTGCATCTTGAATCAGCCACAGTGCTAGTTTTTAGAGTCCAGTATTTCAGCTGATGTTATTTGTGGGTTTTTATTTGCATTCCGAGCAATTTTCCTGGCAGGTGTTGGCAACATTTTTGTTGGTCGACCTGACCATGGTTGTGTTTTTACTGATTTTCCATTTGTTAATCACAGTTTGAATGCTGCTGACTGGGATTATCAATTCCTTGGATATCTTTTTGTATCCCTTTCCTGTTTTAAACAGTTCAACTATCTTTTTCTGTAGATCCATTGACAATTCTTTTGATTTCCCCATGACTCCCAATTCAGAAACGTCAATGGCAAGCAAACAGGTTACAGGTGAGGATGTTACCATTAGTAGCCATTCAAACCCATTTGTGTGTCAACTTCTGTGCATGCTATCAGGTCAAAATCACCAGGGTATGTGAACTTTTGATCATAGTCATTTGGATGTTTTGGGTTGTCGTCATAATTTAAAAAGAGAAAACTCAGTAGTTGACAATAAATGGCTTCACCCAAACACTAACCATGAGTGGAGACAAAGTTTTGGTGTTATCATTCATATTCTCTGAAAAAAAGATCAAGAAAGGAAAAATTCTGCCGGGGTATATATACTTTTGAGCACAACTGTACACCGCACTCTCTGCCTCCATTATAATGTATATCCTGCCCCTTTTCCTGATTTCCTATTATTTTGTATGTTTGTCACATTTAAATGTTTCAGATCACCAAACAAATTTAATCCCTTCATGACTGGAGGTAGTTTTGTTTTTGCAATTTCATTTTTTGCTCCCCTTGTTCCCAGAGACATAACTTTATTTTTCAGTCAAAATGGCCATGCGAGGGCTTATTTTTTGCAGAGCAAGTTGTACTTTTGAACGACACTATTGGTTTTAACATGTACTGGAAAATGGGGAAAAAATCCAAGTTCGGTGAAATTGCAAACAAAGTGCAATTCCACAGTGTTTTATTTTTTGTACCATGTTCAATTGTTCAATAAATGCTACCACTGACCTGCCATTATGATTCTCCAGGTCATTACGAGATCATAGACACCAAATATGTCTAGATTCTTTTTTAAGTGGTGAAAAAAAATCCAAACTGGTGAAAAAAAAATGGCACCATTTTCCAAGACCTGTATCGTCTCCATTTTTCAGGATCTGGGGCTGGGTGAGGGTTTATTTTTCGTGTGCCGAGCTAATGTTTTTAATGATACCATTTTAGTGCAGATATGATCTTTTCATCGTCCGTTATTTTATTGCAATGTAGCGGCAACCAAAAAACGTAATTTTGAAGTTTTGAATTTTTTTCTCATGACGCCATTTACCGATTGGGTTAATTCTTTTTTTATATTGATAGATTGGGTGATTCTGAACCCAGCAATACCAAATATGTGTATATTTGATTATTTTATTGTTTTATTGTGAATGGGGTGAAAAAAAAACACTTTTTTTCTTTTTGAATGCTTCAATAGTCTCCATGGGAGATTAGAAGCTGCACTACTTTGATTGCCTCTGCTACACACATGCAATGATCAGATCATCTGTGTGTAGCAGAAATGCTCACTTGCTACGAGTGCTGACCACCGAGTGGCGCTCATAGCACTCTAGCTATGACAACCATAGAGGTCTGCTGGAGACCTCTTGTCATGCCAACCCATCGATGACCCGCAATCATGTGACAGGGTCACTGATGGGTGGAATATCCAGAGTTGTTCTGGTAAGCGCGAGTTAAATGTCACTGTCAGAGACTAACAGCGGCATTTAACAGGTTAACAGCCGCGAATGGATCACGATTCCACCCACAGCTGTTACAGGCACAAGTCAGCTGGAACCCAGATTCTCACATTTATCTCCAGAGGCTAAGTACTTTTCCCAGCTTCACGGGACGAGCTCTCATTGGAGTTCAGGAGTCAGGTGCTCAGGTCCTGCTCCTGATTTCATTGGTTCTGCTCTGGGCTCTGGAGATTTCCGGAAGGTCCCGTATGCTATAAAAAGTGCGCATGGCTGTTCCGTCATACGCTAGTATTTTCATACTGCTGCTGTGTGTATGGTGATGGATGCTTGATCTGGTGACTGACTCATTAAGAAACCCCTTTTCTCTGATAATACGTCTGTGAGAGTGTGTGGGATTCAGTTACTAGCAGCACTAGCGCCAGGGCGCTCAAGCCTCACCTGTTGCAGCAGCCTGCGTCCTGCATTGCGCCAGCGTCTTTGCAGTGCTTTACCAGCGGCTCTGTGCCGTGCTGCAATTGCAGCCCAGTGTGCGTTCGCGGTTGCAACGCCACTGGGTCAGACGTTTAACGGTAGGTCTAGACGGAGTCAGTTCCGTCACTCTTGGCAACTCCTGTGACCCCTATACCACGTCTGCCTCGCTGAGCTTCTGTGACGTTAAAACAGACTCAGCGCTTTTGTATATGTGTTTTGCTTGCAGCTCTGTGTGTGAAACAGCCTGCTTCAGTGTTACCTTACATGTGTTTATGCTTGCAGCTCTGTGAGCACAACAGAGCTTGCTTTTGTGCACCAGGTGCAGTTAAACCCTGTGCACATTACCGTCGTTGTGTTCTGCCTCTTTAGCAGCGGTTTCTACACCTGCCGCACGGTGGACCCCGGGCGGCGAACACGCTTTATTTATATATTTTTTAGTGTGTTCCGCCGACCATAACAGATCTATTAGGCAACGTCTGTCAGTGCAGCAGGGTAGTTGAGTCTAGACATAAATTATGCGGTAAATCATACATGACATTGTTGCATGGTGTTATGACAAAAAAACTGCCTCAAGCAACTTCAAACCTTCTATAGGCTTGATGATGTGCAACTTCTCTGGCTGGTAGGACCCTGGACTTAAAGAGAAATTTGAGCTGTCGCAGGCATCGGAAATGCCAGAGTAATTGGTGCCAGTGGACAAGACACTTATTTGGGGTGAGGAACTCACTTGATGTCTCGCCATGTGATTGCAACTTGTGTTTCTTCTGTTCAAAAAGACTATCAGGGGTGTAAGTGTCCTGCACAGCGCTGAGTATCTGAAGATATCCATTCAGGTCTTGGCCTCCAGGTTTACTAAGGATGCCCAACTTCTTCCAACACTGTAAATTAATCCATTTAGATCAAGGGTGCACGGCATTTTTTAAGCCCATGGACCGCAATTGTTTCTTAAAGAGGTAGCTACATGAACACATCACCAAAACCACTATCAGTGCATTAATAAATCACTTGAATCAAATTTTAAGTATTTGAAAAGGACTTGGAGGCTTTCGGATCAGTTCCTGCTCCAAAAAAAATCAGTGAGAACACACGCTAACTTAAACTGAGTTTTTTTTTAAACAGAAACTAGCAAATTCCTCCTCATAATCTTAAATATATAAAAGTTTTGACACCTAAGATTAACATAGATATGAAACATGTTATGGATCGCTATATGTATACAAGATCAGAACCACCGTCAGCACATGAGTACAGCACCCGAACCACCATCAGTACATGAATGCATATTCAAAACCACAATCATTACATGAATATAGTACCAGAACTACCATCAGTACATGAATACAGTGCCAGAACCACCACCAGGACATGAATGCAGTGTCAGAAACACCATCAGTACATGAATGCAACTCCAGAACCACCATCAGTACATGAATTCAGTGCCACAACCATTATCAATACATGCTCCTCCACACTGCCTCTCTATGAAATACCCCCCACACACATACTTCTCTTCTCCAAAATATCCCTCCATACTGCCCCTCTATATAATATCTCTCCCACATAATATCCCTCTCATAACCCTTCTCCATAATGTCCCTATACCTATTGCCCCTTTCTATATCTACTCCAGACTTCCTCTTTCCAAGTCCCCCCCACGGTCCCTTGCTAAACTATGCCTCTTTCACAATCCCCCCTAATTGCCCCATAATGTCACAAATTGACCCATAATGTCTCTCTTAATGTCCCAAATTGTCACATTATGTTTCCTCGTAGTAACACAACCCTTTCCTTCCCCAGACTCTCATTTAAAATAACATGACATTTACTCTCCGGCACCTCCATGGTGCACTTAACAGTTTCTCCTCTGCCTGTGCGGCTCTGTCAGCAATGTGATGACATCAGCAGTGTGCTATCCTAATCACGCCACTGCACATCAGGGCGGGGACTGACGAGCACTTTCTCTGCCCCAGTCCCAGTTCCATAGTGTTCAAAAGTGTTTGAGTCTTTCAGAAGAGAATATAATTGAGCATGTGAAGAGCTGTCGCATCACAGACAGCTCTAAGAGCCGCAGAACACCCTTCAGCGAGCCGCATGCAGCCCAAAGTCATATGTTGTACAGGCCTGATTTAGATGAAGGGTTAGTAATAAATGAATTAACATCTTGACTTGTAAGGTTAAGTTCACACGTAGCGGAATTCCCACGGAAGTTACCGCGAGAATTCCGGAATTCCATTCCGCGGGAAAATCGCATTTTAAATTCCTGCGATTTTCCCGTGGAAAAACTAGCGATTTGCAAGCGTAATTAGCTTGCAGAATGCTAGCGTTTTCCAAGCGATCTGTAGCATCGCTTGGAGAACTGATTGACAGGTTGGTCACACTCGTCAAACATAGCGTTTGACTAGTGTGACCAACTTTTTACTATTAAGGCTGCCTATGCAGCATCAGTAGTAAAAAGATCT
Organism: Dendrobates tinctorius; assembly: GCF_039654945.1. Lineage (NCBI taxonomy): Eukaryota > Metazoa > Chordata > Amphibia > Anura > Dendrobatidae > Dendrobates > Dendrobates tinctorius. The sequence continues at coordinate 30,675,656 of NW_027361700.1, forward strand.
AATGTTAAAAATAATGAAAAAAAATAAAAAATCGTGTTATATTCACCTTCCGACGTCCCGCACAGCGTCACCAGGCCTCTGCGATGCTCCGGCAGGTCCCGTTCCCAGTGATGCATTGTGGCAATGACCTTTGATGACGTCGGTCTCGTGAGACCGCTGCAGCATCGCGAGACGCGACGTCAGCAAAGGTCATCGCAATGCATCACTGGGAACAGGAGCTGCCGCGTGTATCGCTGAAGCCTGGGGATGCTGCGCGGGACGTCGGAAGGTGAATATAACCCGATTTTTTTATTTTAATTCTATTTTTTACTGGGATATGGTACCCAAAGCCCGGAGGACAGTCTCCTCTCCTCCGGACCGTGGGTACCATCCGCAAATGTTCTGCTTACTTTTCGCATGGTGGGCACAGCCACATGCCTAAAGTAAGCAGAACAATGCAATCCTATGTGGGCGGAATTGCCGCGATTCCGCAAATTAATGAGCATGCTGCGGATTTTTCCACGATGCGATTCCCCCGTGGGAAAATCCGCAGCATTAGCACAGCATTGCGGAATCCCATAGGATTGCATGGGATGCTGTTTTTTGCGTTTTTGCGGCAAAATCGCACAGTAAAAACCGCTGTGAAAAAACCTGAGCGTGTGAACGCAGCCTAAGGGTATGTGCAGACAATCAGTACACGCTGCAGGTGGGATGCTGCGTCCAACCTGTGTAGCATCCAACCTGCAGGGTCCAGATGTTACAGCATAGTGGATTGGATTTCAAGAAATTCCATGCCCAGAGAAGCCCGAGGCTCACCCACGGAGACGGACATGTTGCACATCTCTCCAGACCACAGGATGTCAATTTCTCTTGCAGAGACACTAGAAATGTCACCAATGGAATGTATTGGACACGGTGAATCCACATGGTTGTGAATACATGTGAATTCAACTGAGTTCAATAGACAGTGTTTTTGACTCAGCGAAAAAGCACTGCGTCCAAAGCGCTGCTGTAAGGACGTGGACCAGACCGTGTGTACCTGCATCCTCTGTTTCCGGGGGGAAACCTGAGGGAGGCGGACCTTCCCCTGCTGCAGGAGGGAAGGAGAAAAGAGACGGAGTTTCCTGCTGACAGGAGGGGGTGGGGAGAGCACGCTGACACAGGAAAAGCACTGCTGGAGAGTTTGGCACCAAGTAAGTGCACCGTGCAGAGCAGAGAAGAGGGCGCTCTACTTCCCCGACCCGAGTATGCTGGTCCTGTGACAGGTCGTGCTGCTGCTGTCCAGGATCGAAGCTGTGGTGCTTGGGGGATTAGCTATGTCAGTAGTGGAATGCGGAGCAAGCAGAGCCATCTCAGCAGAGCGGAGCGAGCAGAGCCATGTCAGCAGAGCAGAGTGAGCGAAGTAAAGCCAAGTGCTGTACACTAACAGACAGTGACTGCTGCACCCGCTCTGCTCAAGAGTGACCGCATACTCGAAAGAGCCCTCCGGCTGAGGACTGAGACAGGAAGACAGTATGCGGTGAGCGCCCTTTGTGTGAACGTGGACCCGCCAGCCTCCGTGAACTTGAACCCTGAACTTCCTACAGTCCGATAACCTCTTTATTACTAAACTCTCGTTCATCCCTCACGTACCCTGCCATCCTTCCAGTTCTGCCCCATTCCTTACCGTCACCCTAAAATCGCTCACTCCCTGCATGGAGAACATCCCGCTGTAAATAAACCTGTTTAACCCTTGCTCTGCCTCCCCATGCGTGACTGCATCCCGTGTTTCTGCAGGTTATTACACTGCCACTTACGGATCCGTGTGCACCTTACCTTAGAGAAATATGGAGCTGTAGCTTACATAGAATATTTAGGGTCTACCCGTGGTAGGGTCTCCTTCTCTTTAAGCACCACACTGGCCTCATCTGACTCACAGAAACTCATTGGTAGAGTACCAACACAACTGAGGACAGCTGATGGTCTCAGAGATGGAGATTGACATCATGGTTAAGTATGAGGGGACTAGCAGCAAGATCTGATCCTCACCAATTGGTTGGCAGCTTTGACCATCTCAAACACTCATTTGTAGCTCCTGTATGTGTGTTAAGGGGTTAGAGGGAATTGATCAGAAACTGTGACTTTACTGTAATGTAGACATACAAGGAGATAAATGTAGGGGTCTTCTAGCTAGTGTGGGAGATGTGTCACAGCGTATTTAAAGACACTGTTCTTAGAAGCCCCAATTATTTAATGTGTCAGGCATGTACGTGAGCTTGGAAGAGGTATCTTTGCCTTTACTCATGGTTCTTTCAAATTCCATAGCCAAGGAAGCCTGTGAAACAGAAACACATACTTGAACATTGGGATTAAGGTCCTGCATACCTTAGAAGCTGCAGATGGTCACGGCCGCTGCTTAAGTTCAAGGTGCTGTATCTGCTGATGACACTGTTAGGCCGGAGCTTCTCACCTCAATACCCGGCACAACCGCCGGCACTCAGGACCGGCATGTGCGGCTGCATGTGGGTCGCCCCCGCTGGCTTCACCCAGGGCTGTGGGGTACTCGGTACCGGGCCGGTGTCAGGGGGATGATGTGTCACAGCAGTGGTGACCCGGTCTGTGGCCCTGGGCCCCAATATCAATGGCGGTGGTGTTTGGTTGTAATATAAAGTTTGTGACGCCACCCGTGGTATTTGGCAAGTAAGATGGTAAGCCAACGCTGCTTGCAGATCCACTGGGACTGATGGTGTGATGCAGCTAAGATGGTGTAGCTCCCCACAGGTGGAGGTGTAGTCCCAGGGCAGTGTATAGGTGCGATGGAGGAGTACGGGCACAGGATGGTGTAGATGTTGATACCACCAATGTAGCGGTGCTGATGCGGGAATGAATGGAGGACACCAGGGCTTGTAGTTTCAAAGCTTTACTCACTGTTTGTAGTGCACACAGGTGCCCGCTTCGGTACCGTGTCCTCCGGGACAGAGGCCCAGCCAACCTCCAGGCAAGATAGGGCTCTCCCCGCCAGCACCCCTCCAACATGTGCCTTTGCTGAACGACTCCTCTATAGCGCCTATTGGTGTGAAGAGCTCCAGCACCGTGGTTCTCTGAAGTTCCTCCTGTCAGATGTTCCTGACAACTCTCTCACTTGTATGACAGACAGCTGTAGCCTGCTTCGGGGACTCCCTTCTCCTGAATCCCGGCTCTCTATCCGTTTCGCTGTAGTGTACCAAGTCTTGGATGGGAGTAGTGCATTTACAGCCAACTACTCCACTGGAGTCTGCTGCAGAACCATAAGTGTTCATACAACCTCGGAGACCGGGCTCCGGCCGTGCGCTGAGAACCTATAGGCAGGGTTCCTATCCAACCCACTCCTCCTCTCTGTTCTCCTTCCACTTCGTTCCGTACTTGTCTTTCTCTCTCCTATGGAAATGCAGGTTACAGTTCTATGTCTCTCTCTCTCTCTCCCGTGCCAGCTGGCTCAGGTCACTGAGGCAGCTGCAGCACTCTTTCTTTCTTCCAGGGACCCTCACTCCTGTCTGAGTGGCTTCCTTCCCAACTGACCTTCTGTCAGCCTGTCCCCCTCAGGAACTGACCCTTCTCAGGGACTGAACTGTAATTCTATCTTTCCCAGTCTTTTTATACTAACTCCACCCACCTCCCAGCACATCTCGTGTTACGAAGCAGGGTTCCACGAAAGGTGCTCTGCTACCCCCAGCCTGAAGCTGCTAGGTGTGCCTGCTGAACTATCCTGTGTGTGGTATGCAGGTGTTGGAGTGTGGCAGGGAGTTCCCACCTTACCTGGATGGTGGGGCACTACCCCTTAGGAAAAGGTGCAGTACCTCTGTGGCGACCGAGCCTCAGGGGCGCCACACATGTATTTATATTCAGCTGAACTCTCCGGTCAGAGTGCTGGTGGCAGTGTCGGGTATTGAGATGCGAGGCTCATGCGAGTTTCTTGCAAGTCTGACCCCGGCCTTAGGAAGGCTTCGGTTTTGCTTGTTCTTTAACTCCTCCTGGGCTTCATGTAATATGTCCTGGCATTCTTTGTGTTTCTCCTGCAGATCCTAGAGCTACAAGACATGTAGCTTACACATCTGAGCAGCAGTGGTTAGCACTGCAGCTTTGCAGCGCTGGAGTCCTGGGTTCAAATCCCACCAAGGGCAACATCTGCAAGGAATTTGTATGTTCTCCCCGTGTTTGCGTGGGTTTCCTCTGGGTACTCCGGTTTCAATCCAAAGACATACTGATAGGGATTCTAGATTATGAGCCCCAGTGATGATGTGTGCAAAAAACTGTAAAGCGCTGCGGAATATGTTGGCGCTATATAAGCAAAGAGTATTATTATTTTTGTAACATAGTTAGTAAGGCCGAAAAAAGACATTAGTCCATCCAGTTCAGCCTATAAAATTCTGTCAGAATAAATCCCCAGATCTACGTCTTTCTAAAGAACCTAACAATAACTGTTAGATACAATATTGTTGCGCTCCAGGAAAACATCCAGGCCTCTCTTGAACCCCTCGACTGAGTTCGCCATCACCACCTCCTCAGGCAAGGAATTCCAGATTCTTACTGCCCTAACAGTAAAGAATCCTCTTCTATGTTGGTGGAAAAACCTTCTCTCCTCCAGATGCAGAGAATGCCCCCTTGTGACCGTCACCTTCCTTGGTATAAACAGATCCTCGGAGAGATCTTTGTATTGTCCCCTTATATACTTATACATTGTTATTAGATCGCCCCTCAGTCGTCTTTTTTCTAGACTAAATAATCCTAATTTTGCTAATCTCTCTGGGTGTTGTAATTCCCCCATCCCCTTTATTAATTTTGTTGCCCTCCTTTGTACTCGCTCTAGTTCTATTATATCCTTCCTGAGCACCAGTGCCCAAACCTGTACACAGTACTCCATGTGCGGTCTAACCAGGGATTTGTACAGAGGCAGAATAATGCTCTCATCATGTGTATCCAGACCTCTTTTAATGCACCCCATGATCCTGTTTGCCTTGGTAGCCGCTGCCTGGCACTGGCTGCTCCAGGTAAGTTTATCATTAACTAGGATCCCCAAGTCCTTCTCCATGTCAGATTTACCCTGTGGTTTCCCGTTCAGTGTGTAATGGTGATATTGATTTTATTATAATAATTAGGAATTACAATCCCATGATTAAAGAGGACCTGGCACATCTTCTGACATATTTCACAGGACTCTATTTTGTAATGTTCCTAAATTATTACTCCTTGAAATATATCAACTAATTGAAAACTGTGCATTTTCAATTTTCTTGTCAATAGCTATTGTGTGTACCTACACATTCTGATATCGTCCATCCAGGACTAATTGTGTGGTAAGGACACTTCCTATTAACAAGTGAAAATGTGAATGTATTCATAAATTATTAATTAGTCAGGTTATATTTTTTGATTGGGAAGGAATAATGTAAACACTTGGGACAATTTCCTAGGTTTACTATATACATGGTCACAACTACACTACACAAGATGAACAGTTTGGTAGAGCATATTATTAGGGATATTATTGGCAGCCACATTGTCAATATGGAAGAGCAAAGATTGGGCATATAAGAATTAAATCTGTCCAATGTTTGTTTTTTTGAGAGGTCAGCCGCTGCCAGACACCTCATCCTATTGAAATAAGCACGCATGTGTGGCGCCCCTGAAGGTCCAGTCGCCACAGAGGTACTGCACCTCAACCAGAGGTGTGGTATCCCACCTTGCAGGTAAGATGGAGACACCTGACCTGGCTCTGACATCACTGCATCCACTATACACTAGGGCAGCAGGTGCTCAAAACTGCTGGCTAAGAAAGGGTGATAGAAGGTGGATGGAAATGGAGGGTCAGAGCGGGAGAATAGAAAGGAAGTTAGGATCAGTCTTCTCGTAGGGTAAGATGGGGGAAGATGTGCATAGGCAACTTTCCCATAGGGAAAGGAGGGAAGAGATACAGTTGTGCAGCTGGTACAGACTGAAGGACTGAAAGAAGCTCCCTGAAGGGAAAAGGGTTTTCCCAGAGGCACGGGTGGAGAGAGTGCTCCCCATGGGGCTCTTTCCATGCTGATGGGCATCAGGTGGGGGAAAATCCACGTTGCAGAAGGGTCTTGGCCCCTAACCTAGTGGAGTGTTGTGAATGGGTCACCGAGGAGGAGAGTAGGTGCAGGCTAAGCCACAGAAAACCAGAGTGGTTGGTACCTAAGCGGATTGCAGACCCCTAATCCTATCCACATAACTAGCAGTAGCCGTGGAGCGTACCTACGATGATCCTAGACGCCTCGGCACAGCCGGAGAGCTAACTAAGCCTAAAGCAAGAACGGGGAAATCTAAACTGCCCCAGAGTAGACCCCAAAGGAATAGATAGCCCCCAAACATATATTGTTGGTGAGACAAGATGAAAACACAAACACAGGCAAGAAAATAGACTGAGCAAATGATGGGACCCACACTGACTAGACAGGACAGGAAAGGAAAGACACTGTCTGCAATCACGCAAAAAAAACCTGCAAAAAGACCAACACGTCTGATGCAAAAAACACTGAAGTCACACGACTTGGCCCCCCACTATATCAGCACTCTGGTATATTCTGAAAGCAGAGCAAAAAGAGACCAATCTAATAGGTGATAAAACAAACTGGCACAAGCAGTAACATATGGGCGGTGATTCAGCACAGTCCCAGCCAGAGCTGGCTGACCCGCACCAAGAAGAGATAGACAAGACCAGATCAAATGCAAACAGAATAGCAAATAAACCACTTAGCTGAACATGCAGGAACAGAGCTGGAGAAATCAGACCTCAGGAGGAACAGGAAGCAAATCACCAGCAGGGATAGAGGGAGTCGGCTGTCATAAATCCCAATCTGAAACCCCAGATCTCCAATCATCATCATCATCATTATCAGGTGGCAAGCCTCTGTCAATCAGATCAGCTCCATTACCTCCAGTAACCATCAGAGGGAGCCCAGAAAGAGAACTCGCAACCCCTCTGTCGATCTGACCAGCTCCACTACCTTCAGTAATAACCAGAGGGAGGCCAGAAAGCGAATTCACAACAATGGAGTGTACAACAGGGCTCAGCTAGCAAGTCGACAGCTGAGGCAACTTTAGGGGCCACAGCCAACTACCACAGTTTATCTTCTCCAAAAAGGCAGCCAGAAAGGATCAAGGAAACTCTGTGGATCACGTTATCCGACAGGATTCGCGGCAGCTGACCTGGGACACTGACTGTGAGGTGCTGGAAGGGAAGGAAAGTGGAAATCAGCACTGTGGAGATGGCCAGGGAAGGCACATACTGACAGGGAGTTCTGGAAAGGTGTTCTCTATCTGCCTGGAAGTTGGCTGGATCCCTCACCTGGAGGTCGTGGCACCAAGCGGGCATCTGTCTGCACCAGAACTGTGAGTAAAGCTTTGGAACTGCACCTCCTTGTGTCCTTTGAATTCTTGCCTTCACACTCAGCACTGCTGCATCTACTATCAGCAAACATTGCATCCTTAACCTCTTTCCTACATTAGACGTACTATTCCGTCCATGTGACCTAGGGCCTAATTCCCATGGACGGAATAGTACGTCATGCCCTTTGATGCGACATCACGACTTAAGTCGCGGTGATCGCATTAAAATTCCGACGCCATCTTACCTCAGGGTAGATGGCCTCGGCATCCCGGGCTGTCTCTTCCCTGGCCCGCCCCTCTGTGCGCTGTGATTACCTGTTCAATTCAGAACAGCCAGTCACAGCGCTTCTCATTGTTTCAGCCAATCAGCTTGGCTGAAACAACGAGGTCCTAGGCTAGGATTGAGTACCGATGTACTTGATCCTAGGGCCGGTGCCTAGCAATACCAGGCACCAGCGAAAAGCCCCCGGATTGGCGCGATCGCCGATCTAATCGATCGCGCCAATCCCAGCGCACAGCGGCGGAATATCGCCGCTGTGCCCTGCTGGTACCGGCCTGGATCGGTGCTGAAATAGCACCGATCCTAGGCCAGAGCCTAGGACAGGACCAGCAGGGCCTGCAGGAAGTGGTTGGTGCGATCGATTAGATCGGCGATCTCTCCAACCACAGGGCACAGCTGCAGTCGCGCTGTGACCGCTCTGTGCCCTGCTGGTGACCTGGCCATGACCTGCCTAGGAATTGGAGCTGTGAGCTCCAATCCTAGGCAGTTGCCATGGTCACCAGGTAGAGCAGGGATTGGTGGATCGATGTAATCATTCGATCCCACCAATGACAGGTCACAGCAGCGATGTGACCGCTCTGTGACCTGTCCCTGACCTGCCTCTGACCTGTCTGACATCTCTGCAGGGGTCCTCACTCTTAGCTGAGGAATTCTGCAGAGGGGAAAGACGCAGCAAGAGCTCCTGTGCTGGATATTGTGGTGCCACAACTTGTAGCATCACAATCCCTGCAGAAGAAAGAGAGAAGAACGAACACTACAACTGTAAGTGCTAACTGATCTCTGATCCCCTGCCCAATCTATCTTCACCCCCGAATCTATCTTCATCCCCCTCCACCCCCCCTTTTACCCCCCTCCACCCCCCCTTTTGCGCCACCTCCGTGCGCAGCCGGCGAGCCTTTATCGGTGACGCAGTTCACCGATCAACACTCGTGCTCGCTTTTTTTCACTCAGCCCCCTTTGCGCCACCTCCTCACACACATCCCGCAGCCACAAAACTTTGATAAGTGACGCGCATCACTTATCAGAGCTTGTGCCTGCCGTTTTTCTTTTTTTTCACCCCTTTTTGTGCCACTTAACTACAATCCTAACTGTTTATCCCTGCCCAATCTCTCTTCATCTACCCCAATCCCCCTTCCCCCTCTTTTTACCCCCCTCCATCCCAACCTTGTGCGCCGCCTCTGTTCGCAGTCGCTGAGCCTTGATTGGTGACGCAGTTCACCAATCAACACTCGTGCCCGCTTTTTTCACTCAGCCCCCTTTGTGCCACCTCCGCACACACATCCCGCAGCCACAAAACTTTGATAAGTGACGCACATCACTTATCAGAGCTTGTGCCTGCCGTTTTTCATTTTTTTCACCCCTTTTTGTGCCACCTAACTACAGCCCTAACTGTTGATCCCTGCCCGATCTCTATTCATCCACCCCAATCCCCCCAGCCCCCTCTTTATACCCCTCTTCGCGCCGTTTCCGTGTGCACATTTAGCAGCCGCTGAATTTTGATAAGTTACGCAATTCACTTATCAAAGCTCGTGCCGGCATTTTTCTTTTTCACTTCCCCCCCTTTGCGCCACCCCTGTGCACACATCCAGCAGCCACTAAATTTTGATAAGTGACGCTGTTCACTTATATCTAGGGCCTGCTGTTTTAGACTTTATTTCCACAGGTATTTTTCTCCCCATTTCCTTTTAGCTTTTTCTTACAGAATAGTGTGCACCAATCACTACCCCCCTCCCCCACACACATACACAGTTATAAATAAAGTACACCCAAGCACCATAGTTACACAAAAAAATGTTGCGCCCATCACGTTCCTCCCAACAGCACTATTCAATGGAGGAGGCATATGCTTTACTTGCCTCCGACACTGATAGCGAAGGAGAAGATCCCACTTTTCTTTATTTTTCGGATTCTTCATCCTCTTCTTCTTCCCACCATGCCCACAGCTGATTCAGCAGACGCTGTGTGGACCTCGCTCCCCGGAAATTACGAGCCACTGATTCCTCATTTTGTGGCAGAATCAGGAATCAAGTTTGACACCACCGGCCTCACAGAAATTGACTTTTTCAAAGTCTTTTTCTCTGAGGATTTTGTTAACCTCATGGTGGAGCAAACTAATTTGTACGCTCAGCAATTTTTAGAACAAAACCCGCGTTCATCATATTCTAACTGGTCTCCTGTGGACGCAGTTGAAATGAAGCAGTTTTGGGGCCTGGTCCTCCACATGCTTATCCTGAAGAAGCCTGAAATTACGCAATATTGGAGTGTTGATATTTTATACAACACTCCAGTGTTCCGAATGGTCATGGTCCGGACGCGTTTTCAGGCCATCCACAAATTCCTGCATTATAACGATAATACACAGTGTCCCGCACGAGATGACCCCAACTTTGACCGTCTGTTCAAAGTTCGGCCGGTCATCGAACACTTCAACAAAAAGTTTGCTGAAGTGTACGTGCCGCAAAGGGACATCTGCGTGGATGAGTCCTTGGTCCATTTTAAGGGCAGGCTCGGATTCCATCAATACCTGCCCAGTAAGAGGGCCAGGTACGGAATCAAACTCTATAAGCTGTGTGAGAGTACCTCAGGGTACACCCACAGGTTTAGAGTGTATGAAGGAAAGGACACCAGGATGGAACCCCCTGAGTGTCCTGTCCTGGGAGTGAGTGGGAAAATTGTGTGGGATTTGGTGCACCCACTGCTGGATAAAGGTTATCACCTCTACAATGATAACTTTTATACCAGCGTCCCACTCTACAAATCCCTCTCTGCGCGAGGTACAGCAGCTTGTGGTACTGTCCGTAAAAATCAGAGAGGCCTCCCAAAGACGCTACTTGGGCAGATGCTCCGAAAAGGTGAGAGCAGGGCCCAATGTAGCAACAACCTGCTGGGGGTCAAGTGCACGGACAAGAGGGATGTCCTTCTCTTGACCACCATACACGGTGATGGCAGCGCCCTCAGCACTGTACGGGGTACCTCTTCACAGGTCAGCAAACCTGAATGTGTGCTCGGGTACAATAAAAACATGGGGGGCGTTGATCGCTCCGATCAACTCCTCCAACCGTACAATGCTTTGAGAAAGGCCAAGGTGTGGTACAAAAAGCTGGCCATGCACATCGTCCAATTGGCAATGCTCAACGCATTCCTGCTGTCACAATGTGCACGCCACACCGATACGTCGTACCTTGAGGTCCAGGAGGTAGTGGTTAAGGCCCTGATGTTTGGCACTCTGGAAGGAGCGGGCCCCAGTACTTTTGGAACTGAAGGTGCTCGTATTGTACCAGGTCAGCATTTCCCGGGAGAGGTCCCGCAAACTGCAAAAAGAGGTAAATCACAAAAAAGGTGCCGAGTGTGTTACAAAAACTGAATACACAAGGACACCATTTATCAACGTGACACCTGCCCCGAAAAACCTGGCCTGTGTATGAAGGATTGCTTCAGATTGTACCACACCTCAATACACTACTAAATTACTTTACCGGAAACATTAGATTAGTTGGGGCACATCTAGATAAGTTCCTTGGGGGTCTAGTTTCCAAAACAATGTCACTTGTGGGTCTTTTTAACTGTTTAGGCACATCAGGGGCTCTGCAAATGGAAAATGACGCCCGCAGACCATTCCATCTAAGTCTGCATTCCAAAACGTCACTCCCTTCCGATCCCCGACGTGTGCCTAAACAGTTTTTTCCCACATATGGGGACCAGCGTACTCAGGACAAATTGGACAACAACTTTTGGGGTCCAATTTCTCCTGTTACCCTTGGAAAAATTAAAACTAAACGATTATTTTTGTGGGCACAAAATAGGATTTTTTATTTTCACGTCTGGGCAGTATAAACTTTAGTGAAACACTGGGGGGTTCAAATATCTCACCACATACAGTGGGGAAAAAAAGTATTTAGTCAGTCAGCAATAGTGCAAGTTCCACCACTTAAAAAGATGAGAGGCGTCTGTAATTTACATCATAGGTAGACCTCAACTATGGGAGACAAACTGAGAAAAAAAAATCCAGAAAATCACATTGTCTGTTTTTTTTTTCATTGTATTTGCATATTATGGTGGAAAATAAGTATTTGGTCAGAAACAAAATTTCATCTCAATACTTTGTGATATATCCTTTGTTGGCAATGACAGAGGTCAAACGTTTTCTGTAAGTCTTCACAAGGTTGCCACACACTGTTGTTGGTATGTTGGCCCATTCCTCCATGCAGATCTCCTCTAGAGCAGTGATGTTTTTGGCTTTTCGCTTGGCAACACGGACTTTCAACTCCCTCCAAAGGTTTTCTATAGGGTTGAGATCTGGAGATTGGCTAGGCCACTCCAGGACCTTGAAATGCTTCTTACGAAGCCACTCCTTCGTTGCCCTGGCGGTGTGCTTTGGATCATTGTCATGTTGAAAGACCCAGCCACGTTTCATCTTCAATGCCCTTGCTGATGGAAGGAGGTTTACACTCAAAATCTCACGATACATGGCCCCATTCATTCTTTCATGTACCCGGATCAGTCGTCCTGGCCCCTTTGCAGAGAAACAGCCCCAAAGCATGATGTTTCCACCACCATGCTTTACAGTAGGTATGGTGTTTGATGGATGCAACTCAGTATTCTTTTTCCTCCAAACACGACAAGTTGTGTTTCTACCAAACAGTTCCAGTTTGGTTTCATCAGACCATAGGACATTCTCCCAAAACTCCTCTGGATCATCCAAATGCTCTCTAGCAAACTTCAGACGGGCCCGGACATGTACAGGCTTAAGCAGTGGGACACGTCTGGCACTGCAGGATCTGAGTCCATGGTGGCGTAGTGTGTTACTTATGGTAGGCCTTGTTACATTGGTCCCAGCTCTCTGCAGTTCATTCACTAGGTCCCCCCGCGTGGTTCTGGGATTTTTGCTCACCGTTCTTGTGATCATTCTGACCCCACGGGGTGGGATTTTGCGTGGAGCACCAGATCGAGGGAGATTATCAGTGGTCTTGTATGTCTTCCATTTTCTAATTATTGCTCCCACAGTTGATTTCTTCACTCCAAGCTGGTTGGCTATTGCAGATTCAGTCTTCCCAGCCTGGTGCAGGGCTACAATTTTGTTTCTGGTGTCCTTTGACAGCTCTTTGGTCTTCACCATAGTGGAGTTTGGAGTCAGACTGTTTGAGGGTGTGCACAGGTGTCTTTTTATACTGATAACAAGTTTAAACAGGTGCCATTACTACAGGTAATGAGTGGAGGAAAGAGGAGACTCTTAAAGAAGAAGTTACAGGTCTGTGAGAGCCAGAAATCTTGATTGCTTGTTTCTGACCAAATACTTATTTTCCACCATAATATGCAAATAAAATGAAAAAAAAACAGACAATGTGATTTTCTGGATTTTTTTTTCTCAGTTTGTCTCCCATAGTTGAGGTCTACCTATGATGTAAATTACAGACGCCTCTCATCTTTTTAAGTGGTGGAACTTGCACTATTGCTGACTGACTAAATACTTTTTTTCCCCACTGTATCTAGATAAGTTCCTTAGGGGGTCTAGTTTCCAAAATGGGGTCATTTGTGGGGGGTTTCTACTGTTTAACCACATCAGGGGCTCTGCAAACGGAACATGACGCCCGCAGATCATTCCATCAAAGTCTGCATTCCAAAGCGTTACTTCTTCCCTTCTGAGCCCCTACGTGTGCCCAAACAGTAGATTTCTCCCACATTTGGGGTACCAGCATACTCAGGACAAATTGGACAACAACTTTTGGGGTCCAATTTCTCCTGTTACCCTTGAGAAAATTTAAAATTGGGGACTAAACAATCATTTTTGTGGGCCTAAACTTGGATTTTTTATTTTCACACCCGGGCGTTATAAACTCCTGTGAAGCCCTAGGGGGTTCAAAGTGCTCATCACACATCTAGATAAGTTCCTTAGGGGGTCTAGTTTCCAAAATGGGGTCACTTGTGGGGGCTTTCCACTGTTTGGGCACATCGAGGGCTCATCAAACGCAACATGGCGTCCAATCTCAATTCCAGCCAATTTTAGGTTGAAAAAGTCAAACCGCGCTGCTTCCCTGCCGTGCGCCCAAACAGTGGTCCCCCCCACATATAGAGTATCAGCGTACTCAGGACAAATTGGACAACAACTTTTGGGGTTCAATTTCTCCTGTTACCCTTGGCAAAATAAAAAAATTGGGGACTAAACGATCATGTTTGTGGAAAAAATATGATTCTTTATTTTCACGCCCGGGTCTTATAAACTCCTGTGAAGCCCTAGGGGGTTAAAAGTGCTCACCACACATCTAGATAAGTTCCTCAGGGGGTCTAGTTTCCAAAATGGGGTCACTTGTGGGAGGTTTCCACTGTTTGGGCACAACGGGGGCTCGTCAAACGCAACATGGCGTCCAATCTCAATTCCAGCCAATTTAAGGTTGAAAAAGTCAAATGGTGCTGCTTCCCTTCTGAGCCCTGCCGTGTGCCCAAACAGTGGTTCCCCCCCCACATATAGGGTATCAGCGTACTCAGTACAAATTGGACAACAACTTTTGGTGTCCAATTTCTCCTGTTACCTTTGGCAAAATAAAAAATTGGGGATTAAACGATCATGTTTGTGGAAAAAATATGATTTTTTATTTTCATGCCTGGGTGTTATAAACTCCTGTGAAGCCCCCGGGGCTTCAAAGAGCTCACCACACATCTAGATAAGTTCCTTAGGGGGTCTAGTTTCCAAAATGGGGTCACTTGTGGGGGGGTTTCCACTGTTTGGGCACATCGGGGGCTCATCAAGCGCAACATGGCATCCAATCTCAATTCCAGACAAATTTAGGTTGAAAAAGTCAAAGGGCGCTTCTTCCCTTCCGAGCCCTGCCGTGCGCCCAAACAGTGGTCCCCCCACATATAGGGTATCAGCGTACTCAGGACAAATTGGACAACAACTTTTGGGGTCCAATTTCTCCTGTTACCCTTGGCAAAATAAAAAACTGGGGACTAAACGATCATGTTTGAGGAAAAAATATGATTTTTTATTTTCACGTCCGGGCGTTATAAACTCCTGTGAAGCCCTAGGGGGTTCAAAGTGCTCACCACATATCTATATAAGTTCCTTAGGGGGTCTAGTTTCCAAAATGGGGTCACTTGTGGGGGTTTCTACTGTTTAACCACATCAGGGGCTCTGCAAACGGAACATGACGCCCGCAGACCATTCCATCAAAGTCTGCATTCCAAAGCGTCACTTCTTCCCTTCTGAGCCCCGACGTGTGCCCAAACAGTAGATTTCTCCCACATTTGGGGTACCAGCGTACTCAGGACAAATTGGACAACAACTTTTGGGGTCCAATTTCTCCAGTTACCCTTGGGAAAATTAAAAATTGGGAACTAAATGATCATTTTTGTGGGCACAAAATAGGATTTTTTATTTTCACGTCTTTGCAGTATAAACTTTAGTGAAACACTTGGGGGTTCAAAGTTCTCACCACATATCTAGATAAGTTCCTTAGGGGGTCTAGTTTCCAAAATGGGGTCACACGGCGCTGCTTCCCTTCCGAGCCCTGCCGTGCGCCCAAACAGTAGTCCCCCCCCCACATATAGGGTATCCGCGTACTCAGGACAAATTGGACAACAACTTTTGTGGTCCAATTTCTCCTGTTACCCTTGAGAAAATAAAAAAATTGTTGCTAACAGATCATTTTTTTGACTAAAAGGTTAAATGTTAATTTTTTCCTTCCATGTTGCTTCTGCTCCTGTGAAGCGCCTGAAGGGTTAATAATCTTCTTGAATGTAGTTTTGAGTAGCTTGAGGGGTGCAGTTTTTAGAATGATGTCATTTTTGGGTTTTTTCTGCCATATAGACCCCTCAAAGTGACTTCAAATGTGATGTGGTCCCTAAAAAAAATGGTTTTGTAAATTTTGTTGTAAAAATGAGAAATCGCTGGTCAACTTTTAACCCTTATAACTTCCTAACAAAAAAAATTTTGTTTCCAAAATTGTTCTGATGTAAAGTTGACATGTGGGAAATGTTATTTATTAACTATTTTGTGCCACATAACTCTCTGGTTTAAGGGCATAAAAATTCAAATTTTGAAAATTGCAAAATTTTCAAAATTTTCGCCATATTTCCGCTTTTTCATAAATAAACGCAAGTTATAGCGAAGAAATTTTACCACTAAAGTGAAGAAAAAAAATTTGTCATGAGAAAACAATCTCAGAATCGCCTAGATCCGTTGAATCGTTCCTGAGTTATTACCTCATAAAGGGACAGTGGTCAGAATTGTAAAAATTGGCCCGGGAGTTAACGTGCAAACCACCCTTGGTAGTAAAGGGGTTAACCAACCACCACTGCCCTGGGACAACAGCTCTGCCTGTGGAGTGCTACTCCAACTCTGCTGCATCACACCATCAGTCCCAGAGGACCTGTCCTGCAGCGCTGGTCCCTTCTTACCAGATACCACAGGTGGTGTCACGAACACTTAATACAAAAACTCTTTATTTTTCATTCCCTTGTAAATATACCCCTTTTATTGGATGTCCAGGGCCACGGACCGGGTCACCGCCGCTGTAACACTGTCCCGTTAAGAAAGTGGCCCGGTACCGAGTACCCCACAACCCTGACAGGCATTCCACATGCTTTGGTTATAACTACTATGGTGCCTGTGAGGGCGATGTATGATTTGTCTATTAGCTGGTCTTGTGTTATGCATGACCCCATCCGTCCCTGAACAGTATAGGTTTTCCTAGAATAGTCCTTACACCATTGGCCTGATTTCATGCATTCAGCTGTACTTGCCTCGGTTTTCAGCCTGCATTCTCTTACTTCACAGCGGCCAGATGTTGCTGCAGTTCTTCATTCTCTGCAGACATCTAAAAAGTCAGAAAGATTGATACATAATTCAGCTAATCACTTACAACAAAGGGTAGATATATTAAATGGGGTATTCCCACCATTAGGAGGCATATTGCTAGAAAGTGCTATACGGTGGGCTCCAATCTCTTGGCGGGGAAGGAAGTGGCAATCTTTGAAGGAGCCTGAGGATTGTCCCACTTCCCCACACCAGCTCTCATTGGGAAGTAGCGGCTTATCTTCTAGGTCATCATTTCACTGATCTCCTCCTGCTGCCGGGCTGCATCTTCTCCTCTTCGTGCCAGCTCTTCTGCCAGCAATGCCACTTGTCTGCTGGCTTCAGCTAGAAACAGAGCAAAATGGTTTTATACTGCAGGCAAAAAAAGGCAAACACCTTACTCCAAATCCAAGGGAACTAAGTGAAAATCTAATCTGGCACGGCACATCTCCTCTACCCCAATAACACACTTCCGGCAATGGGCCTTAGCCAAAATCCCACTTTCCCAGGCAGCTGTCAGCGACAGAACTAGTGACAAAAGGGAACAGATACTACACCGAGTGTGGGCGACACCACAAGAACGTAGATATTTGACAATGTCATCAGTCGGCCATGTTTTGGCAAGTGACTCATCGCTGGAAGAGTTTGTACCCCTACATTATGCTGCTTTCTGATGGGGCAGCAAAAACCTAGTGACAGATTTAATGACAATTGCCAGAATCTCTAGGGAACAGATCTGTCAAGTGACCTGGATTTACACATGCGAGAGTCACCCGATTTCACCACAAGGAGAATTAATCAAATGAGGAGCAACATGAGAAAGTTGCATGTGACAGTAGGAAAGTCACTTGATCTGTGTCTGCATATTTACAGCTGTAAATTTAAGATTGTTTTTTTTCCCAAGTTGTTTTGGCTCGACTTACCCTGATGTTGTTTAGCCACAACCTCTTTAAGTCATACGCCTCATAACCCCACTTACTCCTGCTCGATTGTAACCTTTTAAAAGGTCGATATGTCTGAAGGTGCATAGTTTGTGCCCATGTACTTAGACACCAGAAGCCTATAACTGTATCCTTAGGAGCATGTACAAGACTCATTTACATTCTCATGGTCAAAAACCACGTGTGGTTGGGATATGCTTCTTTATAAATATTTTTATACAGGTGAAACATATTTATTTTATAGGTTTGACATCAAAAATAGCCACTGCAAAACCCATGGCGTCCGGCTTTTGATGCAGTTCCAAACCCCATTGTTTTTTATAGATTTTTTTTTTCTCAGTGAATAAAGCTTATGACCAAAATCACTAATGAAACTTGGTCCTTTTTTCTCAAATGTCAAATAATTGATGTCTGAACGACATCAATATAACGGTTGATTCTCAGATCTAAATCGGACATGTCCTCTTAATTTTGCACAGACCAAGAAGAATGCTGAGATTTTACTAATGTACTGATCCTACAAAAAGTTTTTTTTTTTTTTGTTTGGGGGGAGGGAGACATGTTTTATGGGGCTGTATGTTTTCACTCAATACTTTTAATTGTCTATTTGGTACATTTACCGCTTCATCCATAAAATATACTTTGAAGGAATTTCTCCTACATCTGCTATTGACCAGGGTGATTATACAGTGGGGAAAATAAGTATTTAATACACTGACGATTTTGCAAGTTTTCCCACCTACAAAGAATGGAGAGATATGTAATTTTTATTGTAGGTAAACCAACTGTAAGAGACAGAATCTAAAAAAATAAATTAAAAAAAAAACAGAAAATCACATTGTATGATATTTACATAATTAAATTGTGTTTTATTGCAAGAAATAAGTATTTGATCACCTACCGGCCAGCAAGAATTCTGGCTCTCACAGACCTGTTAGGTTGTTTTTATGAAACCCTCCTACTCTGCACCCATTACCTGTATCAATTGCACCTGTTTGAACTTGTTACCTGTATAAAAGACCCCTATCCACACACTCAATCACATTCCAACCTCTCCACCATGACCAAGACCAAAAATCTGTCTAAGGACACCAGGGACAAAATTGTAGACCTGCTCAAGTCTGGGATGGGCTACAGGATAATAGGCAACAAATGTTGGCACAATTATTAAAAAATGGAAGAAACACAAGATGACTGTCAATCTTCATCTGTTTGGGGCTCCATGCAAGGTTTCATCTCGTTGAGTAAGGATGATTCTGAGAAAGGTCAGGAATCAGCCCAGAACTACATGGGAGGACCCAGTCAATGACCTGAAAAGCTGGGACCACAGTCTCAAACATTACTGTTAGTAACATACTATGACATCATGGATTAAAATCCTGCAATACAACTCCCAAAATAATGTCCCAACCGTGAAGCATGGGGAGGGAAACATCATACTTTGGGGATGCTTTTCCGCAAAGAGCTCAGGACAACTGCATCGTATTGAAGGGAGAATGGATGGGGTCATGTATCGCGAAATTTTGGCCAACAACCTCCTTCCCTCAGTAAGAGTGTTGAGAATTTGTCATGGCTAGATCTTCCAGCATGACAATGACCCAAAACACACAGTCAGGGCAACTAAAGAGTGGCTCCGCAAGAAGCATTTCAGGGTCCTGGAGTGGCCTAGCCAGTGTCCAGACCTGAACCCAAAAGAAAATCTTTGGAAGGAGCTGAAACTCAATGTTGCCCAGTGATCTGAAAAATCTGGAGATCTGTATGCAGGAGTGGGTCAAAATCCCTGCTGCAATGTGTGCAAACTTGGTCAAGAACTACAGGAAACATCTGACCTCAGCAATTGCAAGCAATGGTTTCTGTCTCAAATATGAAGTTCTGTATTTTGTATCGTATCAAATACTTATTTCATGCAGTAAAATGCAAATAAATTATGTAAAATTCATACAATGTGATTTTCTGGATTTTATGTTTTAGATTCTCCATTCTTTGTAGGTGGAAAAATTTGCAAAATCGTCAGTGTATCAGATACTTATTTTTCCCCACTTTAGGCGAACACTAGAAATCTTCTAAAACTGGAACATTTTGAATCAGGTTTAATGTGACTGGGACTATCTATGTGGAGATATCGGATCCAAGTCAGTCACAGTGTAGACATAATGCAGATACGGGTATGATGATATTGATTTGTGGCGCCCCTGAGGCTTCAGTCACCACAGAGGTACTGCACCTTCTCCTAAGGTGTAGTGCCCCACCATCCAGGTAGGTAGGCTGGGAACTCCTTTCCGCATTCCAACACCTGCACCCCACACACAGGATAGTTCATCAGGGACCCATCCATGCTTTATGCTGGAAAGGTCATAGGGTGCCTTTTGTGGTCCCTGGCTTCGTAACATGAGAGTGCTGGGGAGGCGGGTGGAGTTAGATATAAAAGAGTGGGAAGAGTGAGAGTTAGTGGTTAGTTGGTTAGAGGAGAGAGAAGATGGGTGTCTGAAGGACGTGCTGTAGCAGGTCCCAGTGATCTGGGCTGCTGGCACGAGAAAGACCAGAGAAAGAGACTGATAAGATTGATAACCTAACCTTCCATAAGAGAGATAGAACAGATTGGAACGAAGGAGAATAGAAGGACAGTGGGAAGCTGGTTGAAGAAAGATAGAGAACCCTTCCAGTCCAGAGAGCGCAAAGGCCGGGGCCCGGTCCCCGAGGTTGATTGGATCTTTATGTCCAGCAACAGACACCGGAGGAGTAGTGAGCCGCTAACACCTTGCTCCCATCATAGACTTGGGACACAACAGCAACTGAATAGAGAGCCGGGACGCAGTGAGGAGTCCCCAAAGCAGGCTACAGCTGTCTATCATACAAGTAAAGACTAGGAACACCTAGAGAGAGGCATTCCATGGTAACTAAGTACTGGAGTGCTTCGCACCTAAAGGCGCATTGGAGGAGTCGTTCAGTAAGATACATGTTGGCGGAGTGTGGAAGGGAGAATCCTATCCTGCCTGGAGGTTGGCTGGAGCCCTGACCTGGAGAACACAGTACGGAGGCAGGCAGTTGTGTGAACTGCAAACAGTGAGTAAAGCTTTGGAACCGCACACTCCGGTGTCCTTCAACTTAACACCATTAACATCTCCGCCATTGACATTGGGCGCCCAGGGCCACGGACCGGGTCACCGCTGCTGTGACACATTCCTGCCTTGACACCGGCCCGGTACCGAGTACCCCGCTGCCCTGGGTTTGCGAGGGCGACCCAGATTCTTCTTTTTTTTTCTCCTGATGGGTTGTATCTGGGTGGTTGGGGTATTTCTTCTATCCTTATAATGTTTTGGTTGTTTTTTTTATTTGAATTTCATTATCTTGTATAATAAAAATAACAGAAAAACAAGATGGAAGGGTCGCACAATAGTTAGGCCAGCTTCACACTTCCGACATTCACTGTCCATGTACAGACGGCAATGTTTTGACTGGCCATGGGAGTTCTGATCAAAACTCAACAGCTTCATATTTGCCTACAAGGCTGTTGTGTTCAGGTCAGAAGCTCCATGGCCGGTAAACAGATTGTGGTCTGTACTCAAACTGTCAATGGCATACAGCCTCAGATGGAAACCATGACTCTTCATCTCCTGACGCATACACAGTAATTCTAATAATGTAGGCAAATTGCCTTCATTTTAGATGAATATCACCCCCCTTTTGGTGGCAAACTGTAGAATGCGGTATTATGCTTTGCTTATAGCACTATATATTCTGCAGCTCTATACAGACATCATCAGTGTCCCCCATTGGGACTCAAAATCTACATAACCGATCAGTATGTCTTTGGCATGTGTAAAGAAACCTGGAGGAAACCCACGCAAACACGGGGAGAACATACAAACTCCTTGCAGATGTTGTCCTTGGCGGGATTAGAACCCAGGAGCCCAGCACTGTAAAGCTGCATTGCTAATCACTGAGCCACTGTGCTGCCCATATGTATGCCTTTGTGGTACAGAGATAAATGGAAACCATGGAATCCACTCACGTGTCATAGTCCTTCGTCCAAGTTTTATTTATGTATATGGGTGTACCTGCTAATATAGCAGACAATTACAGAGAGATAAGAGCTCTCCATCAAAGGGTATAGGTTCTAATTTCCAAAACGAGTAAGGCTTAATCTTCGACAAAACAACATTTGTTACTATAAACCTAAGAAAGAGAATAGCCATGAAGGACATGTTTGCTGCAGGTGGCAGAGCAATTTTGTAAATTAGTGCTTGTGGCATATTGAGTGATTGAGCAATCTTCCCAGTCTAGGCTTACTGTTCTTATTGATGGTCGCTACGCAGAGACAACTTGACACAGAATGTAATCATTTAGGATAGTAGAAAAGAGTGCAGACCTGGGAAACAGGAAGCCTTGAGTACAAATAGACATAAAAGGATAAAACTGGGCAAGTTCTCTCATAACCATATAAAAAATAATAAATTGAGTTGGGGAATCCAACCGCTGGGACCCCAACTGATCCCAATGATGTGGCTTTCTACAGCGCTTGCCATTAGATGGTGATGGAATAGTGGCATCAATGCACGCTGTCAGAGACACCGCACTGAACTTGCTCACTGAGCCAGTGCGCGTGTCCTGAGTAAAGCGAACAGTGCTCAAAGCTACCTGTGGAGCGGGCAGCAACTGAATAGATGTGTACTTCAGACCCGCAGGACCTGAAGCACGTGACTGCTAGAGGCGTGGCTTAAACTCCACAGAGCTAGGAGCTGCAAGACAATTCCTAGCAGAGTAACTGCGAGACAAAGTTACCAAGGGGCATAGACAGTGAGAATAGTCAGGACGTAGCCACACACAGAGATAGTTGCAAGGTACCAGAGGGGCGAGCAGAGAGTAGTCAGGTCACAGGCAATGAGTCGTACACAGATATAGCTACAAGGTACCAAAGGGGTGAGCAGAGAGTAGTCAGGTCACAGGCAATGAGTCATACACAGATAATAACGCAGTACAAAATCAACAGGCAAACTCACAACGGGAAACAGAATCGGGTCAGAACCATATAAACAAGCTATAGCAACAAACAGGCACACGGGGGTCAGCACACTAGGCCAAAGGCGAAAGTATAACTGGCAGGGATTGAAGCTACCCAGGGGTTTATGAAGCTCTCCCAGAACCAGAAAGAGGCCACAATCATTAACCCCAAGTGTGCAGGTCAAAACCTGCACAGAGCTCCAGATATTAACCCCCGGTGTGCAGCTCTAAAACCTGCACTGGGATCATGACAAAAACCTGCACAGAGCTCCAGACATTAACCCCCCGGTGTGCAGCTCTAAAACCTGCACTGGGATCATGACACACGCCTTCCGCAACATTGTAATGGAGAATTTTTTAGTCCCATTTCCAGGATTGGTAGACTCCCAGTGATTAGTAAGTTGTAATATGCACCATGTGAATTAAATGCGAATATTATACACTCATCAACATTGAAATTGCAACACAAAGATGACAAAGTCATAAAGTTATAAGAATCAAAAGATGGATAGACAAACATACAGGTGCTTCTCACAAAATTAGAATGTCATCAAAAGTTATTTCTGTTAATGTTAATGATCACGGCTTACAGCCAATGAAAACCCAAAAGTCATTATCTCCATAATTTAGAATACATTATAACACCAGCTTGAAAAATGATTTTAAAATCCAAAATGTTGGCCTACTGAAATGTATGTTCTGTAAATGCACTCAGTACTTGGTCGGGGCTCCTTTGGCATCAATTACTGCATACATACGGAGTGGCATGGAGGCAATCAGCCTGTGGCACTGCTGAGGTGTTATGAAAGCCCAGGTTGCTTTGATAGCAGCCTTCAGCTCTTCAGCGTTGTTGGGTCTGGTGTCTCTCATCTTCCTCTTGAAAATATCCATAGATTCTCTATGGGGTTAAGGTCAGGCGAGTTTGCTGGCCAATCAAGCACAGTGATACTGTTGTTTTTAAACCAGGTATTGGTTCTTTTGGCAGTGTGGACAGGTGCCAAGTCCTGCTGCAGAATGAAATTTCCATCTCCAAACAGCTTGTCGGCAGAGGGAAGCATGAAGTGCTCTAAAATTTCCTGGTAGACGGCTGCGCTGACTTTGGTCTTGATAAAACCCAGTGGGCCTACACGAGCTGCTGACATGGCTCCCTAAACCATCACTGATAGTGGAAACTGCACACTAGACCTCAAACAGCTTGGATTGTGTGACTCCCCACTCTTCCTCCAGACTTTGTTACCTTGATTTCCAAATTAAATGCAAAATTTACTTTCATCTGAAAATAACATCTTGGACCAGTGAGCAACAGTCCATTTCTTTTTCTCCTTGGCCCAGGTAAGATGCTTCTGGAGTTGTCTATTGGTCATGAGTGGCTTGACACAAGGAATGCGACACTTGTAGCCCATGTCCTGGATACGTCTGTGTGTGGTGGCTCTTGAAGCAATGACTCCAGCAGCAGTCCACTCCTTTTGAATCTCCCCCCAATTTTTGAATGGCCTTTTCTTAACAATCCTTATAAAGCTACGGTTATCCCGGTTGCTTGTGCTCCTTTTTCTACCACACTTTTTCCTTCCACTCAACTATCTATTAACATGCTTGGATACAGTACTCTGTGAACAGACAGCTTCTTTAGCTTACCCTCCTTGTGGATTGTCAATGACAGCCTTCTGGACATCTGTCAAGTCAACAGTCTTTCCCATGATTTTGAAGCCCACTGAAACAGACTAAGGCTATACAAGTCGGCGCTTGCGCTGTCACTGGGTAAGCGTCCCTGACCTCCATGGTAACTGTTAGCCGTGACGCGTCTGAATGCCGGCGCCTGCGCTGTTTCATTGATGGGAAGCACATACTACTCGCTTCCATGGTAACTATGAGTCAGGACGGACTTCCTGCCTCTGAATACTGACGCACGCGCTGTACTGTTGCCCGTGAGTGCTCGTAACATGATGGTGTATTGGTCCCCATGGTAACCTTGGGCTATGACGCGCTTCCTGTTACCGAATGTCGGCGCATGCGCGGTACCACTGACTGACCGATGTGTGCCGGGTAAGCGCCGCAGCTGTGTGTCATTGTCTATTTTTTTCTTCATATATATATAAATACGGGTTAAGACCACATTCATTACCCCTGACGAAGCCAATCTAGGTGGCGACACGTGTCGGGCACTTTCCCGCCCTGTTCTCACTGCACATTGGTCTTGCCAACTGATGCCAGCACTTCAGGCTGCAATGCATGGGTGATTGTTGCTGCATATTTCAGTCTGTGTGTTGCTGGTTCTTTATATTCATCCATGATTTTTATCATAGGTACTATTGGCCTGGGTGACCTAGTCCCATTTATTATTTATTTGCAGATGTCATAATATGTTTCATTCTTCTGACTTATACAAATTCTTTTTGTGGTTCCTCCCTCCTTATTAGGGGGTCGCCACTTTACTTTATCTGCATTTATATAATTCTCCCTTCTTTGGGGGTATTTATTGTAATTTACTCAATTACTAGTTGGTATGCTGTTCATATGGGCAGGTATTTGGTCACCGACCATTGTGGAGTGTCACTACAGGGTGTAGGCTCTATTATGAGCCATCTGATTGTTGTTGTCATGTCACATGTGTGACTTTTTAAATGTTTTTATAGTTGTTTGTGGTCTTTACATGTTAATAAAAACTGATTCTCTAAATGCCAATCATTTTTTTGTGGTGATCCCCCATTCCATAGCTTATTCTCTTTCCTCTTTTGTGTGTGTCATAGTTATTCTTGAATAAGCTGGGGTTGGATCCCACTTCGTTATTCTAATACCGTGGTGCCCCTGCTCCTTAGCTCCTATATACTCGATTTTGTGTGGTCGCTTTTTAGTCCACATTTTCTGGGTGTGGCACACGGTGGGTTGATTCATTTCAACTTGAACTGTATTATTATTCCTGTGTATTTATATCTTATTTGCATTTGCATTAGCATCCATATTTTTGAAATCTGACTAATGGATTTGGCAGCTAGAGAGGCTCTATGGAGTACTCAGGCCAATGGGCTTTTTGACACCACACCTGCGACATCAGGTGCTAATTGTATTGGGGATGCTGATTTTCAGAGTGTTTCAAGAGAGCTGATGGGGCTTCATAAATCACTAACCAAAACTTGGTGGAATGTTAAGACATTGGAGGAGTATAAAAGACTTGGATTGGTTCCAAAAGGTTTAAGGATTCAAATCTTCCCGGCTTGGGAAGCTGACAGGGATTTTCAAAAAACCTGGGAGAACGGTTTATTGAATTGTTCCAAAATAATTATAGATATGCTTATACAACATGATCAGGGTGTTCTGACTGTGATTAAGGACAAAATTAAGGCCCTTGGGTCAAGGTTGGACAAATTTGATAAAAAAACTCTGGTTGAACCATTTCAAACTCAACTTAAGTCCACCATTGACAAATTTGAGAAAGAGGTGATAGGTCGTAAGAAACAAAAATTTAAAAGAGATCAAACTGACTTTGAAAGTGGACGTGCCTACAGATGGGTGCACAGGGGCAATAAGAGGGTCACTAGTACTGGCAGTGGGGCCAATAGCAACATGGCCACCCTGCATGAACTTCCTTCAAGTGATTTTTTGTCCTCCGAACAAAGCGACGTAGAGGGCGTAACAGGAGGGGCCGACGCAAGAGGCACTATACAGAGAAAACGGACCCGCAATTTCAGAACTTGTTCTCCCAAATACAAGCAGGAGACCAGACAGAACAGGAGACGGTAACGCCCCTGCCTGCGTCGGTGGTTCCCCCCAAAACCGGTAAGTTACAGATCATCAATTTATCATCTTATACTCTTTCTCAGCTTGAGATTGCTGTCTTGGAGAAGGGACTCTCTTTTTGTCCAACCAATGTCTTGGACAAGTTCACTCTGATTAAGGATCTGTATTTGTATTGCAGACAATTAACGTTTAAATTATTATATCATCAGCCCTCCATGATTGATGACCTTCCGATGATGGAAAGACAAGCCTTTAGAGATTTGCTGGACCTTCTTGATGAAAATGCTTCTGGACCATCGAGAAGACGTTTTCAGGGTAGGTTACCATCGCAGGCCACCCCGTCCTTTTCACTGTTTCCAGCAATGCAAATTTTTTTGACACTGTATGCAGAGAGATTAAGTGCCTTAAGTTGGATCCAAACAGTGGCAGAAATTTGAGTAAGTCCGAACAGGCTGTCATCGCCAAATTAGGGTCTAACCGAGATTTTGTGATCCGGGAAGCAGATAAGGGTGGCAATTTGGTGATTTGGCTGGTTGAATTGTATTTGAACGAGGCGAAACGTCAATTAACGAACTCCAATTGCTACCAGGTCTTACCTTCGGATCCCTCTTCTGCCTTTAAGGCCAAATTGGACAAACTGTTGGACTCTGCCTTTGATTGTCACATCATAACTAAACGAGAAAAGGACTTTATGACGAACCACCATCCCAGGACACCGACTTTCTACATGCTTCCTAAGGTCCATAAGTCCATCCAGATTCCTCCAGGTAGGCCTATTGTGTGGGATGGGTGGCCTGTTGGAACGTCCCTGTATGTATGTAGATTTTTTCCTACAGCCATTAGTGACCAACCTTAAATCCTATGTGAGAGATTCCACTCATTTGATCCAACAATTACAGGGTCTTACGGTCCCACCTGGTGCGTGGCTTGTTTACATTAGATGTTGAGTCGTTGTACACTTGTATATGCCATGATCTTGGTATTCAGGCGGTTTCTTTCTTTTTGGATCAATGTTCTACAGGTGATAGGAAACACGACTCGTTTCTATTAGACTTGCTCTTTTTCATACTGGACAAAAACCATTTTGTTTTTGACCGGGTTCATTATAGACAGGTCACGGGGACTGCGATGGGCGCACGGTGTGCGCCCTCATATGCAAACCTGTTTTTGGGATGGTGGGAGGTCACCAGGGTGTTTGGTCTGGAGGCATTTTCTAGGTACATTACCAACTGGTACCGTTACATTGATGATATACTGTTTCTCTGGACAGGCACCCTGGATGATTTGAACACCAATCCGTGGAATATTCGATTGACTTTACATCTGTCGCAAAGTGAAGTTGAATTTTTGGATCTTAAACTTTCCCTCAGTGGTTCTCGGATCACCACTACTCTTTACCGGAAGCCTACATCTACGAATAGTTTGTTGCATTTTACGAGCTTTCACCCTCAACACCTTAAAAAGGGTATTCCTAAAGGCCAATTTTTTCGGGCTAAAAGAAACTGCAGTAAAAAAGATGATTTTTTGTCCCAGGCTCGGGACTTGACCTGCCGCTTCAAGAACAGAGGATACCCTAAGAAGGTAATTTCAGATGCTTTCAGGACAGCTAGAGACACGGATCGTGATAGTTTGCTACAGCCTCGTGCTAAGGGCCCCCCTAAACCATTGGGTATAATAACCACTTACAACAACCAGTGGCAAGATATACGTGGTATACTTACCAGACACTGGGGAATTCTCCTCAGTGAGCCGAGATTGAAGCCCCACATCTCAATACAGCCTGATTTGGTGGCGAGGAGGGCTAGAAATCTTAAGAATTGTTTGAGTCATAGCCACTTTAAACACCCGGTCACCAGGCTCAATAGGGGTATACGGCTCAAGGGTACTTTTCCTTGTGGCAACTGCAATACCTGCCCCTATATGATTAATGGCAATGTGTTGACTCTTCCTTTTCCTCCATTCCAGATCAACACCAAATCTTATTTCAACTGCAAGTCACGCTTTGTAATTTATGCTCTGGTATGTCCCTGTCCGAAGGTGTATGTGGGACAGACCACCCAGGAGCTGAGAAGACGGATGCAGCAACATTTTTCAAACATTACCACGGCTAAAAAGGATCAAGAAAAGGGCACTACGCTCACGTCTGTGGCTTCGCATTACCTTGTTGCACATAATTCACAGTGGAACGGAACGAGGATTTTGGGGCTGGACTCTGTGCAACCAGACATCAGAGGAGGCGATATAGCATTGGAGCTTCTCAGAAGAGAGTCTAGATGGATTTTCAATTTGAACTCTTTAGCCCCCACTGGCCTCAATGAGGACCTGTTGTTCACGGGGTTCTATAAACAGAATTGATCTTTACCTTACTAGTACACCTCTGTTAATTATAACCCTATGGTCAAATAGGGATTGTTTGGCCATGGGGCGGTCATGGCTATGTATCTGCTCTTTTCAGCTATCTACTTGTTCTTGTTGATGTTGTCCGTGGGTTTCACTGCATCCTCTTACCTACATGTAAACAGCATACCAGCTTCTGTTTAGGTTTCCCCTATATGGGTTAAATATTTGTCTTATCTCTTGATGAATCTTCTTTATCTGATGGGTGTTCCTGTATTTTGCATTATGTGTGTTCATGTACCACTCTATGGACCACACTACGTCTAACACATCCTTATTACCGTAAAGGGTGTACAGTCCATTCACACATTTATCAATTCGCTGTCCCTCCATCATAATTAATAGGAGCTGTTATTGTGTGTGTGTGTATGAATAAACATTGGTTTTTACTATCTTTTTCACAAACAATTTCTGTCCGGTGGTGTTTTCATATCAGTCCTTTGTCATCGTTGGATCAGTCAGCTATATTTGCAGACTCTTTGCACAGTTTTGTTGATTTATTCCCAGTGACATTGACTGGTCAGCATATAGCTGTGCTCTGTTTATATTAGATCAAGTCCTGGTTATTTGTTTATATCTTTTGCTCCTGTCCTCTCCATAGGAAGACTATATTGCGTTGACATTGAGGTTGGCCACTGATCTGAGTACAGTGAGCTTATTTCTTGCTTGCACGTATTGCATTGCGCCACCACTTTAATTTCGCTGTTTATTTATACATGTCTGTTTCTTTCATCTCCATAGAATCATCATTGATGACTTATAACCTTGGGTTTTCTCTTTACATTGGAATACTCTATTATATCGCCATTCAAGTGTATCACTCATTTCACATAATGATCATCTTGGAATAATATGTGCATACCGTACTTCGTTTCTCTGTACCTGTACTCCCTTTATTTCTCAATAGTTATTGCTAACTTGCGTCTGGTTTGGTTTATGATCCATTGCGTGAAGTCCTGGATTTTGACGGGCCTTTTTCACTGGGGTCCAAGGACTTGAAATTGGTCATCATTCTGGGCCTATAGTTAGGCCTGCTTATTTTTATTTGTTACTAAAGAATTCATGTGTATTGGTATTATCCATCGCGGTACCAAGGAAAACAACTGATTTACGTGAGTGATTTACATCGGCATGTTGGTTTACTGTTTAGTTTTACATGCTTTCACCCACATAGGGCCGTTTTTGATGCCTTCTAATAGTGGGCTTACCCTTTATGTTTATACATTACATTGTTTTGCCTTGTAAGATTGGCACTTACCTGGCATATTGACTATTTTGGAATATTTGTGTGCGTATTGTGTTTTGCTTATATATATCTGCACTCCAATCCTCTTGCAATACTTGTTGGTGACCTGCGTCTTGGCTTCAAAAAGCCCGGACTTTGTCAGGCTTCTTTTTGGAGACCAAGCACATATGCTTTTTATTAAAATTGGATATTATGTTATACGTCGTTAACAGAGAAATAACTGATTTTTGTGAGGGTGGTATACATAGGTGTGATCTATACTAATATACCTTTTGAATATTTCCACACATGAGTACGGCAGTGTTCGCACTGAACCATGTTTTTGGCCTTTGTTATGCTTTTCCGGCGTTATGTTGTACTTTTTTGGTTGCCGTACCTTTCCCCTATATGGCCATTTACCAACTGTTCCTGGATATGCGCATTATCTCTGTACATCTTTGTCTCCTTAGCAATTATGAGCCAAGACGCGCTTGAATAGAAAACAACAATACAAGTCGGCGCTTGCGCTTTCACTGGGTAAGCGTCCCTGACCTCCATGGTAACTGTTAGCCGTGACGCGTCTGAATGCCGGCGCCTGCGCTGTTTCATTGGTGGGAAGCACATACTACTCGCTTCCATGGTAAATATGAGTCAGGACGCACTTCCTGCCTCTGAATACTGACGCATATGCTGTACTGTTGCCCGTGAGTGCTCGTGACATGATGGTGTATCGGTCCCCATGGTATCCTTGGGCTATGACGCGCTTCCTGTTACCGAATGTCGGCGCATGCGCGGTACCACTGACTGACCGATGTGTGCCGGGTAAGCGCCGCAGCTGTGTGTCATTGTCTATTTTTTTCTTCATATATATAAATACGGGTTAAGACCACATTCATTACCCCTGACGAAGCCACTCTAGGTGGCGACATGCGTCGGGCACTTTCCCGCCCTGTTCTCACTGCACATTGGTCTTGCCAACTGATACCAGCACTTCAGGCTGCAATGCATGGGTGATTGTTGCTGCATATTTCAGTCTGTGTGTTGCTGGTTCTTTATATTCATCCATGATTTTTATCATAGGTACTATTGGCCTGGGTGACCTAGTCCCATTTATTATTTATTTGCAGATGTCATAATATGCTTCATTGTTCTGATTTATACAAATTCTTTTTGTGGTTCCTCCCTCCTTATTAGGTATAGGGGTCGCCACTTTACTTTATCTGCATTTATATAATTCTCCCTTCTTTGGGGGTATTTATTGTAAGTTACTCAATTACTAGTTGGTATGCTGTTCATATGGGCAGGTATTTGGTCACCGACCATTGTGGAGTGTCACTACAGGGTGTAGGCTCTATTATGCGCCATTTGATTGTTGTTGTCATGTCACATGTGTGACTTTTTAAATTTTTTATAGTTGTTTGTGGTCTTTACATGTTAATAAAAACTGATTCTCTAAATGCCAATCATTTGTTTGTGGTGATCCCCCATTCCATAGCTTATTCTCTTTCCTCTTTTGTGTGTGTCATAGTTATTCTTGAATAAGCTGGGGTTGGATCCCACTTCGTTATTCTAATACCGTGGTGCCCCTGCTCCTTGTCCTTCTGGACATCTGTCAAGTTAACAGTCTTTCCCATGATTTTGAAGCCCACTGAAACAGACTAAGGCTATGTGCACATGTTGCGGATCTTGTTGCAGATCCACAGCGTTTTTTAAGTGCGGATTTGCACCAAATCAGCAAAGGGGTGCTCAAGCAATGTTAGTCAATGGGAATTAAGAATTGGTGTGCACATGCTGCGGAAAATTCCGCACTGATTCTTGGCGTTTTATTTAAAGCAGCGTGTCAATTCTTTTTGCTGATCTGCAGCGTTTCTGCACCCACTGACTTACATTGAGTCAGTCAAATCCGTAGCTAAACCGCAGGTGTAAAAAGGTCTCCGGATTAGCTGCGGATATGCGTGCCAAAAACGCTGCAGATATGGAGGAGGAGGAGTGTGTGGGTGGAGAATGTGTGTGTGGGCAGAGACCGTGTGAGTTGAGAATATGTGCGTGACCTTGTCTGTCTGCGGGTGTCTGTATGTAGCCAGGCATCATCCGTTGGGACTACTACTCCCATTCGGCTATGTCTGGTGTCACATATAACAGTGACAGCGTGAGCTGATGATGGGATAGGAGTCCCATCATCCGGTGACTGTGTTCAACTGTAAAACAAAAAAAACACATTCTTTCTTTCATACTCATCAAACACCTGACGCCCTCGATCTGCAACAAAAATAAAATAATAAACCAACACAAATACTCCCTGGTCTGCCGTAGTCCTAAATAACGAGTGTCCCACGATAATCTCACGTGTAGAAAAGTTATATCGGGAGATGTGACCACTCTACACTGCTCCGGGGATACAGTGACAGGAGGTATCCTCCCACATTGTATCACTCTGCCGCCGTCAGAGGTCACCGGAGTTTGTGCTGTCACTTGCGGCACCGCTGCGTGAGAAAATTCTCACACAGCTGTAGTGCCGTAAAGTGAGAGCACCGGAGTGATGAACTCCAGTGAACTCTCTCACGGTGGCGGAGTGATACACTGCGGGAGGATTACCTCCTGTCAGTGTATCACCAGAGAGATCATTGTGAGACACTCGTTATTTAGGACTACGGGAGTATTTGTGTTGGTTTATTATTTTATTTTTGTTGCAAGAGATCGAGGGCGTCGGAAAATTAGGTGATGCAGTAAGTATGGTTAATTAAGATTATTAAAGGACTTTATTCTGGCTGTGTCTTTATTTACCATATAACTATAGGATTAGTAATGGATAGGTGTCTTACAGACTGTTCTCCATTACTAATTCGTGAGCTTGATGTCACCAGACAAAAGAAAGGTGACATCAAACCCACAAATACTAACCCCACTTGCCACAGCTACAGGGCAAGTGGGAAGAGCGAGGCTAAGTGCCATAATTGGCACATCTATAAGATGCACCATTTCTGGGGCAGCTGAGAGCTGATGTTTTAAGCCTGGGGGGTGCCAACATCTATGGCCCTTCTCAGGCTATTAATATCAGCCCGGTGCTGTCTGCCTAGTTTTTGCTGGTCTGATTTTATAGGGGGACCCCATGTAAATTTTTCTGGGGTTCCCCTGTAGACTAGCCAGTAAAGGCTAAGCAAACATCTGTGAGCTGATATTAATAGCTTGGGAACCTTTATGGCTATTGGCTCCTTCCCAGAATATTAACATCAGCCCTCAGCCATAGGCTTTCCCTCTGCTGGCTATGAAAAGTACGTGGGAGCCCACGCAAATTTTATTCATTTTTTTTTTTAAATAAACAGATATTGTGTTTGACGCAGATTTTGTGCGTGTCTTTTATTTAACTGTTTATGTACCATTGTATTAATGAGGGTATCTGGCTGACACATATTCACTTATAATTGTTTAGTGTGTGTAAACGTTATATTTGAACACGGTATGTAATGATATGATCTTCAATGGAGAATGTAAAAGAAGAGGTTGGACAAGGAAATGTTAAATAATATATCTATATTTAGCTTACAAAAACGCATACAAGTCCACATGAAAAATCCGCATCAAATCCACATAAAAAACGCATCAAAAACACACGGATTTTCAACGTGTGCACATACCCTAAGGGACCTTTTTATCCACTTATGAAGCCTTTGCAGGTGTTTTTGTTAATTATTCTACTTTACTGAGATAATGACTTTGGGATCTCATTGATTGTAAGCAGGGGTGAACCTAGCCTCTCTGCTGCCTGAGGCGAACAGCAAAATGACGCACCCCCCCTGCGAACAAAGTAAGTTTTTATATCTATATTGTAAAACTGAGTACAATAGTGGACATTTTGATTTAGATAAATAGAAAAAAAGGTGTCCAAACACAAGGATGCCAGCGCCATCATACGCACATACAAGAACAACGCAGAAGTATCCAGAACAAGGATCATTAATGGCAATGGTAGGTCTGGCACAGGGCCGGACTGGGACAAAAAAAATGCAGCCCTGCCACACAAACCCCAGCAGCCCGCAAACTATAGCACTCATCAGCCCCAATCAGTGAATTTTTGCGATACTTTGTCGTCCCCTCATCACTCTCTTAAAGGAGTTATTTGAAGAGCCACAAGTGAATGGCACCACAGTGTGTATGATTGACCACAGCTCCATTAACATTGGTGCTCTTCAAAGCTACGTTTCCCAGGATCATGGGGGTCCCAGCGGTCAGTTCCACAGCAAACAGAAAGTCATCCCCTATCCCCACATAATGCTCCATACAGTATTATGGGCCCCATATAATGCTCCATACAGTATATTGGGCACCATATATTACTTCATACAGCATAATGGGCCCCATATATTACTTCATACAGCATAATGGGCCCCATATAATTCTACTCCCCATACCCCCATATATTACTTCATACAGCATAGTGGACCCTATATATTACTTCATACAGTATATTGGGCACCATATGTTACTTCATACAGCATAATGGGCCCCATATATTACTTCATACAGCATAATGGGCCCCATATAATTCTTCTCCCCATACCCCCATATATTACTTCATACAGCATAGTGGGCCCCATATATTACTTCATACAGCATAGTGGGCCCTATATATTACTTCATACAGTATATTGGGCACCATATATTACTTCATACAGCATAATGGGCCCCATATATTACTTCATACAGCATAATGGGCCCCATATAATTCTTCTCCCCATACCCCGCTGCTCTGGTCTCCTCAGTGTATTCTGATCTTCCGCACTGCTTGGCACAGGGACATCACTAATTTTACGTATATAATTGTCCACTTGGACTGATAGTAATAGTGATTTGTTTGTACCCTGTTGTCTGGGGCTGGCTCACTTTATGAGGGTGCTCAGGGCTTATGATTATACACCAGTAAAAAGTATGAAAGTCTCAATGTGACCAGTGCCACCTAGTTTCCTACCACTTTTATTCTACCGGTACTGTGGGCACAATGACTGGTACTGAGGAAAAGAAAGAACAGAGAGAGAGAAAAAAGATCAGAGAGAGAAAGAAAGAAAGGTCAAAGATAAAGAAAGAGGAGAAAGAAAGAAAGAAGAGAAAGAAAGAACAGAGAGAAAGAAGAAAGAAAGAAACAGAGTGAAAGAAAGAGGGAGCAGAAAAAAAGAACAGAGAAAGAAAGAAAGAAAGAAAGAGGGGACAGAAAAAAAAGAACAGAGAGAGAGAAAAAAGAAAGAGGGGAAAGAAAGAAAGAACAGAGAGAGAGAAAGAAAAAGAAAGAGGGGAAAGAAAGAACATAGAGAGAATGAAAGAAAAAGAGGGGAAAGAAAGAACAGAGAAAGAAAGAACAGAGAAAGAAAGAAAGAAAGAAAGAGGGGAAAGAACTAAACAACAGAGAGAGAAAGAAAGGGGAAAGAAAGAAAGAACAGAGAAATAGGGAGAAAGAAACAGAGAGAGAAAGAAAGAAAGAACAGAGAGAAAGAAAGAGGGGACAGAAAAATAGAACACAGAGAAAAAGAGGGAAAAAAAAGAACAGAGAGTTAGAGAGAAAGAAAGAGGGGAAAGAAAGAACAGAGAGAGAAAGGGGAAAGGAAGAAAAGAGAGAGAACAAAAAAGAAAGAAAGAACACCGAGAGAGAAAGAAAGGGGAAAGAAAGAATGAGCAGAGAGAGAAAGAAAGAACAGAGCAAAATAAAGGAAGAACAAAGAGAGAAAGGACAGAGAAAGAAAGAAAGATTAGAGAGAGAAAGAAAGACTACAGAGAGAAAGAAAGGGAAAAAAAAGAGAAAGAACAGAGAAAGAGAAAGAAAGAGAAAGAAAGAGGGGAAAGAAAGAACAGAGAGAAAGAAAGAGGGAAAAGAAAGAACAGAGAGAAAGAAAAAAGAAAGAAAAAGAACAGAGAGAAAGAAAGAGTGGACAGAAAAAAAGAAAGGAGAAACAAAGAACAGAGAGGGAGAGAGAAAGAAAGAGGGGAAATAAAGAACAGAGAGAGAAAGAAAGAGGGGAAAGAGAAAGAAAGATGGGAAAGAAAGAAAGACGAGAGAGAAAAAGAACAGAGAGAGAGAAAGAGAGGAAAGAAAGAAAACAGAGAGCGAGAAAGAAAGAACAGAGAAAGAAAGCATGAGGGGAAAGAAGAGAACAGAGAGAGAAAGACAGAACAGAGAGAAAGGAAGAACAGAGAGAGGGAAAGAAAAAACAGAGAGAGAAAGAAAAAGCAGAGAGAAAAAGAAAGAAAGATTAGAGAGAAAGAAAGAGGGGAAAGAAAGAGAAAACAGAGAGAGAAAAGAAAAGGGGAAGGAGAGAAAGAAAGGAGAGAAAGAAAGAAGAGAGAAAGAGGAAAAAAAGAACAGAGCGAGAGAAAGAAAAAAGAAAGATTAGAGAGAATAAGAAAGAACAGAGAGAAAGAAAGATTCTATAATGATACTATAGCAGCCCGGCTCCCATTGTAGTGCCCACCTGAGCCTCCCAATGCAGGACATATCATGATCCACTCACATAGCCGGCATCCCCGAGTCCAAGGCAATCCCGCTGATTGCTGACACGGTGATGGATCTGAAGCATTCCCTGAAGTGCCTCTGTTATGAATGAGTCACCGTAGGAGGCAAAAACAGAAATACTAGCTAAGTCCAGAAAACCAGAGAAGTTGGCAGCTATCGGATTGCAGACCCCTGAACCTAACAACAACAACTAGCAGTAGCCGTGGGGGGTTCCTACGGTGCCCTAGACCCCTCGATCACAGCCGGAGAACTACATAGCCTAAAGACAGAAAGGGAAATCTAAACTGCCCCAGAGCAGACCCCAAAGCAATAGGCAGCCCCCAACATATAATGACGGTGAAGCAAGATGAAAAAACACTCACACAGATAGAAAGATAGGCAGAGCAAATGATGGGGCCCAAGCTAACTAAATAGGACAGAATAGAAAAGCTGCTGTCTGCAATCCACCAAAAGCCTCTCAAAAACAAGAGCCAACAGACTGATAGGGAAAAAAGCCCTGAAGACGCTAGGCTTCAAAAAGACTATATCAGTACTCAGGTATTATCTGAAGACAGAGCAAAAAGGAATTCAGCTCACCCAGCAGGGAAAGGCAGAAATCCAGAAAAACAAGGCAAAACAAAACCAAAACACAAATGCAAAAAGTAGAGCAGAAAACTTAGCTTTTGAGGAGCAGGAATCAGACTGGTCTCCAAGAATCCCTCAGAGTAATCACCCGCAAGGCAGAAGGGCGTCGGCTGCCTTATATCCAGTCAGCAATCCCAGTCACCCAGTCATCATCATTCTGCTCAGGTGCTTTGTAATCAGCCTCACTACCTTCCTTCACCAGAAGAGGGAGTTCATCAGACCTCAATGGTGAAGTGGGAAAATGAACTCACAACATGCCTCCATGGTTCTGTCACAATCTCCTCCCAAAATTACCTCAATTCCAGTCAGCTTCTAGCATGTCACTTCCGGTGGAATGTCATGTGCGAATTTTAAGTGCTCCTCGGGGCTCCGCATTGTACTCCTGTGTCCATGGGAAAACTAAGCTCCCGGCTGGGGCAGAGGGGCAGACTCTTTCAAAATTGGGACTGTCCCGCTGGGAGGTATGGATGCTCCCCACCATACACCTTGTACACGTATGGCTCCGCACACCTCATACACACACGGTTCCGCTTTTTATGCCTCGTACCCACACGGCTCCACTCTGTACACCTCGCACACACGCGACTCCACTCCGTACACACACGGCTCTGCTCCACTCCGTACACACACGGCTCAGCTCCGTACACTTCGTACACACAGGGCTCCGTTTTGTACGCCCCATAC
This sequence comes from Dendrobates tinctorius, assembly GCF_039654945.1. NCBI lineage: Eukaryota > Metazoa > Chordata > Amphibia > Anura > Dendrobatidae > Dendrobates > Dendrobates tinctorius. The sequence continues at coordinate 30,713,180 of NW_027361700.1, forward strand.
ACACACAGCTCCACTCCGTACAACCCTTACACACGTGGCTCCGCTCCGTACACACGCGGCTCTGCTCCGTATACCCCGTACACATGCGGCTCCCCTCCGTACACCCCGTAAACATGCGGCTCAGCTCCATACACCTCGTACACACGCGGCTCCACTCTGTACACCTCGCACACACACAGCTCCACTCCGTAAACCTTGTACATATGCATGCAGCTCTGTACACCTTTTACACACGTGGCCAAACTCTGTACTCCTTGTACACACACGGCTCCGCTTCATAAACCTTGTACACATGCGGCTTTGCTCCGTACACCTTGCACACGCACGACTCCACTCAGTACACACATGGCTCCACTCCGTAAACCTCATAAACGTGCGGCTCTGCTCCGTACACCTTTTACACACATGGCCACGCTCTGTACACCTTGTACACACATGGCTCCACTCTGTAAACCTTGTACACACGCGGCTCCGCTCCATACACATGGCTCCACTCTGTAAACCTTGTACACACGCGGCTCCGCTCCATACACATGGCTCAGCTCCGTACACTTAGTACACACAGGGCTCCGTTTTGTACACCCATACACACACAGCTCCACTTCGTACAACCCGTACACACGCGGCTCCGCTCTGTACAACCCGTACACACGTGGCTCCGCTCCGTACACCTCGTACACATGCAGCTCCGCTCCGTACACCTCGTGCACGTGCGGCTCCGCTCCGTACACCTCGCACACACATGGCTCTGCTCCGTACACCTCGCACACATGCAGCTCTGCTACATCCACCCTGTAAACCCCTCCTGACCCCACATATAAACTTCGCTCTTTCAGCACAATGACAACCAGCACAGCAGAGTCTTGCATACACTGAGGCCTCTGATCAGGTGATCCCTGACTCCTCCTCTCCTGTGACCTCATCACAGGTCCTGTGGCAGAGAAGAGAAGAGCATAGCAGCAGAGCAGGGACAGAGATGATCGATAGACTAAGGGCTGATGCGCACAGGACCTGTGATGAGGTCACAGGAAGGGAGGAGTCAGGGGTCACGTGATCAGGGGGCCCCGACTCCTTCCCTCCTGTGACCTCATCAATTACAATCCTCTGCACGCTACCAGCAGCACAAGCATGCAGAGGCTAAATTGTAGGTGCTGCGGGTATCAGAGAGCATAATGCCACCCCCTGTGCACAGCAGCTGCCTGCCGCCTGAGGCGACAGGCTCAAATGGCCTCATTATAGGTGCGCCCCTGACTGTAAGCCATATTCATCAACATTAACAGAAATAAACACGTGAAATAGATCACTTTGTTTGTAGTGACGCTATATAATATTGGAGTTTCACTTTTTGTATTGAAGAACTGAAATAAATTAACTTTTGATGACATTCCAATTTTGTGAGAAGCACATATATGTAAATGATGAAAAATGGAAAGAAAAGTGTTAGAATATCTTGATTTATTCAATACTTGGAATGTTATCATTGAGGTTATTAATGGTTGTCTGAGGAATGTTCTGACATGCGTTATGCACTTGGGAACTCAAACCATCAAGCTCCCTTTACAACTGAGAAACAATGATGGCCCAGATGTGCTCAATTGCAGACAGGTCTGGAGACGCTGCAGGCCTTGGTAGTAAATTTAGGCCACACTGGCTGCTCTCATTAGTGCGTGCAACAAGCGACATGGCGTTGTGTACTACACCGTCTCCTACGACACTTTGGAGAAATTGCTGTATCATTTGTGACGTTACCATTCTAGCCAGTCAGTGAGATAACCATCGTATCCTCTCAACCTCTGCATCAGCACTGGACTCAGTAAGTGCCTGAGAAATGACAGGTAAAAAGTATTGAATCTTGCTTACTGAAATGTAATACTTCATACAAAAGCAATTGTTGGTGATGCCTCTGTATGGAGAAACTAGTCGCATGCATTGCTCAGGTGTGATTTTGGCCCATTATTAACACAAACTCTTCAAATCCTGAAGGTCGTGTGGGCTCCTTCTATAGACTCTGAGCTTTAGTTCCTTCCATATATTTTCTATTAGATTGAGGTCAGGTGATTGGCTGGGCCATTCGAGTAGCTTGATTTTCTTTCCCTGAAGCTAATTGAGAGTTTCTTTGGCTGTGTGCTTGGCATCATGGTCTTGCGGAAATATCCAACCTCTTATCAGTTCATAATCCACTGTAGTTGTTCAATAATAAAATCTTCAAAAAAATTGCCTAATAATTCTGCAGTGTATACAGAATCAGACGGTGAATACTTGGAAGCACTAGAATAAACTATTCTGAGGGTCCTAGACAAAGTGACAAGTGTAATCCTCTGAACTTTTGATGCCAAATGAAGGATCCTCTACTATTCTGGTGGGACAGTCCAACCATGCCTATATGAACCTATAAGTATAGACGTATCTTGATGATGCCCACTGTCTGGTGGGCCATGTTATTAAAGGCAGAGAGGACACTAAAAAGTCCTTGAAAATATTTCAAGTTAGACCTGGGCTATAGACTAAGGATGTACGACTACATAGAACATTAAACACCAGAAAGTGTTGGAAGATAGTTTTTTTTTTTCTAAAAATCTCAGATCAATGAACATTTTCCAAGAATGTGAACCACTCTGCCGTGTGTCAGGAAACGTCATTACGATAATTTCCTTGGCTATATGTGCCCATATTTTGTTTTGTTGAGCGATCCTCTTGACAAATTGTTAATCTTCATCTATCCTAGGGCAGTGTGTACATTGACATCATGAGCAGAAGTGGAAAAAAACAAGGAGGGTTGAAAAGGACTAATTGATACAATGGGAGGGAACATTCTACGTTGCCCTCAATAAAAACCAGACATCTCTTGCATTACCGTCCAAGCTCCGATACAAGATCAGGTGAGTTACATATGATCACAAGGAGGTGATGGAGGAAGGGACAGGCTATGTTACTCAATTTATTTTATTCATTTCAAGAAGGGTCAATATTCTCATTATAGAGCAATATTTTCTGTTAGAGATTATAGTCCTGAGAACACGTCTAACGTCAAGTCAAAGCCACGTGAATTAGGTCTCTAAAAAGTTAATAAAACTTAGTTAGCTGACCATAATTGACTATTGGGGTCCCTGAATGGGGGACCCTATGTCATTAAGTAATTATAAGAAGGTATCCTAGAGCAGGGTTCCCCAACTCCAGTCCTCAAGCCCCACCAACAGATCATGTATTCAGGATTTCCTTTGTATTGCTCAGGTGATAATTGCTTCACCTGTGCAATACAAAGGAAATCCTAAAAACATGATCTGTTGGTGGGGCTTGAGGACTGGAGTTGGGCAACCCTGTCCTAGAGGGCTGCTCACTTCAATGTTAATTAAATGTCAATTATGACATAACTAAAACCTTGAATTCATGTAACAATTCTAGAACTAACTGATAACAGCCCTAAATTTATGGAATAAGCAATGACATGTCCAAAACAGAATTCTAGTGCTAGACACTTTTACACAAAACATATATCCCAGATCCCTGCCAGCCGTCGAAAAGCTAAAGGATTAAGAGATTCTAGCTTAGAAAACCATATCATTTTTATTCAATACAAAATAAATTCATAACAATAAAAACAAGGCAAAGGAACCTCCAGTAATAAGGAAACTCTGTAATATCCCTGATTGTGAGATTTAGGGTATGTGCACACGTTGCGGAGTTGCTGCGGATCCACAAGTGATTTACAGTACAATGTTATTCTATGGGGGGAAAAAATCTGCGCAGCATGTCAATTCTTTGTGCGGATTCCGCAGCGTTTTTACACCTATTCCATTATAGGAATCCGCAGGTGTAAATCCGCATGAAAAAAGTGCGGATTTTGACCTATGGATTCTGCCAAAAGATCCAGATTCCACGCGGAAATTTCCGCACAGCAATCCGCAACGTGTGCACATACCCTTATGCATCAAACAAAATCAAGTAGTCTATTGTTGAAGATCCTACTATAAAATCAATAGTAGGTACAAATAGATCGGTTTCTGTCACTACAGGAGTGTGGTATAAGACTACAAATGTGTCTAAAGACCAAGGTAGACAAAGAGCCTATATCAATAGTCTAGATAAAGTGCATAGTGCAATTGTATAATAGGCATGGAGGAGTACAGTAACAACATATATATAAACCAAGATCAATGACAGAAAATATATTGCCTTAGTAGCAAAAAACCATCAAACAAGGGGAAATAGAAATGTTACGTCTTCCTCGCCCAGACGCCGTTTTGTTTTTTTCCCGAGGGCGTTATGTAATAAGCAGGAATAGATCGGTCCTGCAGGTCAACCTGATACTTATGTAGGGTCACGCTTCTGGGACACTTTTATATAAAGAGGTATTAACTGTATCTATTTATTGTGCTTGATCCATACACTTTTATGTGCACCAGGTGGCAGCAGAAGCCACAATGATCTGATGTTCTTGTATTGCAGAAATGGACAGAAGAGTTTGTATTACTATTCTGTTAGCCGTACTGGCGACGGCTGCCCTTTGTAGACCAATGGCAGAACAGCAATCAGCAGGTAAATGATTGACAGACGGGAACAAAATACCATTCCCATACAAAATATTCGCAGGGACACTTCAAATCCTGTTGCATTGCAGCACACCAACACCCCTATCCATCAAGACTAATATTTTTCACCCTTCTTTATTAAGGGCACACTGGAGTAAGATGTGCCAAATTAAAAGATGAGCTCCTTTTAATTAATATGGCTCATCTTTCAGCTGCTGTGCGTCACTGCAATAAATGTACTCCAATTAAGGGCTGTAGGACATTTGTCGTATGAATGATGAGTTTGTTGGCTGCACTTAATCACGCCCCCTACTGGCTAAGCTTCCCCCATTTTTCAAAAATATGTCTGTGCTAGCGAAAAAGCCACTGCACTTTGTGACATTTCAGACAGTTTTACTTCTGAATCCTGGTAAAAAAACTGCTTAAAGAAAATGTGTTGCCAAGTTTTTGAAACGTAATCTGAGAGCTGCATAATGTAGCACTGAAGCATTACAATGAAACACTTCAAACTGCCCTGGATGAATTTGCACCCCCTATAAATAGAACACCACAACGCAGAGGCGACAACCCTGGCACACGGTGCAAACACGTTTCCTGCAGCGGTGCTCCAGGTGCGCCGAACGTCTGTGGAGAAAATCCAATCTACCCGAAGATTTCATCCATTTTAAGTTTATGCTTAGAACATACAACACTGCCCTTCACCTCTCAAAACAAACCTATTTCAACACCCTCATCACCTCACTGTCCAATAACCCGAAACGTCTCTTTGACACTTTTCATTCTCTACTCAATCCAAGAGTACAGGCCCCAACCACGGAGCTCCGAGCTGACGATCTGGCCAATTACTTCAAAGAAAAAATTGACCAGATCCGACAGGAAATTATCTCCCAATCACCTCATACCATGCACTGTCCTCCCTCCCCCACTGCATCTAACTCACTCTCTGATTTTGAACCAGTCACAGAAGAAGAAGTAAGCAGGCTTCTTGCATTTTCTCGCCCAACTACTTGCACCAGTGACCCATTTCCGTCACAGCTCCTCCAGTCCCTTTCCCCTGCTGTCACCCCTCACCTAACTAAAATATTTAACCTCTCTCTCTCTTCTGGTATTTTTCCCTCCTCATTTAAGCATGCCATCATACATCCACTACTTAAAAAAACATCCCTCGACCAAAACTGTGCCGCTAACTATAGACCTGTCTCTAATCTTCCCTTCATCTCTAAACTCCTGGAACGCCTGGTCCACTCCCGTCTTATCCGCTATCTCTCAGAAAACTCTCTTCTCGACCCTCTCCAATCCGGTTTCCGCTCTTTACACTCCACTGAAACTGCCCTCACTAAAGTCTCCAATGATCTGCTAACAGCTAAATCAAATGGTCACTACTCCATGCTAATTCTCTTGGATCTCTCTGCAGCATTCGACACTGTGGATCATCAGCTCCTCCTCACTATGCTCCGTTCCATTGGCCTCAAGGATACCGTTCTCTCCTGGTTCTCCTCCTATCTCTCCGACCGCTCCTTTACTGTATCTTTTGCCAGTTCCTCCTCCTCTCATCTTCCCCTTACTGTTGGGGTCCCCCAAGGATCGGTTCTAGGCCCCCTTTCTTCTCCTTGTACACTGCCCCTATTGGTCAAACAATCAGTAGATTTGGTTTCCAGTACAATCTCTATGCTGATGACACCCAATTATACGCTTCTTCTCCTGACATCACGCCAGCCTTTCTAGAAAACACCGGCGATTGTCTAAACGCTGTGTCTAATATCATGTCCTCACTATATCTGAAACTGAACCTGTCAAAGACTGAACTCCTGGTGTTTCCTCCCTCTACTAATGTACCTATACCCGACATTGCCATTTCTGTGTGTGGTTCCACTATTACTCCCCAGCAACAGGCCCGCTGTCTTGGGGTCATACTTGATTCCGAGCTTTCCTTTGCCCCCCACATTCGATCACTGGCTCGCTCTTGTCATCTGCACCTCAAAAACATTTCTAGAATTCGACCTTTTCTTACCTTTGACTCTGCAAAAACTCTTACTGTTTCTCTTATTCATTCTCGTCTCGACTATTGTAACTCTCTTCTAATCGGTCTCCCTCTTACCAAACTCTCCCCTCTCCAATCTGTCTTGAATGCTGCAGCCAGGATCATATTCCTCACCAATCGTTACACCGATGCCTCTACCTTGTGCCAGTCATTACACTGGCTACCCATCCACTCCAGAATTCAGTATAAACTTATTACCCTCACTCACAAAGCCCTCTATGGCTCAGCACCACCCTACATCTCCTCCCTTGTTTCAGTATACCACCCTACCCGCGCCCTCCGTTCTGCTGATGACCTGAGGTTAGCATCCTCAATAGTCAGAACCTCCCACTCCCGTCTCCAAGACTTTACACGTGCCGCGCCAATTCTTTGGAATGCACTTCCCAGGTCAATACGATTAGTCCCCAATCCCCACAATTTTAAGCGTGTCCTCAAAACGCATTTATTCAGACTGGCCTATCGCCTCAACACATTAACCTAATCTATCCCTGTGTGGCAGAGCCAAAAGTCTTACCATAACCAGGTTCCCCGCATCATTCTCCCACATGCTTTATGCATCCATTAGCCCTCTGTGTCCGTACTGTCACACACCTAACATTATGGCTGGTCCATACAATCAGGGCAACTGTTACCACCCACCTTTCGTGTCTACCTCTTTCCTCATAGACTGTAAGCTTGCGAGCAGGGCCCTCTTTCCTCTTGGTATTTGCTATAATCTACTGTATGTGATTATTGTTATGCTGTAATGTCTATTGTCTGTACAAATCCCCTCTGAAATGTAAAGTGCTGCGGAATATGTCGGCGCTATAAAAATAAAATTTATTATTATTATTATTATTATTATGTAGGGCAGAGACCCTGATTCCAGCAATCTGTCACTTACTGGGCTGTTTAGTGTAGTTTTGAGAAAATTACTGTTTCATCAGTAGGAGATTATCACTGGAGGACAAGAAAACCTGCTGCCATATAGTTATCCATATTCATGAGCTCTGTATATCCTTACCCCCACCTCTGATTGGAAGCTTTCTGCCTTTGCACAATGTACAAAGAAAGCTGACAAATCAATAGATAAAACAGAGTTTTATCAAAACTGCAGCTCAGTAAGTGACTCATCGTTGGAATCAGGTTATCTGCTCCCACATTATGCTGCTCTCGAATGGGGTAGCAAAAATCGGGTCAAAGTTTCCCATAATCATTCAGGTCCAAATTCTCTAGGGAACAGATCTGTCAAGTCACCACTTTTTTACACATCCAGTAGTCACCTGATTTTACCTCCAGGAGTCTTAGTGACAGGATGAGCAACATAAGAAAGTTGCATGTGACAGTAGGAAAGTTAGTGACAGGAGTCACTTGATCTGTGACTGCATACCAAGAAATGGAGCACAGTTAAGTCACACCCCTCAAAAGCCCCACTTTCATTTTTGCCGTCACTCCCCTTCTCGATTGTAACCCTTTAAAAAGCTCTCCCAGATTTACATCTCTGAGAGTAGATAGTGGTCCCCTATTATTGGACAATAAGTGCAGAGAAGCTTAAAACTATATGCTTAGGTGAATTTCCGAAACTCATTTTCAATCTCGTGGTCAAAAATAACGTGTGGTTGTGATGTGTTTTTTTAGGAAATATTGTTTTACAGGTGAAACACATTAATTTTATGCATGACATACTGAATATAATCTGCATGGCCAAAAGCCACTGCCAAACCCACGGTGCCCAGCTTTTGATGCAGTTCCTAACCCTATTGACTTTACTCCCTAGACACCTATAGTGCTGAAGATGACGCTCGCTCCATAGAAGAAAGGCAATACGACTCGATAGACTACGAGCGCAGACGCGCAGAAGATCAGGATGATGACGATGACGCTCCCTCCATAGAAGAAAGGCAATACGACTCGCTAGACTGCGAGCGCAGACGCGCAGAAGATCAGGATGATGACGATGACGCTCCCTCCATAGAAGAAAGGCAATACGACTCGCTAGACTGCGAGCGCAGACGCGCAGAAGATCAGGATGATGACGATGACGCTCCCTCCATAGAAGAAAGGCAATACGACTCGACAGACTACGAGAGCAGAAGCGCAGAAGATCAGGATGATGAAGATGACGCTCCCTCCATAGAAGAAAGGCAATACGACTCGATAGACTACGAGAGCAGACGCGCAGAAGATCAGGATGATGAAGATGACGCTCCCTCCATAGAAAGGCAATATGACTCGATAGACTACAAGCGCAGAAGCGCAGAAGATCAGGATGATGAAGATGACGCTCGCTCCTTAGAAGAAAGGCAATACGACTCGATGGACTACGAGCGCAGACGCGCAGAAGATCAAGATGATGAAGATGACGCTCCCTCCATAGAACAAAGGCAATATGACTCGCTAGACTACGAGCGCAGACGCGCAGAAGATCAAGATGATGAAGATGACGCTTGCTCCATAGAAGAAAGGCAAAACGACTCGATGGACTACGAGCGCAGACGCGCAGAAGATCAGGATGATGAAGATGACCCTCCCCTATAGAAGAAAGGCAATATGGCTGGATGAACTTCGGGCGCAGAAGTGGAGGAGAAGATCAGGATGCTGAAAATGACCCTCAATAGGGGATGTTATATTATTATTTAAGTATTGATATAATGTCCTGGTTTCTGAAATGCATGGCAATATGGGACAGATATAAAAATAAACAGGTTGGAATAAATTCCTTGTTTTATGTCCATTTTTCAACCACTCGTTCTTGTACCACAGTATTGTATACTCTACAGTGGGTGTGGTGTGTATGATCTAGAAAGTCTCTCTTATTCCTGGAAAATTCCACAGCTCTGCTCACACTGGTGTAATGGTAGGCATGGCACCATATAGGGAACGTGCATCTGACTGCAGAGCCCCCATATATATATTAAGCTAGAAAGGAACTCTGGGCAATACTTCCCCCCTCCCACTAATCCCCAGGTGATGTCATATATTAGGACAATCACTGACCAACGGGGAGAAAGGGGAAGGGGCGTCTGGCCACACCCTCAGGGGTTAAATTCTCGTGCTAGGGCTGGAGTCTTCCTCTTCCTCCCCCGGCTGACCATTTGAAGTTTTCCACCGTTTCAGCGAGATCTGGGGTACCTCCATCACCAGGAGACACTGCCTGAGACTGACAGCGGTGAGTGTGGTATAATAAATGAACACAACACCGCACACACCACTGAAGACAACGATCTTGCATCTGCCATCAGGGCGCTAGTTCACCACTTAGATCACCCTAGTGGCTCAGCCGTCACCAGGACAACACCTCAATCAGCTAGCCTACACAAGGACGCGTTTTTCTGTGGAATTAGTCCTCTAGGTCCGCATATAGACCTAGAAACAAAACAGAAAACCTGGAATAATGAATACATAGATATATGATCACTTTTATCGTCAGACCAGCAGTCCGTAGATAAGGAAAGGAGGACTGGCGAATGGTCAAGAGGAAAAATAGCGCAGACAATGAACAACTGGCTTCAGGCCTTTGCTGTCTTCAGCTGCATTATGGGCTAAAAATACCCAGAACGCTGCTATTTAATATACAACTCTTATAAGTCTCTTAGTGGTGTCGTTTGGAGGCGCTATGACGAGGAGTTCTGCAGGCGGCTAGCCCTGCAACCGGATCTAGGATGGGGAGTAAAAGCGACAGATGTCTGGCTACGGCTAATGCTTTCACAAAAACATACTCCCTTTTCATCAACGGCCACTAGTTTCTCAACTGCCACAGGCCAGAAATCAGTGGTCGTACGGAGTAAATATAGACACGACTGCTCAATTTGCGGAGGTGGACACCCTGCATCTAGGTGTACCCGCCATTCAAACTGAGCGGCTACGAGGCAAAACCCTGGTGAGCGTAGCCGCAATGGGCCCCTGGCTAAGCCTTTATCCTAATAAATTTGCTGCCCAGCAGTTATACGATGGTTTTAAAAACGGGTTTTTTTATTCCCTTCAAACTTAAACACCAACATCGGCAAATAATCTAAAATCTGCGCGTGAATTCCCCTAGATTTTGCATCAAAAAAGAAGTAGAACTATGCAGGATGGCGGGCCCATTTACATCACTGCCATTCAGAAATTTCAGAATCTCGCCTTTAGGTATTGTTCTAAAAAAAAGAACCCGGTAAATATCGGCCAATACATCACCTTTCCTACCCGAAAGGCGGTTCGGTTAACAACACAATACCCCCAGAAGACACATCTGTAACTTACGTGTCTTTTGACAGAGCGGTCGAACTCGTGCGCACAGCGGGGCCCGGTGCTCTGCTAGTGAAATCCGACAGTCAGCTTTCCGCTGGTGCACCCCGAATGCTTTTGTAGGGAAGGTGACCTGACGGATGGACGTGTCAGTAAGTAGGAAGGAGGGTTTTCACATTTTAGGCAGATAGCAGTTATGACAGAGGGGAAACAGCTAGGAAAGTGTAGGTGACGTGCAGTACCTGGGGTTGATCACAAGATGACAGGGAGGAGTGTGAGTTCAGGACTTGACAGCAGCTTAAGGCTTTAGAAACCGTTGGTCATGGGGGTGCGGAGTTACAGTGAACCGGGAAAGTTATAAATTTGACAGGAGGGTTCCATAAAGTTCCAGTCCCCGGGAGGTGCTCAAGAGACAAGGAGTCTGTGACAGTTTGTGTGCTGTGAGGAGAGCCAAACCAGGGGGCTGAGGAGAGAGGAAGTCAGGGGGGTGGTCCTGACATGAAGTACCGCAGTACAGACGAGGCCCCGGGGAAAAGCATACCGTATTGAAGACGATAACTGACCAGGTAAAGTGCTGATGGTGTACGGGCCTAAGGCAGCCACAGTGACTGTGTGGCGCCCCTGAGGCTCAGTCACCACAGAGGTACTGCACCTTCTCCTAAGGTGTGGTGCCCCACTGTCTGGGTAAGTTAAGAGCTCCTTTCCACACTCCAACACTCGCACCCCACACAACAGGGTAGTTCTGCACAACCACATTGCGGCTCAGTGCTTAGAGAGTAGCAGAGCACCTCTGGTGGTTCCCTGCTTGGAACACTGAATGTGCTGGGAGGTGGGTGGAGTTTAGATTCATATAAAAGGTTGGGAAGGTTTAGAATTACAGGTCAGTCCCTTAGGGGCAGTCTGACAGAAGGTCGGCGGAGTAGGAAGTCACTCAGAGAGGAGTGAGGGTCCCTGGAAGGAGAGAGAGAGACGTAGAACTGTTACCTGCATTTCCATAAGAGAGAGAAAGACAAGTACGGAACGAAGTGGAAGAAGAACAGAGAGGAGAAGTGGGTTGGAAGAGCAACCCTGCCTATAGGTTCTCAGCGCAAGGCCGGGCCCGATCCCCGAGGTTGTATGGACACTTATGGTTCTGCAGCAGACACCGGTGGAGTAGTTGGCTGTAAATGCATTACTCCCATCCAAGACTTGAGGTACAACAGCAACACAGATAGAGAGCCAGGAGTGAGGCGTCCCCGAAGCAGGCTACAGCTGTCTGCCGTGCAAGTAGAGTTCTAGGAACATCTCTTAGGAGGCATTGCAGGGTTACTAAGTACTGGAGTGCTTCACACCACAAGGCGCATTGGCGGAGTCGCTCGGGAAGGTACATATTGGCGGAGTGTTGGAGAGGAGAGCCCTGACTTGCCCGGGAGGTTGATTGAGTCTTTACCCCGGAGGACACGGCACGGAGGCAGGCACAAGTGTGTACCACAAACTGTGAGTAAAGCTTTGAAACTGCAAGCTCTGGTGTCCTCCATTCCTTCATCGCTAGCACCTTCAGCACCGCTACATCTGGGTACCAGCATCCACACCATCCTGCACTTCTCCAGATCCATTGCACCTACACTGCCCTGGGACTACAACTCCACCTCTGGGGAGCTACACCATCTTCGCTGCACCACACCATCAGTCCCAGCGGATCTGCATGCAGCATCGGCTTAACATCTCCCCTGCCGAACACCACAGGTGGCGTCACAAACTATTCACATAAACTACATTAAAAACCACCATTGATTTGGGCGCCCAAGGCCACGGACCGGGTCACCGCTGCCGCGACACATCCCTCTGACACCGGCCCGGTACCGAGTACCCCACAGCCCTGGGAGGGCGACCCAACTGCGCTGACAGGATCGTCAATAAGTGAAAAAGGAACGGTATGTGTATTTATGTCCCTGGTGAAAAAGTACGGTGTGTGTAGCGAGGCCTGGAAACGGAAGGCCGTGAAGGTATTACGGTGTACTGCTGAGGCCGTCAGTCGGACGGTGAGGAATAAACTTGGACCTGTTGTACCCGAAACCTGCCTCCATCTTTTCTCTGTGACGTCTCTGCGCGGTATACAGAGGGACCACCCCCCCAGCCGGCCCATGACCCTACACTTTCATTTGTTAGGCTGTAAGGTGGACCAGCTGTTTTATTTCGACATGTGTTTATCAATGAGCTGCTCCATCTCGTGCCACTATTTCAAACTTTTCAGTACCTTCCTAGACTGGGTAGTGTGGCACGAAACAGGCAGCAATTCAACAACTCACTACCTAGATGACTTTTTGTTTGTCGGGCCCAGAGACTCTAAACTCTGTTTCTACCTCCTTCTAAAGTTTAAATTTATAGCTCGGCACCTTGAAGTACCACTTTCACCCGAAAAAACGATCGGTCCATGCACCATGCTCCCTTTCCTCGGCATTGAAATAGATACCAATGAAATGGTTTTTCATTTACCGGTGGATAAATTACAAAAAACACTGCAAGCGGTTGTAATTTTCCTCGAATCTAAAAAAGTCAACCTCCAGCAGATGCAGTCTTTGCTAGGTTTGCTCAACTTTGCTTGTCGCGTTATGCCAGCGGGCAGAGCTTTCTCATGCCGTTTATCGTTGTCAACTAAAGGCATTGCCCAGCCAGGCCATAGAATTGGACTCAACCGCTCCATGAAGGCAGATTTCTTAGTCTGGAAGTCATTCTTAGATTCGCTACAATGGACATACGACTTGGACTCGTACATGCGTCATGGCGCAGGAAACGCCGAGCAAGGCCTTAGGTCTAGCGGTTGGTGTTGATTTCAATAATGGCTTTGTCGCAATCTTCAAAGACCAATGGTGCAAAAGCAGCTGGCCAAACTTATGGACGACATCCACCTGGGGCCGCAACTCCGCACTGTTAGAAATTTTTTCGATAGTAGCAGCTGTTGAGCTTTGGGGTAACCAATTGGAAAATGCTAACATTACATTTATAACCAAACACCCAGGAACCGCAAAAAGCTTGAACAGTATGTCCTCTTCCTCTCCACCTGTTCTCGCGCTGCTGCGCCGCTTAGCGTTATTATGCCTTAGACACAACATCTGGTGCCGCGCCAGAGTTATGTCTATTGTAGAGGATGTGATTAACTCTCTGTTGTCTTCCGATTGGCAGGCCTTCAAAGTGTTTCTCCCCAACGCTCTGCCACTGGGCCTACAGTGTCCTCCCTCCCTCTGGGACACTCTGGCCAATCACTGATGCCCTTGATCCAAGCCTCAGTGACACTGGCTACCTGGCAGGTCTATGGTAAGGCATAGGAAGAATGGTGCTCATTAATCAGAGGAAGACCAGTCGATACATGTAATTGGGCTAGATGCGACGTGTTAGTAGAACTTTTGAATCTGCTCAGGCGTAGAAGCGCGTCGGGTACATTAGCGCAACAACATTTATCAGGAATAGCCTTTTTCTTTCAGCTTTTAGGATGGGATGACGTAACTAAATATTTTTATCAGGCAAGCCGTTAAAGGCTGGAAAAGGCTCCAACCTAGTCAGGAATGTCGTCGCCCTGTGTCTCTAAGTCTGTTGCATGATATTATCGCAATCTCTATAACAGTGTGCAAGTCACAATATGAGTCGACCCTAATATCTACAGCGTTCACAATCGCATTCTTCGGGGCGCTTCGCATTAGCGAGCTAGTGCCACGGTCAAAAACAGCATCAGTAGGCGGGTTAATCAACGAGGATGTCGTCATATGTAGCGACGCTTTGCGCATAAAAGTGCGGAAATCCAAATGCGATCCCACCAGTAGAGGGGCGTGGGTCTTTCTCAAGGCATTAGACGGCCCTATATGCACCCAGTTAAAATAGTCAGACGCTATACGGTTATTAGACACGAGAGTAGATTCTTTCTCTCACACACTGACGGGTCCCCGCTTACTAAATATCAGTTTCACGCAATCTTTAAACAATGTGTAGAGGCAGTCGGCGTTAACCCAAAGGAATACGGTACACATTTCTTCAGAATAGGGGCGGCCACCGAATCAGCTAGGGCCGGTGTATCGGAAGTTGAAGTACAGAGATTAGGCCGTTAGAAATCCGCATGTTTTGCAAGATATACAGTTAGGTCCATATATATATTTGGACAGAGACAACATTTTTCTAATTTTGGTTCTAGACATTACCGCAATGAATTTTAAACCAAACAATTCAGATGCAGATGAAGTTCAGACTTTCAGCTTTCATTTGAGGGTATCCACATTAAAATTGGTTGAAGGGTTTAGGAGTTTCAGCTCCTTAACCCCTTCCTGACATGAGACGTACTAACCCGTCCATGGGACCCGGGCCCCTATGCCCATGGACGGGATAGTACGTCTACCGCGATCAGCGGCGCCCACGTGGTGAGCGCCGCTGATCGCGGCCGGGTGTCAACTGTTTATCACAGCTGACACCCCGACACGTTAACCCCTTGCACACCGCGATCAAACACGATCGCGGTGTACCGGGGGTTAAAGGGAAGCATCGGCAGGGAGGGGGCTCCCTCCGTGCTTCCCTGAGCCCCCCACGGCAGCGCAATGTGCAGCGCTGCTGCGGGGGACTCCTTTCCTCCAGGCCCCCGAATCCAAGATGGCGACGGGGGCCTTCGGGGGCCTGCAGGAAGCTGGCTTCCTCAGTGCCTGCAAAGCGCAGGCAAGAGGAAGTCTTCTTCAATGCCTGTGACAGATTGCTGATCCGTCACAGTGATCTGTGATGTGACAGATCAGCGATCTGTCACAGGACAGTGATGTCCCACCTGGGACTATGTAATAAAGTAAAAAAAAATAAAAAAAAGTGTAAAAATAATTTAAAAAAAAATAAAAAAAAAAATCGCCAAATAAATTAGTAAACAAAAAAAAATATTCCCCAATAAATTCATTTTTTGAAAATAAAAAAAAACAAACAAAACAATAAAAGTACACATATTAGGTATCGCCGCGTCCGTAACGACCCGCCCTATAAAACTGTCCCATTAGTTAACCCCTTTAGTGAACCCCTTAAAAAATAAAAATAAAAAACGAAGCAAAAAATAATGATTTATTATCATACCGCCAAACAAAAAGTGTAATAACGCGCGATCAAAAAGACGCATATAAATATCCATGGTACCGCTGAAAACATCATCTTGTCCCGCAAAAAACGAGCCACCACACAGCATCATCAGCGAAAAAATAAAAAAGTTATAGCTCGCAGAATAAAGCGATGCAAAAATAATTATTTTTTATATAAAATAGTTTTCATTGCATAAAACCGACAAAACATAAAAAAACGACCTAAATGAGGTATCGCTGTAACTGTACTGACCCGAAGAATAAAACCGCTTTATCAATTTTACCGCACGCGGAACGGTGTAAACGCACCCCCCCAAAAGAAATTCATGAAACGCTGGTTTTTGTTCATTCTGCGTCCCAAAAATCGGAATAAAAAGCGATCAAAAAATGTCACGTGCCCGAAAATGGTACCGATAAAAAAGTCAACTTGTCCTGCAAAAAATAAGACCTCACATGACTCGGTAGGTCAAAATACAGAAAAATTATAGCTCTCAATATGTGGTGATGCAAAAACTATTTTTACAATAAAAAGCGTCTTTCAGCGTGCGACAGCCGCCAAACATAAAAACTGCCATAAATCGTAAATCAAACCCCCCGTTATCACCCCCTTAGTTAGGGAAAAATAATAAAATTAAAAAAATGTATTTATTTCCATTTTTCCATTAGGGTTAGGGTTAGGGCTAGGGTTAGGGTTAGGGTTAGGGCTGAGATTAGGGTAAGGGGTGTGTTGGGGTTCGGGTTGGAGTTAGAATTGGGGGTTTCCACTGTTTGGGCACATCAGGGGCTCTCCAAATGCAACATTGCGTCTGATCTCAATTCCAGCCAATTCTGAGTTGAAAAAGTCATATGGTGCTCCTTCCCTTCCAAGCTCTGCCATGCGCCCAAACAGTGTTTTACCCCCACATGTAGGGTATCAGCCTACTCAGGACAAATTGCAAAACTATTTTTGGGGTCCAATTTCTCCTGTTACCCTTGGGAAAATAAAAAATTGGGGGCAAAAATATCATTTTTGTGGAAAAAAATGATTTTTTTTATTTTCACGTCCGAGCGTTATAAACTTCTGTGAAGCACTTGGGGGTTCAAAGTTCTCAACTCACATCTAAATAAGTTCCTTAGGGGGTCTAGTTTTCAAAATGGGGTCATTTGTGGGGGGTTTCCACTGTTTAGGTACATTAGGGGCTCTCCAAAGGCAACATGACACCCGCAGACCATTCCATCAATGTCTGTATTCCAAAACGTCACTACTTCCCTTCCGAGCCCTGACGTGTGTCCATACAGTAGTTTTCTCCCACATATGGGATATCAGCATACTCAGGACAAATTGGACAACAACTTTTGGGGTCTAATTTCTCCTGTTACCCTTGGGAAAATAAAAAAAATGGTGACTAAAAGATCATGTTTGTGGAAAAAATACGAATTTTTTATTTTCACGCCCGGGCGTTATAAACTTCTGTGAAGCACTGGGGGGTTCAAAGTTCTCACCACACATCTAGATAAGTTCCTTAGGGGGTCTAGTTTCCAAAATGGTGTCATTTGTGGGGGGTTTCCACTGTTTAGGTACATCAGGGGTTTTCCAATCGCGACATGATGTCCGATCTCAATTCCAGCCAAAAACGTCAAATGGCGCTGCTTCCCTTCCGAGCTCTGCCATGCGCCCAAATAGTGGTTTACCCCCACATATGGGGTATCAGCTTACTCAGGACAAATTGCACAATAACTTTTAGGGTCCTGTTACCCTTGGGAAAATAAAAATTGGGGTGAAAAGATCATTTTTGTGGAAAAAATATGATTTTTTAATTGTACCGCTGTACGTTATAAACTTCTGTAAAGTCCTTGTGGGTTCAAAGTTCTCACCACATATCTAGATAAGTTCCTTGGGGGGTCTAGTTTCCAAAATGGGGTCACTTGTAGGGGGTTTCCACTGTTTAGGTACATCAGGGACTCTCCAAACGTGACATGGCGTCCGATCTGAATTCCAGCCAATTTTGCATTGAAAAAGTCAAATGGCGCTCCTTCCATTCTGAGCTCTGCCATGCGCCGAAACAGTCGTTCCCCCCCACAAATCAGGTATCAGCGTACTCAGGACAAATTGCACAATAACTTTTGCAGTCCAATTTCTCCTGTTACCCTTGGTAAAATAAAAAAAATTGAACCTGAAGTACTTTTTTTGTGAAAAAAAGTTAGATGTTCTTTTTTTTTTAAATATTCAAAAAAATTCCTGTGACGCACCTAAAGGGTTAATAAACTTCTTGAATGTGGTTTTGAGCACCTTAAGGGGTGCAGTTTTTAGAATGGTGTCACTTTTGGGTATTTTCTATCCTATAGACCCCTCAAAGTGGCTTCAAATGTGATGTGGTCCTAAAAATAAAATGGTGTTGTAAAAATGAGAAATCGCTGGTCAACTTTTAACCCTTATAACTTCCTAACAAAAAAAATTTTTGGTTCCAAAATTGTGCTGATGTAAAGTAAACATGTGGGAAATGTTAGTTATCAAGTTTTTTGTGTGCCGTATCTCTGTGATTTAAGGGCATAAAAATTCAAAGTTGGAAAAATGCGAAATTTTCAAAATTTTTGCCAAATTTCCATTTTTTTCACAAATAAACGCAAGTTATTTGAATGAAATTTTACCAGTAACATGAAGTACAATATGTCACAAGAAAACAATGTCAGAATCACCGGGATCCATGGAAGTGTTCCAGAGTTATGACCTCATAAAGGGACAGTGGTCAGAATTGTAAAAATTGGCCCGGTCATGAACGTGCAAACCACCCTTGGGGGTGAAGGGGTTAACATGTGCCACCCTGCTTTTAAAGGTACCAAAAGTAATTGGACAATTGACTCCAAGACTATTTCATGGACAGGTGTGGGCAATCCCTTCATTATGTCATTCTCAATTAAGCAGATAAAAGACCTGGAGTTGATTTGAGGTGTGGTGCTTGCATTTGGAAGGTTTTGCTGTGAAGGAAACATGCGGTCAAAGGAGCTCTCCATGCAGGTGAAACAAGCCATCCTTAAGCTGCAAAAACAGAAAAAACCCATCCGAGAAATTGCTACAACATTAGGAGTGGCAAAATCTACAGTTTGGTACATTCTGAGAAAGAAAGAAAGCAAGCACTGGTGAACTCATCAATGCAAAAAGACCTGGGTGCCCACGGAAGACAACAGTGGTGGATGATCGCAGAATAGTCTCCATGGTGAAGAGAAACCCCTTCACATCAGCCAACCAAGTGAACAACACTCTCCAGGAGGTAGGCGTATCAATATCCAAATCTACCATAAAGAGAAGACTGCATGAAAGTAAATACAGAGGGTGCACTGCACGGTGCAAGCCACTCATAAGCATCAAGAATAAAAAGGCTAGACTGGACTTTGCTAAAAAAACATCTAAAAAAGCCAGCACAGTTCTGGAAGAACATTATTTGGACAGATGAAACCAAGATCAACCTCTACCAGAATGATGGAAAGAAAAAAGTATGGTGAAGGCGTGGTACAGCTCATGATCCAAAGCATACCACATCATCTGTAAAACACGGCGGAGGCAGTGTGATGGCTTGGGCATGCATGGCTGCCAGTGGCACTGGGTCACAAGTGTCTATTGATGTGGCACAGGACAGAAGCAGCCGAATGAATTCTGAGGTATTCAGAGCCATACTGTGTGCTCATATCCAGCCAAATGCAGCCAAACTGATTGATCGTCGTTTCATACTACAGATGGACAATGACCCAAAACATAAAGCCAAAGCAACCCAGGAGTTTATTAAAGCAAAGAAGTGGAATATTCTTGAATGGCCAAGTCGACTAGTCACCTGATCTCAACCCAATTGAGCATGCATTTCACTTGTTAAAACTAAACTTCAGACAGAAAGGCCCACAAACAAACAGCAACTGAAAACCACCACAGTGAAGGCCTGGCAGAGCATCAAAAAGGAAGAAACACAGCGTCTGGTGATGTCCATGAGTTCAAGACTTCAGGCAGTCATTGCCAACAAAGGGTTTTCAACCAAGTACTAGAAATGAACATTTTATTTACAATTATTTAATCTGTCCAATTACTTTTGGTCCCTTTAAAAACAGGGTGGCACATGTTAAGGAGCTGAAACTTCTAAACCCTTCATCCAATTTTAATGTGGATACCCTCAAATGAAAGCTGAAAGTCTGAGCTTCAACTGCATCTGAATTGTTTTGTTTAAATGTCATGTCCGCCATGTCTGTTTTGCTTCATGACCCCTGGATCGGTGTGCACGCGCATCTCATGTCTGCTATCCTGCATGTTCCCTAGAGCAGTGTGCACACTCACCTCATGACTGTTGAGCTGCGGGATGCCTGCGTTTCTGCTCTGCGCCTTCTGTGATCATCTCGTCATGTCTAGTATCCCTGATCATGTGTCCTTGCTATGTTCCAGCATAGGCTGGTTCTGCATTCGTCTCTGCATGTCGGAAACCCTGATCATGTGACCTTTCCTAGGATCCTGCATTGTCCGGTTCTGCAATCGTTTCTGCATGTCTGAAATCCTGATCACGTGACCTGCCTAGGTTTCAGCACTGGTTCTTCAATCATCCTTGCATGTCTGGAATCCTGATCATGTGACTGCTCCCCGTGATCCTGGAGGATCTGAACTGGAAGTTCTCCCCTGGTCCTGACCCGGAAGTGGAGGTGCTAATGCCTTATATCAGACCGCCCCTTCCTATGCTCAGGGCCTGAGTATTGTGTTGCTTCCCTGCATGGCTGCCTGGTCTGCTGGGTCGCTCCCTCTATTCTGTGCCCTTGCACTCTGCTCTGTCGTCTGTCTCTGCGCACGCTCCGTGCTCATATTCCGTCTCTTGTCTTGTCTGGTGTTTGTCCCTCGTGCCATGTTTTGTGTCTGCTCTGCCTTGCCTTGTAGTCCTTCTTTGCTCTGTGTCCGTTCTGTGTTTCGGTCTGTGTTTCCGTGCCTGGTTTCCTGTCTTACCTTGCTTTGCTGCTTCTTGTGCTCTGTCCCTGGCGTGCCCCTCGGTAGGCGCATTCCTCGCCCTGTACCTTTCCCCTGGCATGTCCTTTGCATGCGCAGGGTCCTGTCTATTACTCTGTGCCTTGTCTCTGATACTTCGTGCGCGCTTGCAATTTTTGTACTAGGCTTTGCCGTGCTGTCAGCACGCGTCTCTGTCCTGTACCTTTGCCTAGCCCTGCCTTGTGGCTCGGTGTACATGCCTGGTTGCCTGCCTGTTGTGCCTCAGCCGTGCCGCCTCTAGTCGTGCTCGCCTGTGTGCCTCAGCCGTGCCCGCTGTCCAGTGCTATAGTGGTCTCCGGCTGCGTGGCCGCAGCGATGCCGTCTTTAGTCATGCCCGCCTGCTTATACCATCGTCAGTACCACCTACCGGTGCTCCCAGCTGTGGTCTCCGTGCTCCCTTGCACGCACGCTGGTTCTCGCACTGTGCCTTTTCGTGCTACTCTTGCACAATGTCTTTTGCTCTCGCCGCTCTGCTCTGAACCCGGTCTTGCCTGCCGGATTCCGTAACCTGCCGACCGCTGCCTGAGGTCCGGACCTAGATGACTGCGGCCTGATGTCCGGAGCTGATGTCCGTAGCCAGACACCTGGACCTTGTGCCTCTCCCTGGCGTTCTCTCGCACGCGCAGGCCTCCGTCCTTGTACCTGTCCCTGGCATGCCCCTCGGCATGCGCAGGTCTCCGTTATGTGAATCTGATCCCGGCGTGTCTCCTAGCACGCACCCTGTTTTGTCTCCTAGTTTGTCTGCCGGATTCCTGAAGCCTGCTGACTACTGCCGGAGGTCTGGAGCCAGATGTCTATACCCTGATGCCTGGATCCTGTCAGCCCTTGCCAGCCTTCCGGAGTCCGATGCCCTCGCACCCTGTCTTGGACTTTGGCGTGCCCTTGCACGCACCTCGCTATATGGACTTTGTGTGTTCACATTTTTGCACCTGTGTTACCTAGAAGAGTTCCTCATGTCTTGGACCTCGGCGTGCCCTTGCACGCATCTTGCTTTATGTTCTTTGTGTGTTCACCTTTGCACCTGTTGTACCCTGAAGTGTTCCTGATTGAAGTTTACTTGAACTAATGCCTTGTCTCGTCTTGTCTTGCTTCCTGAGCCGGCTGTCTGGTCCAGCAGCCGTGGTGGCTCACCCCTTGGCCCTGCCCCTGCCACTCCCTGTATAGGGGGTGGTTCCTCACTAGGTCAGCTCGCCTTAGGTGGGTGGGTGCCACGGCCCAGAGGGTCCACTCATTCTAAAGAAAAACGACTCAGCTTAAGCTGAAGCTCGTCACATTAAAATTCATTGTGGTAATGTCTAGAACCAAAATTAGAAAAATGTTGTCTCTGTCCAAATATATATGGACCTAACTGTATAAGACCAGATCTGCTCCAACACATCTCGTTTCTTACAGGCGGCCATAAGCCCACAGTTTGGGTACTAGGGCATTCTTTTGATTATTGAGCATACAAAAGGGCCAGCATACGCCCAGGTGGAAAAAATTTTGGTTTCCCTGAACTGGAGGTCATCTGGAGAGGCATCAGAGGACTGCCGTGGCAGTAAATAGTCCCTGAAAAAGTCAACATCTCTAACACGGCCAAAGGGCCGGTGGTAATGGTATTGCACGCCGGCGGTAATGTCTTAGCCAGGAAAAAAGGTGCCGAGCTCTACACAGTGATGTCAACGGACATAGAGCGTGTTGCCTGCTTATTGCCGGATATGGTGGTGGTACTGTCGGACATAATACCACGAGCGGTCTGGCATGGAGCCAAAGATCCTAAAGCCATTGACAAATCAAGGAGAAAGATACTCAAAGATGGCTAAATTCGTCAGAAAAAACTAGGGCATCGTTGTTAGCCACCACGAGCTACAAAAAGACAATTCAAATTTACCGAGACCGGATGGCGTTCATACTACAGATATCGGGATCGATATATTTTTAACCAATTTACAGGATGGTGTTGAACAGGCCTTAATGTTGTTGTGTGGGGATTGGAGTCCTGTGTAGGTCATACACATGATCCTCTGTGGCGGTAGTATGGGGGGGGCAAAGGTTCGTAACCTCTCATCTGCTTACTTGCCCACCGTCAGAGACGGGGGCTTTCAGCGTTGACTCCATTGCGAATTTGTATTTGCTTCTCTCTGCAAAGAATTTAATAAACTGTGACCGACCTGTTCAACCCATCCAGGCCTGTTGTTTTTGTTCGTATGGGATTGATGGGAGGCGGGAAGGCACCGTTTACGTCATACGGGTCTCTGCAGTCTGGCCTACAGAAGATCATGATGAATCTGACGCCACAATAGGTCCATCATGTAAACAGCAGATATAATAGTTTCTTGAATGCTCCTCTACACCCTCCTGCAAAAAAAAACGATCATGGCAAAACGACCAATAATTTCACAGTACAAACTACATACATTGTTAAATAGAATTCTTTGTCCTGATGGGTATGGTGCAATTACTTTGAAAATCCATATCAGAATTGCTCTATAATCCAAATACTAATAAGTGAATGATGCAGTTGACATCACATCTACAGACCTTGGTCAACGCACATGCGCGACTGGCAGATATCTCACACATGTCGGTAGAATTTAGTAGGATTGAACAAATGCATGATACCTGCTGCCCATCGCACGCTGGGTGTATAACCTGTGTATGCTTGATGCCACCCTCTTTCAATGCAGGAGTGGAGCAGATTTACCCCTGCTTGAACCACGTCACCAACAAGCCTGTTTTCACCTTCCTAACCAGGCCAAATTTTCCAATTCTGATCAATGTCACTTTATGAAGTAAAAACTCTGGAACGATTCAACGGATCCCACTGATTTGCAGATAATTTTTTTGGGACACATTGTACTTGATGATGGTGGTAAATTTAGGCTAATATTTTTTGCGTCTATGTCTAAAAATATCGGAACTTGGCAAAAATGTTGAACATTTCACAATTTTAAAAACAAGATTTTTAGTTGCTTACCGTAAAATCTGTTTCTCTGAGCCTTCATTGGGGGACACAGAAACCATGGGTGTATGCTGCTGCCACTAGGAGGCTGACACTATGCAGAAAAAAGTTAGCTCCTCCTCCGCAGTGTATACCCCACCGACAGGAAGTAGGATGTTCAGTTAGTGAGAAAGCAGTAGGAGAAGCAATCTATAAACGAGATAAAAACCACAGAAAACACATATCCATACTGTAACAATATTATACAGTAAACCGTGCTATTCAACTTGGGAGGGTGCTGTGTCCCCCAATGAAGGCTCAGAGAAACAGATTTTATGGTAAGCAACTAAAAATCTTGTTTTCTCTATCGCTTCATTGGGGGACACAGAAACCATGGGACGTCCCAAAGCAGTCCTCAAGGGGAGGGAACAGCCAACAACCCCAATGTGGACGAGGAAGTCACCATTGTCACCTGCGAGGTCTTTTCACCCCGACCGGCACTTGCCGAAGCTAGGCAAAGGCTCTGAAAAACCTCATGGACCTGTGGAGAACATATGATCGCACTGCAGAGGTTCCAGAAGAAGGCCCAAAGAGTACCGCCAGGAGGACACACACTGCCCGGCCAGTGTGCGTCGTACTGAAAGGAACGCAGTCGTTCCTGAGCCGGCAACCTTACTAATGTCGACCAGATTCCGCGAGCAGACGCTGACCTGGAGGCCAGAGGACCTCAATACTTCAAGCCGGAGCTTGATAAGTACCGTTGCTGTGGCCAGGTAGCCTGATGAGAGAGCGCCACGAAGGAAAAGTTCGAGGCGGATGAAAGAAAGGGAATTTAGAGTGATGTAGAGTGGACCCTTGATCCACAGGAAGTGTACCACAGCTGCTATAGAGTCTGTGAGGCTCTAGGAGTGGTGGAGAACCTGAAAGGGAAGGCTACCAACTGAAAAGGAAAATGAACCAGTCCGTTGCAAAAGCAGATATCGGCAAAGTCCTGAAGAAATCAGGACCTGGATAAGAGCTTCATGGAAAAATCATGCGATTCACAGGAGGCAAATGCTGAACTAAGAAGAATGTTTTCCTGAGAACAAGGATGGACTCAATCCTAGATCCTGAAAAGGAATGCTGAGGAAAAATCGCTGAAGAACGACGAGGTTCAGCCTGAGGAAGGAGAGCGCTTGTCCTTCCGGTGACCTCCAATAATTTAGCATACTGGAGCCACACGGAAGGAACGGGAAGCTGGTGAGGGACTTCTTTGGAAAGAATTTCGCTCATGAAACAGAAAACCAAATGGACCCCTAGATGGGAACGATGAGGCGAAAACTCATGTTTCCTGCAAGAGAAAATTTTGGACAGTGAGGGCTGTCAAATTTTTGGATCGGTCCCCTGCAAGAATGCTCTGATGAGCAAGCTAGACCACGTGTCTATAGAACTTTGTAGCACGGGTGGAGACTAAGGCAGGACACGATATAGCGGCGGATGGTTTCAAGGTTGACCTTGCCAACTACTGTGTGAATTTGCCATTGGAATCTCTGAGGTATGCACTTCTGGGAGAGGAAGGCCGTAGAAGTGGGAGACTTGGAACCGGAGGGTTCGTAGTCGCAGAAGTAGTCTAATTTACGAAGGGCTCGGGAGGAAAGTGATATACTAAGGCGCCCTCTTGTTTGGAAACGGCTGAAGGCCGTTCTGTGAGAAAATGACAAGACCTGAGAACAGGCCACTGAGAACCTGCGAAAGAGCCGAACACTGAAAACGTACTGAATGGAACCAGGGGATAATCTGGATCTCATCTCCGCGATGTAGGATCAGGATGGCTATGAAAGACAACTGATTTGCTCGACTAAGGAGGTAGAACGTAGACTACTGGATGACTTTGAGATCAAAAGGAAGATAAACCCAGCATACCGGGATGAAGGTGGATATGGAAATAAATAGTGTAGCTGGACTTAGAAAAGTGATTAGTCGAGCCAGGAAAGTCCATGCAAAACATGGATTATGTCAACTGTAAGGAAAGTTGGGTCTAGGTAAATCAAATAGACACCAGAAGACAACTAGGCTGATGAAGGGCAGGAAATCTGTCTGACGATGTAAACGACCGAATCCATCCTGGACCCTCTGGAGCAGGGAGGAGATTACGGTGTGTAGACCCGCTAGTCTAAGTCTAAGACAACAGGATAACAGTGAAAAGATACAATACTAGCCGAAGGAAGAAACGCGTTATCACCACACTCATCCTTGGATCCAAAACTGGAGCAGCCGTCTACTCCGGTCGATGCTTGCGCAGAGTTAGATCCCACTCCTGTCTGAGGTGCGATACTTTTCCCGGTCACGGTCAGAAGTCACAAGTCTGAGCTGCTGGAGTCTTTACTCGGCGTCTGTAAGAAAGAATAGGTAAGTTACGACAGATAAGGAGCTTAGGTATTGTGGTAGCTCGAAGGCCGTTAGGGCAGGCTAGAAGTTATAAACTACTGTTTGCCAAACATTAAAGATAGTCGGAACACACCGACAGTAAAGAGCTTCTGGACAGTACAGTAAACTGATCAGAAGATGGCAAAAAAAACTCCTGTGGAGCAACTCACACTTAGGGTACAGAGCATGCTGCATTAAAACCGCGCCCATCCGTACCTGACACGAGAGAGTCTGACCCACCTGAAGGTGGAGTATCCAGTTATGTTGCTACCAAGATCCGCTCTGTGGGACAGAGATCCGTTCTGTTTGGACATGGTAGTGCTTACGTTTAACTGTTAACAAGCCACAGATGTTATTGACAATGAAATATGTAGCTGAGAGGTGTCTTTGACTCACCCGAAAGCGGCTTTTAACCGCAGCTGTAGCCCGCCATGAGCAATAAATGCCGGGACCTCACCTCGAGTGGCGATTAGGCGGGAGCTTAGGCAAAGGCTAGAGCGTCTGGCTCACCTGAATACGGAACAGAACACCAGTACCACTGAAGCAGTCAACCTCAGACACATCTCCACAGTAGTACGGCCGATTGAACTACTGTACCTGGTAGGTGATGCGTTTGCAGCCTGGATAGCGGTTATAGCCCAGCTGCAATCGGCTCTAAGTATCCTGTGAACAAATCAGCGTGGAGAAAACCCGGAGAAGAGTATAGGAGACCGCCATTTCTGAGTTGCGGAGCGGTCTAGGCCTGGATACCTGATGACATTAGGCAGAATAACGGCTTGTGTGTTGCGGTCTAGGTCTGGGAACCTGACGGCATTAGGCAGAATAACGGCTTGTGTGCTGCTGTCTAGGTCCGGGTACTTGACTGCATTAGGCAGAATAACGGCCTCTGTATTGCGGTCTAGGTCTGGGTACCTGACGGCATTAGGCAGAATAATGGCTTCTGTGTTGCGGTCTAGGTCTGAATACCTGACAGCATTAGGCAGAAAAATGGCTTCTGTGCTGCTGTCTAGGTCCGGGTACTTGACGGCATTAGGCAGAATAACGGCCTCTGTATTGCGGTCTAGGTCTGGGTACCTGACGGCATTAGGCAGAATAATGGCTTCTGTGTTGCGGTCTAGGTCTGAATACCTGACGGCATTAGGCAGAATAACGGCTTCTGTGCTGCTGTCTAGGTCCGGGTACTTGACGGCATTAGGCAGAATAACGGCCTCTGTATTGCGTTCTAGGTCTGGGTACCTGATGGCATTAGGCAGAATAATGGCTTCTGTGTTGCAGTCTAGGTCTGAATACCTGACGGCATTAGGCAGAATAACGGCTTCTGTGCTGCTGTCTAGGTCCGGGTACTTGACGGCATTAGGCAGAATAACGGCTTCTGTATTGCGTTCTAGGTCTGGGTGCCTGATGGCATTAGGCAGAATAATGGCTTCTGTGTTGCGGTCTAGGTCTGAATACCTGACGGCATTAGGCAGAATGGCTTCTGTGTTGCGGTCTAGGTCTGGGTACCTGACGGCATTAGGCAGAATAACGGCCTCTGTATTGCGTTCTAGGTCTGGGTACCTGACGGCATTAGGCAGAATAATGGCTTCAGTGTTGCGGTCTAGGTCTGGGTACCTGACGGCATTAGGCAGAATAATGGCTTCTGTGTTGCGGTCTAGGTCTGAATACCTGACGGCATTAGGCAGAATAATGGCTTCTGTGTTGTGGTCTAGGTCTGGGTACCTGACGGCATTAGGCAGAATAATGGCTTCTGTGTTGCGGTCTAGGTCTGGGTACCTGACGGCATTAGGCAGAATAACGGCCTCTGTATTGCGTTCTAGGTCTGGGTACCTGACGGCATTAGGCAGAATAATGGCTTCTGTGTTGCGGTCTAGGTCTGGGTACCTGACGGCATTAGGCAGAATAATGGCTTCTGTGTTGCGGTCTAGGTCTGAATACCTGACAGCATTAGACAGAATAACGGCTTCTGTGTTGCGGTCTAGGTCTGGATACCTGGCGACGTCAGATAGAATAATGGCTTCACGTGTTGTAAGCCGTGCCACGAAGTCTGTAGTAAAGTAGATTCTGACCAGTCAATTCTTCTGACGGTAGAACAGTAGGCCTCGGATCAGAAAGAGACTAAACACTACTCTCTGTTGTGCGCCATGGTTTCAACTTCTGGACCAGCGAGTTGTGGTCAGGTTCTTTATCCGCTGAGCCACAGCAGACAATTGCCAGGTAACACGGACTTCTATCTAGCTAGAAATCCGGCCCAACCCTGGAGACGTGAAGAGATATAAGCAGAATTAGGAGCTGCTTCTAACAGTATTAATCCAGCGTCCGGAGGGGGCTGCAGAAAAATGAAGGGCGAGAGTCTGTGAGCAGTAGATATGGGAGCTGTTGCTATGCCAGGACCCCAACGTCGTTATGTGAAGAAAAGGTTGAGACCTGCTCTGCTGAAAATCAAGGCACCTATCTGTAATGGCCGAAAACACAACAATCGTGTGAAAAATCAGATCTCCGCCAGACATACTGATGCACTAGAGACTGCGCGGCAGAAGATTACAATTACGCCAGTAAAATACACGACTCTAGAGTACTATTACGTCAGTGACTGTACGGCTCCAGAGACTGTACAACTGGGTCAACTGGGGGCTCCTGGACGATGGGAGAGGACCACAGTGGAGGAAGAGGAATTACACATGAGAACAATCCCACTAAGCGCTGCCAGAAGGTTAGGGGACAGGAGAGCCGATGAGGGAGTCAGTCTGCAGTGCAGCTACTTACGGCAGATGTCCTATAGGAGACATCATGGCTGTAGAGAGAGACAGGCAGGTCCCATAGATGGATGTGGCTCCTCTGTACCCCAGCCGGAAAATGGGGTCTGTTAGAAGACGCAGGGCAGAACGCGCGCGCTGTGAGGACGGCCAGAACACCGGGAAGCCCGCTCTCAGCTAAACGCGGGGCCCGGAGGAGCAATATGGTGGCGGCTCCAGCCCACAGAGGAAGCTGAGGGTAGTGGGCAGAGCCTGACGCCACACAGGAAGAGGAGATAAGGAGACACAGGCGGGAAAAAAGCCCGCCCGAAGCCGAGAGGAAGGGGGGCGGAGTCAGCACTGTAACTAGGCCCAAGATGAAGCCAGGACCTAGATTACAGCCAGCGGCCGGCAGCGTGGAAGGGGGGCCCGCGGAGGTCATAAAATAGCGCCAAACGGGTCCCCACAGTGGCGCCAGGGTGCTAAAAGTGGCGCAAACAAAGCGCCATGACGCCCCTTAGACAGGCATGCAAGGGGGCACAAAGAATAGGAATCCTGTGTGCCAAAACCCCTCTCTTCCGCAAAGGATCTGCAAGGCAGTGCTGAGGCCCCAGGAACCAGCCGGAAGGTATGAACTGCGCTAGCCGCCCAAACCACACTCTCTTTGAATAAAGGTTTTTTTGTTTTTTTTTCTCCTCTCTTTCTTCTTCTACCTTTCCCGTTTTCTTCTCCTCCAGCACCTGGGGGGAAAGAGGGAAAGCACCTCCTCAATCACAAAAATCGGACGTCCAGAATCCATGTTGCAGGACGTCCGTGTCTCTTTGACCGACAGGCTCTGGTGGGTGAGCGGGTGGGAGACGTAGGCAGGACCAGGTATTCTTTCTCTTGCGGATCCCCTAAACACGCGTCTGTGTTAGGGATTTTGGGGTCCTGCCGTCCAGACATATGAGGATACGGGGTGGCAGTACACGCCGTACTCATAGTCTGTGTGGGAGTACAGTAGTGACCATTCACACTGTATCCCTCCGTAAACCTGAAAAGAAACGACGCACGTTAGGTAGATAAGGGTCTAGTGAAAGACCCGTGTCCACCTCCTACTGACACTATAAGCTAAACTGAACATCCTACTTCCTGTCAGTGGGGTGTACACTGCGGAGGAGGAGCTAACTTTTTTCTGCAAGTGTCAGCCTCCTAGTGGCAGCAGCATACACCCATGGCTTCTGTGTCCCCCAATGAAGCGATAGAGAAATTTCAATTTTTATGCCCTTAAACCAGAGAGTTCTATTTACCATATTAGTTAAAGCAGCATCATTTTTTAAACATTTTTTATAGGAAGTTGGAAGGGTTAAAATTTGATCAGCAAATTCTCAATTTTCCAACAAGATTTACAAAATCTAGACCAAGATCACATTTGAAGGGACTTTGAGGGTCTAGATGACAGAAAATACCCAAAAGTTACACCATTCTAAAAACTGCACCCATCATAATTCTCACATTCAAGACGTTAATGAACCCTTCAAGTGCTTCACAGCAATTAATGTAGAAAGAAAAAAATGAAAATTTTACTTTTTCCCACAAAAATGTTGATTTAGCCCCAAGTTTTGCACTTCCACAAGGGTAGCAGGAGGAAATGGACCATCTAATCTGTGGCGCAATTTCTCCCAGATACACAGATACCCCATATGTGGGGGAAAACTACTGTTGGATGCCTGGCAGGGCTCAGAAGAGAAGGAGCCCCATTTCACTTTTGGAACACAAAATTGGCTGGAATGGATAGCGGATGCCATGTCGCATCAACACAGTTCCTGATGTATTTAAAAAGTGGAAATCCTCTACAAGTGACCCCATTTTAGAAAATAAAACCCTCAAGGAACTTATCTTGATGTGTGATGAGCACCTTGACCTCACAGGTGTTTCACAGAAGTTTATAATGGTGAGCCATGAAAATGAAAAAAATACATATTTCCAGTAAAAATGCTGATTTTTCCCCAAATGTTTCATTTTCAGGAGGGTAACAGGAGAAAATGGACAGGACAATCTGCTGTGCAATTTCTCCTGAGTACACCAATACCCCATACGTGGTGGAAAACTACTATTTGGGCGCACTGCAGAGCTCGTAAGGGAAGGAGCACCAACTGAATTTGGAACTCAATTTTGGATGGAATAGATTGCGGATGCCATGTCATATTTGAAGAGCCTCAGAGTTTGTTGTTCAATTTCTCCCGCATTAGCAAATACCATACATGTAATCAGGAAATACTTTTCATGCTCAGTGGAAAGCTCAGAAGGGAAGGAGCACCCTATTATAGTGTTGATTTTGTTATGATTTGCGGATGCCATGACCCACTGGAAGAGCCCCCCTGAGGTGTGAGAACAGAAGATCCCCTAGCCCATAATCTAGGGGTGCAGTGATCATATTGATACGAGTGTGTCACAGAATTGTATACCATTGGGCAGTGAAAAAACCTTCTTACCTTTTCACACTGGGAAATGGGTAAAGAAAAAAAAAGGCACCAAAATTTGACACGATTTCTGCTGAACGTGGAAATACTCCATATGTGGTTGTACAGTTACGGCTTAGCTACACGGAGAGACTCGAGAGGGATGGAGTGCCATTTGACTTTTGGAGAGCAAATTATCGTGCATAGTTTGCGGACTCCATAAACAGAGCCCCTAAGTGCCAGAAGAGCAGAATGCCTTCTTAAGAGAGCCCATTTTGGAAATTATACCACTCTAGGAAATTATCTACAGGTGTATCGACAATTTTGACTCAATGGGCGTTTTCAAGAAACAAACAGCAGTGGATGTTGACAAGTGAAAATTGCAAATTTGCCAGTGACATTGTAGTGCTCAGTACAATATGCCCAGTTTGTGCTTCTGGAGACATGCACCCGTAAATTAAGCAGACTCTCATTGCTACAGAAATTCCAAACATATGGATGCTAAATGCGGTTTAGATACACTGGGGCTCAAAAGGGAGAGGGGCATTTAGATTTGGGAGCGCGAAATTATCGTAGCTGGATTTCTTTTAGTGGGCACAGAGCCAAAGCACTTTTCCAGAGCTTCTATGTTGTCAATAACGTAGAATCCCCCTATATTTCCACTGACAGATGACTGAATTGAGTGGGGACTCTGGATAGAGTTAAAGCCTTAATTGTGAACGTTTTACATAGCGTTTGGGATGATTTTTATCCTGCGATCTATGCTGAGAACTTATATCAGGGGTTTCCATCTAAATATCCAAGTAACATGATTCAGATGACCCCCCCCCCCACACACAAGGGATCAATTCAGTATACGAAATGCACAAAACTGTGGCCGACGGCACTTTTATGCATGCCTAAAAAGATGGACACTGCCTCATCAAGGACAAGACAACGTCCACAGTACCTCCATCTACCTCATTAATGGGAATCTTCCTCCGGGTGTTCCGTCTGAATCATGTATTTCAGAGATTTACAAGGAAACCCTGGTGTAAGCGCTCAGCGTAGAGCGCAAGATAAATATGAGCTGAGCCTTACTGCCATCTTTGGGAGACAGAATTAACAAATCAACAGCAGGTGAAGAATTGGTTTTATTTTTTACGTCGTTCCTTGTGCTGTGTATGAGTGATTAGATGACTTTAATCTTTGGGTCGGTGCGATTACAGCGATTCCAGATTTATACAGTTTTTCTATGCTTGGCTGCTGTCACACACAACAGACACTTTCTCTAAAGTTTTGCATCATCATACTTTGAGAGCTATAATATTTCTAGATTTCTACTGACAGTCATGTGAGGGCTTACTTTTTGCATGACGAGTCGATGTTTTAATTGATACCCTTTTTGAGCACATAACGTTTTTTGATCGCTTTGTATTCCGATTTTTAGGAAGTAGAATGAACAAAAAACAGTAATTCAGGATTTTATTTATTTATTTTTTTTTAATTCCATTCTCCGTGTGGTGAAAGTGATAATGCAGCTTTATTCTTCAGGTCAGTACAATTACAGTGATACCACACGTAGGCCATTTTTTTTTTTTACGTTTTACTAGTTTTACACAGTAAAAACAAATTTGTTTTTGCATTGTTGTATTCTGAGTGCTCTAACTTTTTATTAGTTATGAAAGGAGTCAGCTCACCCATGTCAGAAGTCCAAGGAGCAGAAGCGAGCAGCGCCGCCGGGAAACATGAGAGAGGGCAAGAAATGTTCCAGTGTCCAGAGCTTCTTTAAGAAAATATATATTGGACTACAATTAAAAATAAGTCATGAGACAAATCTATGCCACTAGGGAAGGGGGGGGGGGGGGGGGGGGGCGAGGAGACGTTTCCAGGCAGATTGCTTAATCATTGATCAAGGAATCTTTATTGAAAAGCGTTTGCATGTACATGTCCCCCCCCCCCCCCCTTCACTAGTGGCATATATTTTTTGTCTCTCATGACTTTTTTAATTGTAGTCAAATATATTTTTATTTTTAAGGAAGCTCTGGACGTCTGTTTATTACGTTTCTAACGGAGCTGTTTGGTGGCTTGTTTTCAGCAATACCAATTTTATTTACATTTGACTTTTTGATCACGTTTTGTTCCAATTTTTTTTTTATAGGTTGGGTTGTTCCGGATGCGGGAATACCAAATATGTGTTTTTTTTTTTTTATACATAAGTATACCTATTTATTGGTTTGATATTTTTTTTTCTCTTATTTTGTGGATCTGTGAATAATTCTGACAGCATTATGATGCCATCTGTGAGCTGAATGTCCATTTTTCACTCACTGATAGATTAGAGGAGATGGAGAAACTTTTTATTTTCCCTCATTAGTGAAAAAACTAATGACCATAATGCAACCAAAATCACTGGCTTTAGGCTTCATTCACACCTCAGTATTTTCCATGTACGAGAAAAGCGGATGATGGATTTTTTTGATCAGACCTGATCGCAGTGACATCAATTTTTCTCGTACATGGGAGAAAAAAAACCTTGCCAACCTTCTCCATTCTGACAAACCGTGAAAATCAGACCACACTCGGATGGCATCTGAATGCTGTCCGATTGTTTTCACAGAACCATAGACTTGCCTAGCCGATTTTGATCAGATATTCAGATTAAAATCAAACATGTCTCCAAAATTTTGAGCAGACCATTCCATCCGCAAAAAATCATGGACATGTAAATGGTCCCATAGACAGTCATAGGTAAGAGTGCTAACCATGAAAACCACGGATAACACTCGTATGAGAACAATGGACGTCTGAATGAGGCCTTAGAGTATCTGACTTACATGGAGGTGTAGGATGCACCTTTTATGCGTGCCAAGAATTAGGGGTGCAGAACCTTCTTCTTCTGTCTTCCAGATAGACACCATCTCAGTATATCATAACAACCACTGATATATTTACATTTCTGATTTATTAAAGTCATGTACAATCAGTGCATCATCAGAACATTGAAGTCTTGGCCTGTTCAGCACATTCCACCAACCCTGGACAGACCGAGCACAGACCTACTACAACCATTTATCAGGAGTCTTAGAACATTAAATGAATCCCTAACCCAGCTCTATTCTAGCATGTGCAGTACCAAGGCTCACTGGTAGGTGGAGGTAGAGAGCGATGTGGTTCGCATTTGCCACTGGTAAGATTACATTTCTTTATGTATATAAAAATATAAGCTTTGTCCTGTGCAACCAGGATAAAGCAAAACATGAAAAAACATGGAATTGGACCCATTACTTGTACCTTTAAAAGTAAATAGACCAGATATAAGCAATGCACTGACATTAAAAAGACTTAAGCGGAGCATCATTCTTTTCCCAGTTTAGTTTCTGGGGCAAAATGAGACACTAAAAGAACATTAAAAGTTCTTCTGGAACCCAGAGTAGAAGGACACAAGATTATGTGTACAGAATTAATTCTGGAACTGCATACTGGCCAGGAGCATTGCACTACTAGATCAGTAGTTACATGCCTCTTGTAATATGGTGGAGGCTGCATAGCCATCAAGTGCTCATTTCTAAAATCCCTACTTCCACACCACATGCTACTAGAAGAACATGCAAGATAACAAGGTATGAAGAAGGCCATGTGGTCTCTTCCTGCCTCCCATTAGTCAAGTCAGTGCAAAGTGACGTCTTCAGTTTTTCATTGCCTTTCAGCTCAGTCACGTGATACAGATTCAGTTTTAAGGCTCCTTGGCTTCAGTTGTCCTTTGGAAAGAAACAATACCCCTCTCCACCACCCGGTTTAAGCCAAGTCTCCGTAATTGTTCTACCAGGTTTATACTAAAGATACTTTTTTGTGCAGTGCCAGAATTTGGTGTCTCATTTGCTGAAGCGTGGTCCACAACGGACCTTCCAAAGCCTAGCCCTCTTAAAGTCCTACCCCAACCTAACTGGAAGATAGGTGGGTATGCTAGGGTTGCAGGTGGCTTCACTCCAGCTTCAGCTGAGGTTTTGCTGCTGGGTTCTGCAGAGGCAGATATACCACGCTCTTTAAGGAGGGTAACTAATCCCAAGGGGGTATTACGTCCAGAGTCAGGCTGGTCATTCCTTTGTGGGACATAGGTCGCCACTGGATCTTCTTTGTGAGGTTCAAGATTTAAGGAACTCAAGCTCTCAAAGCTTCCACATGAGGAACGAACTGCACGAAGACTGGAAAAAGACAAGAGGAAACCATGATGAGGAACATAGGAAGTCTATATTGTTTGATCATAAGCCAAGTGCGTTCAGATGGCTCCACCTATATGATCTTCTCTAACCATTAATACTTAAGACAAAACTTCTATTCTATACTATAAAAGTGCTGGCTATTGTGGCCCCTGAAACAAATGAAAACATGAGTGTACAGACAGTAAGAGGCATAAGCCACCATGGTGGACTAGAACGTCACAGTATCACATCGGGAAAAGCCCTCGTCTTAGATTCACTGGTCTCAGATTTCCTTCTGACATTCTGGCACAATGTTGCAGGTGAAGTTTGTGGTCTAGACTGAGCCTTCACCATTCAGGCAATGTGAAAAAAAAAAAAAAAAGTGTCCCTTTTCCCCAGCTAAAGCTTAAATGGTCCCAGACCAGTGAATAAACACAAGGCTTTCCTGTTCCTCCAAAAGGAGAAAAATCGGTTAATGAAGACAGATGCAAGGGTTAGCGCATGCAAAAAACAACAAGGAAACAGTTAAGGGTTAAAGAGAGAAAGCCTTTTCTGCCCCTCCGACTCAGGGTTCTACTATTAAAAGAGCAGTCTAGGCAAAACCGATGCCTGGTTTTACACCTAGTGCAGGGACTGAGGGGGCAGAGCATGACGCAAGGATGATCTCGCTCATGCTTAGTCCTCCAAGCCCAGCACTCGGAATCCCACAGGGCATCTGTTTTACCCGAAATGTTCCTTTTCCTCCCACAGTCCTGTCACTTCCTCTCATCAACAAAAAAAAGTTAAAAAATTTAAAAATCCCCATTAAATGCAGGTGTCTTTGTTTTATCAGTTTTTGCTGTGAAACGTGTTGTGGTGGAGACGCGATTCCTCTGCAATAAATATAGGATTTTAATGCCATTGGATGTACTGATACATCACTGGGTCAGAATGCCCGTACTACCCAACAGTCAAGTTTGGGCCAGACCACAGAGGGATGTGGTATACAATAACCTGCATTTTAAAAGGAGGCTTTTTTGTTCATTTTAGGAACATTCCTGGGTGAAGACCGGGGCGATGCATTAATAAGCCCAACATTTGGGATTCATTGGCAAGTATACATACTGCCTATCCGGTGAGGAGCATTTTAATAAATGACAGTATGGAAAGGGAAGCCGTGACTGAAGCCCTAGAAGACCATGTTTACACTGGGCCTTATATATTAATCAAATATTATTCAATGGCATTCGTCGCCCTGAGGTCCACTGTATATAAAAAATCATACTTTATGTATAGATATTATATTAGCATGGTCTATTGTGCCACTCCATGCTTTTCATTTCGAGTAACATGCTGGTTAATGGAGGCAAAAGGCCCCTTTGTCTGCCGCCATCACACTAATGTATCCCCTAAGACAAATCTGGGCCCACGCTGAGTTTTGTGATGCGCCCTCTAATTTCTGTAGATACACAGCATTTTATCAGTCACTTATGATCAGTTTAGAACAAACGAACCCTGAGAAGGAGTCACACTATTTGCAGTAACCTAGTTCAAGATAACTCAGTGACCAGACGTGTCCCCGGCTATTATAAATTATTTCCTTGGCTGGTGCCTATAGGCGAGTAAGGTCTTGCGAGCACTGGTGATGTCCATCCTTGGAATTTCAACACCACCAGCTGTTGCAGACAAAGCATCCTCTAGATGGCGCCAATTCAGAACGTTAATACTGGTCCTCAGGACCGTGTAGGACAAGGACCGTGCGCTACGCCAGTTCTGTCTGGTCACTGAATCACCCTTAAGAGACCAGAAGGTCACTGCCAACTGGGCTACCTGATGCTTTGCGGTGTTGTCTGACCCTGCACTCAGACGCCTCTCAGAAAGTCAAGCAATGGAAAAAGCGCTTCCACCAGGACTTGAAGTGCCTAGAACCGTGAGGATGGAAAATGGACACGAGTGAGGGATAGGGAGGAAACAGTGAGTGGCGCAGGAAGAAATGTAGCAGCTGGCAATGTGGCATCCATTCACCAGAAGCTGGAAAGGAACAAGTTAACCGTGCAAAACATGCAGACGACATTGGGATTTATATCAGAGAGTGCCGACATGAGGTATCGAACAGTCATTTCTCAGCTAGAACTATGATGAAGGAAGTCATTTTAGGGAGAGGGGACTCAGAATTAGACATTTCTTCAACTTGGCACTAGTGATGAGCGAACGTGCTCTGATGAGGTGTTATCCAAACACGCTCATGTGCTAACCGAGTGTCTTCGGCGTGCTCGAAAAATATGTTCGCGTACCCGCGGCTCCATGTCTCTCGACGGTTACACAGTCACAACATATGAAGGGATTGCCTAACAGGGACTCGAACACATTATTCGAGAACACCTCGTCTGAGAACTTTCGGTCATCACTACTTGGCACAAATCTGCAATGAATGGTTAAAAAAAAGAATAGTAATTGGATTAACCAGTGACTGGATGACATTCTGTCACCAGAGGACACGGCGTCACCGAGGCCTAATCCCCAAATGTCTGAGGTCAGTGATGGTGCAGCACAGGAAGAGAATTTTAAAAGTATCAGAATTGCATGTTGTTTCCTGTTACTTTTAAGAAGATTCTTCCCTCCAAGTTGAAATCCCTGCATTTTAAAACCACCGCCTTAAAAAAGGAAAGGCTTTTCATGAGCTCCACCTACTGGACAGAAGTTAAGAAAAACAATGGGTAAAGTGAATGGGAATGAGCTGGAACCACAGTCACCGCCATGGACTCTCATCTCACACAAGATATATGGCGCCTATGCCACCATACTAAGGTCTCTGTAACTGCTGCATATACGTACAGGGACAGGACATATGAAGATAGCGACGAGACAGACAGAAGTGCAAACCATGAAAAACCCACCTGGATGTGACCCGCGTAATGTCCTGCAGAGGGTGCGACATGCGACATGTGGTTATGGTGAAGGTAGACGGAGTCTGGGGGAGGTTGTTAGCAGAACGGAACACTGAAACATACAAGTCATCTATGTATTAGAGACGTACAAGATGGGAGTCACATCCAAGGGCAGCACTACTTCTAAGGAAACATCTGGAGGGGACAGAGGACACTGCTGTATTTGGCTATGAACTTTATGAATTATACAATGTAGATTGCCATTTTTGGCCTCAGTCACGTGGCAGTAATGCAGGAAGCAATAATGCCCTGTCACTGCGTCTGTCTGAAGAGCAACTTTTGTTGGAATTGATCCAGAGCGCAGCATGGAATAGCACTGCTCACTCAACATTATGGAGGATTTCTTAGTTTTCTAAAAAAACTGTACTTTACTCACCTTCCCCCGATCCAGCACTGAGTCTCTACCATTGCTCCCAGTGGATTTTTTTGTCTGCAGCAATCACGCCATTTTAACAATGCTGCAAAAAAAAAATCACTGAGCTCGTGCCAACAATTCTAGCATAGCCACTGAGCTCACTGATTGGCTGTAGCATTGTTGACGTGACTTCAGCGCTGAAGTCAATAAGAAGACACCAGAAGCAGCGTTGGAGACTCAGCTCTGGACCAGAGGAATGCGAGTAATGCACAGCTTGCCTTTTTAAAAGTAAACATCATGGGGACAGGAGTTTTCTGCCACTGGTCAATGCCTTTAAAAATCAGTTCCCAAACATGTGGCACCTTCCCCATGGAGTCAAAGCTATAACCCAGTCAAGGGAGAGCCTTATAGATCCCTGTAAGAAAGAGGTCTCTAGTAATGGCAGAGGGATTGTTTGTCTGACCAGTGAGGAGAGTGGGTGTCATTACAACCTGTTTCGAGAAATTCAGAGTTTGCCACATATATAACTCTCCATTATGACCTACTGGGAGTTAAAGAAGCAGTGTCCGGTTTCCATACATTTCCATAATAAGGAAAAATATCTGCATCCATACTTACTGTTATTTGGTTTGCTTTTGGTTGGAGTGGATGTAGCAAAGGCTTCAAAACTTATAGGTTCCAGGTCATCCTCCTCAAAGTCATTGAGATTGTAGACATCTTCAACGTCAATGTCTAATTCCTGGAAGTCTTTGGTTAGCACACCGGGGCGAGGATCCAGAATGCCGCCTAAATTGGGCTTAGCCAACTTCTGCCAGTGCAGCAGGGTCGCTGAGCCTGGACACAAAGCATACAGTAAGTCATAATTGACATTGTTGCATAGTGATTTGATAACACACATTGTGTCAAGTATATTCTAACCTTCTATAGGTTTGACAATCTGCAACTTCTCCGGTAGGTAGGACCTTGAACCCAAGGAGAAGCTTGAGCTGCCGGTTGCCTCAGAGATGCCAGAATAATTGGTGCCAGTGGACAGGACACTTTCATTGGGGGTGAGGAACCCACTTGATGTCTCACCATGTCGTTGCAACTTGTGTTCCCTCTGTTCGAAAAGGCTGTCAGGGGTGTGAGAGTCCTGCTGAGCACTGAGTATCTGAAGAGCTGCAGCCAGGTCCTGGCCTCCAGGTGTGCCAGGGGTCCCCAACTTCTTCCCTCCAACACTGTAAATGAAAAAAATTTAGATTAAGGGTTAGTAATGGACCAAGAAAATCCTTGATTTCTTAAAGATTTATGAAGCTGTAGCTTACACAGAAGATTCAGGGTCTGCTGGTAGTAGGGTCTGCTCCTCTTCTAGCACCATGCTGGTACCCTCTGACTCACAGAAGCTCATTGGAGGAGTACCAACACGACTGGGGGCAGCTGATGGTCTCTGAGATGGAGCTCGAGAGCCTGGTACAGATCTGATCCTCACCACTTGGTTGGCAGCTTTAACCGTCTCAAACACTCGCTTGTAGCTCCTGTATGGGTGAAGAGGTTAGAGGACAATCAATAGTCAGAAACTCTGACATTGCTGTAATGTACACATACAACATAAAATGAGGGGCCTTCTAGGTGTTTCTAGTAGTGATGCTGCAATGTAAGTGTGGGGGATCAATGACAGCATATTTTGTACACTGTTCTTCGAAGACCCGCTTATTGAATGAGTGAGGCACGTACTTGAGCTCGGAAGAGGCATCAATGCCTTTTCTCATGGTTCCTTCAATCTCCGCTGCCAAGGAATCCTGTGGAGAAGAAACACATACTAGGACTTTGGGATTATGGTCCTGCAAAGCAGAGAAGTTGCAGATGGTCATGCCTGCTGCTTACCAGGGGGAAGATGTTCAAGGTGCTGTATCTGCTGATGGAACTGTTAGGAAGGCTTCGGTTTCGTTGGTTCTTTAACTCTTCCTGGGCTTCATGTAACATGTCCTGGCATTCTTTGTGTTTCTCCTGCAGATCTTGAAGCTACAAGAAAATAATTATTTTAGAATAACAGCCATAAGGAGGGCATAGCACATCATCTGACATATCTATTCAGAATTATTTAATAGAAGACACTTTCATAGGACTCTGCTTTGTAAGGTTCCTCTGTTATTCCTCCTGGAAATCTATCAACCAATAGAAAACTGGGCACTTTTACTTTTCTTGTCAATAGTTTTTGTGTGTACCTACACATTCCGATACCATCCACTCAGGACAGATTGTGTGGTAAGGACATTATCAGTCAGCTGGTATTTTTTGGTGGGATATGCCATTCTAATCACTTGGGATAACTTCCTAATTATACCAAACACACTGTCTAATTATCAGAGTCATAGCATAGAGAAGCAGTGTGGACGAAACGCGCATCGGAGTGCAGGGACATGGCACGGTCCCCGTATTCATAGTAAGTCTCATTGCATGGAATTTAAGCCTATATATAGTATAACATATGGTGGTATTTAGCGGTTTTATATATAGGTTACATTGAGGATGTTGGTTGTCTCCATCTATTGTTGGCACAGAGTCCTATTGTAGCACGTTATTCCTCTACGATGTCCATGTACTGAATCTAGGATACTAACTACCATACATTCCGAATCCAAGGAATTTATTATTGGCTATTTCTCTCTTATACAATAGCACTTTATATAGAAAACTCTATACTCCTTTTAAGTCACCCTATTTTTGCGAAAACAGTATATGGCATCCATACTAAGCCTCATCATCTATATTTAGCAATAAGGAATTTATTCCTTCACAGCCTACATGCAATACTTACCTATAAAGGATGTCTAATGTCTAACGGGAGCCCTATCCATCAGCGTCCCTCACATTAGAGGCATTTGTTTTATATTATTGTCATTTTGGGTATATTATTAAAAATTGCACTTGATTCTTGTGTGTGCTTTTTCTGGCCACTTTGTCTCCTTCTAATCAAGGAGACTCTGACTTAGACTGAGTTTCTACCCTTACACCATTGGTCTGATTTTATGCATTCAGCTGTACGTGCCTCGGTTTTCAGCCTGAATTCTCGTTCCTTCACAGCGGCCAGATGTTGCTGCAGTTCTTCATTCTCTGCCGAGATCTAAAAAATCAGATAGATGAATAAACTAATCAGCTAATCACTTACAACAAGGGGCAGATATAATATTACATGGGGTATTCCCACCATTAGAAGGCATATTGCTAGAAAGTGCTATAAGTTACTGATTGGTGGGCTCCAGTCTCTTGGCAGGGAAGGAAGTGGCAATCTCTGAAGGAGCCTGAAGATTGACCCCTTTCCCAACACCAGCCCTCATTGAGAAGTAACGGCTTATCTTCTAAGTCATCACTTCTCATGGAAAGTATACCCCTTTATAGAATAGTGCTCCAGAATACAGTCACCTATTAATCCTGTGTCTTACAGACCAATACGTGGATCGCACTTACATTGCGGCACTTTTGCTGTAGATTGACGATCTGTGCCAGGAGCTGGCTGATCTCCTCCTGCTGCCGGGCTGCATCTTCTCCTCTTCGTGCCAGCTCTTCTGCCAGCAATGCCACTTGTCTGCTGGCTTCCGCTAGAAACAGAGCAAAATGGTTTTATACTGCAGCCAAAAACAGTAAACACCTTACTCCTGATTCAAAACATTTCAAGGGAACGAAGTGAAAATTGAAGCACATCTCCCCTTCGCCCAGAAGGAAAAATTCCCATATAACATACTTCCAGCAATGGGTCTTAGCCACAATACCACTGTCCCAGGCAGCTGGCAGGGACAGAACTAATGACACATGGGAATAGATATTACACTGAGTGTGGGCGACAGAACGTGGATATTTGCCAGTGTCACAAGTCGACCATATTGTTATTGACATTGTGGATGCATGTCATAGACGTGTATTAAAGTGTAACATAAATGGCAAGTTGACACAGGACAGATGACCGGGTGTCCTAAAATCTTTTATGGAAACTTACAGAATTGCTCGACACAGTCCAGCATCAAGGACCCCTCCTGATCCTCATAATCACTGGTGGCTTCAAGTATATGATCGGCCTAAGGAAGGAAAAACAGCAATTGTGAGACATCACCTACAGGTTGTAGATTTTCTACATCGCACCTCTGCACAGCAACTTATACCTGCAGACATCAAGCAACAATAGTACCTCTAGTCAATTGATACGATGTCTAGAACCAGGAGCACATATCCAGAACTGCCGGACATGGCCCCTACAGGCTGCCGACACCATGGAACAATAGTACCTCTAGTCATCTGGCACCATGCTCCGAACCAGGAGCACATTATTCAGACCTGCTGACATGGCCCCTACAGGCTGCCCAACCCCACGTAGCACCAACATGGCCCCAGCCGTACAGCTCACCTCACTGCGCATCTTCTGGTTCTCATCTTCCAGGCTCTTCAGCTTCTGCTCCAGGGTATCCAGCTGAATGCTTTGTTGTAGGCAAAAGGAAGACTGATTCCTCCGCAACCTATCAAGAAAAGAGAAGACACCCATACCCATGAAGACACTGATATGAGAGACGGTGCTCATGTCTGGAACATGTATAAATGAACAGTCCTTACGGGGTAGCGGTGACAGACACGGGTTCACTGTCTGAGATGCTGGTATACAGGTGAAGAAGATCTTCCCGCATTGAGATATCATGTCGCAGCTGAAAGACCTGAAACCGCACCAACAAAACATAGGAGAGATCAGAAAACCATGGCTGCTTTTTATCAGAAGCAGCACCACTCTGCCTGCCATTTGTTTTTCCCCTTTACCTCCTCTTTGGCAGCCTCCAGTTGTTCCTCCAGGAAATCATTCCTTATGGTCAGTTCCCTGTTTTGTTTTAGAAGAGACTGTCCAATGCGGGCGGCCAGCTCCAGGTCTCGCTCTTTCTAAAAAAAAAAAAAAAAAAAGACGAGGGAAAAATAAAACTGGTGAATTTAAAAAAGAAATTCATCACTGAACTTCAAAAGGTGTGAGAAAGGAAGTAGAGGAGTGTGGGAATCATCGCTCCGACCCCTGTAATGGTTTTTTCGCTATGGAGAGCCCTTTAAATTTCTTTGTATACCCTGGCCACTATATATATATATATATATATATATATATATATATATATATATATATATATATATATATATATATATATATATATATATATATATATATATACACACACACACACACACACACACACACACACAGTGGGGCAAAAAAGTATTTAGTCAGTCAGCAATAGTGCAAGTTCCACCACTTAAAAAGATGAGAGGCGTCTGTAATTTACATCATAGGTAGACCTCAACTATGGGAGACAAACTGAGAAAAAAAAATCCAGAAAATCACATTGTCTGTTTTTTTTTCATTTTATTTGCATATTACGGTGGAAAATAAGTATTTGGTCAGAAACAAAATTTCATCTCAATACTTTGTGATATATCCTTTGTTGGCAATGACAGAGGTCAAACGTTTTCTGTAAGTCTTCACAAGGTTGCCACACACTGTTGTTGGTATGTTGGCCCATTCCTCCATGCAGATCTCCTCTAGAGCAGTGATGTTTTTGGCTTTTCGCTTGGCAACACGGACTTTCAACTCCCTCCAAAGGTTTTCTATAGGGTTGAGATCTGGAGACTGGCTAGGCCACTCCAGGACCTTGAAATGCTTCTTACGAAGCCACTCCTTCGTTGCCCTGGCGGTGTGCTTTGGATCATTGTCATGTTGAAAGACCCAGCCACGTTTCATCTTCAATGCCCTTGCTGATGGAAGGAGGTTTGCACTCAAAATCTCACGATACATGGCCCCATTCATTCTTTCATGTACCCGGATCAGTCGTCCTGGCCCCTTTGCAGAGAAACAGCCCCAAAGCATGATGTCTCAACCACCATGCTTTACA
Organism: Dendrobates tinctorius; assembly: GCF_039654945.1. Taxonomy (NCBI): domain Eukaryota; kingdom Metazoa; phylum Chordata; class Amphibia; order Anura; family Dendrobatidae; genus Dendrobates; species Dendrobates tinctorius. The sequence goes on from NW_027361700.1 coordinate 30,757,868, forward strand.
GTAGGTATGGTGTTTGATGGATGCAACTCAGTATTCTTTTTCCTCCAAACACGACAAGTTGTGTTTCTACCAAACAGTTCCAGTTTGGTTTCATCAGACCATAGGACATTCTCCCAAAACTCCTCTGGATCATCCAAATGCTCTCTAGCAAACTTCAGACGGGCCCGGACATGTACAGGCTTAAGCAGTGGGACACGTCTGGCACTGCAGGATCCGAGTCCATGGTGGCGTAGTGTTACTTATGGTAGACCTTGTTACATTTGTCCCAGCTCTCTGCAGTTCATTCACTAGGTCCCCCCGCGTGGTTCTGGGATTTTTGCTCACCGTTCTTGTGATCATTCTGACCCCACGGGGTGGGATTTTGCGTGGAGCACCAGATTGAGGGAGATTATCAGTGGTCTTGTATGTCTTCCATTTTCTAATTATTGCTCCCACAGTTGATTTCTTCACTCCAAGCTGGTTGGCTATTGCAGATTAAGTCTTCCCAGCCTGGTGCAGGGCTACAATTTTGTTTCTGGTGTCCTTTGACAGCTCTTTGGTCTTCACCATAGTGGAGTTTGGAGTCAGACTGTTTGAGGGTGTGCACAGGTGTCTTTTTATACTGATAACAAGTTTAAACAGGTGCCATTACTACAGGTAATGAGTGGAGGAAAGAGGAGACTCTTAAAGAAGAAGTTACAGGTCTGTGAGAGCCAGAAATCTTGATTGCTTGTTTCTGACCAAATACTTATTTTCCACCATAATATGCAAATAAAATGAAAAAAAAACTGACAATGTGATTTTCTGGATTTTTTTTTCTCAGTTTGTCTCCCATAGTTGAGGTCTACCTATGATGTAAATTACAGACGCCTCACATCTTTTTAAGTGGTGGAACTTGCACTATTGCTGACTGACTAAATACTTTTTTGCCCCACTGTGTGTGTATATATATATATATATATATATACACACACACGATTGAATGCCGATTGAATGCCAGGCACAGTCTGCTATAATTTGCTCTGATCTGGATTTCGTCGATTCTTCTGTAATCCGGGTCGTGAACCATCTGTGACGCACCTCTCGCTACCTAAGCATTACATTCTTACCTCCTCAAGCAGACCGGTCACAGCGTCTATGTCCCGATAGGTCTTGGTCACTCTGCCCACCCGCTCAGAACACAGGACTGAAATTTAAAAGAATAAAAAAAAAGGGCAAAAAAAAAAAAAAAAAAAAAGAATTAAACCATTTATTTCCTGTTATAGCAACGATAAAGCCATGACGTACTGTATGTGTCCCTGTCAGGGTAACTTAAAAAAATCACACTCTCACCAGGGTAGTCACCTTTACCAAAATTAATTAAAGTTAATGCACCCCCCCTCCATAATATTGGAATATCCCATTTCTGGTAAGTCGCATGCTCACTGGGTACAACCATAACCTTGCTCAGGGGGGGGGGGGGTCTTGTCATTGGCGTAGACACTAATTGGCAGTAATTGGGTCTTTCTGATGGCAAACCCTAACTGTGCATTCCAGTAATGGCAAGTATTGGGGTCAGCATTTGTTTAACTCTTGAAAAACTACGTTGTCTCCATCTTATACACCAAGCTGAAAAAGTTTACAGCACATTGTGGAGCTTTATCTACCAGTGATCTTGGCGCTCTCCAGCAACGATAGCACTACAAGTCCCAGCATTCCCATCCAGTCCTGCCAGTGGCTGGGAGTTGTAGGTTTACGACAGCTGGAGAGCGACAGTCTTCACATTGCTGATTTATGCGGCTGCTTGGGTGGAGATTCCTGGAGAAGAAGCATTGCCCGGGGCCACACATAACCGGTCTTCCCAATGCATGTTATTGCCTTGATGTCCATACTAAGTGATAAGAGAAGAGGGGCAAGGAGAAAGAGGCCTTGATTATATGTTATTAGGAAACTATGAGAAAGGTCAGGCCAGATGACCTTGTCCATCCCCCTGTATGGCTGACGCTCATCAGTTACCTTTTTCATGTAGCAACAAGTCGTTCCCTGATTAATCTCCATAAAAGATACTTTAAAATCTTAATTGTTGTTTTTTTTCCTTTTTTTCACAAAGTTCCAAGTTCCCACTAGAGGGAGCTCTAGATACTGTTTTATTATGGTGTTCATTCTATAAACTGTCTGCAGTGAGCTCCTACGCTCCCTCTAGTGGTGGCTGCAGGTGGCAGGAACTTTATTAGTGCTGCGTATGCAGGGGATTTGGAGCTTTGTATCAGAAATTCAGAACACAAACCACTATATAGATATATTAAGAAATTAATCAGGACCATAGACCATAGGAATATTATCCTGAGTTAGACAAAGGTAGCAGAAAAAAAACAAAAACATCAGGACCCAAGTTGTCTTTAGCGATGATTTCCAGCCAGACAAGAATCAATCGTTGAATAGTGACTAATAACAATCTGGAGACATTTAGTGAAATGTACCTGTGCTGTGACTTAATGATTTCATTGTGTCATCTAACTAAGGACCTAACAATTCATTATGTTCCATGGGGTGGATACTGGGATACATTTTTGTTAATAAGAGATCTGTAATTTGACTACCTTGGATGTTAATGACTCTCCAGATCTTTAGTATCTACACTTTAACTTACTTTTAGAGCAGGCTGAGCCTTGTGGTTCCCCAAGTCCTGCATGTAAAGTGCATAAACACATCAGGAAGCCTCAGGGACCTACAATAATTCATCTGCTCTGGACAAGTAGGACTTCCCAGGCCACCCATACACCAGGAATGGGTAGATGCTATCTAAAGTGTTCAGACCACCAGAAAACAAGGAGCGTAAACAGATGTGCTCACCCTGACGCCTTACAGACCTAGCAAAGTAACACCAACAACCTCCAATATCTCCAAACTCAAGACCCCTCAACTATCTACAGGACCTTGCAATCACAAATAATCGACAAAAGAGCTGACTATCTAATTTGCCAAGGAGGAACCAATTATCTACTAAGGGATGGCCCCTTTCTCTCGTCCATACTGGCGTGTCGGACCCTACCTTCCAGGTCATCTGTTATCGAGTCCTCATCAATTTCGAAAATAATATTTCCATTGCACTCATTGTCGTTTGCACGGCGGTAGGAATTTTCCCAGAACTCCATGGCTGCCGGAAGGCAAGTGGTGGCAAGTACTAGCACCCTCAATGGGGATTGTGAACCCCTCCAGGAACTTTACTGGGAATTTTGGAGAACAGGCAGCTCCCAGCGCTGTGCCTGCTCATATCCTCACATCCAGTGTCTACAGACATCAGAGGGGGTGGCAGTGAGTGGCACTGTGTAGTGTGCAGTGTCAGTGTGCAGTAGTGGAGCTTGCTCTGATCCTCGGTGTCTGTGTATATACACCTGGCTGGGCAGTCCTACTCCCAGGACAGGAGGGCGGGACAGGCAGGCAAAACAACACTCTCCACTCCACAATAACATACAGGGCTCCTTTCAGATGGTAATAAGTCAGTGACCCAACCCCTTCATTCCTATGGGAAAACATCTCAGAGATCTTCTATATTGTGACTGCAGGGAAAACAATGTAATAAAAACTCCCCCTTTCAGTTATGAGAAATGGTATGTTCCAAGCATTGACAATCTGACACCTGCTCTTATCTGTAAGCCATAAACATAGGAATGGACACAATAACAAAGTGTGCAAACACACGTCCCCAAGTATATATACACACACATGTATATATTTTACATATACATACACACACGTATAAATGTACATACATTTATACACACATCACACACATATGCAAAACACAGCGGGTAAAATAAGTATTGAACACTCCACCATGAAATTCTCACCAGGAATGACACAGGGAAAAACTATTGAACACTGATGAAAGAGAAGTGCGAAAAGCAGTGGAAAGTCATGACACCAGAAGAATCTATCAGTAATTAGAAAGCAATCCTGCTACTTGGTGAAAAATAATCTCAGCTGGCTCAACTGATGGCCTATAAAGGGGTGTCTCATTACCAAGGTGCCACACAAGAAACAGCTCATGATTATTGGACGGGCGACCCCTGGATATTCGTGTCCGACTGAACAGTTAAAAAAAAAGAAAAAAGTTTGGTTCGGATACCAGAACAGTACCCGAACCCAAACCCCATTCACTTGAATGGGGGCCTAAACATCCAGTGGTTGCAAAATTGTCATGTGTATGACAACACAGCAAACGCTGTCTTTGATCGGCGGTAAAATCATAACGCTGGTCAGAGAGCTACAACTCCTATCAGCTCTAAATAAATAATGAAAAATTAAAAAAAAAAAAAAAACACAGCATGGGTTCCCCTGTGTTTTTGACAAATTGCCAGGCAAAATAGACAGCTGTAAGCTGCAGCCCTCCGCTGTCAGCGTTAGCAAGGCTGGTTATCAAGAATAGAGGGGTCGCCACGCTGTGTTTTTAAATTTAAATAATTGTAAAAAACGGCGTGGTGTTTCCCTTATTTTTGACAACCAGTCAAGCTAAAGCAGACAGCTTGGGGCTGTTATTTCCAGACTGGTAAGGGGCCATGGATATTGGTCTGCCCCAGCCTAAAAAAAAAAGCAGTCCGCATCTGTTAGATGCGCCAATTCTGGCGCTTTGCCCGACTCTACGCACTTGCCCTGTGGCAGCAGCAAGTGAGGCACATATTTATGGGGTTGAGGTCACCTTTGTATTTTTCGGTGACATCAAGCCCACGGCTTGATAATGGAGAGGCATCTATAAGAAGTCTATTCATAATTTACAGTACAACTATTCTCACAGGGCACACCGTGTTTTTTAAATTTTTAAAAAAAAAAAACAGTTTGTTGACCCCTCTGTTCTTGATAACCAACCTTGCTAAAGCAGACAGCTGAGAGGTGCAGCCTTGCAGCTGTCAGTTTTGCCTGGCTGGTTATCAAAAATACAAGGGAACCCACGCCTTTTTTTTTTTCAATTATTTATTTATTTAGAGCGCAGGCTGATGAATATTCCCATCAACTGCTGCCTTCTCTCACTGTTATTAGCGGCAGCAGGCATAGGCTGATGGGAGTAGTAGTTGCATCAGCTGACGCCAGTGACCCGAGATAAACATTTTACGTCCGATCACAACTGTGGGCTCACGTTGTCATTTGAATCACGGCTCTCTGACCGGTGGTATTAATCTTAGAGCCGATCAGTGAATTAACTGTATGACAGCGTGAGAAACACCCAGTGTTCGGGGTGCCGAATCTGAACAGCAGAACGGACTTCCTGGTTCACCATTTCATGTTCTGGATCCGTGTCGAAACAGTATGTCAGTTTGGATTCGCTCTTCTCTACTCAATGTGTAAAAGCATTGAGATCACTCAAGAAGATCTTTGCAACCTTATTGTTGCAAAACATACTGATGGCATTAGTTACAGAGGAATTTCTAAACTACTGAAGGCTCCAGTGAGCACTGTTGGGGTTATACCCTTTGGATGCCGTAATACACACAATGTTTGGATGCCAAAGGGCACTGTATCTCACCTCTAAAAAACACCATACCAACAGTGAAGCTTGGAGGTGGGAACATCATGGTGTAAGACAAAACAGCACTAATGGGTCAAAACCCACAATTTCTCTCAGATAAATCAGGTACCAGCAATAGAGAAAAATAAAATATAACTTTTAATGAATAACCATAAAATTAGAGCTACCCTTAAAGGGAAGGTGAGGTACTAGTGAAATAATTAAAACTCACTTTTAACCTATTTATGTTTTGGCTAAGCACAAAGGTGTCTATATATAACACAGGTCAACGAAAAAATTTTTTTTTTCTGGTGTCCAAAATATTTTAATGAATTTGGGGTATTTTTGGGGTGCTGATTCTGAATATGTCATCAGTTTTGCCAGATTGGCTCAAGTTTTTGAGATTTTTGGTATCTTATTTATAGCACTTGTTGGTAAATGCGACGCATCATCTCATTAATTTCTTTGGATTAGTACTTGAACTGAGCAGTTCTCAATATAGTTTTGTGTTAATTAGTGTTCTAAAAGTTTGTTCATAGCTTGATTTTTGCACTAACTTTATGTTGTTGTCTGTTTTCCAGTGAAAAGCATGAACTCATCATGAAGAAGTTGTCTTAACGATCCAGACTCATTCTGTTACATTTGTGGTGAATATACACTGCCAAAACATAGAAGAAACATAACAGACTTCGTAAAAAAAGTGTATTTTGCCTATTTTGGGGTTATGCTTGGGGACCAAGACAAGTTTTGGGCACCACACATAGTGTGCAAAGCATGTATCGAATTATTACGAAAATGGAGCAAAGGACAAAGAAAAAGCTTCAAATTTGGTGTTCCAATGGTGTGGAGAGAGCCAAAAAATCATCATGATGACTGTTATTTCTGTGCAGTGCAAGTGCAAGGATTCAATAAGCATAAGAAACGAAAATGGGAGTAACATGGAATCTGCAAGAAGGCCTGTCCCTCATTGTGAAGATGTGCCTGTACCTGTGTTTACCATAAATAACAGTCATCATGATGATTTTTTGGCTCTCTCCACACCATTGGAACACCAAATTTGAAGCTTTTTCTTTGTCCTTTGCTCCATTTTCGTAATAATTCGATACATGCTTTGCACACTATGTGTGGTGCCCAAAACTTGTCTTGGTCCCCAAGCATAACCCCAAAATAGGCAAAATACACTTTTTTTACGAAGTCTGTTATGTTTCTTCTATGTTTTGGCAGTGTGTATTCACCACAAATGTAACAGAATGAGTCTGGATCGTTAAGACAACTTCTTCTTGATGAGTTCATGCTTTTCACTGGAAAACAGACAACAACATAAAGTTAGTGCAAAAATCAAGCTATGAACAAACTTTTAGAACACTAATTAACACAAAACTATATTGAGAACTGCTCAGTTCAAGTACTAATCCAAAGAAATTAATGAGATGATGCGTCGCATTTACCAACAAGTGCTATAAATAAGATACCAAAAATCTCAAAAACTTGAGCCAATCTGGCAAAACTGATGACATATTCAGAATCAGCACCCCAAAAATACCCTAAATTCGATGAAATATCTTTGGCACCAAAAATGCTGTTGACCAGTGATCAAGTGTATAGACTCCAATGTATGTATAGTACATACAACAAATTCCAGTCCTAACTATAAAATGACTGGATTATGCCCTAATTAAACCACATAATAGGCACAATAATCATACTGGAGAAGTAAAAGCTTAAGCACCCCATACAGATAAGAATCAGTTGTAAACTCAGATTAGAAACGTGCACAAGGGTTACCAAGCGTTAAAGGGGAAGTTGCTCAAACAGGTGTAAAACTAGGAGCAAACTAGGCTTGTTTTTCTGGCTGCGTATAAGCCAGGGGGATGAATTCCATAATCCTAATAAGTGGCTATAAGGTTGAAAATATGGAAACACAGTAAATATGTAATACCCCTGAACTTTCTAGGTCTTCCAGTCATAATTATGGTAAGTTTATATGGGTTCTTAATTGATAGGCCCATTTGTTATGGATGAGTCACCGAAGGAGGAAAAAACAAAAATAATAGCTAAGTCCAGAAAACCAGAGAAGTTGGCAGCTATCGGATTGCAGACACCTGAAGCTATCCACAACTAGCAGTAGCCGTGGGGGGTTCCTACGGTGCCCTAGACCCCTCGATCACAGCTGGAGAACTAAATTAGCCTAAAGACAGAAACGGGAAATCTAAACTGCCCCAGAGCAGACCCCAAAGCAATAGGCAGCCCCCAACATATAATGACTGTGAAGCAAGATGAAAAACACTAACACAGATAGAAAGATAGGTTGAGCAAATGATGGGGCCCAAGCTAACTAAATAGGAGAGGATAGAAAAGCTGCTGTCTGCAATCCGCAAAAACCCTATCCAAAAATGTACCAACAGACTGATAGGAAAAACAGGCCCTGAAGTCGCTAGGCTTCAAAAAGACTATATCAGCACTCAGGTATATTCTGAAGACAGAGCCAGAGATCAACAGATCAGAGACAAAAATGGAATTCAGCTCACCCCTGGCCGGGGATGGCTGAACTCCAAAAAGCAAGGCAAACAAAACCAGAACTAAAGTGTACAAAAGGCAGAGCAAAACTTAGCTTTGAGAAGCAGAAAACAGACTGGTCTCCAAGAATCCAGCAGGAAAATCACCAGCAAGGCAGCAGGGCGTCGGCTGCCTTATATCCAGTCATCAGTTCCTGTGACCCAGTCATCATCTACCTGCTCAGCTGTTTGGTAATCAGCCTCATTACCTTCCTTCGCCAGAAGGGGGAGTTCATCAGACCTCACTGGTGAAGGGAAAAATGAACTCACAACACCCATTGGTCCAGCCATTATGGTTCCCCATGAGGCACCGTATACTCCCCAAGAAGCCATATTCTGATGCATACATACAGAATATGGCTTTAAACTAGAAGAAGAGGGGATGGGAGGAAAAACAGCAGACAAGAACATGCAGAAGGACAAACTAATCAAGGATACTAGATGTGGTACAGAGGACCCAAGACAGGGTACTCAGAAGAAAGCTAAGAAAAAGGAAGCAAAACTTCTTTCCTGCATGATGACCAACGCAAGAAGCCTGACCAATAAGATTGAAGATCTGGAGTTGGTAATGTATGAGGAAAAATACGACGTAGTAGGAATAACTGAGACATGGTTAGACGACAGCTATGACTGGGCGGCTAACTTGCAAGGATATGATTTGTTTAGGAGGGATCGTAAAAAAAGGAAAGGGGGTGGAGTCTGTCTATATATAAAGTCCACTTTAAAGCCCACACTAAGAGAAGATATACAAGAGGGAAATGAAGAAGTGGAGTCTCTATGGGTGGAGATACAAGGAGGGAAAAGTAATAAAATCCTCATAGGGGTTTGTTATAAGCCACCAAATATAACAGAAACCACTGAAAATGTATTATTGAAACAAATAGACAAAGCAGCAAATCACAATGAGGTGATTATTATGGGGGACTTCAACTACCCCGACATAGACTGGGAAACTGAAACCTGCGTATCTCAGAAAGGAAACCAATTTCTGTCAGTGACCAAGGATAATTATCTGTCACAACTTGTGCAGGGCCCAACTAGAGGGACAGCCCTTCTGGACTTAATTTTAAGCAACAGGCCAGATAGAATAACAGAAGTACGAGTCGATGGGCACCTAGGGAACAGTGACCACAATATAATACAATTCCACTTATCCTTCAGTAAAATGCCCTGGAAGGGGGTTACGAAAACGCTGAATTTCAGGAAAGCAAAGTTTGATCAGCTTAGAGAGGACGTTCGCCGAATTGATTGGGACAATGTCCTCAAAAATAGGAGAACAGAAAATAAATGGGAAATATTTAAATCAGTTTTACACACCCACTGCGAGCTAGCCATACCGTACAGAAATAAAAGGGCTAGGAACAGAACACCAATGTGGCTAAATAAGGATGTAAAAAGGGTAATAAAGAACAAGAACAAGGCATTTAGGAAGCTAAAACAAGAAGGCAATGAAGAAGCACTAAAAAGTTATAGAGAAAAAAATAAAAAGTGTAAAAAACAAATACCGTATTTTTCGCTTTATAAGACGCTCCGGATTATAAGACGCACCACAATTTTTGAGGAGAAAAATAAAAAAAAAATATTTTTTAATAAAATGGTGGTGCCTCTTATAATCCTTGCATCTTATTGCTTACCGGGGTTGGTGGCTGCGGTGTAGAGGGATCCCAGGCTCGCTGCTGGAGGAGGCAGGCGTGGAGTGATGCTGCAGGCCGCATTCAGGGATGAGGGGGGGCTCCGATGTGTGCTGTTGCTGCTGCAGAGTCTTGTGCTGGTGTCAGGTTTCTCCACTTGTCCGGCGGTTGGAAGCCGGTGCTGCGGGTGCTCCGGTGCGGCGTTGTGTGCCCATCGATGCCCGGGGCTCTGCCGACATTGTTCGACAGACCAGAGCCCCAGCATTTCCTCGGTTCCCTGTATATGTGCGCTGAAGTGCCGGTAAAAAAAAAATGGCCGCCGGCGCGTGCGCAGATGGGATCTCGGGACCAGTTCTCGAGAGATGAGATCTGAAATCTCATCTCTCGAGAGCTGGATCCCGAGATCCCATCTGCGCACGCGCGGCGGCCATTTTTTTGCAGGCACCACCGCGCGCACACAGGGAACCCAGGGAAAATGGCCGCCGGCGCGTGCGCAGATGGGATCTCGGGACCCACCTCTCGAGAGATGAGATTTGAAATCTCATCTCTCGAGAACTGGGTCCCGAGATCCCATCTGCGCACGCGCCGGCGGCCATCTTTTTACCGGCACACAGGGAACTGAGGAAATGCCGGGACTCTGGCCTGTCGCTCAATGTTGGCAGAGCCCCGGGCATCGACGGGCACACAACGCGGCACCGGACACACCCGCAGCAGCGGCCAGCAACCGCCGGACGCCCCCGATCACAGCCTAGGTAAGGCATGTCCGCTTTGTAAGACGCACCCCTGTTTTCCCCCCAAATTTTGGGGGGAAAAAAGTGCGTCTTACAAAGCGGAAAATACGGTACATTTAGCAAAAGTGGAAACTGAGAGACTCATTGCTAAGGATAACGATGTTTGAAAAGGAAAGTAAAACAAACACCAAACTATTCTTTAATTATACAAACAGTAAAATGATTAAAATTGATGGTGTCGGCCCTTTAAAGAACAATGAGGGTGAAATCATAGAGAGCGATGTGGGAAAAGCAAATGTTTTAAATACTTTTTTCTCAACAGTGTTCACACAGGAAAAGGATTTGCCAGGGGAAATGCAGAGTGATAATGTAAACTCCCCATTAAGTATTAGCTGCCTAACCCAGGAAGAAGTGCAGAACCGCCTTCGTAAGATTAAAATTGACAAATCACCAGGCCCTGATGGCATTCACCCTCGGGTATTAAGGGAGTTAAGTAATGTGATAGACAGGCCTCTATTCCTTATATTTAAAGACTCTATAGAAACAGGGTCTGTTCCTTTTGATTGGCGGCAAGCAAATATGTTACCAATATTCAAAAAGGGGTGTAAAAGGGAACCTGGAAACTATAGGCCGGTAAGCTTAACATCTGTTGTGGTTAAAATTTTTGAAGGGTTTCTAAGGGATACCATTATGGAATATCTCAGTGTTAATAAATGTTTAACTCCATATCAACATGGATTTATGAAGGATCGCTCCTGTCAAACTAACCTGATCAGCTTCTATGAGGATGTAAGCTCTCAAATGGACCAAGGAGAATCATTGGATGTCATTTAGCTCGACTTCTCTAAAGCATTTGACACTGTCCCACATAAAAGATTGGTAAGTAAGATGAGAAAGCTTGGGCTAGGGGAAAATGTGTGTAGATGGGTAGGTAGCTGGCTTAGTGATAGAAAACACAGAGTGGTTATTAATGGTGCATACTCAGATTGGGCCAGGGTTACTAGTGGGGTACCACAGGGTTCTGGATTGGGCCCTCTACTATTTAATATATTTATTAATGATCTAGTGTATGGCTTACACAGTAAAATATCAGTATTTGCAGATGATACAAAACTATGTAAGGTAGTTAACACAAAGGAGGACAGTTTGCAACTACAGACAGATTTGAGTAAATTGGAGAATTGGGCAGAAAAATGGCAAATGAGGTTTAACACAGATAAGTGTAAGGTTATGCACATGGGAAGGAGAAACAGATGCTACAATTACTTACTAAATGGGAAACTGCTGGGGAAATCAGATATGGAAAAAGACTTAGGCATCTTAGTCAATAAGAAGCTAAATTGGAGTGCCCAGTGTCAGGCAGCTGCCACCAAAGCAAATAGGGTCATGGGATGCATTAGAAGAGGTCTGGGGACACGAGATGAAAACATAATTCTCCCTCTGTACAAATCACTCGTCAGACCACACTTGGAGTATGGTGTGCAATTTTGGATGCCGATGCTCAAGAAAGACATTACTGAACTTGAAAGGGTTCAAAGGCGGGCTACTAAAATGATAAATGGAGTTGGTTCACTACAATACCCAGAAAGCTTATCAAAATTAGGTCTATTTACTCTAGAAAAGAGAAGACTTAGGGGAGACCTAATATATATGTACAAGTATATCAGAGGGCAATACAGAGATCTCTCCAATGAACTGTTTGTACCAAGGACTGTGACAAGAACAAGGGGGCATGCTCTTCGTTTGGAGGAAAGACCATTTCTGCACCAGCATAGAAGAGGGTTCTTCACGGTAAGAGCAGTGAGGCTCTGGAATTCTCTTCCTGAGGAAGTGGTGATGGCCAACTCACTGAATGAATTTAAGAAAGGAATGGATGCTTTTCTTGTGAGTAACAGTATAGAAGGTTACGAATAACATAATATTATAGGTAGATGGTTGACCCAGCTTAGGGGAAGGAATTTTTTTTCCCTATGGAGAAAATCGGCTTCTACTCTGTGGGTTTTTTGCCTTCCCCAGGATCAACAATGCAGAACAGCTGCACTAAAAATAGGCTGAACTAGATGGACATAAGGTCTTCCTTCAGCCTTCAAAACTATGTTACTATGTTAGAAAGTGTGGACAAGTCTGTGTCTCTGTTCTTGGACATCAGACGGTGTTCAGTGACATCAGCACATTGATTGCTTGGGCTTGCCAGGATCCAGGGTTTGGCGAGTATACGGGGGGGGGGGGGGGGGCTGCAGGGGAGGCTCAATATTATAGTTTGTGGGGACATTATAATTATATGTGCAGGAACTCAGGAGGGCATTTTTACAACACATGGGGTAGTTAGTTTCTTTTTTCCAGCTGAAGTTGTCTAGCTGAAGTTCCCATATACCCACTATGATTGGGGTTCACCAGCATACATGTTTAGATCAGAGGCCCACTGAAGCCTTATTTTGCTTCCTCGGTGCGGAAACGCAAGCTATGCATCTGGATGAAGAGCAAAATGAAAAGATGGCAGATAAGGCGTAAAGGGGATTTCTATTACTAAACCTCATTCTCAATCCTCAGGTCTTCCCCTTTTTAAATAATCACATACATCCACAGCAACTTAGAGAGAGCTGCAGCTCTCACGTCTTCTGGAAGCATGGGGTTTGTCTGAAGGCGTGGAGAGTGAAGCTGAATGGCCTCAGGGATCGCGTGACAATGTTACGCGAACCCTGGGAGAGCCAGTGCCGACACTGCTGGGAAGGTGCCGGCACAAGAGGGGAGTATAGGCATTATTATTTTTGAAGGGTGAAACATCAGGATTGAGAAGGGGTTGTCTAAGTAGTGGACAAGGCTTTAAAGAATCCTGAGGACAGTTTCTGGACATATTAGACTGGTATGTACACCAAAAGCAGTTTTAAACTTGTTGGGGATGACAGCAGTAAGATCCTGCCTTCATTCTGGTTATACGGTAAATGACAAGCACGCTCTGTGTAACTAAGGTGCCAAGATTCCTGTGTAAGACATGTTTATACCAAGCACCATATGTACCTAACATGCCAACATCCAGCACCTTATGTACTATGGTAATAAGGCCTCAATGCGGACACTCACATGAGCCTTTGTCCTAATTTCGTATCTAATTGGCCAAAATACAGAGGTACCGTTCTGAGGGATAACTTTGTAATAATAAATCTGTTCTATAAGGGCGGCTAGCTCCTCATAATATGATTAATTGCTACATTTGTACATGTTTAGAAGGACAGGTTTGAATCACCATTGCCTCCAGAGGAGTTAAAGGAATTTTAGGCTTCAGGGCTCATAACTCATATACAAGCCAAGTATATCTGATCTTACCTGCATCTGATACATGACGACTATAAATGTAACGTCATACACCCAGTGTACATTTAGAAAGATCTGGCTAATTATGCAGCAATGCCATCTCTAAAGCTATGTCCAAGGGGCAGCATGAGGCTCCTTGGCATCAATGCAAAATCTATAACAAGACCTCCACAGATCATGTGATATTTATGAAGCTGGTGTCGTCCTATGTGATACAGGGTCCTTTATCCCCACCACACACCATGCATTGGAACAAATGCTGCCTATGATCTACCTACAGTATAGCTCAGCCTGACCCATGTAATAGTGGCTATAATGGTTGTCACTGAGGTTTCCTCATAGCAAAAATAGCTCAAAAATGGTGAACAGAGGAGAATGCTGGAAATTTATTTACTCTGGAGTTTGGAGAAGTCATCTGAAAGGCTGTTTGGCCATTCAAGCAGAATAAAAAAAGATCACAATGGTCCACATTGCTACGAACAGCGAAGAGGCTTCTGTGACTATTATGTTCAGGTACTTTCCTTGGTAAAACATATCTGATCCCATCAATAACACCACCGATTACAGGGCAGGGCGTTCTGGAGAACATACCTGTTGGATTACTGGAGCACGGGCTGGATGGCTGCCCTGACTTCTGTGGAAGTGGTTTATTATGAGTGACTGATGAAGTCCTGAGTACCAAGTCTCCACCAAACTCTTGGCCTGGCCCAGTCATGTGTTTTCAGGTATGTTTTAAGGTCTACAAGTCTCCACTAAGTTACTGTTGGGCCAACAATGTGTTTTGGTGAATACAGTAGTGTAGTGTGGTGGGGGACATCTTGGAGCAGCGCACAAAATTCTTGCTTTGCCCCAGGCGCTGGGAACCCACGGTGCACAACTATGTACCCATTCATTATTGATCCTGAAGTGGTAATTTCTGCTAATTCAGTCCTTTAGGTGTCGCATCACTGGCAGTAACACTAGGAGCGCAAAGGTGGCAGGCACACATGGGTCCTGATGTTCCAGGGTTCCCCCAATGTGGCCCTCAGCAGCATTACTTAATATCACATAATAAACCAGGGGCCTGTGGTAAAAATTCTTTCACTAAGGGTGAGTGCACACGCTGCGGATTCACCTGCGGATTTGCAGGTAAAACCGCAGGTAAAATGACCTGCGGGTTTCCTGCGGATTGGCCAGCGGTTTACACCCATGGACAATGGAACAGGTGGCAAACCGCTGCGAAATCTGCAGAAAGAATTGACATGCTGCAGTTTTAAAACCGCAGCAAATCCGCACGGAAAATTCCGCAGCATGTGCACTGTGGATTTGAAATCCCATTGGCTAACATTGTACTGTACACTGTCTGCGGAACTGCTGTGGATCCGCAGCAGAATCCGCAGCGTGTGCACATACCCTAAAGGCTCTGTCACACTAAGCGATATCGCTAGCAATATCGCTATAACGTCACTGGTTTTTGTTCCTGCTGTGACGACGAGCGACGCGTGGACGCGGGAGGGCGACGTCAAGATCGCCTCGTCTGACAGGTAAGTAGCGACCCCCGACCCCTGCGATGTCGCTGGTGAGATCTGCCTGTGACCGCGTCATATCGCTGGTCGGGATCGCTGGTACATCGCTAAGTGTGACAGTACCTTTACACAACAAAATGCACACAGTCCAAACATACAACCTGGCAAAAAAATCCCATCAATTTGGGTTGAAAAGGTCATATTTGATTAACAAGAACGGTGAAACTTCTTTACTATAAAAGCAAAAAATCCATAAATTCTAATAACCCTGAGAAAATCTGCAACATGATGTGGAGACAGAAGACAGGGCACATAAGTGGGCATTAGCAGGCATGCGAGAGTCTAGATTATAAATGATGAGACAGGACAATACAAACAATGTTTTCAGATGCAAATTGCAATATAAATTTCTCCCATGATGCACAGGGTCAGGAGGCAGCTCTATTGTGTTCTTAACCAAAACATTGTGGGAAGACGCTGGGAGGTCCCCGAGAGGAAAAGAATGGGGCAATGACATGAGGACGAAGCGCATTAATATGCAAATTGGATACACCATGCGCTCCACAGACTCAACTACAGATATTCCACAGCATGTAGACTAGTGTACCCCTGCCTGTGACTCCAGGTTACGTCTGCTGGGAAGATCATGATGGGAATTGTGGTTTTGCTACATCTGGAGACTGGTTAATATATCTACTACACTCCCATACCGTGCTTGCAGCTGCCTTTGTTATCTTCAGAAAGCAGAAACAAGGACTTTTTCCAATAGGAATGTGGTTTTAAAAAAAAAAGGCCACATTAACACAAAAAAATAAAAACTGAAAAACAATGAAAGAACAGAAAAAAGAAATAAGATATATCATTTAATATATCAATCCCCTATTCTCTATGCACTCGCAATCTATTTAGACTGGTCTCCATGACAAAAGCGGTTGTACGAGATTAGAATATATATTGTGTGTATACCGTATATGTACAGTATGTAATATACATACACACATATACAAAAATAAACACACACACACACTCACGTCAAAAAGTGTTGGTACCCTTGAAATTGTTCCAGAAAATGAGGCATTTCTCCCAGAAAACTATTGCAATTACACGTTTTGTTATACACCTGTTTATTTCCTTTGTGTGTATTAGAACACAAAAAAAGAGGAAAAAAAGGCAAATTGGACATAATTTCACACAAAAGCCCAAAAATGGGCAGCACAATTGTTGACACCCTCAACTTAATATTGGGTATACCCTTTGGAATAAATAACTTCAAACGCTTCCTATAATCATCAAAAAGCTTCTTACACCTCTCAACTGGAATTTTGGATCACTCTTCTTTTGCAAACTGCTCCAGGTCTGTCATATTTGAAGGGTGCCTTCTCCCAACAGCAATTTTAAGATCTCTCCACAGGTGTTCAATGGGATTTAGATCAGGATACATTGCTGGCCACTTCAGAACTCTCAAGCACTTTTTTTTCCATCCGTTTCTGGGTGCTTCTTGAAGTATGTTTAGGGTCATTGTCCTGATGAATGATCCATGACCTAGGATGCAAACCCAGCTTTCTGACTACATTGCAACACAAAATCCTTTGGTAACCTTCAGATTTCATGATACCTTGACAATACTCAGGGAACACAGGACCAGGACCAGAGGAAGCAAAACAACCCCAAAACATCTTTGAATCTCCATCATATCTGACGGACAGTACTGTGTTCTTTTCTCTGTAGGCCTCATTCCAGTAGAATGATGTACTTTACCAAAAAGCTTCATCTTGGTCTCATCTCTCCACAAGACGCTTTCCCAAAAGGATTTTGGCTGACCCATGTGCATTTTGGCAAACTGCATTATAGCTTTTTTATGTCTTTGTGTCAGCAGTGGGTTCCTCCTGGGTCTCCAGCCATAGTGTTTCATTTCATTTAAATGTCAACAGATAGTTCGTGCTGACACTGATGCACCTTGAGGTTGCAGGAAAGCTTGAATTTCTTGGAACTTGATTGGGGCCGCTTATCCACCATCCGGACTATTCTGTGTTGCAGACTTTCATCATTTTTTCTCTGGCGTCCACTTCCAGGGAGATTGGCTACAGTCCCATGGGTTGTACACTTTTTGATTATGTTGCGCACCATGGACAAAGGAACATCAAGACCACTTGAGATGGACTTGCAACCTTGAGATTGATGATGGCTTTCAACAATTTTTGTTCTTATGACCTCAGAGTTTTCTTTTCCTCTTTCTGTTCTCCATGCTTAGTGTGGCACACACAGACACACAATGCAAAGATTTAAAGCAAAGATTGAGTCAACTTCTCCCCTTTTTATCTGGTTTCAGGTGTGATTTTCATATTGCCCACACCTGTTACTTGCCACAAGTCTGCTTGAACGAGCATCACATGCTTGAAACAAAATTGTTTACCCACAATTTTGGCAAGGTGCCAACCAATTTGGGGGGGGGGGGGGTTATGTGAAATTATGTCCAATTTGCCTTTTTTGCTCAGTTTTTTGGGTGTTGTTCCAATACACACAAATTAAATAAACATGTGTATAACAAAAAATGTGTGATTGCAATACGTAATCTTGTGGAACAATTTCAAGGGTGCCAAAACTTTTGGACGTTTGGCATGTGTGTGGTGTATATATATTTATATACACACACACATACATATACACAAACACATACAATTCTTTAATTTGGGTAACATTTAGGAGACTATGAATCAAAGTTATTCTTTCAAGTCTGGAGCTTGATATGAGGGGCTGCCTCCACATTGTGATACATAACAAGTAAGGGTGTTCAGCAGTGTCTGCTATATAGTACAAGGCAGGATTGTCTCCCGCTGATCAGGGCAGCTGCTGCTATCTGCCATGTGTCATTAGCATGATGGCCATGTTTACCAGGCTGGGTGAAGAGGGTGCGAGTCCTGGAGGGCTGGAATGAAGTACTGCGCTGAGATAAACAATGTGAGCCAGTGATGATGGACAGATGCATGGCAGAAACCTCTGCTTCCATCTGTAGTAATATCCGAGGATTCAGCTTATTCATGACCTCATTTTATAAGTGGCACAGATAGTAGGGATCGCAGGCATCAATACATTTCTTGATGTCTTCATCTGAGCAGCAATGTATAACATTGGCCTGGCCAAACATACGCACACGTACCACAGACTAAACATACACACACGTCTGACATACAACAATGACCAAAGATACACATCTCACACTGAATATACATACATACCACACATAATAATGGCCAAACATACATCCATATACAACACGACCCAAACATACACATAAAACACTGAAAACACATACACACACTGTATACACCACAACAACTAAACATAAAACACTGAATATACGTAGTTCTGCTTCTGTCAAAAGGCGAGATGAGCATCTCGCCTCAGGTGGTGGTCTGAGGCGTCTCTCAGGGGACAGCAAAGTGCAGTTCCCCGAGATCGCATCCTAAAAACTCAGCCTCGGTAACATTAAAGGGAAAAAAAAATTAAACAAAAATGTTTTTTCAACAATTGATTTATTTTTCCTAAATTAAAACATTAAATACAAACTTATTTGTTTTTAATGAAGCAAAATATGAAAAATATGGTTTGGTATTTGCACTATTAAACACTAGGGGGAGCAGCTGCTGGAATTTGCCATGAAAACCTAGTGTACAACGGGCTCACATTACGACTGTTGTAAATGTGGGCGGGGTCTGACCACGTGTGTGTGATGTCACTCCTCCCCTTCTGGGTGTCTGCAAAATGATAAGAAAGGATGACATTTAGGATCACAGTGCGGATCCATTTTGTTGGTGACTGCCAGTGAAACCTAGTACAGTTGGTTGGCAGCACTGATTCTTTTAAGTTGGTGCTGCTCGCCGTATCATAAGCTGGGGTAAGATACATGAACTGTATCACGTGTGCTATTAGATACGCTTTGAGTAATACATGCTGGGATTAGATACAGGGCTAAGTGTAGTGCATGACATGATGGAATTAGATATTAAGCTCAGCGGAGTTTATCACACAGGGTGGGATTAGATACACAGTATCTAATGTATGCAAGGTGTGACCCCGCTCCATTTACTGCATTATTACAACCATAGAAGTAGACAGAGCCATAGGGGTGCACGCATGTGGGGGTGCACGCATCACAGAAGCAAAGCGTCACGAAGATAAGCGTCGGGATACAGCAGTTATTACATGGCACAGAACTAAAATCCATCTTCTCTCTTCATACAGGTAAAAATTCCCTCTGCTTGCTGTCTTCTGCAACATATTCAAATGGTACAACTTCCCACCTCTGATTGCTGTCTCATCTGCTGCAATAGACTCTAATGGTAAAAATTCCCTCTGCTTGCTGTCTTCTGCAACATATTCAAATGGTACAACTTCCCACCTCTGATTGCTGTCTCATCTGCTGCAATAGACTCTAATGGTAAAAATTCCCTCTGCTTGCTGTCTTCTGCAACATATTCAAATGGTACAACTTCCCACCTCTGATTGCTGTCTCATCTGCTGCAATAGACTCTAATGGTAAAAATTCCCTCTGCTTGCTGTCTGCTGTGTCATCTGCTGCTTTACCATCTAGAAACATAGTTTAATGTGTCTGCTAATTCTTTGTTATAAATCATTTGGTGCATTGTACTTAAAACTCACTGTTGCATTTCCATGACTGGGATCAGTGTAGATCTTATCTGGTGGAGGTGTTAAAATAGATGTTGCCAGGCTGAATGTCTTTGATCATCCCAAAAAAAAAAAAAAAAAAACCCTGGTGTGCTGACCCCAGCTGCCAAATTATCCTCAACCAGTTCCCACAATCCATCTCTTCAGACCCTGCAGTCTGGACTATAAATTTAGAACCATCCATAGGGGTGCACGCATGTGGGGGTGCACGCATCACAGAAGCAAAGCGTCACGAAGATAAGCGCCGTGATACAGCAGTTATTACATGGCAGTTAGTAAGGGCTGGAGTCAGGTAACCCTCACTCTGCTCTCCCTTTTAACCATTTGCTTTATTCCTATCCTCCTATGTTCTCTTGCAATCCACTTTCACCGACCAATCCCCCCTCCATCACGACTCATATACATCAGCTCCTCTCTCTTTGCTTCTCCCATGTACAGCTCCCATGCACTTCTCACCTTCTTAAAAAGCCTCAGCCCATCTTGCCCAAACACACTGCACATAAAATCTTCAAACAATTCCAAAAACTACTTGCTCTTTATCTTCCTGCTCCTACTGATTTCAGGGGACATCTCCCCCAACCCCGGTCCACCATCCCCCAACCTCAACCCCTACCCTACCTCACATCGAAACCTTAATAATCTTACTAATATCACTTGCACTCCTTCATCTCCTTCTTTCAATTGTGCCCTTTGGAATCCACGGTCTGTATGCAACAAGCTTCCTTTCCTACACAATTACTTTCTGAAAAACTCTCTGAATTTGTTGGCCCTCACGGAAACCTGGATTCAGGATTCTGACACTGTCTCTCCTGCTGCCATTTCCCATGGTGGCTTACAATTCTCCCATTCCCCGAGACCGACAAATAGACCTGGTGGTGGAGTCGGCATACTCCTGTCCCCACAATGCACTTTCCAGGTCATCCCCTCAGTTCCATCACTCTCATTCCCTTCTTTTGAAGTCCACACCATCAGGCTCTTTCGTCCCCTCTCCCTCAGAGTAGCGGTCATATACCGGCCCCCAGGCTCACCCACCCACTTCCTGGACCATTTCTCTGCCTGGCTGCCGCACTTCATGTCCTCAGAACTACCAACCCTTATCCTGGGAGACTTCAACATCCCCATTAACAGCCCCACTTCAACATCTGCATCCCAGCTTCTATCACTAACCACTTCTCTAGGCTTCTCTCAGCTCTCAACCTCTGAAACACACAAAGACGGTAACACCCTGGACCTGGTTTTCGCCCGGCTCTGCTCAATCTCCTACCTAGATAACTCACCGCTTCCCCTCTCTGACCACAACATTCTCTCCTTTACACTCACAAATCCTCGCTCACCCCAGCACCCTCCTACCTACCATTCAGTCAGAAATCTACAAGCCATTAACCCTCATACACTTTCAGACTCCCTACACTCATCATTGTCCCCAATCTCTTCTTTGTCCTGTCCTGATCTGGCTGTACATCACTTCAATGACACTCTTAGAAGCACCCTTGACCAAGTAGCTCCCCTCACCCTCAGAACCTCCAAACACAGAGTGAAACAGCCCTGGCTCACATCGCAAACCCGATTTCTCCAGCGATGCTCTAGGTGTGCTGAACGCTTATGGAGGAAAACACACACACCAGAAGACTTCATACACTTCAAATTTATGTTAAGGACATATAACTCTGCCCTTCACCTCGCCAAACAGACCTACTTCACCACCCTGATCTCCTCACTATCCAACAACCCCAAGAAACTTTTTGACACCTTTCACTCCCTCCTCAGGCCAAAAGCACAAGCCCCTATCACAGACATTTGCGCTGATGACCTGGCCTCCCACTTTATAGAGAAAATAGACAATATCCGTCAGGAAATCCGCTCCCAATCACCAAGTTCAGTGACTCCCATCCCTCCCTGCATTTCCCCTGGCTCACTCTCCACATTTGCTCCCATCACAGAAGAAGAAGTCTCCAGGCTCCTCTCCTCTTCTCGTCCAACTACATGCACAACCGACCCCATTCCCTCACATCTCCTCCAGTCTCTCTCCCCAGTCGTCACAACTCACCTAACTACAATCTTTAATCTCTCCCTCTCCTCTGGCATTTTCCCCTCCTCCTTCAAACACTCTATCATTACTCCATTACTAAAGAAACCCACCCTTGACCCATCCTGCACAAACAACTACAGACCAGTCTCCAATCTCCCCTTCATCTCTAAACTCTTGGAGCGCCTGATATACTCACGCCTTACCCGTTACCTCTCCACTCACTCCCTCCTAGACCCTTCACAGTCCGGTTTCCGCCCCCTACATTCGACAGAAACTGCACTCATCAAAGTGACCAATGACCTTCTGACAGCAAAACGTAATGGTGACCATTCTCTGCTCATTCTTCTCGACCTTTCTGCAGCTTTCGACACTGTTGACCATCCTCTCCTACTCTCTAGGCTCCAGTCACTAGGCATTAAGGACACTGCTCTTTCCTGGTTCTCCTCCTATCTTTCCGACCGCTCCTTCAGTGTTCTGTTTTCTGGCTCCACTTCATCTCCTCTTCCTCTCACTGTTGGGGTACCTCAGGGCTCAGTCCTTGGCCCCCTTCTCTTCTCTCTCTATACAGCCCCAATTGGACAGACCATCAGCAGATTTGGCTTTCAGTACCATCTTTATGCTGATGACACACAACTGTACACATCATCCCCTGACCTTACCTCCGCTGTACTACAGAACGCCACTGACTGTCTGTCTGCAGTCTCCAACATCATGTCTGCTCTCTATCTGAAACTCAACCTCTCCAAAACTGAACTTCTTCTGCTCCCACCATCTACTAACCTCCCTAAATCTGACATTTCCCTCTCTGTGGGTGGCACCATAATAACACCCCGACAGCAGGTGCGCTGTCTGGGTGTTATGTTCGACTCCGATCTCTCCTTCACCTCCCATATACAATCTCTTGCCCGCTCATGCCGCTTACACCTAAAGAACATCTCTAGAATCCGCCCTTTTCTCACCATGGAAACAACAAAAACTCTCACTGTCGCCCTGATCCACTCCCGCCTAGACTACTGTAATGCTCTATTAATTGGCCTCCCTCTCACTCGACTCTCCCCTCTCCAGTCTATCCTTAATGCAGCAGCCAGGGTTGTCCATCTGGCTAATCGTTTCTCAGACGCGTCCGCTCTTCGCCAGTCGTTACACTGGCTGCCAATTCATTACAGGGTACAATTCAAAGTACTTGTTCTCACCCACAAAGCTCTCCACAGTGCGGCACCCCCTTACATCTCCTCCCTCATTTCTGTCTATCGGCCTAACCGACCGCTGCGCTCTGCAAATGACTTTCGACTAACCTCTGCCCTAATCCGTACCTCCCACTCCCGACTCCAAGACTTCTCCCGTGCTGCGCCAATCCTCTGGAATGCTCTACCCCAAAATATTAGGACCATCCACAATTTGCATAGTTTTAGGCGCTCGCTCAAAACACATTTGTTCAGAGCGGCCTATCACATTCAGTAATCAAAGTCATGTTTGTGTGTGTGTAGCCCATTCACTATCTCCATCTAACCCCCACCCCCTGAAGATGGCTGGACCGTCATTGTAAATACATCATTGTAAATACAAACCTGTGCTTTGTATCCCCCCCACCTCATTGTAGATTGTAAGCTCCACGAGCAGGGTCGTCTTATTTCGCTTTAATTATTGTATTGTTAACGTTGTTACTTATGACTGTTGTGTTTGAAACTGTTCAACTGTAAAGCGCTGCGGAATATGTTGGCGCTATATAAAGATTATTATTATTATTATTACAGAGCGGGGTCACACATTACACCACTTCTCCCAAAGAAGTGAGCGGAGCGGGAGGGTCACATTACACCACTGCACCCATAGAAGTGGACAGAACGGGGTCACACATTAGACCACCACTCCCATAGAAGTGGACAGAACGGGGTCAAACATTACACCACTGCTCCCACAGAAGTGGACAGAATGGGGTCACACATTACACCACTGCTCCCACAGAGGTGGACGGAGCGGGGGGGGTCACATTACACCACTGATCCCATAGAAGCAGGATGTCCGGCCATCTGTTCGTGACCACAAGCTTGCATGCAGCATGCGATCAGCGTACCCTATATTTAGCGTTGGGTACGCTGGTCGTGCGCTGGTCCGATTTTGCCGGCGCTTGCGCCGAGCACACAAAAATGCAACAGTGTTTTTGTGCGCTCGGCGCAGCGCCAAAACGGCGCAAGCCCTGGCAAACTCAGACCAGCGTACCCAACGCTAAATATAGGGTACGCTGATCGCATGCAGTGTCATGCGATCAGAGGAGGAGCTGACCGGAGGAGGCGCAGCCGGGGGCGTGGCTTAGCTGCGGCCCTGCGCCTCCGAACACTAGTGTGAAACTAGCCTTAGTGTAACGGTACAATTAGATACAACTGCAATCAAGCGATTTTGATAACTGGCAAAGATTCTTTTGCAGTGCTCTGGAGGAATTTTGGTTCAATCATCTTTGCAAAATTGTTGTAATTCAGCCATATTGGAGGGTTGCATTTTGGGTGCTCGGCGCAGGGCCAAAAGGGCGCAAGCGCCGGCAAAATCAGACCAGCGCACGACCAGTGTACCCAATGCTAAGTATAGGGTACACTGATCGCATGCAGTGTGAAACTAGCCTTAGCGACGCACCAGCGATCCCGACAACGATACGACCTCACTAGTAAGCTGTCAAACAGTCAGATTTACCCAACGACACAGCAACGATCCAGCGATCTGTATAACGACCTCGGCTGTCGTTGGGACTTTGTCACACAGCAGCGATTCTGACGACTCCCGCCTGCGTCCATGATTTCTGAGTCGCTCACGAGGTCGCTTGTTGGTGTCAAAAACAGTGATGTGCGCTGGCCAGCGGGACACCAGCGATCAAAAAATGGCCCAGGACATTCGAGCACGATCAGCGACATCGCAGCGGGGGCCTGGTCACTGCTAAGTGTCACACGTAACGAGATCGCTGGTGAGGTCGCTGTTGCGTCACAAAATCGGTGACGCTTCAGCGATCTCGCTATGTGAGATGGGGCCTTAAGGGTGGCCCAACCAGTTATTAGGTTAAGGGGGCAATCACTTTCTCACAGGGCCCTGTAGGTTTGGACCTCTTTTTCCCTTAATAATAAAGACCTTCATTTATAAACTGCATTTTGTGTTTACTTGTGTTATCTTTGTATAATATTTACATTTGCTTAGGTGATCTAAAACATTTAACCCCTTAACGACAGCCGAAACGCCTTTTAACGACAGCAGTTAAGGGGCCTTATTCCTCAGCACCACTTTTTAATGGCTCTGAGAATTAAGGTTATAGCGCCCGCCAGCGTCTCAAAATCTCCAAGGTTTCGGTGGTAGCTGAGACCCCGGATAACATGATTCGGGTTGGTTTTTACTGTCCCCAGTCTTGTGATTGCCATCATTCACTAAATAACGGTGATTGCAAAATAAAAAAAAGTCTGATTTCATATTCATTTATCTCTTCTTTGATATGCATACCAGAGGAGAGAGAAACGGGGTCTCCCAAGCCCATTTTTATCACTGTTATAGATCTTATCGCAGTGATCAAAATAAAAAAAAATAGTTAATCAAACCGATTTTTGTCACCTCCTTAGTTAGGTAAAAGTACGGTAATAAAATTTAAAAAACATTTTTTATTTTTTTTCCATTCTTTGCAGTTAGGGTTGTGTTGGGGTTACGGTTGTGGTTGGAGGAAGGGGTAGGGCTGTGTTAGAATTGGGGGGTTTCCACTGTTTAGGTAAATCAGAGGGTCTCCAAACGCGACATGGCACCCACCATTGATTCCAGAATATTTTGCGTTCAAAAAGTCAAATGTTGCTCCCTCCCTTCTGAGCCCTGCCATGTGCCCAAACAGTGGCTTTCCCCCACATTGGCAAACTCTGGAGAAATTGCACAATAAATTTTGTGGTCCATTTTCTCCCATTACCCTTGTGAAAATAGAAAAAGTTTGGGTCTAAAGTAAATTTTTTGTGAAAGAAGTAAAATATGAAATTTTTCCTTTCACATTGCTTTAGTTCTCGTGTAGCATCTGAAGGGTTGATTAACTTCTTGAATGTGGTTTTCTTGAATGTGGTTTTGAGCACCTTGAGGGGTGCAGTTTTTAGAATGGTGTCACTTTTGAATATTTTCTGTCATATTGACTCTCCAAACTCACTTCAAATGTGAAGTGGTCCCTAAAAAAAATGGTTTTGTAAATTTTGTTGGAAAAATGAGAACGTCCTGACAAAAACTATTATATTTCCAAACTTGTGCTGATGTAAAGTAGACATGTGGGAAATGTTATTTATTAACTTTTTTGTGTGATAGGACTGATTTAAGGGACCAAAAATTAAGTTTGAAAATTGCAAAATTTTCAAAATTTTTGCCAAATTTCCGTTTTTTGGATAAATAAACTTAAGTCATATCGAAGAAATGTTACCAATAACATGAAAGTACAATACGTCACGAGAAAATCTCAGAATCGGTGGAATCCATTGAAGCGTTCCAATCATAAAGTGACAGTGGTCAGAATTGTAAAAATTGGCCCGGTCATTAAGGTCAAAATTCACTCGGGGTTAAAGGTGACAAACATGCAAAAGAATAGGAAATTAGGAAGGGGGCTATATACAGCTCTGGCAAAAAAATTAAGAGACCACTGCAGAATTTTCATTTAGTCTGATTTTTCTCTTTATAGGTATATTTTTGAGTAAAATGAAAACTGCTCTTTTATTCAATAAACTACTGACAACATATCTTCGAATTTCCAAGCACTAAATTTTGTATTTATTTTCAGAAAATGAAAACTGGTCAAAATAACAAAAAAATGCAGTGCTTGCAGACCTCAATAATGCTAAGAAAACAAGTTCATAATCATTTAGAAACAACAATACTAATGTTTTATCTCAGGAAGAGTTCAGAAATCAATATTTTGTGGAATAACCATGATTTTTAATCACAGCTTTAATGCGTCTTGGCATGCATTCCACCAGTCTTTCACACTGCTTTTGGGTGACCTTATGCCACTTCTGGTATAAAAATTTAAGTAGTTCTTCTTTGTTTGATGGCTTGTGACTATCCAGCTTCCTCTTGATTACATTTCAAAGCTTTTCAATGGGGTTCAGCTCTGGAGATTGGGCTGGCCATGACAGTTATTTGATGTGGTGGTCCTTCATCTACACATTGATTAACCTAGCTGTGTGGCATGGCGCATTGTCCTGCTGGAAAATCCAGTCCTCAGAGTTGGGGAACATTGCCTGAGCAGAAGAAATCATCTGTTTTTCTAGGATAACCTTGTATGTGGCTTGATTCATACGTCCTTCACAAAGTTTAACCTACCCAATTCCTGCCTTGCTGAAGCATCCCCAGATCATCACCGACCCTCCACCAAATTTCACAATGGGTGTAAGACACTGTAGCTTGTACGCCTTTTCCAGGTCTCCCCCTAACAATTAGACGACCAGGTGTTGGGCAAAACTGAAAATTAGACTCATCAGAGATTACCTTACTCCAGTCCTCTATGGTCCAATTCTTATGGTCTTTGGCAAACTTCAGCCTGGCTCTCCTTTGCTTCTCATTGATGAAAGGCTTTTCTGTAGCTTTACATGACTTTAGCCCTGCCTCTAGGAGCCTGTTACATACTGTTCTTGCCATGCACTTCACCCCAGCTGCCATTTCCCATTCCTTTTTTAGGTCACTTGAAGTCATCCAGCGGTTACTGAGTGACATTCAAATAAGATGACGGTCATCCCGGTCAGTGGAGAGTCGTTTTCGCCCTCTGCCCGTCTGTAGCTTTGTTGTCCTCAATGTCTGCTGCTTGACCTTGTTGTAATGGACTGCTGTCTTAGAAATTTTAAAGATGGAGGCAACATGACGCTCACTGTATCCCTCTGCCAGTAAAGCTACAATTGAGCCCTTCTTTTCCTCATTCAAGACTTTTCTTTTCAACTCCTTTGGCATGGTTAAAGTTTTTTTTTTTCATTCCCATTACTTTTGGGATATTACTAGCACTAGTTTGGCCTTCCAGATGTCCTATTGCAAGAGGATTGAGAACACCACAGCAGGGTTTTTTAAACTTTCCTTTGTTAAATAAGATTTGGTTCAGGTGATTACCTAATCAGAAGCACATTAACTGACACTGGAATGGAGTGGCTGTCAGACATGTAGAGAAGCTGACTTTTTATAAAACTGTGCAGTGGTCTCTTAATTTTTGCCAGAGCTGTATGTATGTATGTATGTACACATATTACATATACCGTATTTTTCGCTTTATATGATGCACCCCCAAATTTGATGAAGAAAAAGACAAAAATTTTTTTTTATGTTAAATGGAGGTGTGTCTTATAATGCCAGTGTCAGTATTTCAAATCATATATATCTCCCTCATCCTGGTATCTATATAACCTCTATCCTGGCACATGGCCCCCTTATGCTGGCACATAGCCCCCCCCATCCCATCCTGGATATGGCCCCCCCGGTCACCATTTACCCCCTGCTGGCACTCACATGGCCCCCCCCCTCTCTCTATATAGTAACATACGGTAGTTATTAAGGTTGAAGGAAGACTTTAGGTCCATCTAGTTCAACCCATATCCTATCCTAACTTGCCCTAACATGTTGATCCAGAGGAAGGCAAAAAAAAACCCATGTGGCAAACAGTAAGCTTCATATTGGGGAAAAAAATTCCTTCCCGACTCCACATACGGCAATCAGACTAGCTCCCTGGATCAACGCAATATTAAGGAAACTAGTGTATATACCCTGTAATATTATACTTTTCAAGAAAGGCATCCAGTCCCTTCTTAGATTTTAGTAGGGAATCACTCATTACAACATCATATGGCAGAGAGTTTCATAGTCTCACTGCTCTTACAGGGGGGGGGGGCCTGCTGGCACTCACATGGCCCCCCCTCTCTATATGCCCCTCTGCTGGCACGCACATGGCCCCCCCTCTGTCTAGATGCCCCCCTGCGGGCAGGCACACGGCCCCCGGTCCCAATATTCCCCCCTGCTGGAATGCACACAAACCCCGGTCCCCATCTTCCCCCCTGCTGGCATGCACACGGGCCTCCCGTCCCTATATTCCCCCCTGCTGGCATTCACACGCCCCCCCGTCCCTATATTCCCACCTGCTGGCATTCACACGCCCCCCTGTCCCTATATTCCCCCCTGCTGGCATGCACATGGGCCCCCCGTCCCTATATTCCCCCCTGCTGGCAAGCACATGATAAAATAACAAACACTTAACTCGCCTTCCGATGATGGCTCCGTGCTTCCAGCTCCCCCGTGGCTCTTCCTATGTCTGTACCGACATCTTCCTCCTGTGAGGGCGCGCTGCAGGAACTGCTCATTGAGGCACTTAATCGTAGCTTCAGGACCTTATGTCACGTGACCACAGGTCATAGTGGTCACGTGACCACAGGTCCTGAAGCTACAATCAAGAGCCTGAATGAGCAGCTCCTGTTGCGCACCCTCGCAGCAGGAGAATGTTGGCACAGACACAGGAAGTGCCACAGGGGAGCCCCAGAGCACGGAGCCATCATTGGAAGGTGAATATAGTGACGGGGCGGGGGGGTGTGTGCAGGCACATGCAATATGCACCGCTCCCCTGTCCACCAACTCAGTGCGGCTTCAGCACGGAGGTGATGGACAGCGGGTGCAGTGAATATTACATGACGCCAATGAGCAGGAGCACGTGACCACCCGCTGTCTCTGCAGCCCGCAGCCAGCCCACCCCAGCCCCCTGACATCACTCCAGAGCCGCCCCCCTCCTCTACAGCACACAGATTCAGACTAAGGCGCGCCCCCCCCACTTTCCCCCAAAATTTGGAGGAACAAAGGTGCGTCTTATAATCCGAAAAATAAGGTATACAGTGGGGAAAATAATTATTTGATCCCTTGCTGATTTTGTAAGTTTGCCCACTGACAAACACATGAACAGTCTATAATTTTAAGGGTAGGTTAATTTTAACATTGAGAGATAAAATATCAGAAATAAAATCCAGAAAAATCACATTTTATAAATTATATAAATTTATTTGCATATTGCAGAGATAAATAAGTATTTGATCCCTCTGATGAAACAAGACTTAATACTTGGTGGCAAAACCATTGTTCGCAAGCACAGCAGTCAGATGCTTTTTGTAGTTGATGATGAGGTTTGCACACATGTCAGTAGGAATTTTGGTCCACTGCTCTTTGCAGATCATCTCTAAATCATTAAGATTTTGAGGCTGTCACTTGGCAACTTGGAGCTTCATTTCCCTCCATAAGATTTCTATGGGATTAAGGTCTGGAGATTGGCTAGGCCACTTTATGACCTTAATGTGCTTCTTTTTGAGCCACTCCTTTGTTGCCTTGGCTGTATGTTTTGGGTCATTGTCTTGCTGGAAGACCCAGCCACGACCAATTTTTAATGTCCTGGCGGAGGGAAGGTCGGTTGTCACTCAGGATTTTACGGTATATGGCTCCATCCATTCTCCCATTGATGTGGTGAAGTAGTCCTGTGCCCTTAGCAGAGAAACACCCCAAAACATAATGTTTCCACCTCCATGCTTGACAATGGGGACAGTGTTCTTTGGGACATAGGCATATAATGTAAAGTGCTTCGGAATATATTAGCGCTATAGAAATAAAATTATTATTTATCTTCCTCCAAACATGGAGAGTTGAGTTAATGCCAAAGAAATCAATTTTTGTCTCCTCTGACCACAGCACCTTCTCCCAATCACTCACAGAATCATCCAGGTGTTCATTGGCAAACTTCAGACAGACCTGCACTTGTGCCTTCTTGAGCAGGGGGACCTTGCGGGCACTGCAGGATTGTAAAACTTTACGGCGTAATGTGTTACGAATGGTTTTCTTGGTGACTGTGGTCTCAGCTGCCTTGAGGTCATTAACAAGTTGCCCCCATGAAGTTTTAGGCTGATTTCTTACCTTCCTTATGATCAAGGAAACCCCACAAGGTGAGATTTTGCATGGTGCACCAGATCGATGTTGATTGACAGTCATTTCGTATTTCTTCCATTTTCTTATTATTGCACCAACAGTTGTCTCCTTCTCACCTAGCGTCTAAAGGCCCCGTCTTACTAAGCGACATACCAGCGATCCCGACACCGATATCAAGGTGTCAGGATCGCTAGTAAGTCGCTATGTGATCGCTGATGAGCTGTCACACAGACAGCTTCACCAGCGATCAGCACAGCGATGCCGAGCGCCCGGCATCGCTTGCCATCCTGTAAAAAATAGAATCAAAATAAAAAATATAGTTATTCTCACCTTCCGACGTCGCGTTCAGCCATCCTGCCTCTCTCCACGCTCCGGTCCCAGTGATCCTTTGCACGAATGACCGCGAGATGTCACGGTCTCGCGGGATAACAAAGTCTCGCGGTCATTCGTGCAAAGGATCACTGGGACCGGAGCGTGGAGAGAGGCAGGATGGCTGAACGCGACGTCGGAAGGTGAGAATAACTATATTTTTTATTTTTTTCATTTTTTTTTTACACCTGATCGCTGGTCTCCCGCTGTCACACACAGCGATGCGTGCTGGCCAGCGGGAGACCAGCGACCAAAGAAATGTCCAGAGGTTTCTTGCAGCGATCAGCGATACCGGCAGGGGGGCCACTCGCTGATCGCTGTCACACACAGCGGTCTCGCTGGTGAGATCGCTGTTGTGTCACAAAAGTTGTGACTCAGCAGCGATCTCGCTACCGAGATTGCTTAGTGAGAAGGGGCCTTAACTTATGGTTTTGCAGCCCATTCCAGCTTTGTGCAGGTCTATGATCTTGTCCCCGACATCCTTATAAAGCTCTTTGGTCTAGCCCAAGTAGTAGAGGTTATAGTCTGACTGATTAAATGAGTCTGTGGACAGGAGTCTTTTATAGCGGTGACTTTGTAAGACAGAGGTCTTTAATGCAGATAACGAGTTGATTAGGAGCGTCTAACTGGTCTGTAGGAGCCAGAACTCCTACTGATTGGTAGGGGATCAAATCCTTATTTCTTACTGCAAAATGCAAATAAATATATATAATTTATACAATGTGATTTTCTGGATTTTATTTTTGATATTCTATCTCTCAATGTTAACTTTAACCTACCCTTAAAATTATAGACTGTTCATGCATTTGTCAGTGGGCAAACTTGCAAAATCAGCAAGGGATCACTGTGTGTATATACAGGGTGGGCCATTTATATGGATACACCTAAAGAAAATGGGAATGGTTAGTGATATCAACTTCCTGCTTGTGGCACATTGGTATATGGGAGGAGGAAACTTTTCAAGATGGGTGCTGTCCATGGTGACCATTTTGAAGTTGGCCATTTTGGATCCAACTTTATTTTTTTCCAATGGGAAGAGGGTCATGTGACACATCAAACTTATTGAGAATTTCACACTAAAAACAATGGTGTGCTTGGTTTTAACGTAACTTTATTCTTTCATAAGTTATTTACAAGTTTATGACCACTTATAAAATGTGTTCAAAGTGCTGCCCATTGTGTTGGATTGTCAATGCCACCCTCTTCTCCCACTCTTGACACACTGATAGCAACACCGCAGAAGAAATGCTAGTCTAAGGGGGTCAGATTCCTTGTAGAAATGCTTGGACCTTACACCCATAATGTGCTAGTACACCATCTTGCTGGAAAAACTCAGGGAACGTGCCATCTTCAGTGCATAAAGAAGACAACACATCATCATGTAGCAATTTCATATATCCAGTGGCATTGAGGTTTCCATTGATGAAGAATGGCCCCACTATCTTTGTACCCCATATACCACACCATACTATCAATTATGGGTGTCAGGTCTGAGCATTCCTACAAGAACAGTTTCCTGGAAAGTGTATTGGTCGTCATGGGCCAGTTGAATGGCCACCAATGTCTCCCGATCTGACCCCCTTAGACTTCTATCTTTGGGGTCATCTGAAGGCAATAATCTATGCTGTGATGATATGAGATGTGCAGCATCTGAGACAACGGATACTGGAAACCTGTGCTAGCATTTCTTCTGTGGTGTTGCTATCAGTGCGTCAAGAGTGGGAGAAGAGGGTTGCATCGACAATCCAACACAATGGGCAGCACTTTGAAAACATTTTATAAGTGGTCATAAACTTGTAAATAACTCATGAAAGAATAAAGTTACGTTATCACCAACCATTCCCATTTTATTTAGGTGTATCCATATAAATGGCCCACCCTGTAGATTACACACCTATACACACACTACACAAATAATACTTGCTAAATATACACATAAACCACTGAATATACACATATACCACACCCAGAACACTGACCAGACATACAAACAACACACAGGTAGTAATGTTCACCATCACGACCGCTATCCAATGCAGCCTAGAGGGGCAGTCACACAGTTTTCCTCCACGTCACCCAGTCAGACACAGCTGTGGCCTAGTCACTGTACATGTAGCTATCTGCAGGGTGACGTATAAGACTACAGTATAATAATAGAGTCCTAATTCCCAGATAATCTCTGGGGTACACGTGGCTTAATCTCCACAGTTCGTAGCTGCATCTGAAAAGCTCTTTCTAGACTAATGATCTTAACGAGTCCGGGCAGCAGCACATCCCTGAATCGCATGGCTTCTGTGAGGACACTGTGCAGCCATTTCTATTTCCATCTGTTGCCTGTCCACGTGTCACCTGCATATGGTAGAAGGAACAGTTGTGGGATCATTCATGAAACTAAAGCAACTGCAGAGATGGCAAAAGGAGACATTAGTGGCACACCGCTAGTTCAGTCTTTTGCCAGTTCCTCCTCCTCTCATCTTCCCCTTACTGTTGGGGTCCCCCAAGGATCGGTTCTAGGCCCCCTCCTCTTCTCCTTGTACACTGCCCCTATTGGTCAAACAATCAGTAGATTTGGTTTCCAGTACCATCTCTATGCTGATGACACCCAATTATACGCTTCTTCTCCTGACATCACGCCAGCCTTTCTAGAAAACACCTGCGATTGTCTAAACGCTGTGTCTAACATCATGTCCTCACTATATCTGAAACTGAACCTGTCAAAGACTGAACTCCTGGTGTTTCCTCCCTCTACTAATGTACCTATACCCGACATTGCCATTTCTGTGTGTGGTTCCACTATTACTCCCCAGCAACAGGCCCGCTGTCTTGGGGTCATACTTGATTCCGAGCTTTCCTTTGCCCCCCACATTCGATCACTGGCTCGCTCTTGTCATCTGCACCTCAAAAACATTTCTAGAATTCGACCTTTTCTTACCTTTGACTCTGCAAAAACTCTTACTGTTTCTCTTATTCATTCTCGTCTCGACTATTGTAACTCTCTTCTAATCGGTCTCCCTCTTACCAAACTCTCCCCTCTCCAATCTGTCTTGAATGCTGCAGCCAGGATCATATTCCTCACCAATCGTTACACCGATGCCTCTACCTTGTGCCAGTCATTACACTGGCTACCCATCCACTCCAGAATTCAGTATAAACTTATTACCCTCACTCACAAAGCGCTCCATGGCTCAGCACCACCCTACATCTCCTCCCTTGTTTCAGTATACCACCCTACCCGCGCCCTCCGTTCTGCTGATGACCTGAGGTGAGCATCCTCAATAGTCAGAACCTCCCACTCCCGTCTCCAAGACTTTACACGTGCCGCGCCAATTCTTTGGAATGCACTTCCCAGGTCAATACGATTAGTCCCCAATCCCCACAATTTTAAGCGTGTCCTGAAAACGCATTTATTCAGACTGGCCTACCACCTCAACACATTAATCTAATCTATCCCTGTGTGGCAGAGCCAAAAGTTTTACCATAACCAGGTTCCCCGCATCATTCTCCCACATGCTTTATGCATCCATTAGCCCTCTATGTCTGTACTGTCACACACCTAACATTATGGCTGGTCCATACAAACAGGGCAACTGTTACCACCCACCTTTCGTGTCTACCTCTTTCCTCATAGACTGTAAGCTTGCGAGCAGGGCCCTCTTTCCTCTTGGTATTTGTTATAATCTACTGTATGTGATTATTGTTATGCTGTAATGTCTATTGTCTGTACAAATCCCCTCTGAAATGTAAAGTGCTGCGGAATATGTCGGCGCTATAAAAATAAAATTTATTATTATTATTATATTCAGTCTCATTAGGAAGTTTCATGACAATTTGTCCTGCAGCGACTCTCTACTTTTTTCCAGATGCCCTTTAGATTGACCCATTACAGTCAATGACAAACGATATGGGGTCCAAAGGGAAGAAATTATGTTTCTCAGCCACCTGATGATACCGATTGGCAGGGTTCTAAACAGTCATCGGTATTACTTGTACATTACGGAATTGCACGATGAGCAATTTATGAGCAGTTGCCGGCCATGCAGCATTCCAGACCCAAAGCTCCAGTGCCATCAACTGCCTTATGGTCTGGCAGGGTTCACATTGGTTGGACCCCCACTGAGCAGGCATTAGTGTTATGCTCCTTCACAGACAATTGCTTATATTACAATTCCCTGGTATGCTATATGGAGTGAATACAGCTCTGGTGGTAATCTAATGGGGACATTTTAGGCAATTGCTATTAATGCAATTCCATAATATGGACTTTCCCTTGGATATGTGACAGTACTTACAGGGTTGAGGTCCAGATTACACAACTGAATTGGGTAGTAGGATAGGAAATATGTCCAGTTCAATAAGAAGTGATTTTACTACAGCTTTCGCTGACTGCACTTGTAGGGAGGTTACCATTGTCGACCCCTTTCTCTGAATCTCGCTTCTTACTCACAAGCTTTCAAGTAGTTCATTATTTTGGAGCTGGTTAGGGCAAATCCCCTGCAATAATGAGATGCAAGACAAGTGCAGGCGAGTAAGGGGCCTGTAAGGAAGGATCCCACCATCCCTGGCTTCTTGCCTGGTGGCTACACAAACTTTTGTCAAGTAGAATGTGAGGGGTGAGATCTGAGAACTAGCCCTATTCCCTCCTCTCTCCTTTGGTCGCCCTCCATTGATTATGTGCTGCCGGTCACATCCACAGCCCATAACCGGTGAGGCAGGAGCAGGAAATCCCGGCTGTCACTCAGGAATCCAGACAAACATCTCAGCACAATGGGTGCAGTGCAAACAGGCACATAGGCTGCAGTGGCCCCCTATATGGCAGAACCTGGAGGGTCTACAGGTCCAGAGGGCACCGTGAGTGATGCCGTGTGGTCGCTCTGCAAGCTCAGGTGCTCATCAACATAATAGGTGGCAATCAAAAATGTAGCAACTCGACTGGTGCTTGAAGGACCTTTCACATGGGCCGATGCAGATAGAATGGGGTTTGAACGATTGCTAATATGATTGTTGGGTCCCCATATAGTTTTTCTGTTGTCTGCAGCATATCCTTGCGAGTTGTGCTGCAGATAATGTGATTTTTATACCTCACAAATAATCCAATCAGCTGACATGCCATGTCGGTGGCATGTTGACATCAACCAATGGTCGGAAACCAGGGTTGTTACATACAGTGCGGTATCTGCAATGGAGGAAAAACATCCACTTGTTATGGGGCCCATGAGAGAAGCTCACTTTACTGTCCAACCAAGACTTTCGAGCCAACCTCTTCTGTGACTGCACCTACATGCCATGACCCCACATGAAACTCCAAACATGCCCGCCAAAAGATCCTACATTTTCAAGATGACAATTTGGACTTTTGCATTGTAAACTTAGAAACCAGGGCATCCATATTATGAACCCTTGAATTGTACCAGATGTGCCACCTTGTCCTGTCCTACCCCGAGCTAAATATGTCCCTCCATTCCCATTCCAGCACGATCTCACGCTTCAGGGAGTTGTCTAGCTAGAATGTGCCCCTATGTGCTAAGTAATGGCTGTTCCGTGCAGGAACTTGGTCTGGTCATACAACATCTCCTGGGCAGAGAAGGAAGCAAATGAGTATACAGACAGGACAGCCTGGGATTAGTTATTTCGCTCTCTCTTTTTCTCGCTTTCTTTCTTGTAAAAACATTGCTTAAAAACAGGCAGTGAATGATTTGCCTCTCAAAAAGAATAATTGGCGATCCCATGGTCTGTATACTCTTTTGCCCAAGAGCTGTGGTATGATGTGATATGATCAGACCATGTCCCTCCATGGTCAGACACAGCCATTACGCAGTACATGGGGGCACATTTATATCTCTGCACAGGAACAATTTTTTTTTTTTTTTATATAACATATCCAATTGTGGAAATTATTTTTCTTCCAAGATCTAGTAATTAAAATGTACTTTGTGGAAAAGTCCCTTTTGGGGTCCAGTGGGTGTTCCTAATCAATGATCGACATCCTTCACAGATGGCTGACAGTCATTGATTAGTACCACCCACTGGACTCCTAAAACCAGAATCAGCAGGGATCTATACCAATAGATCACGAGTTATACTAAACCATTCCATATACATTTCCCCCAGCTCGCACTCCAGTATAACATGTCGCCTCGTCAGATTGGAGGCCTTGTATGTGTAGCCTTTCTCCAGTCAAAAATAATAAAAAACAAAAATCTTAAAAAGGGTTGTTTCATCATCTGATCATGTGACATTCAGGTCCAGTAAAACATGAACAGGAACGGGTCTGCCAGAGAGGTCACTCATAGATGAAGGAACCCATTGGGGGACCCTCTGTTATAATGTCCGTATACCTTAATAGAACTCTTGTATTTTTCTCAAAAGAAAGTTAAAAGAACTGATCTGTGTCTCACCTTAAAGGGACTGTAAAAGGTCTCACCGTAAAGCGACATTCTGTGCTGTCTGTAAAAAAATTAACATTACCGGGGCCGCTCCTCCCGATGTTATGTGTGCACAGGGTAAAGTACCACCAGTTGTGTGTTCAAACAGGTAGGAACCACACTTTGCAGTGATAAATTGCTGGAAGGCGATACTTTTCAAGATGCTTATTTCAATCCTGCTCCTCTAATAAGCCATTATTTTGTTTTCCCTACCTTTCTTCAAAGAGCCATAACTTTTTTCTTTATAATTTTTTTCAGCAACGCAACTGGGCTACTTTTAGGCAAAACGAGTTGTAGCTAATTGACACCATTCAAGTTTCCATGTAATGTAAATAACTAACATGTAATTATATTAAGTTTTACCTTTTCCGCATTTGTGTGGCAAGAATGACCTGGCAATATGACTTTATATGTTATATGCCATTTTCTGCCTTTAGAGTGATGTGAGGCCTTGCTTTTGAGTGTCGGGAGGACGTTTATATTGATACCATTGTGTGGAACATTCGACGCTTTGTTTGCCTTTTATTTCATTTTATGTCTTAATTACAGAAACTAAGTTTTAGCGTTTTAGTTTCTTTTAAACTTTTAAATACGTTTAGATTTTGATATGTTGCGCTGTTATCTATTCGATGGTACCAAGTGTATCTATTTTTTATTTCTTTGTCTGAACTTTAAAGAGAGGATTGATTCAAACTTTAATACATTTTTCTATTTTTGTTTATTTTCTGTCTCTGGAATCGGAATCTGCGATCGTTGGATCATGTGTGCTATATACTGTAATACTACTATATTGTAGTTTATAGTGAAATTGACTGGTCTCCTATGAAGCGCAGCCATGGGCTGGACTTCCAATAAGGACCGAGATGGCAGCAAACGGGACTATAGGGGAAAAGATGGAAAGGTGATGCAGGGTCCCCCCTCTCGAGAAAATAAGGAGATGTATTGAAGTATTGTCAAGCACCAGACTGTCCTTTTATCACAAGGTAATCAGTGACCCCATTTTGCTCTTGCTGGGCGTCCACTCTCCTAGGGGACTGTGAGAAAACTTTAAGTTATCACTTAGCATTCCTAAACTTCTTAAACGGTTGGGGCAAAATTAAAACTTATCAGCTATCCATAGTGTGGGGGTTTGACCACAAAAGACCCCAAGTGAATGAGGTTCCCAGTGTCCTTTGTGTGGATAGAGCACAGGACTGATGGACGTAGCCGAGAACAGTGACAGTCACTAGGAATGCATAGAAGCAATGTGCATGTGGAAGTCTTGAGCTCCAGTAACACGAAGGGCATTGGAACCATTGATCTCATTATCCAAGAGGGTCCCAGCGATCAGAACATTAGGATAGCTTTAAAATGTTAACTTTGGGACAATCCTTTTAATGTGCACAATTCTGGGAATACTGGATTAGACCCTCTTATGTAGGAGTTATAATGGTGGCCATGATGGCGGTCACCCTATAGCTTGACAGCAGAGTGCCTCGGTGACATTTTAACAGAGCTGAATTTGCTGAGCAGAATACCAAGGATACTCCGGTGGGCGGCAGAAAGCTCGGACATAATAACGGCTCTTATCCTGCCGAAGACCACCCCATTTAGAGCAGCTCTTAAAGCAAACCAATGCCATGAGTCCCATAACATGTAGATGTAATGAAAACATATGGAAACCAGGACTGCAGCCATCAATATTCCATGTTATGTCGCCACTTCATATCTAATCTGGTATTCACCTTCCCATGTACCCAGAGCTCACACCCCATGTCTCTGCTGACAACAAGTACAAAGTTCACTCATCTGAGGGGCCGCCTGCAACACCTCTCTATAGTGATAAGGATCAAGGAGTGTGCCATAAGCTCTCACTGACTGTAAACACCTGGCCATCCCATCCCCCACAGCAGCCATTCCTCTAACTGGGACAGAACACATGAAGACTTTAGTGATGGTCATCAGATCACGTATTATACACCTATAGGATATTTGCGGTATGTATACGCAGGATGATTGACTACTAGTGACCAATTGTGTACATGGGACCCGCGTTCCTTAAAGAGGTAGTCTTATCCTTCAATTATTTATAGCTTATATTCAGGGTGTATGATAGATGTGGATCCCACCTCTGGGACCTGCACTTATCTCCAGAAAGGGGGTCCCCCAACTTCCGTACAGTCTATTGCTCCGCCAGCCCATGCAAGAGAACATGTGCATGGTTCTATCCAATCACTTAGAATGTTTCCTCAAGTCCAAGTTTCTCGGCTTGTAATTTCTTTCCCAGCTGCAGGTCTTCTTGCCCAAACTCAACAGCCTAATATCTATGCCAATGACACTATTGTGTTTGGGTCAAGAGACCCGCAGCCGGTCCGAAAATCACAATCTGTACATGGAGCATGAAACGCGGATGTGTTCACTCCCTTCCATGAGAGCTAAGGAAACAGTGTCCTTCAAGGCTCTGGAGTCGAGGTCAGCTTCAGGGCCAGAGCTGGAGTCAAAGGGTGGAAAAACAGAGGTTTGAGATGATAAAATTGTCTTATCGGCTGCCTAGCCTTGGTATCTGTAACTTCTACAAAAGGTGGGAGTACCCTCTGGGGGTTTAGGTGGCTGTCGGGGGGAGAATAGAGCCCCACCAGCCCATGGGTTGTGCTTCATATTGCAGCTCAGTTCCATTTCACTGCATGTAATATACCAGACATGACCATGGACAAGAAGGTGCCGTTTAAGAAAAAAAGCTCCTTCTTTACCAATCCTTGAAGTGGGCTTTACACTTGGCATTTTCCTCAGGAGCTTAAGACCTTGCAGTCACCCCCAAACAGGTACCGGGGCACTGGGCAACTGCAGGATTTAGACATTAATTTGAGGTCATTTATGCAGTAAAGGGGATGCCTAGTCTTGTCAACCTCATCTCATACTGCAGAACTCCCCGTGTCAGGCCTCAGATGCCCTGTGATCAGCTGTGAGTGGAAATTCTGTGCCAGTGGTTTTGGGTACTGCAATAGAAGGGTACCGTAATACAGTTCAAATGGTTGGAAAGGATTCACAAAATTGGTCTGTTTATTTCCAAGAAACAGCGCCACTCTTGGCTATGGGATGTGTCTGGTATTTCAACTCAGTCCCGGTAAACTAAATACTGCTACAGACAGGAAAGGAGCTTCTTGTAGGAAAACCCATAACCCAGTAGCTTAGGATTGGGGGGTGGCACGGTGAGGTTGCCCTAGGTGCAAAAAATACCAGTAGCAGTGATGTTACAAGTTCTGTAGACCCCTAAACCAATTCACCTCATCTCCAGGATAGTGCCAATGACTGGATTAGCAGCAGAATGATGGGGTAGAGCAGTGAGCATAGGGCCATGTAGGTAGAGAAGCCGGCCCGGCCCTCGCCAGACTAGTCTCAACTCTCCCTATAGTCTCTGCTTTTCAAATTATGCTTCTCTAAAATGCATGAGTGCTTCAGAGAAAAGCCTACCAGTCCTCAATCGTGCAGTCGGTTCTGATTCATGCTGCCTTTGGTCTAGGCAGCAAGAATAAAGTAATAGGTTCCTTTTTAGGGGCCATTACTATAGTCCAAAGTAGGCAGTATTTGTTTTAAGGGGGCAATACATGCCATGTCTTGTGCACTTGCAACCCATGCTACACCACTAACCTCACTTAAAGGGGTGGTCCACTATTCGGACAACCCCTTCTCAAATGCTATATTACCCCAAAGTAAAATAAAAATATACTCACCACCTTTAAGGAGGATCAGATGTTTGTGCATCTGGAGAAAATACCTTGATAAGGGAACAGTGCCAACCTGAGCAGTCAGCACCACCCAACTACTTTGTAATGGGCCACCCTAGCAGCTGCCCCACTGGCACGTACTCCCGGGTAGGTTCTTGGCATTGGTTGTATTTTCTCAATGTGCTTAAGTGGATTTATTCCCCTTCCCAAAACGATACCGAACCTCTATGAAATTGGCCTCGGTGTATGCAGTACACAAAGAGGTAACTTACGGAAATATTTCAGGGTTTCCTCTATCTGCTCAGGGGTGAGGCGCAGCGGTAACTCTGCCGGGAGCACAGGGGTCTGCAGCCAGTCATCGTGCTCGTAGCCAAACATGGTGTCGGCGCGGAGGGTGTAGTGTGGGAGCTGCTCCTGCAGCAGGCTGATGATCTCCACCTCCGGGACATCCCCGCTGGTGCAAACATCTGGAGAGGGAAAAAGGAAAATCCATTAGAAGACGTCACTCTAATCATTCTCACCCAATAACTGATTCATTTATGGCTTTCAAGATCTCAGCTTGCTGCTGCTGAATGGAAACCAGATGCCCTCTGCCTGGTGATGTAATGAGGGATCGTCATGTGACTTGGATACAGTTTCAGTCTCTAGATGTAATTAAAGGTGTATTCAATTCACTGGCAGCAAACAGAGATATTGAATCTAATGAGGAACCGATGCCTAAAGTAATGCAGAAAACTTTTTTTTTCCGTGTTAAATTAGGTTTACAGTAAAGATTATTGGAAACATTTCACATAATAGAAGCAATA